>NC_092636.1:1596963-2284463 GCF_039555335.1 Amphiura filiformis
TCAACAAAATGCCCTTCAACATTACCAATGTGTATTTCCCTATACTTTTGTACTGGGAAGATCCAAGCAAAATGCCTGAAACTGGTGTAATATTGCCCAAAAATGTGTATTTCCCTATACTTTTGTACTGGGAAGATCCAAGCAAAATGCCTCAAATCAGGCAAATGGCTGAAAACTTACATCCCTGGGTCAGACTTTTGTATCTGTGGTGACAACTGGTGCTTCTCCAAGATTTTGATTCACCACTGCAACTTTCTGCACATAATTATGATTAGCTTCATTAGTCTTCTTGAGGCACACAAGACATTGACTTTATACTGGCCATTATGTTTTTGCTTTGCTTTGCTATCTCATTGCAGTGATGTCATTCCCTTAGATTCAACTCACCCATATTTCATGTATTTAGATTTGAATAACTGTATGTGACCCAACAAGAGTAAATGAGACATGCTGAAAAATTGAAGTATATAGAGCTAATATATTGAGCAAAATATAGAGCTCATAATTATGTGGTATGTATTTGCTATATTTTAACCACTATGCTGCTCAAAAATACAGGCTTTGCTATCATTTTAGGGATGCATGTGTCTTAGTAATAGTATCATATTTGTTTACATGTACCAGCAAGAACATTCCGACAAATTATGCATTTTGCAAGAAGCGATTGACAATTCTTTTAATATTACATGCGGTATAACAATTTTGTTGATTTTGCACACAATTTCAGACCACTAAATTAGATTGCTGCAACCTTATTTCTTTGTGCGGGTTTCATATTACAGGCAGCCACACATTTGCCATGAACCGACTTAAAAAACAATAAAAACTTAGGTTCTAAAAAAAAAAAAAAAAAATCAAGTTGACGGATGAAATAAAGAAGTTTTTAAAACAAAATCTCAAATTCACATATGTCTTAGCTACAAATCAATACACACAGCTGCATCTTACAAGAGGGTTGAAATTGCGAAGAAAAAATATACCTCATGAAGAAAATATCAGCGGCATCTGCACGCATCCAGTTAAAAGGGAGGCCACCTTAGCTGCTACCTTATACCCATGCCTAGATCTAATAAAAAGCTGTGCATAGTAGTTGAGTTAAATTTGATACTGACTTGCCAATAGTAGGAGAAAGAACAGAACGATTGTGATGGCACTCTTGGATAATTGGAACACTTGGCACACATAAACCCAAGTTGAACATCACCCGTTAGGACTACGCAAAACATAACTCAAGAGCTCTTTTCGACAGAATCGTGCGTCCCTAGCTAGCGTTGGTAGTTTAATAGTAGCCAGCATACTGATGATGAATTTGACAAGCAGAGCAAATAATGTATTTTGAAAATGAGCAGAGCACACATTATTGCATTCGCCCAATCAATGTTTACTCTCTGCGATTTGTCCCGTAAAAATGTCGATACGATTTATGTCAGCTTGAGTGAGCCGAAAAATGGAAAATATAAACCTCTTGTGTGTACAATGACCTAACTCAATCTTTGCATGTATATCAATGCCTTGATGAAGGCGACAATCAAGGCACGGCATTACACCTCTATGAAACATTGCACCATATTAACCTTTACTTCACTATTCAATTAATCACTGACTGCTATACTATTCCAAGAACATGTAAAAAATTTCGTGACTCATGATCCAAAATCACATAACACCTTATCCTACGGATCAAGTCACCACTTAATAAAAGAGGCGTTGCAAAGTTGGAAGTTCAACAACTACAAAGCTAAACACTTCTTGATTTAAATGTATTTTCAGTATTCCAATACCAAAGCTTGCATAAAGATCACTATGTCAATGTAAACAGAGCTCTCCAGGGATACTTAAACATCGCGATCAAAGTCGTTAATTTCACCACTTTGGAGCTGAATGTTTCGCAATGCTTGTGTAAACTAAACATCACCTCGGCTTTATTATGACACCTTTTCGGTGGATCAGTGGCCCGGATTACCAGAGCCTTGTCTTGCTTACTACCTCTATCTAGCCAGCAATGGAGCGGAGGTTCTTGACCCGATATTGGGTTGTCATGGAAGATTCCGTTGGCGTGGTAACACCTGTACCTGCAGGCTGCAGAGGCACCACGGGATACTGCAACAAGCGGAGGAGAGATACGCTTAAGGTTGATGCATGTCACCATACTTATTCCACTTCGGGCAAAAAGTATCGGCTGTTTTGCTTAGTCTCTAAGCGCAGTATCCTCCTAGTGTAACTAGTGTTCTCACGCAAGTTCCTGTGAGAGAGTCTTGCATCGTTGCTCGTTAATTTACTGAGACTGTTTCATTCAAGATGGAAAATTGCACTTTTGTCAACATGTTATTACCTTGAAATGCACTGTCAATAACATAGCAATCAGGATGGTAGTGTGCCTCCTAGCTAGCTACTCTTACGCTACGCGGTGAACGCATCAAAGTCAACCTCGCATCTTTAGTCTGGATTCATATTTTTATCCAACTCGGAGAGACTTGAGATGTTTGTTTGCCTTATATCTTCTACAATTTATCTAAATAGTACTCTACAAATGGCTGACTGAATGGAAAAAATAAACAAAACAAAACAATAAATCTAGTTAAAAGCTTGATTATCAATTTATAAAATTATATTTCACTCAATTGCATCTGTTCAATCACTCCACTCACTCAACTGATCAATTTCAGACCAAACTAAATTCAGTTTTTGAGGAGGTACCAAACAATTGTATAGATTGATTAATTAATCAGTCAATCCAACAATCAATCTATCAAACATTGTACCAAATTACACAAGGAACCCGATCAAAATCATGCCATATTGCAAAATGTACCCACTTGTCCACGACTATGAATTTTATACTTCTTCCAAAGGGGAAAATTGATCAATCTTTAGGAATTTGATATTTAAGGGAAAGGAGCAAAGCTGCAGACTATATCTTCAGGTGTTATACTATAAAGTTTTGCTAGTAGCAAATCTCCATACCATATATTGCATGCTACGTGTTTGTGGCTTTCGCTATTCATTTCAGTTTATCTTCTATTAAAATACCTTTATGTACATGTAGGTGTGGGGGTGACTGTGGGTGGGGTGTGTATGTTTGCAGGCTCACCTAAAAGTACCTCATTGTGATTTTGACAATTGTTCACATTCTTGTGTGCACTGCCTTGTGCAAAAAAAGTATTTCTGTGATCCCTACCGTACTCTCTTAATGTAAAAGAGTGAAAAACCTCAACTCGCCAAAAGAGTAAGAAGAGTGAAAAAGTCACTCCAAAAGAGAGAAAACCATTCCTAAAAGAGAGGAAAGGTATGATATAAGTTACTCTTTCAAGTAAAGAATGGCTTTCACACTTTTAGGAATTGTTTTCGCTCTTTTAATAGTAATTTTCACTCTTTTGGAATGATTTTCACTCTTTTGAACTCTTCTCACTCTTTTGATGAGTGGGTTTTCATTCTTTTACATTAAGAGAGTAGTCTAGACAGAACAGAATGATCCATTTATTTCCCCATCCAAGTGACAGGTTGGCAGACATGGAGGGCCAATATTTCATGGACAGGTAAAAGGGTTACATCTGATGTCAATTCAAAACCCAAAACCAACTGACAACTTGCAGACAAGCACTATGGACCACAAGAGCCTCATCCCAATGGCATAGTCCAATAACCTCAATTACATAATCATAGTGCAAAATTTGACCTTAAGTTGCAAAGTATGAGTTTTTGTACCCAAGTCTTCCACAGGTCATTCAATGAATGTACAAATGTATTGGGATTTAAGAACTGTTCCCCTGATAGATGAGCATGTTGTGGATCATAGCCACCAACTCAACATTAATCATGTTCTTCCATTGTGATGTATTCTGTCTAACAAGACCATCGGCCAGTATTTTTCCCCTAATTGCAGCATATAGAAAATACGAATCGACATACTTTTATCCTAAATGCAGTATAGTTGGGCCTACTTCCTAATTCTGTTGGTGTGTCGCTGACATTGTTATGGATATAAAGCATTCACATGTGATTTTGGATGTGACCCATATTGCTTTGTATATGTGTGGAGGCAGTGAAAAGCTGGGGGAAAGTGCGCGGGCCTAGAGGCTGTTGCCATTGAAAGATGGCAAGTGACAAGGGATCAATCCAGAGTAGTATGGGTTACTGCACCAGGTGAATGATCACTAGGAAGCTAGCTATTCATTCACCTGGCTGCTGCTTGCTTGCTGCCTAAAGTTGAATTTACTTGATAAAATGAGATCAGGTCCCACAAAACCTATAACAACACAGGCATCAGACATGTGTCAAAGTTCTTAGCTCAGCTGAGGTGGGTGCCTTTGGGGATTCAAGCCCCCCAAGTTTACAACAAAAATATGAAAAATCAGCCTATTTTGTACACACATTTGAGCAGGCCCCTCTCTTCCCACCAGATTTTCTCCCAGCTCACTAGGGTTGGAAGGTTTCTGTCCATGCCCTTGTTGAAGATGACATGACTCCTGCTTAAGTCCATATTACCCTTTCATGTTTTTAGAGTGTGTGACTGCATCCCGGGACTGCATGAACATTCAAAGGACTTGAAAAAATGTTTTGGGTCAGAGCTAGGATTAGGTTTTGGATTACAATTCAGGTTTTCATTTTGACAATGGGTTTCATGTACCAAGATTGAAGGGTCATATAAAATGAACTGAACAAAAACTTGTCAATTATTTTCCATTTTTTGACCCATTAGGAAATATTTTAGCACAGAGGGAATCATCTGCAGCATTGATAGATAAACCGCTATCTTGAGAAATTTCTTCCAATCAATGAAGAACTAGATCCTGGTGTTAAACATTTTGTCCTTGTTTCAGGTTGATAAGCAATAACAACATTGAGATAAGTATAACACAATTAACCTTGTAATATCATGCAACACCTGGTCTCAAGGTGTTAATAAACTTGAACTAGTTACAGTGAGAGAAATCTGACCTCACAATTAAGATGGGAGATGGTACTTTCATTGATAACGATTAAGTGGGGCATATTCTAGACTACAGTAATTATCCATCTCAATATGATTCTTCACTAAATAGGTCTAGAAACACTAGGACCTCAAACATGCTCATCTATCAGGACAAAGTTCTTTAACCCCAATACGTTTCTACATTTATAGAATGACCTCGAGTACAAAACCACCTACTTCCCAATTTGAGGTCAAATTTTGTGCTATGCTTGGTGAATTGAAGCTAACAAAATATTTCGGTGGAAACAAGACCATTTTGCTCATATACAGTCATAGTAATGATCTTTTGTGTTACAGATATTTTGAGGAGAAAAACTTTTGGACTATCATTATTTATAATTATTATTTCAAGATCAGTAAGGAATGAAGTCTTGCATAGAACGCTAATTTTTAATCACAATTGACGGAACTATTGACCTATACCTTGGAGATTTGCTTACAAGACAAATTATGCCTAGAAATTCCCTAAACACAACCTGAAAACAGCTGCCTATGAATCACATTGTGTAGATTCAGGGTAAAGAAATTCAGGAGCAATGTTTTAACACAAGGGAGCCACCATGTCACGCCATTCTTTCTTCTCACATCACAAATCGCCAATAACTCCCAGCTGCGCTGGTGTCTGTTCTTTGTGTAAAATGCAATGTCCACATTTCTGTAACATTTGACCACCATTTGTTTGCTCTGTCTATCATGTTTGACAAACATGCGAAAAGATTCACGAAAATGGGAAACACATTTCTAACAAATCGCCATGTTCCTCTTGACTTAAAACCTTACTTTGACTTGGACCTCCCATGACTTACCGATTCTAAATCACTTACACAATTTAGTTCGTGGGAATATTTTCATTTTGGATATTGTTCATATGACAAAGGAAACACTTGGGCTTACAAAGGAGATATTGGTCGTTGATATACCCCTTAGAGTAAATTTGTGATTTTTATAGTCCGAATTAAGCAAAGGTATTTCCTAAACCTAAGGCAAAAAACACCAAAAAAACAGTTTTCACCAAACCAGGTTTAACCTAAGAAAGTATTAGATCTTTCCTATGTATAGTGCTCATGTATTATTTTGAAATATTTACATATCATAACCAATTATACCAGATTATATTGCCTAATGTATGGAATCAAAATTTCAACAAATCAATTTTTGATCTCCTACAATTTTAACTCAATTTATACAAGCACAAATTCTCCAAAAAAACATTGAAAAGTGTTACTGAAACAGGCAGAACAAGTGTATTCCTAGGCAGAGTGTGAATGAAATCAGCTTATAGTAATATAACCAGGAATTGCCGATGGTAAAATATGGCTTTAGAAATAGGTGTGGGTCTAGATTACTAAGATTACGATTTGCTGAGTAGTAAGTTACTTATTTGTAGCACTAGGTCCAGCCGGGCATTGGATTAGAGTGCACCTTTTGGGGGCACAGTTGAAAACATTAACCATTTATTTTTTCTTCCCAAAAAGGCAAGTATTTTTCCTATCCATTTCACCTTGTTGATGTTATTACTACTTTTACAATCTGAAAGTGTAACAGCATTTTCACATTCCAGAAAAAAAATTTGTATTTTATAAATATGTGATGGCCAGCTCTTTTACAATAAGCAAAATTGTGATAATTCTGATAAAAATCAAAATTATATGTGCAAAAACAAATGTGACAAAATGGTGTGGAAAATGTAGTGTAGGTGTTGATTTCTGCATGGGATCAATTTCCTTCTCTGATTCAGCTTTTTTACTAGATTTTGTAACATACTAGATCGGCAACCAAATACACCAATTAAAGTCCAATTGCATTGATGTTCAAACTTTATGTTCACTAGCATAAGTTCTTAGAGATTTTCTTTTGAAAAATACCACATTGCGACAATGTTACCAGTAAAACACACAGACAAGTGATTATACATTACTCTAGCTCCCACAGGTAATACACATTTAAAAACTGCTCACTTTATAATGATGATTATCTACAGAAAGATAAAAATGCAATTTGCGCAACCTATCAGAGTGATGTCAATCCAAGAAGAGCAAATTGTACAATCTCTGATATCTACTCGTATGTCCTTCACGATGTCAATGACTCTCAAAATTTGAATATTGTTATTGATATTTTTTGAAATGCTTGCCACTATGCTGGCCCAATGAATCTCAAAATCTACACACAGAAGGAACAACACCAGAGAAGATGTCTTACGCTTCCCACAATGCATTTCTTGTTTCAATTAAATGTACTGATTTGCTACCTTCTGCAGCATGGGCCGATAGTGGCAAAAATACCTCAATGAACAGAGCACATCCAGATCTTGCAAAATATGTTTATTTCTTGACTATCGATCCATGAAAACAAAGGGGACCTTTACAAAGTAACAGGCATGTCAGTCTGGGATAACACTACTCGATGTAATATACCTCCCTTGTTGTTTTACATGGTACAATCAATTTTCCAATAAGGATAAAGATTAGCATCATCTTCATTTGTCAATTTTACAGAAAAAATAGTAAGCATCTCAACTTGACAGTGAATGAGTTAGGTATCACTAGTTTTCTCTTGAGTACAAAAAGTATTTTTCAGTGCGTAATTTTACAATTCAGGGTATAACTTGCTTTAGGTGATTTAACTTTACTGCTTCAAAAAGAAAGAAATGTAATTATGACATATGACTGTCATAATATGACTAAAGCTAGCATCATTCCTCAGATCAAGCCAACCAGGCCAAACAGATTATCCACCCACGAGTTCCACCTGCCTTATACTCCGCAACATGCCACAAAACATCCCTACCTGTGACACACACCTTTATCCGTGGGATAAACTTATTTTCTTTCTTTCAATGTAAATGAACCTAATCGGCAAAAAAGATGAGGAGTAAACTTGCAACTGGAGTGTGACTCATAGCAACCGTATCATAAATAGGTTACTAAGTGCACACAATGAGCTTATCTGTCGATTCATTATCTCCTTAATATGGGTGAAGATGCAAGGCAGTGTGAGTATCACATGCGTAGCACACAGAAAGTTTTAAAGCAACTTGATTCGTTAAATTCTTGTCGAAATACTAATACCTCAAGAGCTGCCGAACCAACATGATTAAGTATAATTTCCTTTATGAATACTAATTTATAAATTTCAAATAAAAAAAAAAAAAAAACATGAAAATTTTGACTTTTTTTATCACTTTTAGAAATCATCAGTGTCGTCTGCTCTACAAATTGTGCATGCCTAAGGACTACGATGACTCAGATGCCCTTCATCTTCACATAGGGTTTTCCAGTTGAAATCCATACACCCTGTACGGAAGGCATGACTTTAATCTTCCACACAGGGAGTAAGAATTTCAAAATGAGTTACCTGAATGGGTGACTCCATTTGAAATCTACACCCCCTGTGTGAGAGATTAAGGTCATGTCTTCCATAAAGGTATGTGGATTTCAACTGGAATAGCTTCGATAATTCAGCTTAAACTTACCTGTAAAGTATGTTCCTCTTGTTCTTCTCTATCCAGTGATTTGGCTGTCGTTGTTATCACACCTAATATGGAGAAAGGAAAGAAGCAGAAATAGAGCAAATTAAGTTATCAAATTTACAAATTGGGTTGTTAGGCTAAATCAATCAGGTCAGGTGGGTATATTATAAAAGGGGCAATCTTCAAAAACATGCCTTGGCAGTTTTTATTTCATATTTTTTTCAACAATCTACTCTACACCTCTACATTTATTGCAATCTCAACGTTTTGATGACGCTTAAGGAGGAATAATTAATCAAATTGGTACTGTGAATCAGTATATACTCTTTGAAATAAGATTTGCTCCTTTTACTCCACAGACGGTACACAAAGGTTGCACTTTTTAACCCACCAACGATTCAGAATTTTGCAGTTCGTCTTTCAGTGTAAGCCAATTTACACCTATTTATTTAATGCAAACAAGACCATCTGTCACAGAGATGCTTGGAAGACTGACAACGTACCGTCCATTCATGTGACTTACTACAGAAAGATTTGCCCAAAAGCGTAAATTTGGGCAACTTAAATAATGTTGTTAAAGAGATTGGTTTGCCAGTGCCTCCATCATCTGCCCTGGGTGTCAGGTGAAAGACGACCGACCAACGACCGACCATGGATCTGTTAATACTTGCTATGTACCTACAGGCATTGCTATGCGAATGTCAGCTAACCATGATGAGTTTAATATTAACCAAGGATGATGTCATTACCCACTAAACCAATGTGAGGCATGTTTGTACTCATTAAAAGACATTTTCAAATTGCTAGATACCAAATATGGAATGAAACAGCATGTTCTTTAATTTTTATAATAATTTTGTAATTGAGCTTGGACATTAGCACAGATGGAGTTAAAACATGCGTTATTGAAGTGATAGGTAGGTCATGACTCCTAGCCTATGTGTTGACAAGGGGGACGATGCAACGATTATTGATCATCACCTTTATGGAATGTGTGTACCGCTGGGGAAGGGGCATTTATAGTAGCATCCTAGATCTTATCATTAAATGCTTTGCGCAGAGCATCACGACAGCAGACGATGGTGTTTCATGATAGTCTGCCTATAATCTTTATTTCAATCTCTATGGTGTTCTATTGGTAGTCTTCCTACGAACATGCGTGAACAAATGTCATGCTAGCAGTTATTATTAACTATGATAATTGAAATATGTTGGATATAGAGTTAGACAAAAGTCATTAGGATCTTTGATGAATTATGTTATTAAATAATGTCAAATTTTCCAAAATGCAACCATGGTATTCAATTATGCATAAAAAACTTTTATTAAATTACAGCAAGAACTATACCGGAACCATAATCCTGCAAGTTATACCTTTGTTTTCTAATAAACAGAAGTGTTAAATCCTAACACATCCCTCTTGGAGTAAATTAATCCAACACTAGTGCTTATTATTATGATAACATACAGAGATTCATTTTCTTGGTACTTCCATTTATAACTTTTAAAGTTTGCTTGCCCTGATTTACACAAAATTTGCCCGGGGTTTCTCATAAATAGCAATGTAATTGCACATTCCAAGAAGTATGTGACCAATTGCTTTAAGCTACAATAGTGCCTTTAAACATCCATCTAGCAATGCTCTTGCTTGTTATAAATATTTAAAAGCATACCGCTAAGTTGGAAGAATTTAATCAAGCAAATTCTTAATCTGACATCGTCATCAAGATTATGCCATGTAACATGGAATATGTAACAATATCATATCAGACCAATATAACTACCAAGCTGTGGTTTGGATGTATCAAATAACTGTTTAGTTGCCACCGAGGCGGTACAATTGGGTAATCACCAAATCGGACATCTATCCTCCGTTGCTGATTGTAGCATCCTCGAGCGTGGCCTCCGCTACGCATACCAAACCCACACTCTTACCATGGGTCTCTCAGTAGGTGAACTGATTTCAATCACGAGCTAAGCGAGAGTGCATGAGTCAAAAAAAGTTTCCAGCGTTGTTACAAACAAAACCAGCCATACTTTCATTCTTGTCTATATCCTGAGCTTAAAAACTTAAACGCGGTTTACATGTCATCATCAGTGAAAACCTGTCAATTAAAGTATGATTTAATTCTATTTGTACTTCATCACATGTATCATTTGTATATAAACCAAGTTCATATCTAAAAGCACATCTGGGGCAAGTGGCAAATAAATCTTAATGACAAATTTTCAACCAATTTTTTGCTAATAGCACATTCCTTAACGAGGATAGATGTTCTCTGTGAAAAACAACTTCAGGTCCCATTCCCTCAATAAAGATCAGCAAGACAAGGTAACACATGTATACTATATGATGGTGAATTTCACATATTTATCCGAAATAAAATCACCATAAAGCCCAAATGGGTACTAACATTGAGAATAGAATATTCGCTTTGCATCTTCACAAATTATGAAGCAAAGCACACATCCCTCAATCACCCATAGGCTCTTGTACAGGAATTTTCAACATAGAAAGCCTATGGGTGATTCTTAGTCTCACTGGCTGGATCCCAATTCCCCTTCAATATGTTCATCATAATATATAATATTAGGTACATATCTTATAAGATGGAACTAAATGACACTGTGAACCACTACTATTCTCATTGCAATGTGGATCCCTACATCACTCGGTTCCTGTTTTTGATGTATAAAAACCACTACTATTCTCATTGCAAGGTGGTTCCCTATCAGCCTCGGTTCCTGTTTTTGATGTATAATGTTCTTACGGGCGATAGAAGAGGAAATCGGTTCCTGTCTGATAGACTAGCGTGATTGGGAGCATCAACGCATCATGCTATCATTAATTTATCTATCAGGAATACAGTTTGCATAATTTTTGCCTTTAGGACTCCAGCTTGTGCTGAATAACCAAGTTGGCATGAAAGTCAACCCAATGTGGCTTTCCCAACAATCTTGACTTGTGCTTTTAACTGACAAATATAGCGTTTACAAAATGGCTGTCTATTCCACTAAAACTGATGTTTTAATTTATCAATTAATCAACACATTTACCATGTTTATACCAATCCACAGAGTGTTACATCATAAACATGAATTCAACTTCTAGAGGAGGTAGGTAGGTACTCACTGTGTTACCAAAATATTTGTGAAATATGCAGTGATTTTACATCATACACTATAAAATAATAGTGGAATACTGTATAAGTGATAATTTTCACAAAGGTTTTATTTGCAAGAATTTTGTGAATAGAGGTTATAGGTCACAAATTTAAACACAAATAGATCCACTTTTGTCCTGTGATAACATTTTAAGAAATTACCAACATGCACAAAGGTCTTAGAAATCGTGACAAAAATTTGTATGCACAAATCAGCAGGAAATTGAAGAAGTCAAGTTGAAGACTGGGAGGCACTATTCATAACATTGAATTCAATTCAGAAATGCTCCCCATTTTCAATGCAATATTTTGTTTTTAACAGACAACATGATATAGAACATGATCTGTAATTCCTGTTACCTCAACAGGTTTACTATTCAGCCTACCCACATTGGCACATTAGTAACATTACATACAAAATCTAATACAACACCAGAATCAATAAATACATTTATTGGTTACGGAGTAATGTCAATGCTGTCTGACATCTACCATATATCCTATCCTCCCAGCATATTCAAAGCTCAACCTTTTCGTGCCGTGCAATATTATCGCAAGCGAAATCCGATCACACACCGGGTCCTGACGATCTTGTTTTTTTTTTTTTTTTTCGCCAGCAGCATACACCCTGTTGTGCTGATGTGTTGTACCAGCCCCTTAATGAAGTCTAATTGTTTCGGAGCAATGTTAATTTTTGAGCTGGACTGATTGAAACAATTGTTTCTACACAGTCAAATTGATGGCTGTTATATCCCATCATGTTGTTTCCTGTATCAGTTGCAAGATAACACAATTTAATATTTCTATTAAATATCAATTCAGCTTAATATAAATATAGTGAATTCTCTGACTCTGTCTAGAGTTTAATCTGTGTGTGCTATGGTATGACAAAGTAAAATGTTGATAAATAAAATTGTAACAAATATATTGAATTTTAGCCAAATGAGCAAACACCCTGTCTATATAATACCACAGATCACGGAGAGATACTGTTGCAGATTCAAAAGTTTCTGACCCTATTCTTTCTAGTCTGTGGTCTTAGGCTGCTGGAGGAAGCAGGAAGTGAAGGGGCAGAGATCTTGGGGCAGGACTGCGTGCATGTGTAGCCCTACTAGTATAGGGCCTTTTGACTGTGGTGATCCAAAACCATGCATGCATAAAACCTGGCTATGTCCAGAGAGCTGCTGCCAGTGACTGCTAATTCCCCAGAATTTTATCTCGGGGACAGCGGTTAGTGGGTTGTGAGCTGTCACTGGGTTTTTAGCAGTTCTCAGTATATAGCATGGTGTATAATGTGTAATATAAAAAAAAGGCCCTGTGGTAGGGCTATGCATGTGGTCCTGAACAAAGTGTGGCAACTCAAAGAAAAAACATTCTTTTGAAATATTCTTATCAATCAACAATGTGATATTATACTGTTCATTCCTGGCAACAAGAGTTTTCAATCATCTTAAAGGTTTTCTCAATATGTTAAGCACCCCCTTAATAAAAAGAACACCCTGGTCTCAGGTACAGTCTCAGTCATAACTGCTTATCATGCTTTTGCACATTTGCCAATTGAGGGCATCTTGCTCCAGACTCATCACTGCTCCAGATGAGGAACTAAAGCCACTTCTTCTTTTAAAGCGGCAGAGTAAGTTCACATAATTGCCCGTATAAAATGGAGCATTATTTTTGACCAACACTGCAAGTTTGCTTAGTATTTTATTAATTCCAGTTCCAGACAAGAAACCTACAGCTGTATAATAAATCTAAAAACTAATCATTTATTTGTCTCATTTTCAATGACTAGTACATTTTCCAGGATCATGTTTAATGCCTTGACCTCTGGCTGTTTCCTTAATGAAGTCCAACAGACACTCAATTCAACTTGACCGTTGCAAGTCCGAAACAAGAATCCTCCGGCATGAATTATCACCATCAAACAGTCTACTAATACTCTCTTAATCCTGTTAAGTCTCGTTTACTGCTCCAACACCGATTTGTTTACTAAACAATTCAAGAAGAGTATCTTTATATCATGAGGAAGAACTTAATCAGGGTGTTTTGGTTTGTTTACGAGGGAGGAGATTTCCGTCTTGTCTGTCGGTGGCGCTGTGTTCACCTGGAATTAGAGGATAGTTTTACGACAAAAGTTCAAGGCTGTAAAATGAGACAGGTGAGATGGTTGCTCTGTTAATTTGATTTAATTACACATGACTTTAATTACGATTGTTCAAATGCATCATTGATGATGGAAATGCAGATTAAAGCCTGGGTAAGATAAGCTGTGGGTTCAATGCCATCCCAAAGAAGTGTACAGAGCAGCTTACAAAGACCTACAAATTGTGCATATTCAATTATTCATGTATTTCTTCAACATGCTAATTTCATTTTCAAAATGAAAAACAAGTTCTTGTAAATGTCACTTAATTCAAATGCCAGAAAACTAGCCTACAAAAAACAGATTCATGAGATTGTTCTTGTAAATGAGGTTTATGTCATTTTCAGGACATAAAAATGGGTAGGAATGGCAGAAAACCTTTGAAATGAAAAATTACCACAATTATCACAAAAATGGCTACATTTGGTCATTTCTTTCTTTCTCTACCTCCAGAAATTAAACACCTCTTCATAATTTGCTTGCTTTGTTGTAGATCTTCCACAAGAATCTATCAAAAAATGCCTTATTTTTGGTATGAAATGTACGAGGGAAAAAAGTCCTCCAATCTGTACACCAAATGTTTTCAAAGGGCAAATACTTTTGATAGATGCTGAGATGTCAATTAAGACATTGGTAAGAATGTTTCATGGAGATAAGGTCGGAGTTCAATATTGCGTACAAGCAAGTTCACTGCAGCACAGGAGCATTGGTGTACCACCAACAGAGCAAACACAGTACAATATTGCCTAATGATTTACTTTTAATAAAAATGTTTCTTATTTAATACATGTAACATTACTAAGTTTCTCATTTGGCATATTTTGCCAATTTAATTGCCAAGACAGTTTTTGTGGAAAAATGCAATGGTCCTATTTCTCATGGGGCTCAATCATCTTCCAGCTGGGAAGAAGCCTAGGCCATTTTATTCTCAATTATATAGGCCATACATATTCCAAATCCTAATAATTACGAAAGTATGAATTTAATTTCTTTTAAATAAAAGAATACACCGATATGCACATTTTACATTATTGCTGCAGTCACAAGATATATTTTCGTCCATCTGTGTGTTTGTGCGGGGGGAAACTTGCTGTTTATTTTCAATTTATATGGAAATTCATGGTAAATATTACAATCATCAAACAACAATTCTCTATGGTCTTCTCAAAATCTGACATTTGCTACATTGATGAAGGAGAAAGTAACCGAATGTGATATATTTCTGGGACAAACTACTGTAATAACTGAGTGCTTTTGAAAACACGAAATTGTACCAAAGTCTTTACCAACTGAGCTAAATGGGGTTGAGACACAAATTTGCAGGACTACTTGTTCATATATAACTATGTGCATCGATGATTTGGTCAAAACCCTTTACACTTTTGTGGATGGGGCTCTTCATGTTTGCATGTTTCAAAGGCGCTTGATAGTAAGCACATACGCTAACTAGAGAGTTTTTACGGTATAATGAAGGGTTTTCATGTTCAATGTTATAGGAAGAGGAAACATGGACTTCAAGAGATATATGGACAAACTATACTGAAGTGGTTTCATGTTCTGTGTTTTAAAAGATAGTAATATTCAATGTATTGTGATATATTCCTGGGCCACACTATATTGAAGGATTTTCATGTTCAATGTTAGGAAGAGGAGAGATGGACTTCAAGTGGTATATATATATGGGACAAACTACACTCAAGGGGTATCATGTTCTGTGTTTTAAAATAGAGATATATTATTATGTTACATGTATTTGTGATATATTTCTGGGGGCACACTATACTGAAGGAGTTTCATGTTCAATGTTAGGAAGAGGAGACTGGATGACTAGCACATACATTTGTTTGTAGCATAGTAAAACTGGTTGGTATAAATACCCTTGACCTCAAAGGCACACTTGATGAGTTGGCTGGTTGGCAATGCATTTACCCACTTTTAGCAGCTACAAAGCCAGGAAGAAAATAAAATAAATTATGATGAGAAGAAACTGTATACGTTTTCTATATTTTCGGGACACAATAGGAGACTTTTGTGTGTTAAAATTGACGGTGAAATCCTCTCTTATATTTGCTTGTAACATGTACATGTAAATTCACAAAATCAGGCACCAGTGACACACTATGCGAACTGGCAAAGCAGACTTGGTGAAGATGCTGTGCGAAGCCTGCGCCCAACTACGTGAATGCTATACGCTATTCTATAAGAGCATTTTTTTGTCAAAGAATGCTGGCAGCAACAAATTGTGAAGAAAAATGAGTCAAGAGTTATGTAAATAAGAATGATATTTGCAGAAATCCAAAGTCATGGTAGAGAAATCAAATAATATTATTTGCATTACATATCTTACACAAATATGACTATGAATTTGCAATAAAGCCGCCAACATTAGTCAAAATTATTCACCTTCTTACAAAGAAATTGGCAGCTCTTGTCAGAACTTCCGCGTCACTATAAAATTATTACACACACCAAAAAACAGCAAACTGATAGGCAATTCATATCTTTTCTGTTCAAATCTATAATTTCACGATGATCTTTCTTGTCAACTTCATGTATGGAAACCAATATTAAGCATCTAAATATCCAAGATTATGCAGTAGCATTTCTCTTTAATTTCATCATGAAATTGTGTTATTTTAAGAACCTGTCCTCCTCAGCAAGACTAGGCTCCTAATTTCGAAGTACTTGATCCTTAATATCCCATTAAAATGTACTTAAATCCAACACTGAACTTAAATCTAATCCCATTTCATAAATCTCATCTCATTATATTGTTTGTTAGTACACACTATTAATGTTGTGGTTTCAGACGAGAGAAAACAACAATATTTTCTTAGCCTCACTGCTTCATATGATGAGGGCTCTTTCTGGATATTCCTGATCACATTATACCACATATGCTCTTTTTTCTAGGGTCTATGATTACACACAAAAAGATAGTGAGGAAATATGCTTTGGAAGGGCTTTGCTCTCTTCATATCTGGACCCAAGCCCATATGCAAGGGGGTGCGGCCACACTCCCCCAAATTTGCAGAAGTATACAAAAAGTCCCAAAGTCATAATTTGCGATCGTAGCGACAGTTTTTTATGTTTTTTTGGTCAAAAAAAATTCCACTTTTCACAAAATTGCCCCCCCCCCTCCCCCCGGAAAAAAGTCCACTTTTTCCAAATTAGCACCGCCCTAAAAAAATCCTGTGTACGGGCCTGTCTGGACCCCCTCAATCAAATAGCTGACTATGCTTTACATGTCTTCTTCAAGCACATAGTCTCTCTCTAAATCACCTACATGTCACTAGGATCCACAACATGCTCATCTATCAGGGCACATTTCTTTAACCCCAATACATTTGTACATTCATTGAATGACCTTTGAAAATGTGGGTAAAAACTCATACTCTGCAACTTGAGGTCAAATTTTGCACTATGATTGTTTAATTGAGGTTATTGGACTATGCCACTGGGATGAGGCCATTGTGGTCCATAGTGTGTGTGTTGTCTTTCAGTTTCCCTTCACTGCCAATGAACCCTATATTCTATGATCCTCTCTGTGCCAATACCAATTAGCCAAGTTCATATACCAGGTTAGGGGCCAATGCCAACAGAGTTTACAGTATGTCAAGTTCTTCCAGATCATGCACCAGCCATTCTGTCTGTCTACAATACATTAGGCTATGTGTGTTCAATATCAATTTACTTCATGCAAGAACATAGTAATGTACCTCATGATTGCTAGGAACATAGTACTGACACACATGCAACTTCATTTGTTTGTTACAAGAATGTATCAGCTTGTTCCATTCCAATTCAGACTAAAAAAATTGACTCATCCCATTTCCCCTCTGCAGTCTACATGTATAGTATTAATTATGTGCTGCCTAAAATGTGTCCACATGACTTTTGTAACTTTACCCACCTCAATATTTTCTCATACATGTAACAACCCAGGATCAACATCTTGGATTGACTTTCAAGAGTCAAACCAGTCCGAACCCCCTTTTCAATGTTTTTTAAATTTAAATTGCGATTAAAATCACATTAAAATGTGATGCAGTTCAGCCATTATGGCAACATTTTCATCGTTTGGCTGGTACCAGTCCCTTTAAAGTCCTTTAAACAATCTGGTACCAGTCCCTTTAAACAATCTGGTACCAGTCCCTTTAAACAATCTGGTACCAGTCCCTTTAAACAATCTGGTACCAGTCCATTTAAACAATCTGGTACCAGTCCCTTTAAGTCCTTTAAACAATCTGGTACCAGTCCATTTAAACAATCTGGTACCAGTCCCTTTAAACAATCTGGTACCAGTCCATTTAAACAATCTGGTACCAGTCCATTTAAACAATCTGGTACCAGTCCATTTAAACAATCTGGTACCAGTCCATTTAAACAATCTGGTACCAGTCCCTTTAAACAATCTGGTACCAGTCCCTTTAAACAATCTGGTACCAGTCCCTTTAAACAATCTGGTACCAGTCCCTTTAAACAATCTCTGTATATGTCCCTTAATATTGTCATTAAACTTCTTCATCAAAGTAATTATAACATCAAATGTCAAAGGTTAATTTTGAGTAATAGTAAACAGATTAATCCAGTATGGAACTCTAACCCTATAAGTACATCATACTTGAAACCCCACAGCCATGGTGCCTGGCATTCCAACCTCAGAGCATGTCTGCAATATGATAATAATTATTATTTGGGCTAAAATTATTCACACAGAATGTACTCAAGATATGGTAGAAACTTTTTGTCTGATGATTGGTTTGCAAATGGCAAACAGATGCTTATTATCCATCCAATTTATATCAACTTTGTATGTAGTGTTTTCTTTAAATACATTCGTTTCTTCATTTGATACGTATTTAATAGGTTTGACTGTTCTTACCGGCCCTTCTGGCTACCGAAAAGGGTTAGGAGGTTAGACTCAATAATTTTGTTTTAAAAAAAACCACAACCAAACTTTGATTGGCTTCAAGATCTATGAATTGATAACGTCATACAATCTTTCGTCAGATGTTACAACATGTTATGTGAAATTGGGATCAAATTCAATTAACACTATATAGCTTCCTCCCATCATCAAATTGCTCCCAGATTGGTTTTTCTCATTAGATTAATTACTTATCACACTAGGTATACATTGAAATTCTCTGAAACTCTGTTGATTCCTGTCACATTCTTACTCATTCATTCCTCTCATCTCTACAGTGGCCAATTACTGATGTCCAACTGACCTTGTCCTCATTCATGTCCTCATCCCTAACTGTGCAGGCTTCAGACAGACTGCACTTCATGTGGCTCATATGTCATGTGGCTACCCAATGTGGTTGACCACAGCCCCATGTCAAACAGGCTGAATACCAATTAAATATTCAAAGGTTTCTTACAATTCCACCGATTTCTACTGTATCAAAATCTATCAAAATGGAACAATACACATGGAGATGAGTAGCTGGACAACTTTGATACAAACTTGGGCAATGATGAGATTTTGTTTTTATGGGTGTAGGACCTGGGGACTGGGGCAGGCAGCAGAACGGCTTAATATATATTATTATTAAAGGGGGGTAATTTGAGATGCAAAAGCTAAAAGTTCATGGTGATTGGATGAATTAACATCATTTTAAGGGGGTACTACACCCCTGGTCAATTTTGTGCCTATTTTTGCATTTTTCTCACAAATTATAGCACATTGGTGACAAGTAAGATATGTATATTATACTAGGGGCAAGGACTACAACTACATGTACTGTACTGAAAATTCAGCAACTCAAAGCAAGTAGTTATTGATTTATTGATCAAATATTGGTTTTCCTCATTTTTGACTGTAACTCCACAACTGTTGTCTGTGCTGAAATAAAATTTCCAATGCAGTAATTGCAGTCCTTGCCCCTATAATATAGCCTACATATCTTACTTGCTACCAATGCGCTATGATTTTTGAGGAAAATGCAACAATAGGCACAAAATTGGTCAGGGGTGTAGTACCACCTTAAACGTCCTCCTCAGGATAAAATGTGGACAGGTCTTGTTTGAATAACAACCCAATCTCACAACCTGCTAGATCTCATCAACTTGGTTCAACTTCAGAAGACGTAGATAGTTGGTGTGGGGTTAAGGAAGGATTTGAGACTATTCTCCGTGACATCCCAATGTTTATTTATACTCCTAGGTCTTCTGGACCAACATCCATGATGCAGTAAATCTCGCTATAGGGCAAATAAGCTTATAACAGGTAAAAGTGTAATAACAAGGTATTGAGTAACATCAGAATATAGGACATAGTGGAATTCAACTGGGTACCATAATAAGAAAGTGTGAAAAATAAAAAGTAAATTAGTAATTAAACTAGAGGCAAATGGTGGTCATAGACCACAAACCTAGCTGGGGCATGTTGGTGTTGTGGAGGTATCTGACCCCTGCAAAATGTTCCAAAAATGTTCCCCTGTCATGAGGCTTGTTGTCACCGAGTTTTGAGTCCGTACTCCTCACAGATGTCCAGAAAATGCAATTCTAAGATTTGACCCAGATGACCTTTGACCAGACCCCTGCAAGATGTTCCATAATTCACCCTAGACTAATTCCAATCAGCCGTCTACACTTCGCATGTACTGTGTATGCTTCGTAGTGACGACTGATTATCTTACAGCCAATATCATGACGGACTTCTGAAAACTATTCAATGCGACTTCAGTTGTGCGCCGCAGCGCGACAGACTAGCGGCGCCCGCGTACCGCGTAGCTGTACCGCGCCGCTGTGACAAGATCGCGCTCTGAACTTCTAAAAACAACAAACTCGGTCAAAAGGTCAATTTGGACACAACTGCGCATGCTCTATGCCACAGGAATCCTGTTGCAAAATCCGTCACTTTTTTTTCCACGTAGTTTTCTCAGTCGTCAATCCAGACGGTTGACGACTGAGGGCAGCAGTCTAAATTCACCCCTGGTCATGAGTTGTCACCGAGTTTAAGCCCTGTACCTCTTACAGATGTCCAGATAACGCAATTCTAAGATTTGGCCCCAGAATGATGTCTTTTGAGCTGACCCGTGCAAAATGTTCCAATATGTTCCACAGGTCATGAGGTTGTCACCGAGATTGAGCCCGCCCTTACAGATGTCCAGATATTGAAATTCGAAGATTTGACCCCAGCTGACCTTTGACCTGCCCCCTGCAAAATGTTCCAACATGTTCCCCTGGTCATGAGGTTGTCGCCGAGATTGAGCCCCGTACCATGGACGTATAATAGAGCACGAAGTGCGATGGACTTGCAACTCCGTTCGTCGATGTGAGGTCAGCGATCGTCACGCTTGCAACATGTGGACGTAGATGGCAGCAGGATTTTTCTGTAATTAGCGTATTCGTGACGTCATGTTAACGTAAGTCTCCACAACACTACGCAGTACTATCGTAGGTGGCAGCAGCATTTTTCTGCAGTTTCTTTAGGCTATCAGCACAGGGTAATACACAGGGGAAGCCGACGCTGACGCCATCTTTTTGTATTGTGCTAGTATAGAAGTTGCAACGGCCTGCCCGTACCCTTACAGATGTCCAGATATTGAAATTCGAAGATTTGACCCCAGCTGACCTTTGACCTGATCCATGCAAAATATTCCAAAATGTTACTCTTCTCATCAAGTTTATTGTCACTGAGTTTGATAAAAAAAATTCGGGAAAAAAAAAATTCGGGAAAAAAAAAAAATTCGGAAAAAATTTGAAAAAAAAATTTGAAAAAAAAATTTTCACAACAAATTTGGAAAAAAAAAAAAATTAGGAAAAAAAAAAAAATTTTTACAAAAAAAATTCAAAAAAAAAATTTCAAAAAAAAAAATTTGGAAAAAAAAAAAACGGAAAAAAAATTTGGAAAAAAAAAAAAATTCGGAAAAAAAAAAATTTGGAAAAAAAATAATTTCAAAAAAAAAATTTAGGAAAAAAAATTTCAAAAACAAAAATTTCAGGAAAAAAAAAAATTTAAAAAAAAAAAAAAAAAAAAAAAAAAAAAAAAAAAAAAAAAAAAAAAAAAAAAAAAAATTTTTTTAAAAAAAAAAAAAAAAAAAAAAAAAAAAAAAAAAAAAATTTAAAAAAAAAAAAAATAAATAAAAAAAATTAGGGAAAAAAAAAAATTTGGGAAAAAAAAAAATTTCACAAAAAAAAAAAATTTTCGGAAAAAAAAAAATTTCAAAAAAAAAATTTTGTAAAAAAATAAATTCGGAAAAAAATAATTTCGGAAAAAAACAATTTCAAAAAAAAAATTTCGGAAAAAAAAGAACAAAAAATTTCTAATTCCCTTCATTCTCTTCAAAAAAAATCCGAATTTCCCTTAATTCTCTTCAATTTCCCTTAACTTCCTCAATTTCCCCTCATTTTCCCAAATTTCGGAATGAAACTCTTTTTCCAGTATGGGGCGGTATAGGCCCTCCACCTCACCAAGTATCATAGCCATGCGACAAACAATGTAGACGTAACAGCATTTTTTAGCGTTTGCTACTAACGGACTAACGGACGGACTAACAGACGGAGAGACATGGTGACTTATTAATAGAGCTGCTACCCGCAGCTAACACCCGCAGCTAAAAACAATGATTCAAAAGGCCAAACCCATATCTTCACAAGTCAAATAATTCTTACATAGCATCAAGTCAGGGTTTCACAGTGGTTTGTTTCCAGCGGAAGAACCCGAACGATTACAATACCTAGCTGGGGGGGGGTGTAAACCCCCCAGCTAGGTAAAAAATGTGCAATTTCACTTTGTTGCCAGCGGAAGAAAACGGGAAGATTACAGTGGTTTGTTGCCAGCGGAAGAACCCGAACGATTACAATACCTAGCTGGGGGGTGTAAACCCCCCAGCTAGGTAATCATGTTGAAATAATGGGTCATCTAGTGCAATTACATTGGCCATTTGTTCTGTGAAAATTGATGAAATAGTATGATTAAACATACTGAGCAAGTAATACTATAAAGGCATCATTTAGAACAACAACTGTCTTTAAAAAAGACAACCCTGTAAAGAGATTTATGGTATGTGTTAACATCAGAAACCTGAGGCACTGACACCCCCCCACACACACACATGAGGAATATGATAAATTCACTTCGTTACGTGTTTAGAAGGGAATTGTTATCTCTTCGTAAGTGTGAGATCGATCAGTTAGTGTTATGCAAATGGGGTAGTGATGCGAGAAGTTTTTGTGTTGGAGTAATTTGGGTGTATCAGTCATTCGCGGTCACCACGCCACACGATTCATTTTTTTCCGGGGTCCTATATATATACATGTATATCATGCAGTTCATAATTTGTAATAATTAGATTAGGAGATATATTTTGCTCTTGTTCGCTCGTTATTGTCAAAAATATTGAATTTTCTAAATTAGTGATTGACCTTGGAGCATTCCAAAATGTTCGTCGTTCTGTTACCGCTTGGTCGCCATCGGGGCGGATAGGAATTTCAGAGTATTTCCCTGATTTGTTCAGGTTTCTCTCTGTTTTCGCCTATCCCAAGGTCGTTTGAGTTTTGCCATTGGTTTCATTGCATGTATTATGATGCCATTATCATTCGTGCATCTTTTGATGATTGCAAATCTGAATATTTCATTCCACCAATTTCGGTTATTGTTCTTTTCAATCATTTTTCTCGCTCCTATACTTCTAAGTGTATACATTTGTCAAAAGGACACTCTTGGATCACGAAGTCAGCCATTTATTAATTTCCAATGTTTATGTGATAAAGTTATTATTTATTTGTGTAGTGAATGGTAGATTAAGGTCATTATCTTCATGATAAACTCGTGGTTAATATAACCTGTTTCGTGTTTTATATCCTGGACAGTTCCACTTCAGTGTCAGTTGATATGCGTTGAATCGCAGTTATTCGATCACGAAATGATCAAAAACCATGACGGTTTTCGTTTGAATATGAATCAGCAGTGGAAAGTGGAAAGTATTTAATATTTTGAATATCAAAAATTCACGATTTGTTTAATTCATTTATTAATTTTTTAATATGCGAATTTGCAGCAATTATGTCAGGCAAAAGGATTTGTTAAAGTGAGTATATTATTTAACAGTTTATGCGCCAGAATTTCAACAATGTCAATGATAATGTATAATGTCAACGTTAATAATAAGAATAATGTTAATTATAATTATAATAATAATAATTGTATTGTATTGTATATTAGATATTATATGATGTAGAGCGCGAGATAGCTTGCGTGTGTGGCCGCACCTATACCATGATTAAAACATGTAACTTTAATGAACAAAACAAGAATCATTTAGACTGGTGTGTTTTATTGGTTTTCGGGTGGGTATGTATGCATTCGGGGCTGAGATGAGATAGTGTGTAACAGCAGAAGAAACGTGAATGTCCACAGTTCCTGGACAGTGGAGGGTGTTACTTAAAGCTGGTAAGCCAAGTCATTAATATAAAGCAACAACCGCCATCACGTTGAAGGTATAGGTCAATCCATCTGGCTCAAAATAAGCTAAGGTGTCATAAAAGTGTAACACACAATTATTTTTCCAGCTCTTTTCTTTTGGTCTCCAACCAGGTTTAAATTATAGTATGCACATATATCGCTCATAATACACTAAAAGAAAGATAAGTTATAGACCATTTACTTCACAAATTTAATTTTCTAGCCCTTTGCATGACGTTATATTTGACAGACACAATTTTGATGATTTTCTGCAATCAAATAAAAATTTATAAAGTATTACATAAGGTATTTTGTGGTTATTTAGGTGTAGGACCTACAGCAACTGATTGTGGAAAAAAATCTGTCCAAATATTACAATAAGGAGGATAAATTGTTATAAATAAAATATGTGTGTCTGTCAAGCCATAACATACGCAAGATGTCTGTCAAATGTAACATACAGAATAATAATTTGGCAAAAACAGTAGTTCAAGATGGGAAATTGAATAAAGATCACATGCAGTTTATAAATCACATGTTTTAAAACACTTTTATAAACTCTAAACTATCATCATAATGTGAACATCAAGTGATTTTTAATTTTTTAAAACAAATTGCGTATGTTATTTTTGACAGACACATACAAATCTTATGTATGTTACTTTGCATACAAATGTTTGACAGACAACACTTAACAATGGATTGTGTCATCAAAAAGCTTCTCCTCACAAAGTGATAGTGCCACAAAGCTAGGTGGAGCTAAATGCTATGTCATGTAGCATAATTAGCTGTATCACCCTAGTTTAGCAGGAATTACAGCACCGTCTTGCGTATGTTATATTTTGACAGACATTTCAAGAAAAATTTTAAAATTGTTATATGTTCAAAAAGATGGCAGCCACTTACAAATTGATTATAATATGGAGAAATGAAGTTATTTACAATAGATTTACCCTTTAGTTTATGCTTCAAGTCTTTGTTTATAAAAACTGAGGGACTTCAAAATCAATCAAAAGTTTGACAGACAATAGTAACATACATGAAGGCAAACTTTTAAATCCTTTTCTTGATCTGTTAACTTATAATTCATAATGTCGCCTGTGTTTTTTTGATTGGTTTACTGCACCATTTTGGGAAACAGGTCGCATGAATTTCTATAAGGATCCATAAAAAAATTAAAAGCTGTTGAAAAAAGGCGTCTCTTGGCATGTTACAAACAAAAGTGTAAAAATAGGCATTTTTACAGCTATTTTTATTTTTTTATTATTTAGAGTGAAAGGATTTTACTTAAATTGTGTATGCTATGTCTTTACTACCTAAACTTGCCACTAAACTAGCAAATATTCCATTTCTATAATTATTATTTTTAAAAAAAGATGTCAAAATATATGGCTATAATATGACACCTTAGCATATTTTGAGCCATCTATCTATACTAATAAAATAATAAGCGGTCTCTATCTGTCTATCTGTCTATCTGTCTGTCTGTCTATCTGTCTGTCCGGCTATGCGTTTCGCCGTGCTTCGACGCATCGCGCTGAAATTTCGCATATAGATAGGTATCGGGAAAAGCATGTTGGCCATGTGGTTTTGAAGGTCATCGGAGGTCAAGGTCAAAGGTCAAAATTCTAAACGTTGTCCGATCGGGCCCAAACTTGGTGGGTGGAATCCTTGATACATGTAGGAGGGAATATAATGCGTGAAATAAAATCGAGGTCAAAGGTCATTACGGAGGGGTCAAATTTCAAACTTTGTCCGATCGGGCTCAAACTTGGTGGGTCGAAACCTTTGTATAAGAGGAGCATGAAAAACATTATATGGAGGTCATCAGAGGTCAAAGGTCAAAGGTCATGGATTTCAAACTTTGTCCTATTGGGTTCAAACTTGGTGGGTGGAATCCTTGATAGGAGGGGAATATAATGCATGAAATAAAATCGAGGTCAACCGAGGTCAAAGGTCATTACGGAGGGGTCAAATTTCAAACTTTGTCCGATCAGGCTCAAACTTGGTGGGTCGAAACCTTCGTATGAGAGGAGCATGAAAAACATTATATAGAGGTCATCCGAGGTCAAAGGTCAAAGGTCATGGATTTCAAACTTTGTCCTGTAGTATCGGGTTCAAACTTGGTGGGTGCAATCCTTGATACGAGGGGAATATATGCACAAAACAAAATTGAGGTCAACCAAGGTCAAAGGTCATGTAGGGGCTAAATTTAAACTTTGCCCTATTGGGCTTAAACTTGATAGGTGGAATCCTTCATATAACTGAGGGGAGCATGAAAAAAATTGCACCAAGGTCATCTGAGTTCAAAGGTCATCTGGGGTCAAACAGTATCACTATCATGCCAGTGCTCTCACAGCATCTGGGCTCTCACAGCCGCAGGTGCACTAGTATTTGAAAAGTGAAAGGATCCACAGTCAGACGAAAAAACCTAAAATGTGTGCTTCTGCATTCAAATCATGAAAACACAAAGTGATGTATGCCAGTGGTTACAAAATAGGGTTGTGGGTGGGTGGGTGTTGGGGTGGGTGGGCAGGTTGGATTGGGGATTCACATGCATTTGTGTTAACATAAATTTACGCATTAGTTGTGGAAACTTGTATGGTATAACATTAGTTATGGAAATATCAATTGGCATAAATGTATAATACCAAGATCTCTTCATATTTGTTCAAAACATCATAGCTCAGTTCAACAACCTAAAGTGGTTCCAAAATTAGCATTTAGTATCACTTGAAGCAGGCAGGTAGTATCATGATCTCAGCACTGGTGCCTATGTGATTATACAACCCCATAGCCTATGTTTACCTGACGGTATCACTACCATGTAAATCAATAGCAACTCAAAACTTGAGCCAGAATTTCACGCTCTGTCAAGAAAATCTACCAGTGGAATGGAAGATCTCAATAACACAGGTGAGTATCAATGACCCAAACAGTAACAGGAAATAAGGTGTCTACTTAGAATTCACAATTCTTACTACTATAAAGGGTCAATAACTAACTGTGCAGGTACACAGGGTTCACTGACATTGTACTTGAGAGATGAGACTGCTCCATTGACAGCTTGGCGAAATAGCTTGAACCATGCGAACCACCTGTATCAAGAGCTACAAACTTTATCTAAACATTCCATAAATTTGGGTGGCAAAAACTTGTGGATGTCAATTTCAAGTATATTTGTGTATTTTATTAGTATAGCAATGTTATCAATCAATGTCAAGGGATAGGAGGGACACTTATGGGGAAAATTTTCATATTTTGCTACCATGGGGTGCCAATAGGGAACCTGTCATATCCCCTTCCTTCAGAATGCTGATGGATGGAATGGCTGTATGATGATGATAAATTGGGGTTAAAACATATGCCATTTACCTCAACTTTTGTTGTAAATTTTAGTAATTTTTTATCATAGTTAATCATTTTTCAAGTCAGAAACTAGCACCAGCTCAGTGCCATCAAAATACCTCCTGAGATGACCAACTAGTTGGGCTCACGCTATTCGATGATGGGCGTTGTGGTGAGCGGGGTTTGCTTTGCTTCGCTTACTCTAATCGAGGGGTGTCACAAATTGTTAGTAGGGCTAGTTCTAGTCCAAAACCCCCTTTTCAACCTCAACCTTCTATAAATTTATTTCTTTAATTACAAAATACCAATTTTTTAGGAATTATTAAAATTAAAACATACTACTACATGTTGAATACAATTAATATATCACTCCATTCTGCAGCTTTTATAAAACTCTCCATTTTCCTAATAATTCTCATCATCCCCTATCAATTACCCATCCATGGATAAGTCAACTACAATTAGTTCATTAGTTCAAGTCATTACCTGAAGCAAGGGAGCCATCTGGCTATACCCTCTCTGTCAGCTCTATTCTTACCCATCTCTCTCTGATGTGATGATAGACTTGTAAAGAAGGACTACTTCTCTCATGTCAAGATGGTCAATTCTAATTAGTAACGTGATGGCTTCTTGGCCACGCTATATCGCAATTAATTGTGAGCGTTGCAGCTTCTACATACAACTTGCTTCCATTAACTGAAATTTGTCCTTTCAAATAAGATGGGCACATTATACAATGTACTTTCAAGGAATAATTTGTAGGACCTTTTCTGTGGTTAATTTAATGGACACAATCCGCACGACACTTTTACTGGTGATACACAGGCCTACATGTTGGGAGGTCAGTGTTATTATTCTTTTGCAGGTCCATTATGACAGACTCTGATAACATCTTACTCAGCCCCTTGGTGCAAAACTATGCCCCCAATTTCATGACACCCCTTCTGAAGAAAACAAGACTCCTCTTGGCTGAATAGAAGATGAAGGTGCTAATAGATTGTAAAAGCTTCATCTTTTAAAATTTTAATGGAGCCAGTCGCTGGAGATTAACACAGAGATGTGTTATTTTTCCCTTTGCATTTGCATTGCGGACTGGTAAAGCCAGGGTTGCCAATAATTTTCAGCGCTAATCCGGGTAAAATCACCAAAAAGTCACCCAATTTTTCTTGGTGCAAAACTATGACCCCAATATATTCATGACATCCCCTTCTGAAGAAAACAACAGTCCTCCTTAGATGAATAGAAGATGAAGGTGCTAATAGATTGTAAAAGCTTCATCTTTTAAAATTATAATGGAGCCAGTCGCTGGAGATTAACACAGAGATGTGTGTTATTTTTCCCTTTGCATTTGCATTGCCAGCTGGTAAAATTTTCATCCCTTAAATCGCGGTTTAAATCACCGAAAAGTCACCAATTGTTCTCTTAACCATTGGTTTCTATGGGACAGGAAACTAACGGAAATCGTAGAGGAGCCAATATTGTAAAGTCACCCAATTATTTGGACAGGAAATGTTCAAAATTTGCGGGAGGAAAAACATCAGAAGTCGCCCAATTGGGCTACCAAATTGCAGTTTGGCAACCCTGGGTAAAGCCAGGGTGGATAATAATACAGTGCAACATCTTGCCCAAGCCAATAATCAATTAAATCCAGTTCACAGATGATTTAATTCTTTTCCTAGGGAGACGTGGACATGTGACATATCGGAACTGAAAAATTACGCTCGAGCACGTTCCCTTCAATCATCCATCAAAATTCTTTACTCTTTTCACCAATGGCCAAATGACTTGGAAGATATCATCACTGCATTTTACCTTATTACCGATTCTTTCCGACATATGATTTCCAAGCAAGACTTGTGTGGTATCTCACATTTTATAATTACACAATTCTGTTTACCACAACAAGGTATATAGTATTTTGTATGGTTTTGAGTTCTAAAAATAACATCATCAAGATACAGATGAATCTAGTATTATCTGCACTTGCAGCCTCCTATAAAACCCATTCATCAGCAAAATAGCTAATAATGAAATAAATTCCCTGAAATAAAATTTCTTGATTTCACTGAATGTTAATATCACTTGCCACTAATTAAAGCTTTAATATACGCAACTTGTCACTTCTTAACACGGCCTCAGCCTATAACTTGTTCAAATCTAATAATATGCTACCCTCTGCAGACATCTAGAGCATGATCTGTCCGAGGTGTTGCATTTAAACGCTTTACGATACGATGCCAGGTCCGCATTAGAAATGCAACGCATCAGTCGGGGCAAACCTGTGAAATCCAGGCTGCCCACATATTGATCTTACGTTGGACTTAGACACCTTTTTTCCTATTTGAACTGCAGTCAACCCCGCAGCGCTAGCAATTTCATTGTTGTTGATGAAAAATTACATCAATATTGTATAAAGTATCATTCCAAGGGGTTCTCTATTTTGATAGCAAAATGGCAGGCTAATTCTTCCTGTCCTGTAGGTTTTCCTCTATAATGTAATCTCACAAAAAAAAATCACATCATGTTAACAGCATGAACGGTATCATTTTCAATTTCTAGGAGAATACAAAGTAAATAGAAAGTGAACTCTTTTCAAATAGTGATGATCTACTGTGACAGTATGTCATCGAACCATACATTGATAGTGTTGCAAGGGTAGCCCTTTAAAGGAAAAAATCTAGACAAAGTTGGGCCCCACAGGAAGATGAGCAAGGAAACTGAAAAGAGCTATCAGATTAAGCTTTGAGGGTGACATGACATGGATTAATAATTCAGGAGCTTGTCTATTGTGCGAATGACAGGCCATAAGCTGAGAGAATTTCAATAGGTCTGACAAAACCAGGCTCAATGGATTATTATGATCACCTTCATCATCATCACAGATCATTGGAAAGGATGTACTGCCTAACATTATTTTAATGAACATTTTTTTATTATTACCGGGGTGACACACTTGTCTTATGTCAAATTCGGTCAAGAGGATTTGTCTCTGTCATATGTGTTATTACCATCAGCTGAATTTTGAATTGTATGTTACAATTTTATCCAAAAAAAATGTAGAAAAGGGTACAAATATGGCATATAATGCTCAAATTCTTGGCATCTGTTCCATTATTCACGCATAGCATGTTGCAACTTGAAATGTTCGATGAACTTCAACAAAGTGTTAAATGCAGGTGTAAGACTCTGTGAATCCTAACACCTAGAATACGCAAAGAAGCTATAACACTGATCAATTTTCTTTATTTAATATTCGTCTCGACTGTTAAGTAAAATATATGCAAACAAATGTAAAAAGAGCGGTTTCTGAATGAACTTCCTTCTTGAGTAGGAATAAAATGTTCTAAAAATACAATATAGTTATAGAAATGAAAATTGCACACACTCGTTTTTTGCTATTGTCATTCGATGTAGTGTCTTCGGGGATGATATGTCGATAGTAAGCTCCAGACAAATCCTAATGCAATGAAGATGTGATTTTGATGTACAAATACTGTAAGATAAAACGACACCACTGAAATCAGCAGAACAAGTCTGAATACAGCAATGAGCATTTCTTATTCCAAAACCATTAAAATAATTGCAAATAAATGTTCATTACATTTGCAATTTGGCACAAATGATCCATTGGCGTAAAGTTAGCTTTCGTTTAATCCTCCCATTTCTTGATTTTCCAGTGCTTTAATCAATGGGTTCGTTGACATAATGTGGCTGACGTGAAAGGGTCAAATTTTTATTTTATTTCGCTGAAATCTATAAGAACAGTTTGAAGCATTCAATTTGTAAATTAGAAATAACTGTTGTACAATGTCTATTCAACTATCAGCTTGTCAATCAGTAGTATTCATTATCAGTACTACTATCAAGAGTTACGATTTGCATGTATTTTATTTCTCTAGAGAAATTCTCGATAATGAAAATTGCTCATAGAAATTTAAGCTTGTTTTAATAGTTGTATCTCTTAAAATATAAAGAGTAGAAACAAATTAAATTTTAATTACAATTTGGTGAAAACTCCTAATACTATCTTTGCATTTCACCATCAATGAATCAAGCTTAAATACAGTAACATCCTTAAGATTAGAATCATCTACTACAAGTTGAAGTGTTTTCAATAAATCTCTTGAGCTCAAATATGACTAAATAATGTATCAGAAATAGCAGTGGTGTATAACAGGATTAATACGGCGTCTCAATAAATGATAACTGCAGCGATTTCTTAGTGCGCTCCCACTTTTAATCCGCTTTGCTCGGTTACTCCCCGTACATTTGATACTAATTTCACAACAAATGGCTGTCATATCACTGCTAGTGAAATCAGAAAATTTTAAGGTTTTAAAAGTTCATTAACCTATTAAACAACAACCACTAACCAATAATGAGCATGTTTTTACTCACTTTAAAAGTTTGTGAGTCTTAATCTTTGTGCGAATTTTAAAACCTAGAGAGTGCATGATCTGAGGTTACTGTTCCGAACCCAGGCTAATTTTTGTACATTACAGCCCGTAGTATGGCCCTCTTTAACAATGCGCGCACTGTACTGAATAAAGCGTCGTATCAACACGTCCATCAATAGCCCCAGATTGAGCATGCTATGTAAAAACCATTCATCTTGTTTTTGAAATCGGCCTGTAAGTTAATACACTTTTAGTGTTTGATATCAAAATGATCGCAATTTGAAAAGAAAAATATATATATCATGGCAATTTGAAGATCATTAATTGTCATTACTATTGGTATGATTGCCTGCGTAGCTAATAACAAAACAAGACCCAGTCCAAAAATGTTATTAAACAAAAAGATATGGTTCACTTCGGCTTCGTTAATTCATTCGTAGAAGTGCGCCATAAAATTTAATCTTGTCGTGTCATTTGGAATAGTAATAAAACTAGGATGTAGTATGCAAAATACGAGCTATTGAAAACCATGGCAGAATAATAATAAGTGCTGTTTAAATCTTGGCTGGAAATGTCATCAAAATGTTGATGTATGTCTGAGACATCCAGGGCAATTAATATGTGTATCTATGGTTGGATGGTCATCCTTATCATTATTTTAACATTACATTCCTCATACACATATCTGTCCTCTTGCACGTAATACGGTATCTGTATGATAAATTAATAATAAGGCCAAACATTTTTACAATAATTGTCAAGCATTTTTTGCTTTTAGCTACACCTCATCCGTTTTTGCTGCGTTTATTAAAAATTTGTGTGTGTTTTCATGATGATGGGAATAAAATGCATATGAATATGACAAATATGAAGGTCTCATGTGGTGCACATTTGTCTCTGAAAAACTTGCCACTTTAATTCTGTTTTTTTTTCCCAAAAGTTTTAAACATCTAGCTTAACTTTACTCCTCCCTCCATAACAATAAACTACAGTACTGACTTTGCAATTGAAATGTTGTTTTGTAAAAAATTTTCTCTGAATAATTTTTCTATTTCATTGCTCAAAATTGACTAGTTTATTCCATGAATGTCACGATGCACCAGCGTCATTTTTCCATTTACCCTAAAGTGCATTCTCACAAAAACAACAACAGTTATGTGTCAACGCCCACACAAAACAAAATATTGATCGTAAAAAGCACATTTCATCGTTTAACGCTTTCTCTCACAGAGCTGGTGTATTTAGTATAATGGCCCGACAACAGGCAAACGAACTGCCATTATCTTGTCAATTACAATATAATGACCATGACTTGCTCTTCTCAAGTTCATCTCCTCATATGGAATAAATATCTACATAAATACACACTTATAAATGCATGATATACTGTGCTTTCTAAAGTAAATAATATCAAATTTGCCATAAATTTCATACATAACCAAGCTTGCCACAAATCGAGCACTGCTTGAGCATATTTTTTTCAAGATTTCCAAGAATGTATGTCAATCAAAGTTATGAAACAAACGAACCCTTCCTTGTATAATACACGTGTCACTTGTATGACCCACCCCATGACCCCCGGGGGTGGTGAGTCACTTTACAAAGGTGCGCCGGATTTAACTATACCCACGACCCACATGTGCGTCTAAACAATGACGGACATTTGCCGACAATGACTGAGCCCCTCGTCAAAATTGTGACGCACATGTGAAGGATTATGACTGTCCTCATGACGCAAATTTGACTCACCATTTAGGTATTTTGACTGACACTGATGCACCTAACCATTGATGCACCCCTCGGGGTATGTTGTGACGCATATGTTGAGTAAATGACCCGTACCCGCGTCACTAATTGGTTGGTAAATGACCCAACCATGACGCACATCCCCCGGGGGTCCTAGGGTGGGTCATACAAGTGACATGTGTATAATAGCAATTGCAAACACATTTCTAACATTTAATGCACTTCTGCATATTTTAATTTGATCTTTTTTATGCAAATATTTGCACGCATAATGATTGCCACTTGAAAATAAATTTTGTTGATTTTATAGTTCAATTTAAATAAGGACAAGAATTTATTTGCATTTCAAGATGATCCCTACACGTAGGCTACCTGGGACAACAATTCAAAACTGATATCACTGATCTTGGTCGTGGTAGATGTTCCCTGTGAAAGCTCCATCTAGAGGCCAATTGGCATTAATTGAACTAGAGTGCACCATACAAAATGGTAAGTCGGGGTTTTAACACAGGTTATATGCACACAACCCACCCAAAATGCTCATTATGTGTTTAACGCACCGAGATGCTCGTTTTCTGTAACCATTTCCATGCGTTGCCAATTTCTTCCCTGTCTGAAGTAGTTAGGCATGTAAACCAGTTACGGTTATGCATTGCCATCCAAATCACTCAGTCTGCACAAATGAATAAATGGACAGTTATATACGCTATGTAATTTAGTTGATGATGCCAGCTAAAAATACACTATACCCACTATAGTGCGTTAGAGCCTGTTGCAGCTCACAAGTCATTATTCTGCCTTTTCTTCGCTTATAATCAAAGATATGACAAACTATTGTTCTCTAGTAGGACATTTTAATCCCAAATTTACTTTCAAGAATTCTGCATTATAAATACCTTACACAACATCAGTCATGCAAATTACATTTTCCCCCATTTTTGTTTGCGGTATTCCTGCCCAGCAGCATGATGGCAACATACTACTGACTCCCTTCCAAATTCAATACCAGCATTGAAATTCAACATCAAAAGACACTCTCATTAACATTCATCCATAAAAATCACTTCAAACCAAACCTGTCCTTATCTCATCTCAGTTCACTAACCCTTTCTTCTCTCATCTCCGAGCCAACATCATCAAGATGCACAAAGAAGGCTGTATAGAGCAGACAAGACCAAACACTCTTACACGTGCAAATCAGAAGGGACGGCTAAGGAGGCGGCCTCCATCAACGCGCATCATCATCGCACATTAAAGGTTCTCCACACTACTGAGAAATCAGTGCACAACATCCATTATCCTAGCTTCTACAGGTGTACGGTCAAAGATCTACTAATGGTGCCATTAGATAACATAATTATGAGGTAAAACAATTCGTACCAGACAACCCTGGGCATCGTTTACCAACGTATCAAAAAGTCAGCTTTAATGCAAGTCAGCTATAGTGCAAGTTGTATTCAAGGGAGGTCAGTTCTTGTTGACTCCATTTACTCAGTTTATAAATTTTCCATTATTGCACAGCGCTAAAGTGATTTCATTTCGCATGAATTCTGGATCTAGATATGGACTTTATCCTCTTGAATTTTTGAGCCTGGTCCCATCAGGACCCAAGTGTGTCTCTGCAACAAACAAACCTCAGAGTTGATAAAAAACAAAATTATCTTACTTTCCACAGGATTCAATGACATTTTAATTTGAGCTAAAATGGTCTCATACAATGTGATCAATGGCATAGTTCTTAACTCCCCCTCCCATTTAACAATAGCTCAAAATTTGACCTCAAGTTGTGGAGTATGAGTTTTTGTACCCATATTCAAAGGTCATTCTATGAATGTACAATTACATTGGGGTCAATGAACTGTGCCCTGATAGATGAGCATGTTTTAGATCCTAAGAGGTTTTACTATCCTTCCATCTACATAATGCATTCTGCACAAAAACAACACATTCTGAATATTCACAAGGAATAAACCCAGCAATACATCTTCCTATCAAATCCCAATGCATGTGAAAAGATAACCCTAAAAATCCGGCAGTTCATTCACATACTTCACACACGCACGCACGCACATACAACGGAGCAACAACGTTACTCATGAACATTCAAAGACAGGAAACTCTATTGAATTCATTTGCATACACTGATCGACTTAGCTTGCATTCTGATAGCCTCTGAATCGCACCTTTTGGATTGTGACGAGCTACCGCAACTACAAAGCAATCGTTGCGGCTTTTGTCCGAGCTTTGTCAAATCACTTTCTTCTGACATGTTTGACAAAATGCTCGGCAAAACAAATTAAGAGATTGTCATCGGGAGAGGAATACTCAATGATTGAACGGTCGACATTCACAACGCTATGTTGTGGACGGTATTTAACTCTGATAAATACATATTGACAACCAAATATATTGCTAATATAAACCGCTATAATCCATCATTCCACTCAACTCTCATTGCAAGCAATCTATTTTGATAGGTTTATTGCGATGATTTAAATTTCAAATATCTATAAAATAACCAAGAGTTTTCCTTCAAAAATTGAAATGAACCCTCTAGTGCAACTTGTGACATTTCCTCAAAGTTATGTCAGCTCATCAATTTTCAAATGCATTTACGATAACGTACACGTTTTCCATTTTCTAGCGTGAAAAATGAGGGTAATTGCAGGATATTGGAAAATTTTGAGTGATGCCAAGCCATTAACAAAACAAACATAACAAAAGGATCTACAATATCAAGAACTATGCCACTTGCAAAACAGTTCATTGAAGGGAATCGTTTTATTGGCAGCATCGTTTTTAAGACAGTTCTGGTAGCTTCACAGCTAAAAACACTTTTGTTATTAATAATTTACATATAAAAACCTACCTAAATTGAAATTTGCGTAATTTTACATACGTATAGAACAAAATTGACAGAATTATGACAAAAATGAAGTTGGAGAACACTGATGTGATGTGACAGAAGGTGGTTAGTTTGTGATCACACAATATTAGGAAATCCAAAAGAATTAAATTTAAATTTTGAATCACTAGAAGTAATTGATCACTGGAAGTAATTGATAACAGTTTACTATTTATAGAAATTAATCATTCAATAGGAATTATTTAACAAACCTGTAAAATTTTCCAAATATTGATTGTTGTCATGGCAACATCTGTACACAAAAACAACCATTTCACACCTGACAAAAATGGTTTTCAGGGCAAACAGCAAACACTATGGAAAACAATCGCCTCATCCTAACGGCATAGTTCAATAACCTCAATAAACAATCATAAGTATGCTAAATTTGACCTCAAGTTGCAGAGTATGAGTTTTCATACCCAATGTCAAAGTTCATTCAATGAATGTGCAAATGTACTGGGGTTAAAGAGAGAACTGTGCCTGATAGATGAGCATGTTGTGGATCCTAGTGACAGCAACCAGCCTGTTGCATATTTTATTATCACTGACCCATTCCATTCCATCAGTGTCATCTCCATCCCAATCAAACCGGCCTCATTTGATCAATACTGATATCCAATTTTATTTTAAGCTTTCTACCTTGCTAGAAGGCCAAGTGATTATTACATTTTTCATTTACTGGCAATTGTCTGGTCTTTTATTCTAGGAGTATCTCTTCTACCAAAAGAAGCTCAGTGGTTGGGTGGTCGTTTTGTAGTTATTGAGGACTGATTTTAATAAAGCCAATAATTTCAGATCTTGACCGCTCATTCACCTGCATATCAAGGATTCAATTTAATTTGGATAAAATGGGTACACAATTAGTTACAAATGTAGAGAGAAGCCTCATAACATGAAATCTATTGTTGCGGCACTACAAAATGTATATTATCTTTCATTTTGGCGAATCAGTGACGTCAATGCATTGGGGCAGTTGTGTCGGGTGTGCATTTACACAGCGTCTTAAAAAAAATGTGTGCGTGCGTGTGCCATTGCTTTGAGCGAACACTTGCGATTTGAAGCTGCGCCCAATGAAATGCGCACTGACTCTACAGGATTAAAATGGTAAAAAGTTGGAACTTTGCTTCTGGAGATAAAATGATGAAAATTTGCACAATGCTACATACAGTTTTTCATGTAGTCAATTAGAAACAAGTAATGTAATGTCCTAAACGATTAGAAACTCAAATACCACAGGTGACACAAGCTGAATTAATTATCAATATTAATTAAGACAGGTTGTTATATGCTGTTGTTTGCCTGGAAAATTATCAGCCACCCACACATTTCTCTTCAATCTCTCGTTCTGGATTTGTCATTTGCATATTCAGTTCATTGCATCATACCATTCTGCTAACTACTATAATTTGTGAGGTACATGTACTTAATTTTGCACATTTCATAAGGACAGATTTGCAATTTGAATACCTCAAAATCACATCTATAGATTTAGAATATTTTAGTGCCAGGTCGACATAGGTGGAAGCAACATTGCAATTCTAGATTCTCAAAAATAAATCTCCACAAAAATGCTTGTCATTGGCATTTGCAAAATACGAGTTCCACAAAATTTAGTTGTTTAACAATTATCAAAAGGAAAGAAGTGGACTTTGAAACTTAAATGAACTCTTTAACTTTATAAAGAACTTTTTGTTGACCAGAAGGGCTATAGGTTTACCTCCATACACAGCAATAATTTCCATGCAAACTCAAACTCAAACTGAACTTACAAAACTGGCAACTACCAACTTGCAAATAAGGCATAACATCACCAGTACAAACAAAACACATAATTCCCAGATCAAAATATTTAGCCCTCTGATGGGAAAACGTGCCTTGCAAAGACACTGCTATCCTTAAAGCTTTCTCAAACGTCCCCACACCTAAATCCATGCTTTTGCACAATATTTGTTTGCTTAAAGGCCCAATCTTAAATCCACAGTCTGCCTGCATCAAACTGTATCATTGATCTTGTTAGCACCTCTGAAGGATTTAATAGCCTTATTTTATGAGATTGAAAGGGACCCTTTTACTGCTCTGCTTTTTTGAAAAATAATCATTACTGTTTCGGTGTAAAATATCAATATTTTACTTCTTCACCCCGTAGGCAGTAAGTTATCCTTACTATGTTGTTGTGCTTGAGTCTGCAGGAGTTGCCAAGATATTGGCAGAGCAAAAAGCACTGTCAAAATAGTCAAATGATCATGTTGAATAGAATGTACTTAAAATTAATGGAGAGACTAGATTGTTGGGAAAAGACGAGCCTGATAATGAAATCACAAAATTTGAATGTTTCAATTTACAAATTACATGAAATTTAATCCAATTTAATTTGCCCTGCAATATGAATTACATTCCTGTCTCAAAATACACAACTATAAAAGCGCTAGGACACAACCCTGCTTTGTGAAATTAGCAAACAAAATTGCAAAAATTGCAAAAGAAATCTAAATAAACCCGAAGTATTTTGTTGTTATTCGGTACTAAAACCAAATGCCTACCCCAATACCATTTTGGTAGGTCATGGTGAAGGTGGACCAATTGGGCCCTAAATCCAGAGCTGAGCAACACTGATAAATGTGTGAGTCAGTCTGTATAGTCTAAGCTCAACTTGGTAAACATCCACTATTGATTTCTTTTACGCACATCTCATCCTCAAACTACACCCCATACTAAAAACTAGCTATAGAAACCCTACAAACTGTAACCTGGTGCATATGTGTAAGAGATTGGTACATAAAAAAGACCTTGTGCTGACAGGCCTGTGGCAAATGAATAAAGCAAATAATCAAAGCTTTTACCTGATTCCGAGGCCTTATTTCTGACATCTTGCGTTCCCCAGGTTTCTTTTGTGTTGGTGGTATATGCATATATGCGTGTATCCCTGCTGCATGCAAAATTTGCTTGCAATAACTTGCGAGCATTTTTATATAAGGGAAAAACTTATAAAACCAAATGAAGAAAAGATGGCACCTAATCTAACTCAAATTCCTCGGAATTGTTGCTGCAACATCTCCCAGAAAGAAGACATCAAATTGAGCCATCATTTGGTTAATTTGACCTTGGGAGCATCTACTTCACACCAAATCAATAACTGATCAACACTCAAAAGTCTGAAAACTTGTATTCAATGCCTCTCATCCATCCCTACAAAATACTAATGTAGCCCCTACTTCAGTTGCACTTCAGGAGAATAAACACTACACTCAATGCAGTGAATTTTGTAGCCCATTTGATCAGTTTTATTCTTATTTACACAATTTCTAAATATAAACCACATCTAAAGAGCCTGTGTTATGCAAAAGTACTTGATACAGTGTTCCATTAAAATGTTTATTTCTCAATTGCTACGATTTTATCCAGCATCTTATATCGCAATATTTTTCATGGCAGCATGTAAAACAGTCTTTAGCTAACTATCCATCACCCAAATCCATCATTATCCATCTTAAATAGAGTAGAAAATGATTTCCGTTTTTTCCAATATACAAACTAAAAACGTGGGCCTCTCCACTTGAAATAAAAGAAGAACTGAAGTGTATAGTCTCCTCCCTCGCTCAATAGTTAAATAATCATAAATAACTTATCAGTCCGGACATAAAAAAAAAAAAAAAAAGTGGTTCAATATTCAACTCAGGATGTAGGGATGGTAAACAACTTATTCCAAATTTGCTGTTTTTTACAGATTATGCGGATTATGTAAATAAAATTTATAATTAAAATACAACACAATATTAGGTTTAGTAGTGTATGACCAAACCACAAAAATACCATAGAGATTTAGGCACCACAATTTTCCTGTTTTTTACCTGGTTAAACCATGGAGGTATATAAATAATTTATATACCTCCATGGTTAAACTGATAATTTTTGACAGAAATGTTTTGAAGTTTCACCTTGTATAGTGTGCAATCATGGGATTATCTAAAGACAGAATTAGCTAATATTCATAGGATTAGTGCCTATTGGTTTATATTATTATTCACAGCTAAATAGGATTATCCTCTCAATGCCTAATGTTCCGGCTTATTAATGGTTCTTAGTTCAGTGTTCAAAACAACTTTTGATTTCCTGCAATTACATCATTGGATGATTTTTGATTTTGGTACTATGGTACCTTGCATCTTCAGAGCAGACACTTCAGCTTTTAAAGTTTTATGATTATTATAAGTAGCCTATAATGCTCTTTCTCAAACCAAATATTCGGTGGCCTAATATGATCTCTATGACAGACTGCGGAAGATTTAAAGCTACATGTAGACGTTGCTATCAATCAGAACCAGGATTTACGATTTGAACACAAATATGCCTTGATTATTCTTATTCCTGAATCCTAATAATACACCGAGGTAAAGCCTGTTGCTGCCCTCTACTAGAGAAAACCTTCATTTAGGTCTACATCATTAATGCAAATTGCAGGACTTCCATTATGGCAATTACGAACACAATAATTACGATATGATAGCGACTAATTGTTATCGTCAAGGACTCATTAATGTTTATCATTATATGCATCACATGTCTGGTTATGTACTGGTGATACATGTACTTTTGCTTATCATTATTCAAATAACGATTGTTAGGAATCATGATGCTTAGGGAACAACAAGTTTTAATGATAGCAACAGCTATCTATCAGTATCATGAAGACTTTGAACTGGCTTTATGATAAAACCGCTGTACTATTATGCACTACCCATGTCATGTTCGTCAAAAATGTTACTTTAATGTGATTCCAACGTTTCTCATATCAACCCCTTACTACCTTTGCTCAGTGGCCACCATATTAAGTATCGACTTTGCCTGATTTCATATCTACCAATCTAAACATAATCCAATCACAAAAACGCCTTTCTTCATCTTGTGGATTTCACCTCCCTTAATGAATCGGTGGGAGTCTTTCTGATTTGTAACAAAACACTCAAGCGGTGGCTAACCTACTGAGATATGACCAATTGACGGCCTTTTATGTGGCTGCTGCGCTAGATGGAGTCGCTGTGCAAATCAACCAAGCTAGTCACTTTATTTAGATCCATGCAAATACCAGAGGCAAGAGCACAACCGTAATGGCCATTTTATGAAAAACACAAAGGCTTCTCTTTCTACTTTTTTTAACTGGACAGTATTACAAATGGACAGTAGTCTTTTCTAATGTATTAAAGGTCAGGATATTTTTAGTTCCTCCACCTTCTCAAGCGAATAGGCCTGGCCCGCACTTTATTTAAGTGTTATAATGTTGCATTTTGACAGTCTTTATTATCACTTTACTTCAAATGTTCATTTAGCCAAAATATAAATAATCTGTTTCATATAACTTCCAAGCATCACTCGCCGATTTCCATTCAATTTTGTAACTGACAAAAACCTAATCATCTTCTTGCTTTGTAAACACAACATCACTGAAGAGTACATTTATACCGCTGACACTTCCAACATCTTTTCTGGCATTGTTTACACTCCATCAAATCATATGCATATTTCATGTAGCAGGTAGTTGGACATATTCCAATCAATATTATTGTCAGCAATAATATCCGCTGCCTTTTTATGTGCTGATGAGGTGAGGAAGAAAGTGGCGACTGGTCGGGCCTTAAGAGCACCTTTTAATATAGCAACACCTGCCTCCAAATGACATGGAGTAAAATGTGTTTGTGTACTCCGTTTTCAAATCTACTTGTTGATATGTATTTATTTTGAAGTCATACCATAAGGCTTCCAGATGATTGAGAGCCTTTAGGGCAATTTTAGTAAAATTTCATATCCTGGCAAGTGCGAAATGGAGAACATGTGCAATTTGGGTTCAGATGTGAGTGTGCATATGTCTGTGTGTAAAAACATAAAATCATCTACTATATAGTTCATTTGGCTTTCTCGAGACAGTAGCATCCGTGTGTGATACACAAGCAAACAAGGGATGACGCATCTGTAGCATGCGATGCAGCACAAAGTGACTGTGCCCTACAGATATACAGCCTTTGACCATGCATGTATCTCACACAGATGCTATCGTCTCGAGGAGGCCAAATTCAAATCTTCTTACATGGAAGATTTCAAATCATCTATCCTACAACTAAACCAACTCTGAGACCAACTCTTGCAATATAGCAACCTTACGTAAACCAATAATCCATCACAAGCTTCCAAGAGTCCCAAAGTAGGCAAGCCTCAGAAGTCAGAACAGCGACATTTTGATGATAACTGTAATTTACCTTCTGGTAACTGTAATTACCTTCTACATTCTGCTACCACAAATCAGTGAGTTTGGGGTGTGGTGAGTACAAGGTAAATTACAGTTACTGCAGTTTGATATTGGCTAGGTGTCTGCAGTATTCCATAAAGTCACCTTTCACGTATTCATTTATTAACACAGTCACTTACCTGTCTTAGAATTGATAGCAAAATATCTCATCGCATCTTTGGACAGACTATATGAAAGCTCCTGATCCTGGTCAGCGTCTGTTGCTTCCACAGTCAGGATTTTTATTCCGGCTTCGGAGTTCTCCATCACGGATGTACGGAAGACTGGTACGGAAGGCTGAGGTGCATTGTCGTTGACGTCTAATACCTCTATGTATACCTGGATAACTGCGTGCCTTGGGATGGCGCCGTGATCCTGTGCGTATACAGTCAGCCAAAAGTGTGGGATTGTTTCACGATCCAGTTTTTCTTTGGTAAAGATGGATCCTGCATTAAAAAAAAAGAAAGGAAAATTATGTTTAATATTTCAAACCTCCAATCTCAAACATGTTAATAAATTTTGCCTTTGAAATTTCAAGTGATTCTGAATAGATTCATGAAATTTTAAATTTTAATTAATGTTACTCTAATACAATGAACATGAACTTCCTTTGAAGGATTTTGAACTTAATATTTTGTATCAATAACCAGGTACTATATCATAATATTTAGCCTAGTCTGTTTCAAAGACAGAGACTTGCCACTTTTTTCGCCATAACATCCTGACATGGGGCTCTCTTTACAAAACATTTTTGCAAAATATTGACTTTGCTGAAGAAAACATCCTGTAACTTCATCCATACATATAGAGCAACCTGTCGACTAGAGTAGATAAATGAATGGTATATGCCTATCCCCTTTCATTACTATCTAATTTGTGTGTATTCAAACATTTAACAACGGCAACAGCAAAGTAAAGAGTTCATAGACTTTTGAACAACATCATCTTTGATCAAACTGGGCCCATTCTTCAGGAATGACAGGTGAAGTCACCCTTATCAATAACCTTGCAACACACCTTCACAATGTTTAGGGGATATTTGGTGTTTAAAATACAAGATCTGTCTCTATAATGATGCAAGTTATCCCCTGTATAAGACCACCGGAAGTTTATCCACCCACCCATGTATGGTTTTTCAATCAACATCATCATCATTTGTCATGAAGGTCTACTATGGACTCATCTGTGAACTGCAGAATCACTTTACAGAGTCCACTATTTATGACAGGCTCATTATTCTTACATTTTACTGGTTTACAAGAGCAAAATTTTTATTGGTTAAAAAGCTTCAAACTATTTGAATATCAATGCAAAGCTAAATTCATGATAAAGGACTTGAACCATTTTAGGGAGAGGCTAAGATTTATTCTGAAATTCAAATGGCCATCTTATTCACTGGAACAATTCTATGCATGTTACATTGTAGACTTCTTTGAATGCTTCGTGGAAGTAAATATTAAAAAATAGAATATTAAAAAATAAATGTTTTCAAATATTAAACTTATTGATGTCAAAGTTTAATAAATTCTGGGGATGAATCATGATGATTCATAAATAAAATATGGCATTTTGAAAGAATAAGAAACTAACAATTTCAATTTGTTCTCACAAAGAATCCCACACTGTATAAAAAATATTGCAATTTCATCCCTTATATATTAAATAATCTGAAAGATGGTTTTGGTTTGATGACTTGGTTTTCATGTAAACATATTCCAAGTATGGGAAATGTCACCAATTAATTTTGTGCACAGCAATACATGTGTGAACATCTACCTGAGTAATTATGCTGATTGCAAAAAGCTTATTTTTATTCCTCCACATCTGGGGAACACATTTTCCAATACACCAAGTCAGACAAGAGAGGTCTAGCTTTCTGTAAAGTGTAATAGCAAATACACAGGCAGCAACACCCTGCAGTTATATTACAAATTGTATCTTTAAATCCTGAATTTTAAATTATGCTCACTTATTTATTGGCATTTTTTTTATATCCCATATCATCACTAATTTACATCAAAATATGTCTCTCTATATCCCCACGACTTTGTACAACATCATCATACGAACATGATTGGGCGCTAAGTTATTCATGTGGATACTTCCGCACAATAACGGCTTCTGAAGATACTATCTCTTAAATAATGAGATGTTTATGTATCTTGTCAATTTTCACAGCAATCTGAATTTGAAATCAAAAATAGCTAATTTTCACAAATTCATCTGCTAGATTTGTCATCTTTTTTGGTAAATTTCATCAATTATCAAATCTCTTTCAAATCCAGGCCAATGTCTGACTTATTAATTCACCTCCGATATCATCATGCTCATCAGAGTGCCAAATTGATTCTCAAACCCGTAATGCATAACAATACATTTTGACAATTGAATCTGGCACTATAGCGTGCATTTGTACTATCCCATCTAATTTCATCTTAGCACGTAATTTGCAACGGATCACAATGGAACTTCTCTATGCATAACGGCAGCCTTATTATACTCGGCCGCTTTTGTATTAAAAAAATTGGCTCTCGTCAAAAACCGACAATTGTAATGAAAAGCGAGTGATATTAAACCTCTCTGTGAACAAAGGGATGAAATTTATCACCATCTTCCTCACCAGCTTTGCATAGCATGGTGCCGAGGCATCCCTAGCATTGCCCACATCTCTTCCACCCCAACTGTCCTCTAATACTCCCCGTATCTTGCTCCAAGCAGTATATATCACATGAGTGCCTCTTGAAATAGGACATTGCTCCGGCCACCTCGAAATGCGCATCAACAGGTAACCGTGGTTATGAGACGATTGATTTTCATCAATTTTCCAACTGACTTATCTAAGGTGCAACTGATGCATGGTAAATTCTTTGAATCCTCCCTGACTGTGAAGATGTATGCCTGCATGCTGCATGGTAGAAGCATTGGCTTTATTACTCTTGATCGAGGTCTGTTGCCCCTCGCTAGGGAGTACGCGGAACAAAGCGTGGGGATTCCTTAAACATAGTATATGATAGCTCAAATACACTTGAGAATTTCTAAAAATAGACTACGATAATTGATCTGGGTGTAGATTTGAATCTAATCAAGATTGACAATTTAGAGCTGTTGGGTGATAATTGAATAAAATCTCTACACCTCAAAAATTAATTACGCTACCTTCATCTATTTCCGAGCAACGATATCCACATTCAATGTGATTTGAACGAACCTGTTTCAATTTATATAATGAAGCCTAGATAACCCCATGAGTACATCCTGCTGATTGGTTACAAGAACACTATTGCAAATTATTGAGCCAATCAGCAGCATGGTATGAATGGTAGTAGGGCTAAAGAGGATTGACCTATAATGTAGAAGCTGTATTTTAATTGGCCATAAACAACTCTGTCGATCATGATTCAAATGTTAAATGAGATGTGATAAAACAATGTTCGTGAACATCTTTGTTTCAAAATTGTAAGTGACGCTGATTTTGTTCTCGTTGTATGATTTCTTTCCACATATTCGAATCCCTTACCTCCAATAAACACAGATCGTTTATAATTATAGCTCAATAACTGCAGACAAATTGAATGGATGAGCACAACTGTTATCTACTAGTTACCCTATTTTATTTAGCTTTACCATAGAAATGAGAGCATTTCAATGTGTTTATAGGACAGTTTTTGCCGCAATGAGAACATGGACATTCCATTTTTTTTTTATCACAGCGCATACAGCAGATGTGTGCATTTTCTCACACATATCTATGCCATGTTTATCTTACATTTTTTGATCAGCCCATTTAAAACAGATCAAGAGTTTTATTGATCTCTGAACATGATGGCATCCAGTACCGACTAAAATTGAACATTTTAAGTAAACATCAGTTGTGATGACTTCTGATTCATTGATGCAGTCATCTTAAAAGGGCATTTTGTGATCCGCAGCCTCATGACCCCCCCACCTTTTATCAAAAAAAAGTTGAGATTTTTATACCACTGGAATCTTCTGGATACATAATGTTTATGTACCAACAATTTCTTGCAGATTAATTCGTTTAGCAAAAATATCGCCAAATTTGAATTTCGTTCTGGTATACCAGAACAAAATTACAACAGTGGCCTATAGACTATAAGCATAAAATCGGAATCAACTGAAATTTTGGGAATAAGCTTTTTTGTGGATATCTGCTGAAAATGTCATAAAAAGAGGATGCTAGGATCACAAAATCCTCCTTTAATTTTATTATAATTATGCAATCATGGTCATGATGGTGTGCAACTTTACATATGGATGAAAGGGATTTTCAATGATAATTTTTGGTTTATAGATTTTTTGCATTGGCCAATTACAAAAGCATTTTTGCTTGTTTAGAATTTTATAATCTAAAATGTTCTTCAAAATGAGACTAAATTGAAATATTTGTTAGTTTCTTGTCTTCTTTCGAAATGCCATATTTATGAATGATCATGAATTCATCCCCAGAATTCATTCAACAAAAATTTTTACAACAAGTTTAATATTTTAAAAACACTATATCACACATTTTGCCAATTTGTGAATGTTTGCTCTGAAAGAAACACACAATTTTACACAGCATTATATAATTGTCCCTTTAGAAATTAGTTTTGAAATTCCAATTCTTGAATGCAACAATGTGATCAAAACACATTTCTAAAAATGCATGACACAAGCTTCTGGTCTACCTACAACACCAAATACCTTATACGAGTGGATATACCAAATACCTTTCTTCAATATCATATTCTAGCATAATTTTATTCACTACTTGAATGCACATCTTGGATATTATGTTCTCGTATCCCCTTTTTATCAAGAGCACTATTCCATCCGTGTTCGTTACCGGTTCAGATCAATTACCCGCATCCATACACTAGTATAATACATCCCATATGAAATGCATCAGAAAACTGTATCATACAAAGTCACTGTGATATCACGGCCATTTTTACAACTCGATCAAAATTCTGAATATAAAGAAGAGCTTCTTATTAAAGTCCATCCTGTATATGCCTGAGGTAGCTAAAGGCATGTTGGTTTGGAAGGTGCTGGCCACCTTGGCTCAAGTTGGCTGGCCAACTGACAAAACCTACTCATCAGTATTGTTCGATAAGAAAGATGCCAACATCTGATATCCCAAACTAATGAAATATTCACTAGAATTATTAGCGAATCCGACTAACCTGCAGAGTGCTATTTTCAGTAAAAAAATATTAACTTACCCCATCTACTGTTTCAGGCCACGCTGCCAAATTCATTTGCCTTGTACTTTTAGAAAATAAATATTGGAATTTCAGAACTGTTTGAAATTCAAGATATTTGGATGAAACAGCGACACTCGATGCATCAATACTCAATGTTTTTTCTACAAAGCGTATTTTAAGGGCATGATTTTTTTCTACATGGATTCTCATTTCATCAAATTTTTTTTTTTCACAACGACAAGTACCATATTTTTTTATTAGATCGTGAATCTTATTTCACACCAAATCCAATTCTCATGTCAATGCCCTGTCTTTTTCTAGTTCTATATATATTTATTTATATATCTTTTATTGTCTTATTTATTTAGTTTCATTCTCCCTGTATGGTTTACTTCTCCCAAGTAAAGTCAAGTTAATTCTAGAGTCACTTATTCAGTTTGTTCTGATATATGACACCATGGTTGAATAAATCAATATGTAAACAATCTACCGGATGTATAATTACTTCCCTTTTCTTCTTTTGACACATCAATTACGTGCAAAAATATCTTTTCAAAGCATTTGGTGCATGTGAGACATGCTATGAATCCAAGGTATTCAATAATCATAATAACAACAACAACAACAAATATGGTGATCTATTTAATTGGGTAATTATTCCCCTGCTTTTCACACAAATTGTTGCTTGTTCAATACAACCTGTTGCTGAGATTTTATTAACGAGCAGAGCGGCAAATAGATCTGCGCACCGTTCTGGTCCATTAGCATCTCATTCAACCCGAGATTACTCTCGTGTTTTATTGCCGACCAACTCAGCTGTTGAATACAGATAGATAGCACACCCTTCTACTGTCATTTCATTCACAATGCATGCTTCACAAAGTACCAATTATATTCATCTCACTTTCATTGGCCTATTACATTTGAAAACCACAACCCCCAGTTCAAGGGTGATTTTGGAATTCCAACCAATTACCATGATTACCAAAGTTTTAGCCATTCAAAATCCAACAATTTCATCCAAAAACAGTAGAAAATGAAATTTCCTAAATAAAATTTAGGGTCTATCCTACACAATTTAAATATTTTCTACCATTTTCCGCTGGATACGCACAAAATAATCTGCCTGGATTGGCCATGTTCAACTGGAATTGAGATATCAGTGCCATCTTTCACAGGGGGTGACAATTTCAAACAGAATAGCCCATTAACATTTGACCTGTCTTTGGCCTTTTCCTATTCCAACCGCATTGATGAAATAATGGTTTTCTTTTTGAAATTTTTAATTGGGTAAAATCAACATAGATTACAAGGAGTCTTTTGAATTCCATACATTTGCCATTCACTGAATGGAGTGAAATAATCACTCTAAAAGAAAAGGATGCACTATAGACTAACCTCTGCACACAGTCTTTTTCCCCCGCCAGTGATAAACACATTATTAAAGGTTGAAGACTGTGTTACAATGAAAGTGTTCCTAAAATCGATTGTTTAATATGGATTATTTTGCATGCTAATTTCCATTTTAAGTGACATGAAAATCTAGATGGGGTATAAATTTACAAATAATAATTGTGCTTCAATTTTTTTATTGACTACCAAGTGAAAGAAAATATTATGCGACATGATCAGGCAAAATGATGATGTCTTTGGTAACATTGATTTTAAGATATGATGACTACTAAAAAAGAATAATTCAATTCCTTTGTATTCGATTGTTTTCATGCAACGTGACATTTATTTTATACCAATATTAATGGAGTTTCATTGTTTTGTAAGATGTGATTTAGGAAAACATTTAGCGAAAACTGTTTTTTGTCCAACAAGAAAACCTTTCTCTTTCAGCATTTCAAAGTTACTTTAGCATGCACATAATTTGCTTTTTTATATAATAACTTTAAGATTCAATACCAGAAGTTTACATTATGTTCTTTTATTACCATCGTCAATACTAGGTCTACAAGTTTTTTGGTTTTTTTAAAGGCTTGCATTTTTATTGAAGATATTCAAACATACAATTCTCGGTAATTTAGTTTGGTGAAATCTAGAATTTGTGGAGAAGCTCTAGACACTATGCTACTCTCACATAAGATTTTATTCTCATATTTTTCAACCATGTCCATGTCAAATCATGATTCATGCCTCTTTTGTTGGAGCCCTACATATTTATTTTGATTGCAACCTGGCAATGCACTGCAATTCATCACATTTAAGAGCCACTCAGATGCCAGAAGGATTAATGAAAATGAATTCTCTCAACTAATTCAATATGAAATCTGTTGAACTCCATCTCACACTTTGAAATCCATATTGGTTGTGTCAGAGATTTTACCATAGACCTGGTTTACCCAGGGTCTGCAGAATGAAAGGTGTTACGATTTAATATCATTGGTAGGATGCCAAAAGGATTTATTATGTGAAAATGTGTTATTTTGACACAGGGCCGTAGCAACGTTGAAAAATGTGGGGCGGCCATCACAAATATGGGGCGGCCAAATTACAAATATATGCCCAAATTGAAATAAAGATAAAGAAAAACATAACCAATTTCTCAAAAAGTGGGCGGCCATGGCATCCCCGGCCGCCCCGCTTGCTACGGCCCTGTGTTGACATAGGCCTACATAGTTTTCATGCTATACATGTATATTATGCTTTGTTGACAACAACTCCTCATCAAGATCATTTAACAGTTTGAAAAAGGCTAAGCATCTGTGAGAGAATGTCATAAATTTCATCAATATTGATTGTGATTGTATTTGGATGTTGGACTTCGCATGTGTCGTTTGCCCAAAATTTTACAGCAAAATACTATTGGCTATTCTGAGGGGAGCCCAAGGGAGGTACCCCCTCAAGGTGCAAAAATGGGGATCAAAATCACCAAAAAATCATCAACATTTTTACCCATTTTTATCACTTATTTTAGGGTGGGGTCTAGGCCCTGCCCCCCCCCCCCCCCTGGATGCACCATGAATAAGTAATACAGTTAGTAATAATGCCATAATGATTGTTGAAAATTCATCCTTCAATATTCTAACCACAGAACATGGGCTGGATCCAGAGAACTGATATCTATTGAATTCTATTTATTTTGAACTTTTTCTGACTTCCTATCTACAGCTGATCTAGTACAATTCTATTTAGTATTTATTTAATGAACTGTTTCTGATTTCCTGTCTACAGTATTTTGGGGTACCACAAAGATTTTCTACAAATGAAAATGTACTTTTTGACTTCAAATCACTGAACTTCATTTCACCACAGATGATTTCACACAATAGAGGAAGGTAAATGTGTCTGGCAACCTGTTACAGTCCTCTTTGATATCAATGACCATAAATGGTAAGGTCAACTTCAGGTCAACTCATAAAACAGTCATCAGTTGGTTGTGGAGGAATGTGGCATATGATAGCCATCTATATCAGTGGTGAAGGATAGAGAGAGGTGGAAATCATAAAACTTTAAAAATACTACAGATTCAGGAAGTATAGGATTAGTGTGTTTTGATGAACCATGGCCATAAAAATATCATGATCTGGCATGCTATGTACAATAACACTACCCTTTATTTCCAATGGATTTTACTGTTTTGGTTGTCGTTGTTGCATACTACTGTTGCTGTTTTCAAAGAACTTACAATGTAGGTCTACAATGCAGACAAACAGTCATACATATGCATGATATAGCCTAATCATAATTATGCACATGAACTACTCAGCAGTACAACTCTTTAAAACCCACATCAATGATTTTATATTTCAACCTGGGAGATGGATTAATAAACTGCTTTTTATTATCATCATTATTTCCCCAATATTTACCTCCTCAGAGCAATTAATCTGACTTTAAATTTCAACCGACTTTGATTTTTGTTGTCGACTCCATAGGCACGTCTGCTCATAACACATAATAAATGTAGTGAACCTTCACACTCGGGTTACCTCTCCATAGCCCCTTGGCACGCGTAGGCACCTTCATTCTCTCCTCACCCCAATTGTCTGCTATTTTCAATGTCTTTTGTTCTTTTGGTTTCATGCTCCGTTGGCTTATACACCCTTCAGCTTTGATCTATTTGCAGAAAATCTGCCTGCTAGGTAGAATAAATGTTGCTCACAAAAGAGCCTTTTTCAAAAGGTGTTTGATTCAGAGAATGATGCCCTTGAAGCTTATTTTTGTACTAAAAAGAATGAAGTGAGTAACCAAGGAAATAAAAACTTGTTTTATGTGCTCTGATTGACTTTGTTAATTCAATTAAATATTAAGGCTTTTAATACTAGTTTTCTCTCTTTTACAGGACTTCCCTTTCAACAACAACAACAAAGGCAAACTAAATCTTGGATCTAGTTTGGGATTACCACAAACAACATCAATGTATGTGATGCGAAGATTAAAGGTCTTATTTCCTGCTTAAAGTGAACAAACAAAACATATTATTTTGAATATGCACAAAGTTAAACATTTATTTTGATCTGTGTCTGATGACCAGCATTAATTCTATATATACATTGTATTGTATTGTATTGTATTGTATTGTATTGTATTGTATTGTATTGTATTGTATTGTATTGTCACTCAGAAAACCTTGATACCAAGTATGGCAGTATAATACTTTTATTTACGTTTGAGCATTTCATTAATTGAAATCATCCCCACACACACAAAGGAGAAACTCAGTGTGGTCTTTGAGAGCTTTTAGGAGGGGGTGTCAATCCCACAAGTGAAGTCTCGGATTCCCTCAAATGATGCTCCAACCCACCCACCCCTAAACGCAAAATTCATTCATTTCTTTGTTTTCAAATTTCCAACCCTCCCAATTGACAACTTCACCACATGAAATTTATCAGAGACCACACCAGAGTAACTAAACATTATTTTGTGTATGTCTGTCACAAAGCCACTTCTCCTCACCAGTCTCCCAAGTCTTTTATTTGTATGAGCCCTTGTTGCTATAGGTAACGGCTAAGTGTTAGATAAACTTCAACTTGAAAATGAGATTTATTCTGCTTGATAAACTCCACTATCACATCCACCCACTGAAGCTGACAAGCCTTTGATCCTTGACAATCAAAGCCCAACCTCAAGAAAATCATTTTGGTACTAAATTTATAGATAAATTTTGACAAGCAAATAGTCTTTGTTTCCAGTGCTATTTTAGCCAAACGCAGATCACTTGCCATCAATACAATGGTTTAACGCAATACACTTTATACAAACAACGGTTTCAAAATCTTGTAAGACAAATCAACAACTTTGTTATTTCAATACAGACATCAAAACAAAAACTGGGGAAAAACCACTTGAAGTAAGAATAATTTGGATCACTCATGCATAATTATGCAAAAAATAACAAACTTGTGTATCACAGGCTAGTTTCATTTGTGCAATTGATAAAATAATATATGGAATGATTTGATTTTTATATACATCTGTACACTTGGCTGTTAATATTCATATATATTCATAATATCTGGTCCCAGGAGGGAAGGGGGTTGCCGGTACCAGGCTCGTTCATGGGATGCAAAAAGTGCAAGACAATAGGCAGATAAAAATAAATTTCGTTATAAAATAAAACAGTTGAGAATAACCCCTTTGCAGTAACTAAAACAAGTGCCACTTCCGTCATCTTATTTTAAATTTTTAATGTTGGTACATTGTATTTGTTTAGAATCAAAATTCAAAGTTTACATTTTTAAAGCAAATTGTACACCCATTTTTATGCTAGTCCCACTTTTCTTCTTTTCTTTTTTTATTACAGCATGGTACAACCCAGTCATAGAGAGACCCCCTAATCTGGTCATGAACTTCCCATGCTCCACACAGGTCTATAGACTACAGCCATGTACAATACTTTCATAAACAGTGTTGCCCAAAAATGCATCCGGCCCAAAACGGGTGTCAAATCAATGAAAAATAACAAAAAAATTTTAAACCACTGATTTCTATGTGACAGGAAATGGAAATGGTCAAAAGTCACAAGGAAAATCTTCGTAAGTCGCCCAATAGGGCTACCAAATCGCATGTTTATCAACCCTGACAGTGGACAGTCTCTGGAGTATAGCAGCTCATTCTCAATTCGCTAAGCTTGTAAGCAGTAGCAATCATTCACCGTTTTTTGTTCCACACCCTTCAGCCTTTTCTTTTAAGACGAGTCTTTGCTCCGTACCACTAAATGGGCTATTCTAGTTAAAATCCACACACCCCCTATAGAAGACATGACCTGAATTGCCCACACAGGGGGTGTAGATTTCAAATGGAGTCACCCATTCAGATAACTCCATTTGAAATTCACACTCCCTGTTTGAGAGATTATGGTTATGTCTTACAAGGGGGTGTATGGATTTCAATCGGAATAGCCAAATGCTTTGATCGCCTTTGGGCCACTATTGAGTCTCAGATGGCTGAGACTTGTAAGAAGGGTTCGCTTAGTAATCTCTTAGAGAGAAAATGCATATTCTAACTTCGAAAGAGCATGCGGCGCCAGTTCAGGCGCTTCACTGATTCTCAAAACACAGGCGTACAAACCACAAGAAATAAGTGTTAACCTTTTGCACCGCTGCAAAAACGTCTGACCAACAGAGTGTAGCAAATGGGTACTCAATTGAGCACAATGACACAAATAATCATAATGAAAATATGTAAAATGGATACAACGGTAGACATATTCGGTAGACAAGGTCTTACAGTCTATGCTGACACGCTTACTATTGACGTTTTTTCAACAACAAAATCAAAGTGATTTTATATTGTTCCTTTTACTCTTTCATTTTCGCTTTTTCTTTGAATTTCCTGTTCTTGCATTGTGTATTTGAATGAAGTTATACTAAGAAAAAGAAAAGATATATAAATAAAATATTTTTAAAATGAAGGTGTAAGTCTATCGAGCTATATTTTAACCCCCAATTTTATTGTCCATACCTATTCTGGGCCTCAAAATATGATTCCTGTGATATGATCCCAATGACCGTATTTGTAATTAGGCAAATATTAACTTCTCCTATGATTATTGTCATAATATGATCAGAGGCCTATCAGTGCCATCTGGCGCAACCAAAGAATGCACGAAAGAAAGATTACGATGCTATGAAAAGAGAGAGAGAAGTATGTGGGATTGTGGAATGCCAAACTTTGAACCTTAGCCCAGCGTGAGAGATAGCCCATAGATACACTAGACGAACTGGTAAACAACGGCATCAGAGAAGTAGTGAACATTCAATCATGAGTTGTATCTATTTCCACAGGCGTACACATATATAAGCTGAAAATTCAGTACTTTTTGTATCGGTATGGAAAAAATGAGCAATTTTGTAAAAATATATATTCTTCTGGTATCAAAATGTAGATCCTAAAACCATTCATTTTTGTATGCATCAATTAATTCCAACTTAACACATTTCAATAGATTGGTTCAAACCTTACATATTGCATAACAATTGTTTTGTTTGCAAACTTTTATCAGTGAACTTTTCCCTATTTAATTGATGAGCCATGCAGGATTTGATGACCGACCTGTCTTTGATGACCTACAGGTGAGCCTTAATTTGATTGAATGTTTTATTTTGAAATATCAGAATTACTCAACATTTGAACCAGGCCTTGTGTCTCTATGAATCATTCTATACCATTGCTACATCTATATAATTATGTATAGCATAGTGGTGTTGTTTGTTTGTATTTTAGTATGCTCGAAAAATACCATTATGTGACATTATGTTTCATTTCATCCATGTGAAATATGAGCTATTAATAAACTCTCTAGCTAAATGTCGTTCATGCTGCTGTAAAACAATACTATATGCGCAAATTGATTTCTTAAGAAATTGTGTTTTGCTGTATTGAAAGTTGGATTACATGTTGATGGGGTTCTCTACAATAATGAAATAGTAAGCGTTGTGATATTCTAAAGAAAATATCATTTATTGACATATTAGTCAATACCAACAAGAACATGTTATATCATAACTTGAATGTATCTCTTTCCTAACCTAACATAAATACATAGCCTCACGTTTGATATATTACTTAGGCACCTCGTCCGTCCGTAACAAAACCCGTCGCCAGATATCAATGCTGTTATTTTACCCGGTAATAATAACTAGCATAATAGCCATCCCTGGTTTGAAATCACCTACTCCAGCCAACAACACATTGTGTTGGTCATTGACTTTACAGCTCTCACAAATCCATGATTTAAGATCCTCTGGCGATATGTTACCAAGTGCTGTTAAATTTACATGCAAATTTGCTTGTCGATACTACAAACTGGTGACAACTTGGCGAGATAATTGCATCAAAGAAAGGAATAGGAAGCTATTGTGAATCCCAGTCAATAATTATGCAAATAATGAACCTGATTTTTTTTCTACATTTCATTTTGTACCTGGCTAATGTGTGCAACGATCAACCACAAGCAATATGGCCTTTTACCCTTTATTAAATAAATTGTGATTCAAAGTGAGCAAACATAAAACACCTTTTTGTTGTTCCCACATCCGCTGTGAGTTTAACGCTCAACTAATAACTGTAAAAAGTCTGTGCAAACAATGGCAATGGAATTCCTGTATCAATTAATTAAATCAATTCATTTTTTTAATTAAAGTACTCGCTTAACTAAATGCAAGGAATTTACAGCTATTTTTCATCCATTTTTTTGTACAGATTCTTTAAAAATAATATCAGTAACAGCTGACACCACAAGACAGGTCACAAAATTAATTTGGTTATTGATTTATATGACAAAAAATTAATCTAGAATTTTAATAAATATTCATCAGATTTGCATACAATACCAAATAATTAATTCTCAACCCCTTCATCTATAAATTTCCCTTTCAAATAAGAATCTTTTCCAACCATCATCACAAAAAAGTCATACATCAAGACACAGTTCTTTCACTACCATATCTCTGTACACTCATCAAATGACCTTTGACTGTGTTGGGTACAAAAACTCACACTCTACAACATGAGTTCAAGTTTTGAGCTGTGGTTGTTATTGGAGGTTAACAAACTGTGCCACTGAGAATGAGACTATTAGCTCATAGCATATCCACCTGTAAAAACACAAGGGATGTATCATAGAGATGGGTCAAAAGCTGTATAAACCTACAAAAACGCAAGAACGATGACTGACACACACCCAATACAGTTCACATCTGACGAAAAAATCTTTAAAGTCTCTACTGGGTTAGGCATGAAACATTTCTAACATGCTTGCTATTGCTTGCACATCTGCAACATACTCCAATGCCATCATCATACCCAAAGTGTTATCAAAATGTTGCCACACGCTTACGGCAAAACTAGAATTCACAGGCAACTGCCGATGATGATGACGACGCGACTTAGAGGTGTCAGTATTTGTGTTACACCACGTATGTTTAAAGCTGTTTTCACGCTGCCAAATTTTCTACCACATCTATCGTCCTTAATGAATGGAGGATGCGCACAGGGATACCTAGCATCGAATTATTCCCAGAATGACTGCATTGGTGGTTCAAGCATCACTGTATGTGTACTGTAAGCACAATACAGGATTAGGGTTGGAAAAATGTTATGACCAACTTCTTAATGATGATTTTCAAGAATTACTCATATTTTTAAAGGCAAAATTGTGATGTTTTTCATACTTTTTGTCGAAATGTATCTTTAGTTTACATTTGTATAATATGTGCATTTCTCACAATTCTAACAACACAAAGTGTCTATTTGACACCAATGCATTAATATTTCATGTCTGGGATGGTTGTCCAGAAGTCACGACCGACTTGAAACATGTAATATTCATAATGCCTCACAATTCTATTAACCATAACATTACTAGATGTGACAAAAGTTAACTTGGGGGAAGAAAGGCAATTTGGAATTTCCAGGTTAAAAATAATTACTTTCCATCATCTGGGATTTGTATGAATATTTGATGTCCAGAATGTAAAGGTAAATGTACTCTGTTCAGTGTCCAGCAGAATCAACACAAACACAGAGCTCTTGTACATTACCAATGCTTAGATTGTACATCATAATACAACAATGTACATGTATATTTTGATGGAAATGCATACATCAATTTTTTTTAATGTCGAGCATATCTAGGCATTAACAGCTAAAATCTAGGAGATAACGCTGACAAAACTTCGGACAGGCACAAGTGACCTAGTGAAGGGAGTCGCCGTAGATAGCTGGTCACTAGTGGTCAGGGTATTTTTACAAGACAGGCAAGTGTAGCCGATAATTGGGCGTTACCCTGATCAGAACCAACTGTAATGAGGTCTTTTATCATGGATCATCTGCCCTGCCATTACTAGATGAACCACAGGAAAAGAGGAGATGTTTTTGGTCCTGCGGCCGTGGGGAATTGAACCCGGGACCTCTCGCACCAAAGACATGTAATGTATACTGGAATCTATGGATGGTCACTTTAGCTAGAATTTTACAACATTATACCTCACCGGAAAAAAAGCGTATCTTGATAAATACCCCCCTCCTGAGTTGAATTGTTCTTTTTATACATTTTTTGGCAAAATTATAGTACATGTAGATTTAATCTTCAATTACTTAGATTTATTATAGACATATTTAATTGTAAAAACACTGCAGTTGCATTGTGCTTTAAGTTTACTCCTTTTAAAACAAAAATAATATCTTTTTAATATTACTACTTTAAATTTCTATAAATAATATTTTCTCTAGAAACAGTGTCCCTATTTGTTGTTTCCATTATGACAACAAAATAACAAAAGGCATTAATGGATAAAATAAACATGGCAAACTGAAAATTACAGCTGCGGTAGCCATTACATTATTACCGGTCATTTGATTAGAATGGAAATTACCGACTTCAAATTAAGCTGGACGCATAGGCTTTTCTGCCTGATCTGATCATGAATTAATATGCGCTGGGGCATCTCCATCAGATTTATAATTTGTCGACAGGAGAGAACAAGCCGGAGTAGAGAGAAAACATTGGCATACTTGATTACACTAATCTTTTTCTAATTACATTCGGCGATTCTATATGCTGAATCTGACAGAATTTTTCCTTTACTTCATAACAATTAGCACACACATGAGTGCATGTATTCAATCTTGCCCATGCCTAGTCATATGCAGACAAGAGACAGGTCAGGTTTGGGTCATTGCCGGTCATTGACCTTACTGCCTTGAAGATATGAAAAACTTGGACTTGGATAACAACAAAATGATTGATGTTCATCATTCCTTTGGTTAATTATGGTTATGTGGTTTTCAACGGTTTTTTTACCCACTGCTACATGTATCTCAAACATGAAGGCCCGAACAATAATGATATGAAAAGGAAAAAAGGGGTTATAAATGATGTACATGTAGTGTGATAAGAATGCCAATTCTACATTACATTTGTAATATTGCAGCTCAACCATTTCAACTAAAAACTTGCTCTAAATATGAAATGAAGGATCATCATATTTCATATTGAAAAACTCATAATCTCATCAAGATTTCATAAATGTACCAAATCTGCATTCTGCTTATTCTGTACCTTGCTGAAGGTACAATGTAGTCCGACTCAAATTTTAATTTTTAAACCTAAACTTACTAACATTCTACAGCATGTAACTAATATCTACTTCAAAATTTCTAGACCCTCTGGGTGCTACAGTCACTATTGGATCTAAAACAACCCAATCTATCAATACACAGTTCTTTCACCCTAATATACTTGTACACTCATAAAATGACCTGTGAATGTACTGGGTACAAAAACTCATACCCATCAGTAGGAGATCAATTTTGAACTTAGCACTCTTGAATGGAAGTTACTGAACTGTGACACTAAAATGAGAGTATTTTTCACTCAGAGTGAGCATCTCATTTGGATATAGCCTATTGCGGTAATTCAAACTGGCATCTCTCGGGAGATTTCCCCAATCATCAATTTGCACCCTAAGATTAAAATGATCCTATCTATATGCTCATGCATATTTTCAGTCTTGTATTACATCACATTACATCATCGTCAATATTCAAATACGGTAGTTTAATCTTGCGGTTGCATATCGCGGAAAAACGGAAATCACCTTTTGGTGTTGCAACATGAACACAATCTGATTTAGGGTATTCACCAGAGAAGGTATCTTGTACTTCCCACAATGCATTTCTCCCTGTACCTGTACTGATTTTCTATCTAGTGCAACATGAGTCAATAGTGACAAAATTTACCTCAATGAACAGAGCACATCCAGATCTTGCAAAATGTTTATTTCTTGACTATCGAATATCGACCCATGTTTAGCTAGTCTAAATTCTCAAAATGAAAATAAAGGGAACCTGTACAATGGCAGTGTTATTTGATCAAATGAGGCGATTGTTGCAAAGGATTCTGGGAAGGGTAAGATATCATCTCAGGGTATTCACCTACTAGATGTACAACAACGGGTGTCTTTTTGTGTATAAAATACATAATGTGGTAGTATTGTGTGGTATGACACTATGTGGGATGATGTCATTTTGGGTATTATGATGCCAACTGCTTTGTTAATAATTGATACAGGTAATATTAATGGCATGCCTTTATCACATGAAAGTTATGTTATTCTTTAAAAAGTTTTAACCTAGAAACTTATTTTTATCACTTACGGGAGTACTACACCCATTGATTTTTTTTGCATTTTTTGCATTTTGTGAAGAAATTACAAAAAAAAATTGGACAAAGTGGTATGCAAAATGAAGGGGCAAATCTTCTCGTTTTATTGGTGGCATCGGTATCAATGTAGATTACATGCTTTTGAAGATAGAAGCCAAAAGGAGGTACATCACTGATGATTTAAATTCACTTCATTTTGGAAAGCTTACTATCAACGGATTTCGTTAAAATTTTGGATATGTGTTGCTAACACATGAGGGAAATAAAGTTGATATGTAAAATGGGAATAAGTGGTTCCTGATTTCTTTTATGACTTCATGAACTTGGTGCTCCACAACTATCAAAAAAGGAACTGGTTAAAATGCTTCTATTTTCAATGTTGAGCTATATTTTGTATTTTTAACTTGCGACATTATTTCACTGAAACTTAATTAAGCCATAGGTAACAGGTTACCACAACCATGCTACAGCAATTTGAAAAAAATTGTATTTCTTGTCACCTATACCACCATATTGGGTAGTTTTCCGTAAGCTTAGCTTTTGTGATTTTGGTAACTATTTTATACTTATTTGTGAAATCCGTCTCAACTAGGCATTCTAAATTGTACTCACCATTTACATCCCAAGGTATATTAGTATATCCACCTTGCACTTCTCGATATATATCCAGTTAAAGACAGAATATCAAAATTATGCCTCATTATGAAGCTTATGATAGCACAGACTCTCACATGTGTATTCAAAATTGATGCTTAAATTTGACCTGAACCAATTGACCTATAACCTGACATACGGTGACCTAATAGCCTTTTCTTCTCCTAACAACACATTATATAATTAAATTGACTAATGACTATACATCCATTGTATAAGTGTTTATTTAATTTATTCAGTGTTATATCATGGTTATATTTTGCATGCACCACTAGATTTTCTATAGAGCGTATAACAAAGGATTTAATGTATTCTATTCATGTACTCTACTTGAACATGTTCAAAAGAATAAATTATGGTTTGTTATGAAACACAGATCTGAGTTAGCCTACTAGGTTACAGTAAACAAAAAATATATAGGGCTAAAATGACTTACTAAAATGATTCAAATGCACTTTGTATGTAGATATATTTTATAAGTTCAGGACATGAGGTGATGAACATATTTATGTACGTCATAAATTTGCAAGAAAAAAAAGAAGAGGGGTACTGATGAAAATCAGGGTGTTATTCCCCCTTACACAGGCGACAGGTTTGTGTTTGCATAGCGAATGTAAATAACCTAGATATAGTTAGCGATTAAGACACATGCATCCAACTACTGATAACAGAGATGTCTGCTTTGTTTTTGTAAATTCAACAATTCGGATATGATTCAAAAATTTAAAACAGTCCACAAAAATAAATGCATATTCACTTACATCTGAGTGAAAACATTAATGATTAAATACTCTCAATTTTCAGGTGAGAACACCTCAGTATTGATTAAATTGAATGAATTTGAGTCATAAACTTACAAACCTCTCTTTGCCCTTCAAAAATCCAATACAAATTAATTTAGCTGATAAAACTGCCATAGTTAGTAAATATCTGAGAATCAAGGAAGATACCATTACCAATTTTATATCGAACATCGCAAGAAATAGCTGGAATATTTTTGATGAAAACGCTCAGGTTATATTTCCAAATTCAATAGGTGCGAGTGTTACCACTGCAGGTGCACAAATACTGCATTGATTGAACGAGACTAGAATTGCAAGATCAATTGGTCTTTTTTCTAATCAGCTAAACTTCATGATGGTATGAATTTTAAGCATTACACAGTCAGATTCATACTGCAAATGTATAATGGTTCAGATCATGAAATTCAAGAATCTTACAAAGTATCGGCAGGCCAAGAGTGATTTTCATGGGCTTTTGATCCAAGTGCCCGCCTTATTTCGAGCACTGACTATGATTGTATACAATACATGTACACTATATTGTGCATCTTACACATTGGCAGAAGATACCATGGTTACCATCATGGTGATGGTGTACAATGTACATGGTACACTATGGGTACCACAGCAGTACCCACATAACACTTTCCTAGCGAATTATAGTACTCAGTTAGGGTACTCACTTAAGTAGTGCCCCATTAGGGTACCATTTAAGTTCAATGGTTAAATGATATAAGCTACCCCCCCCACCACCACCCTGTTGCTGCATATATATTGCTGCATGGGTGATATGACTTACATGTACATGTATGTACATGTACATGTAGGTACCTATTACCAAAGCGCACAGGAAGTAGATCTACATCAGCTGCTCTGCTCTGTGGGTACCATACAAATGAGGAGTGTGTCTGTGCATACCTCACGCATAGTCTACAAGCTATTTGATTACATTAGTTCATTCCTTAACAGATGTAAGGTTTTACATACAAATGCACCCTGGCCTGATTTTTGTCATTTTCTTTGCCAACTTTCACATATTATTCTAATATAAAGGAAGCTGATAAGCATGAGCTTTGAGGAAGCCAAAATTACAGAGTTCCTACATTTTTCATAAGCCGTGTGAATCTAGAATTTCTTGAATTTAATATGATTAGCTGCAGGGAGGTTAAAAGATAAAAATATCTTTCTGGAAATCTGGTTTAAGAACATAGCCTGTACAGTGTGTAGAGAATGAAATTCTTGAGGAAAAGAGAGAAGATAAGCAAGGATTGGCAATGGCATACTGGTATTTATACTATACTTTATACAAAATTCAGAACAAACTTCACATGTATGCCATGTCAAAGTGCTGATTGCATTCCACTCTCTTCATACACAATAATACTGGCAGATGTTGAAACAGCCTACTTCACATCTGATGATCTGCACCTTTTACAGTGAAAACATCCATGTTTTAACTTGTAAATATTTGTCGAATTCAATGAACATGTACCATATTTGACATAATTAGTGCCCTTTCCCTAATAAGCGCACCCTCTGAAATTTGTTCAAGTGCCCCCCATATACATATATAATACCATTTCCACCTTACGACTTAGGATTATGACTGATTTTGATTTCAGGTACACTGTATTTTGACTTTCATTTCTTCATTTACTAAGCATCCCCGAAAATGACTGACTTAATTTAAGGGGGTACTACACCCCTGGCCAAATTTGTGCCTATTTTTGCATTTTTCTCACAAATTATAGCGCATTGGTGACAATTAAGATATGCATGTTGTAGGGGCAAGGACTACAACTATTGCTCTGAAAATTCAGCAACTCAAGGCAAGTAGTTATTGATTTATTGATCAAATACTGGTTTTCCCTCATTTTTGACTGCAACTCCACAACTGCTGTCTGTGCGAAATAAAATTTCCAGTGCAGTAGTTGTAGTCCTTGCCCCTATAATATACATATCTTACTTGTCACCAATGCGCTATAATTTTGAGAAAAATGCAAAAATAGGCACAAAATTGGACAGGGGTGTAGTACCCCCTTAAGCATCTGGGTGCTAATTAGGTTGAATGCAATATGTGTACACAATGTAAGCATACATGTAATTATAATTTTTACATCTGTACATCAAACAGCCAAGTAAGATATGTAATTTTCAAATGTAGTGAGATTATGACATTTCCCTACCCCAAAGTCAAGCTGGAATTTGACAATTGTGAAAGTGAGCCCAAGTTGGTCCATTCCCCCTATACATTCAGGTGGCATAAGAAAACAGTACTGAGAAAATAAAACTTGTATCCCCAAGCAACAATTTGACTGCATGTTGTGCTCCACCGATCTTGTTTTCTACATTCACTATGTTCACTCTATGGAGTTGGAAATTGTGATTGTTTTTTGGCATAACACGAACCGTACTGCTTCGATTCTATTTGATTGATAATTGCTATCAACAGTTATTGCTCGCTGAAATTGAAGATTTATTAAAACTGAATTTTTCATGTTGTGTTTTAATTACTGGCGCCTCAAGTAGGCTCATTTTGCCAAATTACACAAAGTGAAGTATGTTTTAGAATGGCTCATTGCAACTGGGGAAAATCATCCCAAATGTGTTTAAAAAATATTGAAAATTTATGGTTTTAAGAACCATACCAACCAGGATTATGGTACCAGGCCAATTAGCAAGGGGAGTGGGGAGGGGAGGGGGAGTGGAGAGGGGAAAGACGGAAACATCCTTAAGTTCAACATTTGAAATCTGGAAAAGGTATAGAGCACACTATATTCTATTAAACCTGAATTTTCATCTATCCTCAAAGCTTGAGCCTTCTTTTGGTGGCCCTGTACAGTCAGCACTACAGAAGAAGTGCTTATTTATGCTGTCCACACTGTAAGCATGCGCATGAAAATGTGCGCATTTCACAAATGACTTGGATTTACGAAATTTTCAAGCTTGCAATTATTTTTCCCTGCCTTTAGTAAAACAATCAATTTCACCAAAAATTACATGCTGCAAAAATTATGGTTCTTTTCAAATTAATCGTGAAAATTTTGAGCCGAGAAAATATTTATTGCCCTTTACCAAAACCTTCTCTGGTACATTTCAGTTCCACCTGCTCAATAAAGCTTTAATATATTCTTTTGGATTACACCTATCCACCTCTACAAGCTGTTGCAATAAAATTAATCCCAAAATTTAGAACACTTCACTCTGCAGTAGAGCCTGATTCATAGATTCGCAGATACACCAATCTGGAAATATTCACCATCGTCTTATTGTGTGATATGTGTAGTTGCTCTGTACTCAAATGTACCCTTATGTGATAAAACATTCATGTGGATATTATTTTATCATGGAGGTCGGAACAGTCAGTCTTAAAGTCTACTCTGGTGAAAATGTGCATCCCCGAATCCCAAAGCTTGATACTGCATGACACATAATGTTCTTTTGTTTTACAAACACAGTACTGTACCAGGGATATGAGATTTGTCTCATATCCCGGACTGTACTAAACATACATGTAGATTTGCAAAAAAGACTGCATATAAAATATGACTCCATATCACATCTGTTCTCCGCATTTTGTTAGCATTTTTAATCACTTCTAACTTTTCTTGAAATCTCATAACGTAAAATTGCTTTCGGTGTATTTTTACTCAAAATCAATAGTAATTTACACAGCTTGGAATTAAAACAAAACACAATCACAATTATGATAATTAAACCCTAGGACATTTCCATTATATAAGATGTCACTTGAAACCTTAGACTTTTTCCAATGACTCAATAATAAATGTTCCATCACCAGTTCAAAGCTAAATTCATCCTGTGAGAGACACAGTACAAACTCATTTTCAAACCTGCTTTATCAGCAGCAGAATACATTAGCAAACCTGGTTTTATATCCTACAGCAAGTAATTTTCTCTTAAATTGTCTCTCAAAAAATATGAGAATTCCGGAGCCTTTAAATGTGATTGTATCAAGGGAAAATGTGATAAAATTGGAACATGGGTGAAAACCTTTTTTGGGGTCCCTTCACTCTTGATCACCTGTGTAGCCTGTGGTTTCATTTGTCACACAGATGCAAAGTCGTGCACTAAAGTATAATACTCCTTTGAGGTCTGCTGCAGTACTAGCTTTACCACACAATCTTTCTATAAACAAGCACTCTTACTATTCCTGGGGTTCAACTTTGAAAAAAGCTCAGATTTGCAAATTTAGCGGCAACTAAACAACAGACACTCGAGGAAATGACGGGAATATTGATTACGAGTGTTAGGAGGGAATGGTGGCAATCTTTTTAGACGGTGACATGAATACGGGTATTTCATTTGGAACACTTAATTGTAAGATACGTTGCTAAATACAGATGTCTGATCATCTGATGTCCTGATGAAGCACATGTCATGTGGTATAAACAAATCTGATACTGATCAGAGGCACAAAATAATGAGCATGTTCTAGATTTCTTTGCAGCTTCTGATCGGTGGCCACAAAAATTGGGAAATTCAGAACTTTAGCTTCACTTTCTTTGGTATAATTTGACAATAAAAGCCTTTTTTGGCCATTTTTGTATTTTTATTATCCCCGATTCACTTGAAAGGTCTGTCTGCCCATAGAACAGGGTTGATTTTTTTGTCGCCTTAGCGCCTGAATGTTTTATCACTTTAGAATGAGATGAAATTGATTTGACTCTACTCGCAAACGGTAGCGCCCTCTGAACAACTTTTCTTTCATACATATCATATAAAGATCATGAATGGATTGAACAAGTATTTCTACAAGTACCTAGTGTTTGGAGGAAGAATCCAACACTTACCACACACATCTATAACTGAAAGACAGATAACCCCAGTATCTTGATCACAGGCCAAATAAACAAGTACAAGCTGTGCTGATGGAATGCTTAGGCCCAAAGATATCCACATTCACACAACTGTTCAAGTTCATATTTCACTGTACATCAAATCACATTCCCATTCACTTGAAGTGAAGAGGTGAGGCAAAAAAAAAGATGTATGCTTGCCCTCAACCGACCGACCCTAAATTTTGGAAATCAGAAAAAAGGTTTTTTTTCCTATTTACTGTACAAAAGAATACCGACCCTATTTTTGGAAATTCCTGAAATTTTTTTTTTCTTTTCAAATTTTTGCATTCTGAAAGATGTAAAATTTTTTTTTTTAGAGCTTGTGTTCAACATTTTAGTAGTTTTGTAATGTTAGTTGTAAAATTGTCTGATTTTTCATATTTTGAGCCTTAATTAGTACAAACAGTAGAGTTTGCTAGTAAAATAACCTCGCATAATGAATAAGCAAGATACTGTTTTTCATTTCTAGAGACAAATCTTGAGACAAATTTGATGTAACTCCAATAGGGCATGCCTTTCTGTTTTCTTTGTATTTTACTATTTTGTTAATATTTCTGAAAAGAAAGTTCATAGCTATTCCCTTAACTTATCATAATATTTAAGAAACTTCAGAAAATGTTCCAAATTGTGTTGGTACTTAATCTGAAAAAGTCCCTTTAAAGGCCCAAAACAAATTTGACAGAACTGCATTGTACATTAACTCTGCAAGATTCAAGAAGTATGCATGGTATTTGACTACAATAATTATCGTAAAGACAACACAACTTTGTTAATTGTAAAATCTGACTATCACTTACACCTCCGTGATTAGTCTATCTTATCCTCTAAGTGATTCATTCAATCCTTCTCAAAATCTGCACAAACAAACAAAACCAACACTTCAGTGTCTTAACACAGTAAATTATTCATCAAAATTTGCAGCGAGATGAGTTAATAGACATCCCATAAGCTAGAACAAAAACAAATTTACAGTCGAGAATACCAATTCTAGAAAACTAGGGTAAACAAAATTACACAGGAGATGCTGTTGTGAATATGTGAGATAGATAGGATGTATGCCCGCAGCAACCAATGACGTGAGAGGAATTTGTTGCTTGTCAATCCCCCTCGTATGTTTTCTTTGACTAACAGAATCAACAAGGAATAAAGAGCTTAATGAAACACCTGGAACCAAAGTCGCTTTTATGCCCGGTAGTAGCAATCCAACTTTTAAGTAACTTCACCTTTTATATTTTTGTTATGTTATCTCCATTCTGCACTTAAATAAATTAATATTTTATCTAGCGTGAATATTGGGGATGGCATATGAATGGCGCTGACAATGACGATGAAAAAGGTTTCTGAATTGCACCAAAATGTGCTCAATCGCTACTGAACGTCGTGTCAAAGCACTTAAAATTTTATTGACACATTCAACATACCATGTTCTACTTTAAAGTGCTAAGTGCACCTTTTCCAAAGTACTTTGCTTTTTTCGGATGCCAAAATATGGTGGTTAGCTGGCAATTCCATTACATTACCACGTTTCTACGGAAACACTTTAAACTGATTTTGTGACTTGATCTAGTGACGTCTAGTAATGACTGATTTCCCTTTTAAATATTCACTTCACATATAGTTTAATTTGATTCAATATTGCGAGGAATATAAACAAGGAGAGAACTAGGGTGTTGAGTAGGTTCATCCTTATCTAGGGTATTTAAAGAAATTACAGGTATTGGATAATCTGTGTATTATTTGTTTGCCAGCCCATAATGTGAATATTTTATTTTGGTTTGGTTTGGTTTTGTACCATTTTTCAAAAAGAGTAGAGCGCTTTGCTTGTAATAAATATGTGTATGTAGACTACAATAAACAATACATTGTATATAGCCACACCCCTATGGATAATATTACTTTTAGATCAAATTTTAAATGCAAATCAAATGGTGAAACAATCATCCATGGTATGGTAATCTTATTTGCAGCACAATGATTATACAAACGTATGTCACAGCATTTCCTTTCTTGACATTATTTTCCAATTTTAATATTACCATTATTATTATTTGCCAGATTAATGGTATCCACTCCCAGATCACCAGGTCAACACATTTTCCGTTTCCTCCTTTCCTCTCACTTATCATAGCTGCAAACCTTGCCACTCCCATTTCATTATATAAAGTATTGTTATCACCCCAAGCAGTTTTCTCACTCTAGTGTCATCCCTTCACACGCTACTCTAACTAATGAGCTACTCAATTCTCTTTGGAAAACACACAATTATCGGGTAATACAGCTTTAATGCCGGGTTGCCGACTGCTTGGTGGTTTCTCCAGCATTGCAGCTTTAATGTCCGACGACGGTTGCCGGCTGCTTGGTGGTTTCTCCTTGCACAAGTCTCACATCATCGTATCATCTATCCGTTAGGATTGCGAGTCCACTACAGAGTTCAAGCTCGCCCTTAATACGATTTGGCTTTTACTTCAGATGCTAATCTACACAAATTATTTCAACGGATTCGGCACTTTAGTAAAATGTCAGACTGTCCGCTCTCAGTAACCTGACAAGAGGTGAAGTGCCTTCCAGCGCATAGTGTTGCCAGACATGTTAACACTTCCTCGCAGCAAAATCAATAAAAACGAAAAAGGATAAAGTCAGAGGAAAAAGCAGAGTGTTTAGTTTTGTGAAACAGTTTCCCTCCTTGCAGCTATATGGTGGTGGAAATGTCATTCTTTAGAAGGTTTGGGAAGGAAGATGCCACATTTTTATTAACAAGTCCTTCATTCAGACCATCATAATAACCATGGATGACTTAACGTTATCGGCGCCACTGTTACCTTATAACAAAGTAAGGGAAGAGCTATTCTTATCCATTCTGCTTGACAGTTTGCAAGTACTCTAGTCACAACTAAATGTATTGAATTTTACTTTGAATGCTTGGTTTAAATGATTGATTTTACAGGGCAACTAAGGATGAACTTGTAAACATTCATGTTCAACAACAGGATGTCTGTGATACGATCGAAACTCTGTTCAGTTCAACTATCAAATGGCTCAAACCATCGAATCCTCAAAATGGCTCTTGAAAGCCTTTCATTACTCTTTTTAAGTTGCTTGTTACGTTCTTCGAAGTATTTTCATTCCAAGTTGTAACTTGTAATACACCAAGGTCTATGAATGCACCCAATATGTTTTGGTTTTTGGGTTTTTTTGCCAAAATTTACATGTACATAGACTAATCCCAGATGGAGGAGGGGCAAGCCCTGGTCCAAAAGATAGGGATATAAGGTCATGACACATGCTCATCTGTCATGACACAGTTCTTTAACCTCAATATGCTTATACAGTCATAGAATGGCCTTTAAATGCATTGGGTACAAAAACTCATTCTTCACAACTTGGGTCAAATTTTGAACTATGATTGTTGAATGGAGGTGGTGAACTGTGCCACTGGAATGGAGACTACACTGTTGGGTGTTGGCTTATACAATGTAATGTGATGGAAATGAATACCAAATGTTTCTGGAAAGGGACACCTAACCATTGTAAGACCACAAATGACCACAATTTGAATGCAAAATGGATAACATACTGGGAGATGGTGCCACACAACCTGTCCAAGTCATCATGCTACAAGACGTGTTCTTCATTCATAACAGAATATCCAGTGCTTCTTAATTGCATTTGGGATTCAAGAGACTCTATTAAAACAGCATCCATCAAAACAAGAACTCAACAAGCTTCTGTGCAATTCACACTTTATAATCAATTCTCAAAAAGCAGGCGTAAAAACGTGATAGGTCAATGCATTGAGTAATCATTAGGTCTGATGGTCAAACCGCCAAGCTGGCTGCCCAGTCTGCTAGTTCACGTTAAATAACAAGACGGTGACTAATTGAACACTTTCAGTCTAATCGTATCACCAATGGATTGAAAATCTATGCAATGGGTCTATCTATATCAAGGCTATATACAAAGTACTGTATACTAACAATATCATATTTACATTCAAGAGCATCGACTCATATACTGTTATAAAATGTTATTGAAAAATTAGATTATTCAGCAAGGGAAGTTACTTTATGATCTACTGAAGATCGCAATGTTAATATACATGCAAAGTGACGTGAGATAAAAAGAAACTTCTTCAAGTCTGATTAGTCTATAATGAAACATATTTGTAATATCAGTGCAATTACTGTTACTATCTACTGAAGATAACAGATAGGAACTGAACTAAATGCTTTTCATCTTCTGAAGACAATCATTATTTTCATACAATTTTTATTATCACTTACATCTACTGAATATAGCACATGGATGCTACAAATGGAAAGGACTTGGCTATTGCTATCTACTTAAGATAGCATTGATCAGGTAGCACTGATTAAACATTAAATCCTCAGTGTTTACTTTTGCTATGTACTGAAGATAGCACACGAATGCAGTAAAATGGGAATGATTTTGCTATTGCTATCTACTGAAGATAGCATTGATCAAGTAGCAGAAACAATGGAATTAAAGATTAAATCCCCAGTGTTTACTTTTGTATATTGCTATCTACTGAAGATGACAACATGAATGCCGATTGTAGATTTACATTTGAATACTCCATCAATCTTTCTTTCTTATTTTCTTACTAACATAGTTATATTTTATTTACTCCATTCAGATTTTGCCCCTAATGATTTATTATACATAACTTCTATTCATTCTCTGCATACATTTTGTAGAAATATTACCGTACCAGCTTTGTGTACATTGTGAATGCATTTTAATTGCATTTGCTAAATACACATTAACCATGCTCCATTTCTCACTTATTTCATCACCATCACTGCAAACCCAGTTACATGTAATGTTCAAATGCAATTCAAAATGCTTCAAGTAATGGGGAAAAAAGACAGCAAGCAGTTAATACCTATAAGATATCAATGTTTGCCACCATAGCTCATTGAGAGCAATTTAAGCCTTCTCTATTTACTGAAATAACACTTTGACTAAATGCACTTGGTTAACAAAATATAAGATCCTTATTCCTGATAGATAAGAGGTCACAGCAATGTCAACCCTAGAATGTTTCAATTCCCAGGATTAATCACAAACAGTAGCTTATGGCTACAGCAAAGCAATGAGTATACATGATTCAAGTTTCTTTCATCTTGTTTGTCTCTTTCATATATATCTTCTTCTCTTGTCTTGACTTGTGTTGATAACATGCGTTTTAAGAACACACTTGTGCTTTCAACAACTGCATATTGTTTTCATTAATCAATAGGTTTGAAACTCAATGTTTCATCTTGTATCTGCTGAAAGATATCAATTATCGGCTATCCTCTTGGGAGACATGCTTTCAATAATGCTGATCGTTCGATGACGTTTTTATAGTTATACATGCTGCAATAATAGTCCCTAATGCATTTTATTTCATAAAATACTTTCAAATATGAAGCTGGAGCAATATTAAGATAATGTTGAAGCACAAATTAAGGATAGAGCGATTGAGATTAAAAAAATAGTGGTATTTAATTCAAAACATGCTTTCAATTCAGTCTATATACCAGACTGGCAATCGTGTTATTGCACTTTTGATTCGAACTTGCCTACAACTAAACTCCTCAAATGCATGTATCTCTATGTACAGTGTTTAAATCAACATATGAACAATGCAACTGTAACATCAAAAAATGCACTCAAAATTTTTATAGTAATGTTACAAAAAAATTGCAACATTCAACCTAAACTGTGAAAGCAAAGTCTACCTACCTACCAATCACACTGCCTGAAGAGAAACACAGAAAACCTTGTCATTTTTCTAATCATCTTGACAGTGTTTCCCCAGGATAAAAATTGACTGTCGCTAACTGTACTTGTACATCTGTACACAAACAAAACATACAAAATTCACTCCAGGATTTTACTTTATTGCCAACCAGACAGCTAGAGAGAGTTTGAACTTTATTAAAATTGGTTTGGGAATAGCCGTTTTCATCTTAAAAAACATGCCCAGGATGCGTTGGTTAATTTCACGTAATAAGGACCAGGTCGCAAACCTTGTCTGATTTTATCGAGTTATACGACTTGAGGCTAGTTTCATCTAATTTTGCCTACACTTATTACTTTTTTTTCTTAATATTTGCAAATGAAAATCTAGCTGAAAATGTATATGAGGTCTGACAGTTGGAAAGAGCTCCCTAAAGCACAAATGTATATAGTATGTAGGCCCTAACCCGACAAACGTAATTTACAAATATGGTGCTGTTTACTATTCCGTATAAACGGCGCCACCTTTTGCCATGGCATGCACGTACGCTGTGCGTCACTCAGGATTTCAGTATGATGATCGCTTCACCTAATGTTCCTTCTACCAAATACTATCTTATTTCCAAGAGCCCGAGTTACCATTGGTAATAATGGTGACGGGATTATTATGTCAGCTTTCTTTAGCACGCTAACAGCTTGAGAAATGATTATAAGGAAAGGCAATATTCAAACTTGGTGTTAGTATTACCTGGCATAACACACAACTTAGGGATTACTACAATGTTGCACATCATGCAAGTCTTGGTCTCATCACAATCCACCAAAGGCAAATTCCTCAAATTTAAATATATACTGTATAACCAAGTGGCTACTGGGTACTAAAACTCATACCGTACTCTTAAAATATGCCATCTGAGACTGATTGTCAGGGATCTAATGATAAATAAATGTAGATAAACTTTGTCATAGAAAGCAAGAGTATGTAAATTTTTATAAATTGTCATAAATGTGATATTATCGTTGAAGATTCAAATGTTATGCTATCATGTCATTAGAAAGTACATGTATGTAAATTGTTTTCTTTGATTTATATGCATTAATGTCATTATAACTCTAGGCATTACACTTTCATTCCAGATCATTAATGTTAACATTAATTTACACATATTTTTAAATCAACATCTTTACATACCAAAAACATTGGAACCCCATCCATAAAGTCAAGCAAAACATTACAGTATCATTTTCATTTTGCTCAAATGGTTGCACTTCATTTCCTTCTTTTTAAAATTCAAATTAGAAAATTGGCCTACTAGTGTTACACACACCTGACAAAATGGGGACAATTAATCCAATATGTATAATATGTATAATTCATGGCACGTTTACCGCAATGTCAAAATCTACTAAATATTTCAAATGACTGGAGGGGCTGATTAATTTCATTTGTCTTTATTATTAATTGAAACAAATGCGCAAAATTATGAATATGCATTGTAGAAATTTGAGACATGTTCCCTCGTGCTCGCGCAAGCTGTAAGATGTTATGTTATTGAACTAAACACGAGTGATTTTATGCATAATAGTTATCCCCTGAATACTTAGATGTCATAAAAACCGCGATGTGAGACTAACACGCCGTAAGACGGTTCCTCATCATTAGTTCTGTATTCTCTTCAAATTATTACTTCTGGGGGGAAATACTTAATGACTTAAACATGTGAACAAGTAGGGTTTGTTATTAGCAATATATCGTACATGATCATGAAGTACTAATATGATGCATATCCTTGCAGCGTATATTTTAAAGTCTTCCAATAAATGCCAACCCATATCACAATCAACTTGTTTGCTCATACATGTGTATGATGTTTCCATGTTATTTATTGATTATTGCTACAAATAGATCAAAAATTAACTGATAATCAATTAAACAATTCAAGTTCCAAATACAGCGACTTTGTTCCATTTTCAAAATTCATTGGATGATAATTAATGTTCATGTTACCAAGTAACTGTAACATAATACATTGAACGTCAATCTATTCCCAGTGAATAACAATTATGAAAATGTCAATGCAATTGATTACTTTGCTTTAGTTTAGTATATTATTTGATCTTCATCCCTGAGAATTTTTGTGATCTTTGAAACTTAATTCCTTGATCAAAATATACATCATCACAAACTTGCCAAATGATCTCAAGTTATGGCATGATTACATTATGATTTCAAATGAAACAAGTTTCATCATTATTGAATTCTCATCATCAATAGCATTTTTGTTTGAAGTGGTTACTGTAAAAATGGCAATTTTCGCGGTACATTAATTTTCATGCTTTTTTTGTTTTTTTCAGCTACTGCAAAAATAATAACCTTTTGTGTATAGGCCAATGTAAGGAAACATAGAATCGCTGAATTTAAAAACAAGGAAACAGTTCAAAATTGGCAAAATGCGAAAAATTAATCACGCGAAAATTTACACTTTTACAGTAGGTAAAATAATCCACAATCAAATCTGTTATTGAGGCACTGCCATTTTTATTGATGAGTCTTGTTGTTGTTGCTGTTGCTGCTGCTGTTGTTGACATCATCCTACCATGTCAACAGATATTCTACACCAACAGGAAAATACAAATTCATTAGAAAATAAGCTATTTATGGAATTCACCTGTTTCAATGTGGTAGGATAACATAGCACCTGTTCCAATCCCAACTAACATTCAATATGAATATGAATGCCTATGAGCAATGCCAAATATGGGGCGATCCATTTAGCCAGGAGGTGACAAGTGTTCGAACCTGCTGTCCTTCCTCTCTTTTGTTTTATACTACAGACTTTTTATAATTCAATTAGCATACGTACACAGAGGTTCATGTTCAGTATGCATACACATTTGGCCACCAGTAAAAAACTATTAGACGTCCTCACGAGTTCTTTCGAGCTTATTAAAAATTGATGAATGCAAGTTAATAAAACAACACCTTCTGAATTCATAATGAGCCCTGGGGGTAAAGTGGTTTGATTGTAACTATAGCTCAGGTAAATTTGCTGTGCCATTCTTTTGTGACCATCCCCCTCTGGCAAGTTCACTGGCCGGCCTTTTCATGTCCATCTGGTCAAGGAGACATTCAACACCAAGGATCAGGCAGTAGAAATCCTTTCATACCATAGCAAAGCTTAATTGATATCACCATTTTGTTGAAGTTTGGATTAAAATCTTGTATACAGGGATTTATGCACCAATGGGAATAGGTTAACCACAACCCAGGACAAAGCTCCAAATATGGACTTGTATACCATAGACCCTTTGCCCTTTATTGTAATTATAACTTTAGTAATTAAAGGGATCCAAATTATACATGGTTAATAACATAATAACACCTTCAATTAGGGGTCAAAACTATGAGGCATTTTAGTACAAAAGCAATGTCAACTGATCCATGCATGCATGTAGACTGGCCCCAGATTAGTTGACAAATTATCTTCAGTAGATAGGCCTGGGTCTTTCACCAATGTTTTGTTTTAAATTGTTAATACTAGTACTAGCAAGCCATGCAGATCATACATGGCTTGTTCAAACTTAAAGTATTAAAGTATTAAAGGGTTACAAAAAAATTAAGGAATGGAAAAAAAACAAGTTTGCTTTCCTTTTTTGCCAAAAAGGCAATGTAATATGCACATTGTGTTGTTGACTGCATTTTGGGGCCCTTTTTTGTGGTATTTTCTTTTTAAAAAGAAAAAGAAAATAAACACTGTAAAATGCACATTTTAAAAGCTGCGCACAATCAGGGACAACATTTATGTTTAAGAATTATTTAAATAATTAAATACTCTGAAATACACCCCAACTTGTATTGTACAAAACATACAAATAATACAATGTACATTGTATATACATTTTGTAACTACATTGTAGTACTAGACATTTTTTTGGTTGTTTTCAATTTCACAATAATTTATCATATTTGGATTCAACATTGGAAGGTACTTTATTATATTACCATCAGTTTCATGCTTTTGCACAAAGTCCCAAAAAAATACAGTGTAAAATGTAAACAAACAACTAAAACAAGAGTCAATTTCCCATTTTTCTCCTTAATTTCATGCTACATTTGACATGCTTCGTATATCTTGATCTAACCAATTTGATCACGATTTGTTCCTCCTTCATTACTTATTCCTATGAAATTGCCTAAATTACCCAGTCGTCAAATCTATCTATCTATCAAACGCATGAATGGCTCCATCATCAGCACAACCAAACATTACTCCACAAACAGCCCGATATTAAAAATGGATAAAATGCATCCAGCCATGCTTAGCATACTCACAAATACACACGCACTGGGTCTGTTTGTTAAATCAAACATTTCTCCAAGCTTTTATGCTGCTATTTGTCAGCAAATAACCCTTTGGACTTCCCTATTGTGTCTTTAACATTCCAACATGGTCACACTACATTTTAAAGAGGGTCCTTAATCCGAAATGTAGACCTATTTGGAGGTTCAATCAGTAACTGGAATAAATTTAGTAATAAACATGCATTCACATTACGATGTAAAGTAATCTACATGTACTAGGACTTTTTAAATTTTAATTATACAAAAACAGCTAACCTTTCCATCCGAAAAGGTTGAGATCCAACAGCAAAAAGATTAAAAGAGTGACCAAAAACAAAACCTTTAATTCCATCAGTATCGGTGGGAATTCAACAGCAAAAAGAGTGACCAGTGACCACATGAATGTAGATTTGGACTATAAAGAAAAATTTTTTATTTTTGTGACATTAGTGCCACCATGTTCCAACACCCTAAAAAAAACCAATGCTACTACATGTAGACCAAACAAAACCATGCAGCACAAAGTGACTTTAGGTGCAAACATTTGATGTGATTCAAAATCTTGCGCAAATATCCAAGCACACATGCATGCTGACCAGGCTAGGTCAACCCTCATGGTTTGCTATGTGCCGGTCTTGTCTGCGACACCCATGGGGTCGGTGGTTCTTAACCGGACTGAGGCAAGCAACTTTTCTCTTTGTTCTTCATTCCTTTTTACTTTCCTTTCCCTCCGCCAAAAAGTAGAAATAAGGTTATAATTAATAAAATACTGGGTTATTTTAAAATTCCTCAAGAGCATACAGGTTACAGCCCAAATCAGCAAGCACAATAACAAATCAGCAAGCATCTGGCAACACTAAGTGCAAAATAAACCCCCACACAACTCTTGTGATAATTAATCCCAACCATCCCTATCTTTTCAATCCCATCTGCATGATTACATTCAATAATAAGTAGACCTACATCTAACTTGTCTAAATCAACACCTTTTCAAACAAACTGTAAGGTCTCTGTGTATATTGCGAAGTCTGGGTATTGAATACCCGTAGGCAGACCAGGTATAGAGGGAAATGTCAAAAGTAACGCCATAATTGCACAATCATATCTCGGGAGGACTAATTAAAAATTAACTTTGGTATCCTTGCAAGTGCACACTATGGACCACAATTGCCTCATCCCAATGGCATAGTTCAATAACCTCAATTAAACACTCATAGTGCAAAATTTGACCTCATGTTGTAGAGTATGAGCTTTTGTATCCAAATTTTGTAAGGTCATTCAATGAATGTACAAATGTATTGGGATTAAAGAACTGTGCCCTGATAGATGAGCATGTTGTGGATCCTAGTGATAAGACTGTCTGTGAGATGTGCATGATAGCATGGATAACTCCCTGCTAATAATCCTTGGGATCATTTTATCAAACTTTCTCAAACTTCTCTGGAGCATATCTTGTAGAAATTAAACAAGTAATTTCAACCTGATCATGGATTTAACCTGGTTCTGCAGTCCCTCTACATGCATGATAAAGACTTGGCAGGACTGTCGCTTCTTTTAAACATGGATATCGAATTCAAAAAATACACAAGAGGCAAACTCCTCATATGCGCGTCCTACTTCACATCAAGCAAGTTTCATGTACCGGTTCTGTATTCAACCTAATATAATTGGAGCTCAAGTCAGTCACTTTGAGAGGGTGCTTATTTGAAATTTAAAATGGTGAATTGAAACTCAAAATTAGGAATTTACACACATAATCTTCACAATTCAAAACAGGAAAGTTCAGAATTTAGATGGTTTATTTTGACATTTGACAAAATTTAGTTGTACCAGTACACTGAAGTGTGGTTCTTTGCCATTGTCAATGCAACCAAACTCTTATAGAGGATGTCCAATATTACATGTAGGTCATTGGAGAGGGGGGCTCCAATTAGGTCGAAATGGTACCTATGTTTTAAAAATTTCTACAGCAAAATATGCTTACAATATCTTTCACAGGTCACCTGACACTAACATCACTTTCTTCCTCAATCTCATAAAGTTCCTTTCTTCCATCCCTTCCCCTTTCCCTTCCTCCTCCTAGACCTGTCTGGATGTAAAAAAAGTTTAATGTAAAAGCCTCTCCATATGCTTAATAAGTCTGCCAATCTCTGCCATCCATATCGGCCCTATTGCGTATTGTGTTAACAAGATTATGTGAGTTATCATTTTCTCCCCGTTATTATATCATGGTGCAATTCACATTCTTCTCATATCTCGCTGGGGCAAATCCAAAGCTAACTTATAAATAGTCTTCAGTAATGGAGAACTGGAGCCAACCAACTGGCTGGTTGGTTTAAGGAACACATGGTCATATCTACTGATTCGGCAGGTTCGTTTTGCATACCTGCATACTGCATATTTTTAGAGTTTCTTTGTGGCGAGTTCGCCGAGTTGTAAGCATCAAATGTTGCATGATTGGGCATATCGTAAACAAAATATAAACACATGATATAAACAGTTTCGTTTGATCCTTGGGCAGACATCTCAAAATTTGTGAGAGATGCTAATTAGATTGGATGACTGTACAATGCTCTGTGTCACGAGTGTGAATTAATTTTCTGGGTGTCTGTGTCTCAATTTGGAAAAACGATCAGTCTAAAATGATTCAGTCAGCATCACCTTAACATAAACTATTTTATTTAGCACATGTCTGTCCTTGCCTCCTTGGCAAATACTAGTATTCAAAACCACAGATATTGGAACACAACAAAATACACATTGTTTATGTAGATTAGTGATATCATATCCCATAATGCCTATCTTTGGATGGTCTATGCTTTTTATACCCTGGTACAGGTATAAGTTGGAATGTCACACTGAATGATGGGACATACTATGAAATCCAGATTTATTCGAAATATAGTTTGTATTCAAAATCTAGCAGTAACCTGAGCCCTAACATTTGGTGAAGGGGTAAAGGGGGAGAGGGGTATAATTAACCAGAGGAAAAGTTAGTATCATAGGCCTATTAATAGGGAACACAGGAACGTGGTATGGTAATTTTTTTTATATGAATGAGTGTTCATGAACTGTAAATGAGGTAGGGTTTTTGTACTTCAATGTAAAATTTGCATTGTTAGTAGTTTCAGTCTTTTCCAACAGTCTATAGGAAAGGAGCATAAGCAGGCCCCTTTTCTTATCTTTTTCAAAATATGAGATTATGAGGGATAAATCCCTTAGAGTACTGCAAAAAAATGTACGAAGCCTTCCTAAACATGCTAAAGCAGACCTAAAGCATTCCAAAATCATTTAAAAATTAAAAAAAGCTGGCATATCTCACAAATCTCAGAGGGAGGGTACGAGAAGCAAAACATTGATTTTTTCGGCCTACAATGGTGCCATGTAATTCATAAATAGTAAACATTTGATAAAAGGTGACCCCTTTTTGTTATTCAATTCTAAAGGGACTCATCAGTATAGTTAGTTCCTGTTTAATTTATAGGTTGAGAACAAACGATTTGCTTGTTTGCAATGATACATTTTTTTAAATACAAATAGGAAATGGTACTGGATAAACCATACACATTTAAGTCTGTTTGGATAATTATGTAGCCTTGGGGAAGTCCAGTAAAACTGTTAAGGTGACAGTGCATCTACAAATATGTGTAGTACATATCTTGGGGTGTTTTTATTTTCAAGTTATTTTAACGAAGTAAAACACACTCATTAACCTAACAAAATGAATAATATCAACAAATTAAACGGAAGTGCACACCCATCCACCCTCTCCATGCACGCCACCACCACAAAGCTCGTACCAACATCTCCAAAACATGCTCTCCAAATAAAGTAGCTTTAATATATTTTATATACTCGCCACTAAGAAACTCTAAAAATATGCAGTATGCAGGTATGCAAAACGAACCTGCCGTCTACTGATTCTACTCTTTGCCATATGGATGTGTATCAATGATTCATTAGCAGTTCAGATCTTTTTAAAGCCCACACATTTCATCAACACATGTACATTGAATTTTTAATGTTCAAAATAATTCAGAATTCAACATCTTCTCATTAATCAAAAGAAAACAACAGTGATCTTATGATAGAACAATACATTGTACAGTATACGATGTAGGGGGCCTAGTCAGCAAGTCTCACAAAGTTTAACAATTATTGATAAACATTTTGAACACTAGTATAAAAATCCAATAACTCAATATCCAAGTTGTGCCATCAAAATATCACCAGCTCTCTTGTACACATAATAATCAACAATATTTTATTAATTTAAACCAATCATTTCAAAATACAGGTCAAGCGTCTAATAAACAATCCCCAAACAATAAACAGCGGGTCTTTGATTTGAATGTATACAGCTAATATTCTATAACCTTAAAATTTTCATTTGATTGTCATCCTCCAATATTCCATCCTTGAAAGAGGTTATTCCTCCCGACCTGACCTAAGTTCTCCTCCCAGCATTAAGCAAGAGGCCAGCATCTGTCACGGAGACAAATGTTCACTTTGGATTTATTTTCATGCATGATTCTGCACATCTGGTTGCAGAAATTAAAATCATTGCATGCTTACAGATTTAATATCAGTAACCTGAATGAATTTACAAGTCCAGTATGTCCAAATTTGAATGATATGTTCATGAAATGCCAAGTAAAATTTTCAAACATAAACATTTTTCTCAATTTCATTGGCAGTTTACAATTTTACAACCCAATCTTCAGAATAAGTGATAATACCGTCTCCCATGATGAAATCTCCATTTAACCATTTCCTTCTTCGTTAGTTATTGATTTGATTCCATGATTTGCAAAAACAAATAACCAGGAATGTTTCACCAGCTTTCATGGAATATGGATTTTTCTGGATGTCTTTGGTGATCACCGTTCAGACAAACTGTCTCCTTATTTTAAAAGGTGTGCTTTAAAACACAAGTAGGATAAGGGAGCGGTCGGGCAGATTTGTTGCCCAGTTGTGCGTGAAATATTCTTATAACAGCCACAGATATGATTCACCAATTTCATTTTGGTGGCCACTAAAGGGCATGTTAAATAAACCATGCACAAATTCACATTCACTAAATTAAAATCAGACTCGGCTACATTGTATTTCTATTTTAAAAACCCAATATTTTTAATCAGTTTATTGAAACCTTGATTATTGTCAAGGTATTTATGATAATCCCTTAATAGTATTTTTTCATCACTGTCTTAAGCCAAAAACAAATTAATATTTATTTCTGACAGACCAAATGGCGATCACTGCAAAATCTAGAGGTCACTTTGATTTTGTGTTTATTTTTGTGGCTATAAATTCTAAAAATAAGACAAAAACAAGTTTTAATTTGATTTTAAATGCTTATTTCGTTTTCATTTCATAAAATTTGTACCTAAATAAATTCTATAAGGCCCTTCACAATTGAGTCTTAGTTTCCTGTTTCATGGTTGAAAACTAGGGATGAGGCGACTTTTAATTATTAATTATCTATTATTTTCTTTATTTTAAAACAAGTGTTCGCAACCTACATCAACCCGTTTGGACTAGGAACATACATTTAATTATTTTACAACTATGTTTGATTTTATACATAAGTAATGGCACAACTTTATGTTCTTTGTTTATTCATCATTATAGTTGTAAGTTGATATAAGCAAAGTCAGAAAGTAGCAAATGGAAGTCATTAAAAGTTATTTTAAAAGAGAAAATCCAAAATAAAAATAATAAAGTTTATTGTATTTATACAATAAACAAATTTACCTCCTGTGGAAGAGACTAACCCTGGTCCATAGCTTGTGCTTGGACAAATCAATATGATTGATTTATTGATTGGTTGCCTAGTAATGGCTTTCTATAAGGACCAATGAGGTTTAAGGTCTATTGTTTGAAGTAGCCAATGGGACGTGGTTAATAACCTTCTGACACTGCCAGTGGTTCAGGATTAGGCACATTTTTATCTGTCATGGAAGGAGAAGGTTGTGTCTCCAATGTGAAGAAAATTTTCCCACCCACCACACCCAAAAATTTAGGTCATATCCCAGTATTCAATACCTTTGTAGACAGTCACTTGGGAGCATTAGTTGGCTGGGAAGGCATCCATATCGCACGGGTATAGAGGTACATAGACCTAAAGGGTATTGCAGTCATGCTTTTAATGGTAGCTTCTGGGCATGGGCAAATTACCAGGAAGAGGGCGGTTAAGCTGACCAAGGGAGAGGATTCAATAAGTGCACATTTTAACTTCTCTTTGAGAGGTTAGGCCACATTTGGGTATACAGATCTAGGTGTTCAGGAAATCCCTTTAAAAAGGGTTTTGTAGATTGCCGGAATACATTGCTGTTAACTTCTTTAAAAAGTTGGGCCACACTTGGCGATCGAGTGTGGAAAGGGCTTGAGAATACCCTGGAGGGCCCCGTATCTTACATGAAATTAATTTGGGTTAACTTCTCTGCAAGAAGAGGAGTTGGGCCACACTTGTGTGTGGGCCAGGGAAATTCCCCGGAGGGCCCCGTATCTTATGAGGAATTAAATTGGGTTAACTTATGCGAAAAGAGAAGTTGGGCCACACTTGCATGTGTGCAAAGGGGCGGAGGAAATTCCCTGGAGGGCCCCGTAGCTAACGAGGAATTTGGGTTAACTTCTTTGCGAGACAAGAAGTGGGGCCACACTTGCGTGTGTGCAAAAGGGCTTGGGGTAATACCCTGGAGGGCCCCATATTCATTAATTCATTTTCATTCATTCATTTCTTTCATGCATTTAAAATGTATTGTACAAGGAATTAACTTGGGTTAACTTCTCTCTGAGAAGTTGGCCTCGATCGTATTAAATTCATTCATTTTCATTCATTCATTCATTCTTCATTGCATTTCATTTATGCATCTTACAAGGAATTAATTTTGGTTAACGTCTCTATGATAAGATAAGATTGGGCCACACTTTGTGTGTGTGCAAAAGGGCCCAGGAAAATTCCCTGGAGGGTCCGTATCTTATACAAGGAATTGTTGGGTTAACTTCTCTGTGAGAAGTTGGGCCACACTTTGTTTCGGAGAGGCTCCGTACTCACGGATAAGTAGTGTAGGCATGAGCTCGAAATTATCGGGAGGGCCCCGATCTCACGGGTGAGTAATTTAGGAATTGGCTCGGGAAATTCGGGAGGGCCCCGTATTCACGGGTGAGCCAACACTGTGTGTAGATGGGAACAGACTCTGTATTTACGGGAAAGTAAAGACTATCCAGGTCAAAAATTGTGGCGGTAAAAAAGGGACAGGGCCACAAATTTAATCTTGAATCCAATTATATGAAAATAATTGGATCACCATAGGTAATTGTATAAGTGTTTAGTCTACAAATAGTAATAATTCGTAACTAATAAATTTGAGAAATAGTGCATGAGAAGTTGAACGAAATATGTCAAATATCAGATTACTTTCCTGAATGTTTCCGCTTCAGGAAAGTAGGATTAATGTATATGCACTTTTCTAAGGAATTTATATTAAAGGATTGACTCAATAAATGTATGTAAACTTCTCTGGAGAAATTTTCTCTTGAAAAGTTAAGCCAAGTTTGATGTATTATAACGGTACCCTTTGGGTCCGCATTTTATTGGATAAGCTGAAGATAAATCCAATTCTGGTTTACAAATAAATGGAGATACTCCTGACAGATATGCCAGCAAAACTTTTGAGTAAAATGTGTCTCATTTCATCTGGGGGTAAAATAATTAAATATTTTGCAATTCTCTACTTTGGACGCAGGTGGGAAACAGGAAACTAAGAATTAATTGTAAAGGGCCTAAGAGCACAAAATTATGTCAAAATCGTATATTTTCTAATATCAATGTTTTTATGACAGACCAAACCTAATTTTAATTTTCCTCACTAAAGCCTAAACATAAACACAAATAAATCTGAAAAAGTGTGATTTATCCAATGTTTGTAAGTACCGTAAATATTTTTATATTATGCAACAAAAAAATCTTGATGTCATTTTCTGAAGAGCTGGTCTTGAGAGTTTTTACAACTCAACTATAAATTGTCAGGATAAAGAGTGGTTTTGTTGAACTAGAAGAGGTTGATCATGTTTTCAAGATGAAATCACTCACAGTGAGTGGAATTGTTTAAATGACTCATCCTCCATTGTGATTTTTTATTACACTTTTATTGCACAAAATACTACTCAATCATTTTTTTGTTATGTAATTCAGCTATAAATCACCTTTTTATAGTTAACCATAAAATGAATTAGCATCAAATCTGAAAAAAAAAGTAAATATAAATTTAGTGAATATTTTTAGACACTGCTTACAAAACACTTCTTTTTTCGATGATAGATTCATTTGATGAGACTGGTAAACATGAATAAATTCAAATGTCATCTCCTAACAATTGATTCATCAGAAAGGTTTTATCGTTAACTAAAAGCAAAGCACTTAATTGTCAGTGAACGTGCGTGCTTGTTCACAACAGCAAAGATCTGTAAAAATTGTTATGGAACAATGGCTGTAAAAGCAAGCAACCAGCCAGAAAGGACTGAGCGATTCAAGGGTGAATAGAGACTAGGTTGATAGTTCAAGGGCCTACGCACTGTACTAAAGCAGAACTAAACAGTATTTGGTTAGAAATGTATGAATGGTTCAGGCAGGAAGGGGAGTACCATCTTGCTGCCAGGCAAATGTCCAATTTTAGATTTCCCTGCATGGTCAGTCGATTGCACTGTGAGTCGATTGTGTAGTGAATGCTTTGTGATGAGATCAGGTATTGAGAGGAATCAGAGGATATATTCTGCAATGATGATGCAACATCAGAACACAATGTTCACCAAATTCTTCCACATTTGGGGTATAAACCCTTGATAGTTCTGGCAAAACATAGTCCATGATTGTCTGCTATAGTTTTAATCAAAACAGGCAATTAATCAATGTTCAGAATATCACAGAATGGTGCATCTTGATCTGGTCAAAAAGGTGGCCCTAAAAATAATCTATGAGTGGAAATGGTCAAGGGGCATTTGTGCAGGCTGAAAATAAGGATGGCGCTGTTCAGGTGCCCGTATCGTATTTCAAAAGTTTGTCCATATGTATCAGAAAATCAATTTTTATTAAATTTCACAGTTTATACTTTTTAGAAATCCAGTAGGATCTTTCAAAATATTATCACATGGACCAGAAAAACAAACTTACTTTCTTGTATTTTCACATCTATTTCAATGGGAGGTTTATTTAGTGCTATTCTCCCTATCGCTCTATTAGCAAAATACCCCCACTACAACCAACAACAATTTAGTTCTGTCCTCCAAAAATGTGCCCTTTTTTCTCTTCTTAAAGCACTTACATAATAATTTAAGGTAGACAACAAAATAGCATCGAGATTCTAGGTCAAAGAAAAAAAAAAAGCAAGAATTTAATAGCTTGCGAGAAAGTAATTTATAAGCAAGCAATAAGGCATGATATTAAAGTGAATGTTATCTTTAATTCACAAGTTATTTAGAATCAAAATGTTGTTGTAGACTATGAAGCTCTGAATATTAATGGTATGACAACACTAACTGTTAATGCTTTTAGAAGCATGCAATACTATGCCTGATTAAAAGCCTTAAAACAAAACAAACAACCGCTATATATCTCAAAATTTCTCTGCGATTGTCATCCTGCATTTTACAATGATGAGGTTAATAGTTTTAAGTAACAATTTTTTACACTTTAAAAAAGACAAACTGCAATTTTGTCTCAGTACCTGATTAAAATATTTTTCTAAAATTGCTCATTTTTGGGCAATTATTTGTTTGTGCTGCAACCATTTCAAAAATTTTACTTGTTTACAATTTCACTAATTTCATGTTTTCTGCCAGAGACTTGCATACTAATTACTGAATAAAAACATTCCGAGTGAAGTTCTACAACTCCTTCTGATAGGGCAATCCCTATACTTGCAGAGTATGGGAGGAATGATCTTGTATGGGAGTGGAATACCAAAGTTAAATCTTAGGATTTTCAAAGCCAGGTTGTGCGAAGGTCAATTGTATGAAGCTCCAGGAGCTAGCAAACCGTAAGTCTGGTGCCTCACCGTAAAACATGTTAAGAAAGTGAGTATATGTTAATTTAATTTTGTGCAAGCTCGAAGAGTGCAAAACTTAATGAAGCTCAAAAATTTTCACTTGCACAGGACATACTAACCAAAATCATGTAAATGTAAAAAAAAAAAAAAGTACACACCTATGTACATTACATTTACACACATACATTGTACAAGTACACAGATGTTATTGTACATACATGTAACATTGTACATTTACTTGTAAACAATCAACAACTGTTGATGCAGATACTGAATATTTAATTCAATAAATTGTCCTAATTCCCATTTTTTAAAAACCCAAGTCAGTACTTCATAGAATGGGCTAATACTGTAAAAGTAGAAATTTTCGCGAGGTTTTTATTTTCGCGAATTTCGCGTATGGACATAAAATCGCGAAAATAAAAACTCATGAAAATAACCTTTTGCATTAGGTTTCTATTGTATCAATATCAAAACTGTGAAATTTAATTCTCGCGCAATTGACAAAATCGCGAAAATGACCACTAGCATAGTAGTAGTAGTAGTAGTGTGAAGACAACGTCTATCATATCAATCCCCATATTCTATGCGCACTTGGACTATCCATCGATTTCAATGCCCAGGTTGGTTTCACTCAAATACACTTTAAACTAGCAATTGTGATGCATCGTTTTACCTAAATCACAGAGAGGAAAAGACTGGTGTTATGTCTTTGTGCCTGCTTGAAAAGGTAGTATGATGCCCTAAGGGTGTTTGTTAAAAAGTACAAGAGAAAACATAGACAGTGGGCAAACGTAGAAAAATTATGAACGGCGATAATAAATGACACACGTCGTGTCGATAGATGGTTCTATTATGCTCGATGATATGACCATGCGAGACTTCAGCACCATTGCTAATGTGGTATTGTTGTGGCATAATTAAGCGAGAAGAACAAAATCAGGAAAAGAGGGAATGGAATTTGTTACCAGTTGGTTGGTTCCATTGTGCGAGTGGTTCATGGGAATTTGAAACTGTAAAGTGCAACTAATGTTAAGTATGTGAATATTCAATTTGTGTCCTGATTGGAAGTAATGTAACCTGCTGCACAACGCCTAAGAATGCATGTACATATATTTCTTTATTTCAAAGTAACTTGATCCTATACTAGATGTTCTCACAATTTACCACACACTAGTATTATTATCAAGAGCCTAACTGAGTCTACTGCCAGGCGAGGCATTTCCATTTCATCAATGTTCGGTTGGAGGCAATAATTTTGGTACAATTTCACATTTCAGATTTTCTGGAACTTATCATGTTTTAGTAACATGAAAAGTTTGCAAGGGAATCTAATGATCTAACAAAATATACATAGTACAAACTCTAGCACAGCATTGACCCACAAGGACCGTCAAACCCCAAAATTCACAAATTTCAATTCAATATATTTAGAGCTGGTGAAAGTGCTCCGGACGGTGAGTGTAACCAAATGTAGTGGCGAGAAGTTTAAAATTGCTTCCTTTTAATTGGTTTTTTTTCAGTTTAGAAGTTTAAATTTAGACTGACTGTGTGTGTCTTTCTATTATTGCTAAAATATTTCTCCACAATTCAACATATTCCCTATTCCTTGCTAGATTGAAACCAAATCAATTCATCACACACTACAAAACCCTCATTCCACATGCTAGGATATCTAGATCTCTGGAAATAACTACCGATGTACGCAGCATCGGGCTATTTGAACGTTGAACGATCAGTTGACCGAGCTATTAAAATCGATGTCACTTAAAGACATGCAAGTGATTGGCAAATGTTGCTAACCATGTCTACAAATGTACTTAAAACACTTTTAAGTGGCTATGATGATTGAATAACGTGGAGATGTACTTTTTGAAGAGAATGAAGACATTTTCATTTCAATCATGACATTTTAAGATTTAGCTCAATTCCAGTTTGGACTGCTATTCACAAAACACTGGGTCTGGAATATATGATCATGTAAACATAGTGATACAGTGCAAAACAGCAACGAACCCTGGTGGTAATATTGTGTTGTACACTTGGGTAAGGCACCTCTATTGTGACTCCCACCCCGTGAAAATTACATGTACATCGGTGATGAGCTCCCCCTGGGTAATGTTACTCATGAGCACGACTACATTTATACACAGCATCACCCACAGGAGCTAATGGAAATGAGGCTTTGTTGCCAAGTCCTCAACATATGGGTACCAACATACATGTATATTCTGGAAAGGCACACTGTACAAGCAGACTCGCTGTGCAGGTGTGGCATACATTGCAATGCTTCAAAAGAAAGATCCAGGTCTGCGGACTGTCAACACAGGCATGAAACTTTACCTTTTTTCTACTGACACACATCTGTATGAGGCCTTTTGTCTCAATCCAGGATTTGTAGTTTAGATTTCAGCCAGAGTGAATTGAAGATGAATGTGACGTGCTATGCATGCTTCACACATACTTAACTCACCTGTGGATCTTAGGCACCAACCTGAATGTGTAAGCCTTTTGGGTTATCATATACACTGTAACTAGGCTAATTTAATTACCTTGCCATTATTCTTGATGTACATGTATTTGTTTGTATGTTTACTCTGTTCATGTTCATTTACATGCATACAGGGCTCTACTGCAACATCTGCCTGCACTGTGAATGGCAGATGACTTTGCTGCCATGTCGCGGGTAGGGTGGCAGGTAGGTAGAGTTTCAGAATTCATGTCCACGCCCATCTGCCAGGTTAGCAATGTCCACATGGCACCTGGTTATTTTGTAGTCGGTCCAACAAGTTTTTTTCAATTTCCGACACATCTGGTAAGTGCCAAAAAAAGTTGACTTCAGTACAGCCCTGCATGCATATAATACACTAAATACAGTGACTCTCTTTTCAAGCCCTGATTATCAACCAAATAATGCTTTTTAACAAACATCTCTTCTACAACAATATCCATCAAACAGTTTTCAACTGTGCATAAAATTTGCGGCATCAATATATGAACCCTCTATCAAGCAGTGAGTAACAACACTTTCAAGCAGTAAATAATACTCTAGCCTATCAAATAACCCACAGGAGAGAGAACGACGTTTGCTAAGTCTTGACTGAACTCGCGGCGGAACAAATCTAAGCGTTAGGCACGTGTTCCGCTGCTTCTCTTGGTATTACCACCTCCATGGTAATACTAGATGACAATGTAAAGTTGGTGTAAGGAGTCTGGGCCATCTTATTTAAACTGTTATATATGTGTGATGTGTGACACATATCTAGTAAATTATGTGATATTTTGCCAAGATGTCACATTGGAATTGATAGGAAAATTATCTTGGGTCTTATTTATGTGAGACTAGTACTAGTCTAGATTAACTGTGAATTTCCAAAAGCAATTGGTATTAAAGGGACAGTAGGTATGTACCTAATTAAGAGTTTTTTAAGACTGGCATTTTGGGGATATACATTTTAATTTCAATTTGATAGCACACAGTACTCACCTGTTTTATCAATTGTGAATCGTCCAAGTCCGCTGCCATCCCTGATAGAGTAGCTTATTTTCCCATCCATTCCCGGATCCGGATCATTGGCGGTAACTCTCATCACCTCCGTTCCGACGGTGGCGTTCCCTGCTATAGATCCAACAGACACAAAAGAATCGAACACTGGCGCATGCATGTTTTCATCCACATCCACGACGTTCACAATCACATGACATTCCGACATGTTTGACGGACTCCCTCCATCTTCCAATGACAGGAGAATACTATAATACTGCACGTCTTCGTAATCCAACATCTGCTTTAGACGCATCGTGCTGTATTCCGGATCTATTTCAAACTTGTCGCCCTGACCTTTGACAAAATTATAGCGAATGGTCCCATTAGCTCCATCATCAGGATCTAACGCTTGGACGGTCATCATGGCTGCTCCAATCGGTAAATCTTCTCGCATCTTAATTCTATAAGTAGGCAATATACAATATGGCGCATTGTCATTCACATCGAGAAGAGTGACGGTGACAGTTACTACGCTAGACAGTGGATTATCCTGTGACATGTCCGTGGCTTGGACACGTATAACATGTACCGGCCTAGTTTCACGATCTAGTGTTCCAGCCGTGCTAAGTTCACCGTTTTCATCGTTGATAGCAAAAAGTGGTGAATCGGATACTATACTGTAGCGCACCTCGCGGTTCCGCCCCATGTCACGGTCTGATGCATGAACAGCAAGGAATACGAATCCTTCTTCTGTGTCTTCAGAGATGGAAGCTTCGTAAGAATCCAAATCAAATCTTGGTGGATTGTCATTAACGTCCCACAGTAAAATGTGCAAGGAGCGCTTTTCTGTCTTACGTGGCTCGCCGTAATCTGAAATTTTCACTGTAAGCTGGTAAAATTCCACATCTTCACGGTCCAGAGGTCTTGCAACACTAAGCACTCCAGTATCAGGATCTATCGAGAAATGGAATCCAACATTGCCATCAGATAGAGCATAGATAATTTTGCCATTGAATCCATGATCCAAATCTGTTGCTTGCACTTGGGCCACAGAGGTACCAACAGGTGCATCTTCATTAATTGTTAGTGTCGACTGGAAACTCTCATCAAACTGTGGGGCATGTCTGTTGGAATTGTACAAATCCGGAGAGCCGCCTGGCATGATATCTACTTTTTTCTGACTTTCAGATTTTTGACTTATAAGTTGTGTCATATCCTGTAGTGCCGAAGTATCGCGACACCGTACTTTGGACTCCTTGCCCTGAGCACGCGGACTTGTATTGCGATTATTAACGATGCTGATGTTGGTGAACATATAGCTTGCTGAATCAGGTCCATCACTGGCCATTATCTTCAGGTTATATACTTGTGGGTCGTCATCTCTGATAGCCCTCTTAAGGGTGAGGTTCCCTGAGAAGGGGTCAAGAAAGAAGAGATTGTTTGTGTTCCCAGCAACGATGGTGAGTTGACGATAATCGTTATCAACATCTATAGCTGAGATAATTGCAATGTTCTGACCTGGAGCTAATGTCCGGGTAATGGTTCCCGTACAGTCCACTTTCTCAAATCTCGGTTTGTTGTCGTTAACGCCGATGACGTTGATGGTCACATCAACCTCGGCTTCACGTCTGAATGGAACACCCCAGTCCGAAGCGCGTACTCGTAGGTGGTATTCATGCCTCATAGTTTCGTAATCCAGCACCTCGCTAATATTAATGTATCCAGTCATGTGATCTATAGTAAAAGGCACAGGATTAAGATTTGCAATGCTGTATGATATGAAGCCATTTTCGCCATCGTCAGAATCAAGCGCCCTCACTTGAAGTGCTGGGGTACCAACAGGCATGTTCTCTTTCATCTCTGTGGTATATGCCTCTTCTTCAAATATCGGTGCATTGTCATTTGTATCGGATACCGTCACAAGCAAATGTGCTGACATTAGAACAACTTGTCGCGTATTACGAGCTTCAATAGTGATGTTATGAAAAGCTTTCACTTCACGATCAAGTTCTTTGGACACAGACACGATTCCACTGCGATCTCCGACGGTGAAGGGTGCTCTAATATCCGGAATAGCGTAAAGTATCGTATATCCTGTAGTTTCCACAAGTGGAGCTACATCCACAACTGCGGTGTTGATTTGAACATCTTCTGACAGAGTGAAATTGAAAGTCTGCTGTCTGAAGAAAGAGGCGTGACTCGTTGGGCCAGATAAGCGCACTTCCACAATCTCAGTTGTTGTTTTTGGCGGATCGCCGCGATCAGACACCACCACAGTAATGTTGTACTCATTTGGTAAGGATCGCCGGAATGCTTTGGTTACTTGGATTTGGTATGTGCCCTCTTTGCTACCTTTGACAACTTTGAAATTTCCAGTAGGATCGCCGTCGACGATTTCTACCAAGTTTATATCCCCATTAGCACCTTCATCCTCATCGGTGACCGTGAGTACTGCAAATATCTGGTCCGGATCACTAGTCCGTGAAAGGAATGGCTGCTTTTCTATTCTAACGACAGGTGCATAAAAGTTCACTTCTCGAACACGAATCCTAAGCTGACTCTCGAAAGGCATACTAGTATCGTATGACATCATCCCTCGATCTTTTGCGATGACTATAATCCGATGCTGGGACTGCCTTTGGTGATCCAGCGGTCTGGTTAGCGTTACAACGCCACTAGTTGGGTGAATAGCAAAAGTGTTAGAAGGATATTTGAAACTATAGTAAACCTCTCCGTTGATCCCAATATCAGCATCTGTTGCTTTCATGGTGACTATACCACTACCGACGGGAAGGTTTTCCGGAATCGTCTCCTCATAAACTTGCTGATCAAAAATAGGCCTCATATCATTAAGATCAACTACTCGGACTATGACGTCCACAGACGCTGAATAGGACATCTGCTTCTTCATCTTTCCTTCTGCAACAACTCTAAATCTATATTCATCCTGGAGTTCACGATTAACCCCTATGCTAGCACAGTTATCTCGATTTTTACACGGTTTGACACGAATTCGTAGAAATGCAAAGTCCCCTATAACCTGTTCAACAGCTTTGAATAGCTTATTGCTGGCATCGCCGTCAGGGCCTTCAATAGCGTATTTGACTCTAATATCGGGTCCTCCAGCTGAATACCCATTTTTTGTTCTGATGTAACATAAGTCCTAACTGGTGAGTTTTCTGGTATAGTAACATTGTACAAAGAGCTAGTGAATCTAAATGGAGATCTGCCTGCACTAGTGATGTCTACACAAGTCAGACATATAAATATGAGTAGTAGAGTTATACTGGACATGGTTAGTGTTCTCCTCTTCCTTCTTCTCCACCTAGTATCTGTGTAGAGTAACATCTTCAGCTTGCTGCTTGGATGAGGTCCACTTGGCCTCCTCTGTCTTCTACTTGCTGAAGATCTGGCACCACTGCAGAATAAAAACAAACAAACAGATGAACAATTAATAAATGATCAATACTCGAGTTTTACACATGCTAAAATCTCAGATTTCAAAAACACAGACAGGCAATACACACCCAACAAATACAGAGTAATGAATGAAAATAATGATCTTCCTAAATACAGACTAGCCCAAGAGCACCGACATGTGTCGGAAACAGACCACATGGAATCTGTGCTCTGACGGACAACGTCCAAGAGTAAGCTAGATGAAGCTTCAATATTAAGCAAAAGAATTAGAAACCTAAATCATGGTAGTAGTACATGTAGGTTACATTCAATATGATAATTGGCAAGTGTGGAACTGTGGGTACTTGCAAACTTGTACCTACTGAAGGCTGTAAAACCAGTCTACAACTTTAATTTTTTTATGATGTGGAAATGTTTTCAAAATTTATTGTAAAAGTAGTTTAAAATGTTTTGCTTGATCTCATCAAATGAACTGCACTTGAAAATGATAAATGTACATAAAAAATTATGGGGTTTCACATTCTTGTCTATTCATTGTATGTTAGATGTAAATCAGCTCTTGTAACTTCCCACAAGCCAGTGCTATTTATAGTACAATCATGGAAATGGTACAATCCATGTATTCTGATCATATCAGTTATCGCCAGCACACCACCACCTTTTTGACACCCAATTGTAGTGACAGTCCCTACAGTATATGAATAGGAAGTCATCAATTTACCCAATAGTTTCCTTGATTGAATTCAAACATCTCACAAGTGTAAAATGGTGGGTCTTTTGTAGCTCATTCTCCCAATTAAATTTGTGCCCACGCAGTGGAAAATTCGAGAGAATCTTGCCTCCTTTTTACTTTGCAACAATCAATTTGTTTAATTCCTCAAATCAATTTAGGTAAGTGTTGGAATCTATGTTCTATTTCAAATCCAGCATTAACCCATTTTCTCATTATCTATATTGCAATTTTTTCAATGCAATAAATTACCAGTTGACAAACATTGGTTGATATGAATGTCCTGCAATTTGAGAATTACATTTTGGTAATATTTTCAATATTGATCATTGAATGGCATCTATTGAAACCCAATTATTGATCATTCTTGCCAACATGCATCATTTAAAGAGCAGGTGAAAAGAAAAAGTCATTGATCTTCGGATTATCTTGCTTTATGTATGATAGATTAAATGGACAAGTATGCTTGAGACATGAGGTGGGGGTACTCCAGATCATCCTGTGTAGGGTTGCCAAACCTGCTATTTTAGTAGCCCAATTGGGCTACTTTTACTGATTTTCCCAGCAACTTTTGTCCATTTTCTATCCCATAGATTGATAGAAGCTGAAATGGTAAGAAAAAATATCGGTGATTTTCCAACACTGGCTCCTGCGACTTTTGGTAGTTTCATATCCCATAGAAACTAATGGTTGAGGGAATAATTTGGTGACTTTTTGATCATCCGACCCACGATTTGGGCTGGATATTGCCTGCAACCCTGGGTAGGGGTACTCCAGATCATCATGGGTGGGACAGGTTATGATGTAACATTAAGATTTAAGAAGCCATAAACTGATAAAGAAATTTCCCCTTATTATCGAAGAAAAAACATGTCGGAACCTGCTGCCCGACAACTTTTAATAAAGATCTAGGTATATGATGGGGTCTACTCTAGTGCGAGTACAGAATATCACTGTTTGGTACTGTATTTTGATTATGTATAGCCAGTTCAGAGACATACCTGCAATACATACTCCTGAGACCGGGCAAATTGCAAATTTCACCTTCTTGACTAAGGAGGTAGGATGAAAAATTTGCATGCTCGAGTTGCTGAAAGCTAGCCCAATTATGGAAAGATGTCAATTTAGTGGCAATTAAACAATGATTCATAGATTGTAATTCACTTACAGCTAGATTCTGCTGCCATTAAACTATTGTGGCCAAGTCCTACTTCAATAATGCACATAATAGTCAAGTTTTTTTTGTGTGTTTGAAATTGATATTGGTATATTGAGCAGACAATGGCGGGTCGCGCCTCCCCCACAATATTGACTTACTGAATCGTCAAACATACATTTCAAAGTACACTGCCTTATTTTGTTGATCTTAACTTCATTGGTTAATGGTAACAAAAAAAAACTTTGAATAAAGCGGATATGACCTTTGATCTGCATTGAATAAGAATTAGTGTCTGAACAGGAAGAAATAGACAAAATAATGATCTTCAAATTAGACATAATTGCCTAGTTTCAATAATCAATCATGAAATCCTATCACTAAACCTTTGACTGACAAACTAAAGCTTTCAGAGCTGAAATACTAGTAATAATTGCAACTTGCAAGGTTGTCAAAAATAAAAGTCTACTTAATTTGAGGAATAAGGGCTTACCGTACGTAGTTCTACGTACTTAAAATGGGAAGTTTCCACATATGGATTTAGAAGTATCAAAAGTACTTTTTAAAAACTCATTTGATCTGCTGCTTGGAGTGTAGATCTACAATATTCATAATTGTGCCACAATTCATTATAATTCAGTTTAAACACATCCGAGGTTAACAACAAAATGTTATTTTAAAAATACCAGATTAGCAGTCACCCGTAATTTATGTTTTCCTTGTGAGATTGGGCATGCTAAATATAGGGAATGTTCATATGGGGGCTCATTTTAGTGTCTGTCAGACCATCACTACGCACCACTTGCCCCCAGTCATGCATACTTGATAAGGCATTCAATTGTTTAATTTAAAAACCAGCCAAATCTTTATGTTGACGAAAGAAACCCTAGTGTTTCACTCAAAATGTCTAGCGCGCTTAAGTAGAAAACAACATTAGATTGTAGATTCGCACTCCACTTTATTTTTAGCAACAACATGTAGAATGGTGCAAGATGATACTCCCGATTCGCTGCCATTTTCCAGTGCATTTCTTGATCAAAGGAACATTTGAACATTGTATGAGATACTGATACTTTCTTTGTTTATTTAAGAATCATCATCTTTTGCTGACACCAATTTTCCACCTGCATTTTTTTTCACATTGATCAAGATTCAAGTGCATGCATGTGTACATCCATGTGACAATTATTGATAATGAAGACCCCCCTTAATCCCTGATCAAATTTGAGAGAATCAGATACCCATAAAATAATTTTAATTTTGCCAAGCATGACAAATCTACAACGAGATATTGATTTGACCATCTTAACAACGTTCTTTCTTTAGCTTTAGTCATCAAGTCAGCATGTGTTGTATGACAACAAGACCATGTATATTCCTTAGATGGTTATTGACCCCTATGCACAATGGAGTAGTTTTCTGAAGGAGATTCAAGACTTATTTTTCATCATGAATGTGCAATTTCTTCTCAGTCATTTCACAATCAGCGTGTTTATACTGAGCGTACGGCTTTTTGACCCGCTATTTTCCGGGCACAAAATACCGATCATAATCCGCCACCGTTACCCAGCTTGTTTCTACTGAGACCAGAAAGCCGTGTCTCGCACGATGCACGGCATTTTTTCCTGTAAACCGAAGTACGGAAAACAGATTTGACGGTTAATTATATCCTAAATTTAAATGTCTCACGGATGGCAGCTCATGGCATATGACCTACAATCACAATTTAGTATTTTCGTAAAATCCAAATTGCATTAATTTACCAGTGGATCTAGTAATTGGCTATTATGATCCCGATTATGATAATTAATTTACAGCTCATATATAACCAACTCATTAATTATAAAGATATAACCAACTCATTAACTAGGGGGCCTATAAAGAAGTAGGCCTAGACTAAGTAAAGTCATATCCATTTTACTTCATCAAGTTCATGCGAGTCACACATGTGTCCAGTGTATATAATATCGGAAAGAAGGAACCTACTACATCATAGGCCTAAGCTAGACTATACAAGTAGAATATAAATCGCGTTATTTTTGCAACACGCATGACCTCGACCCGCAACCGATGACACGGCTCGTTTCTACTGCGCAGATTACACGCTTTGATTCGGCATGATCCACCTCAAGAGGTGGATCACGAAAAGGCGAGCACATGACCCGCATGACACGGCAACCGATTACCCTAAGTCGTTTTACTGGGCTCGTTACCCGCACGGCACGGCACGCGAACGGCATGGCCCGAATTTTACCCTCAGTAGAAACACGCAGAATGATACAATAATTATTGAACTGTTGTGAGACTACATTGTAGTAGTACAGTGAGACCCTGGTCAGACGTACATACATGTATGTTTTTTATCAAGTAACGATCATGGTCGGACCATGGTACGGGTAGCGTGTGACTGCACGCGACCATGGTTTAACTATAGTCGTACCATCTTTCCCCAATGATGCTAATTAGCACCGTTAGCGCCCATGTTACTATGGTCGGACTATAGTTAGTACAAACAACCAATCGTGTGACCTGCACAATGCGTCATCCGATCATGCATTTCAGCAAGAAAACAAGCTCTTAATAACCATTATAGTACACTGTCTTGAGTGTCTTCAATGTGACCATACGTTGTTTAGTCAACTATAGTCGGACCATGGTAAAGAAAATGATGGTCAGATGACACAATTATGTATGTCTGACCAGGGTCGTAGAGTCGGGCCAATATTTTGTTTTCTCATATGAATGGATTTCATTTTTTGTCTGATTATTACAAAGATTACATACATGTATTTTCCTACGTACCAATAGGCTAATTCTCGGGCATAAATCAATTCCTCAAACAAAAAAATTGACCATTAAAAAAATTAGGTTTTTTGCAATGAAGCATGCCCATCTAATTAACATCTAAACATCACTGTGACTGCAATTTAGAACATTTTTAATAAATTGGTTAATTACATGGTAGGCAGCATATTGTTATGTATTGATTATCATCAATTCTCTTGATGGTGAAGAGCAATTATTAAAACCTATCAGTCAATTGAACCTTAAGAATAACACAAATTATTGCTGGTCACAGCCTGTACTTCTGTCTTTCAATACATGATGGTCATACTGTGTTTAAAATAAAAACATTTATTTTTATAAATTTACCATCATGTAATATGATTAGTCAATAAATTGGGTAAGTTGAGTTGGGAAGTTGAGGACAAAACAGTTATATTTTGGGTACAAAAATGAGTTACTTTGCAATTCAATTTTACAAAATGAGTTACTTTGCAATTCAATTTTACAGTGGCTGTATTTATACAGTTCATTACCATTACCATGATTACTGACAGCCCTCAAAATAATTTGGTGCCTTGTGGTATTGCCTGGATGCCCTGAATTTTTCAAGTAAAAATTCATGCAATGTCCTATTGTCATAAATTATGTAATTGCCTAGATTGCCTGGACCATTCAAATTCTAAATTTGAGGGTTGCAGTTATTCATGGGGTTTGGATGGGGTTTGCATCAAAATGTAGCATTCATAAACTGCCAGTGATGTAAAAAACCTCTAATTGAAAATTGCCGACATGGACTCATTACCCTTGATCATATTACCGTAACCACCCGGGTATAGGCCTACTATAAGCCCACCTTCGATGTAAGCCCACCCCCTATTTTTCAAAACATTCTGGGAACATAAAAGTGACATAATTGTTTTTCAAACATATAAGGCATAATGTTGTGATTGCCGGAGACATCCTTAAAAGTAATTTCAATGACTATCATAATTATATTGCCTTTTATTACTGCACAAGTTAATAATAGGCTTACAACTTAGTATCTTGGTGGTAGATTTAGTCATAAAACATTCAAGTACTCTTCAAATACAATATCAATGAACTCTGAACTAGTGTTGGCCGATACCGATCTGTGAATCGGAGATCGGTGCCGATATGGACTGCATCGGCCTTGAATCTGAATCGGCAGATGAGCTATCAGCTGCCGATCTAGCTTACCGATCTCGGGACAGTAATAAAAGTACACAACAATTCTTTAAGCTTACCATTACTTTCTTATGTAACATTACTACTATTTAATGCCAATATATTTCCAAAAAGCGTTGTTACCACCGCAAGAATCATGTCGTTTCATACTGTATTTTATAATATTATCCACTCAGTGACAACACTCCCGACTGTACAGTGCGTCCCTGGGAAAATTTTTTAAACACTTTAAGTCTTTAACACTCGACACGTGCGCCCTTCAATGTCGGGTTTCCCAAGGTGAATTTGAGGGCATGTTATTTTTAGAATCGCGCTATTCCTCCTCACACAGACGATTTCATCTCTTAATCTCCGAACACATGAATTCTTTCTGTAAACAAATCTGCACAACCAATCAGGATGGGAATTCCGAGGTATTCCCCAATACGTCATATGCATAAATTATTATAATATCGATGGAGCTGATTTAGCTGCAGGGTCATCGAATCAATTCGCGCAGTGATTCGCCTAACTTGGTACACACGCAAATCAAAGTTGATTCGCGGAGAAGAAAGAAGAAGAAAACAATCAAGAGAAATGGATTAATGATTAAACTTCCGACAATCGGAGGCACTGAGTGAGTAACGCTGGGACTTGGGGTGTAAAATGGTATTTTATTTGGGTTGATATTGACATGAAAAACCTCTAAAAACGGTCATCATATTACATAGTTACAGGTTTGGGGAATTTGACCGTTAACATTACTGGGGCCCGACTTGAATGAACTTGTACTGGTTGTAGAATAACATTTAAGGAATCTGAATCGGGATCGGATCGGCCCGATCTGCTAATTTTCAGATCGGAGATCGGCAGATCCGATCTTGGGTTGGATCGGCCAACACTACTCTGAACTCTGACCTGGACAAATAGTGACAAGTCACAATGTCCACTTGAACTGACCAGACTGCTTGGTGAATTGACTCTCATTCACAATCTAAATTCTAATGAATGGTTGAAAAGTGAGCATACAATTTTCAAGTTAAAGTTTTAAAGCCTTTATGAGGTTTTAAAGAAAAATTCCTTTTTGATGTTAAAAGCATGGTACCACATAGTTACTGTAATGTTTTTAGTGGAGAAAAATATTATGGTATTGGATTCTAAAGAAATTCTATTCCATGCCCAGCAGACATTAAATTGATAATGGCAATCAATGATATTTTTCTATTTCTGTTGTAAATAATACAAATGTTGTTCTACACCATTAGCCAAGCTGAATAAAATGAAATTGACTGACAAACAAACACTACAGGTTCAGGTATTTGTGGTATTTTGTATGGGATTCCCCATACAAAAAGCAACAATCAGCCTAGTCCAAATGCATAGACAGTCATGAATTGCCTGAATGAATGCCCTGATCATGTTATGTAACAATTTTAAGAATCATGATCATTTTACATAATCGTCAGTCCAGAATTCAAAGAACAGACAATAGACAAAACTGGTGTGATTTTTGTTTTAACTTGACTATACAAACAACAATAGGCCTACTACATTCGGGATACTAAATGTGAAATACCCCGGAGTTGCCCGGTTCATTCGTATGCACTGTGTGAACCATTCACATGCCCGGTGTGACAGGCAGTGTTGACTTGTCATACGTGTGGCATCTACGGTACCACACAACACATGCAGTTCCATTTATTTTATTGTACTTTTAAACATAATAATGACAATCGCTACTCACCCTTCGCTTAACAACCATATCTAGTATTGTCTCGATTAATATTCCACACATTAATAATCCATTTTGTTCAAAAATACGACATCTTAGCTTGGCCGAATTTTTCACTCAGTCATCCCACAGAACTGCAGAATTTGCCAGCTGATTGGTACGTCTGATTACCGCTGCTGGTGTATGCGTCCGCAAAAGTTATCCAGATAATAGTGCCATGTTCAAACTGCCGTAATTCAATAATGTTATCATAAATTCCTCATTAATTTCTTTTTAAATACTATAACACATCATATAATGTTTCAAGAACAAGAAGTACGGCTTCGTGTGTGCAAATTCGGTTGTAGATAAAATCAACATGTGAAAAGTTTTACTCACTACAGGTGTATGCGGATGAATACTCGTATAGCATACTTTGCCAACTATTGAATACGAGCTTTATCATTACGGAGAAAACGCAGGCAATCAAAACCGGAAACATTTCATGAATATTTTCATCGGATGAAAAAGTTTGTGATCGGGATGTTGACCGGGGGGGGCACTCATGTTAAGGTGGTACGGGTATGTGCGGCGCTCAAGGGTCCCTTTTTCAGGCTCTCCGGCAGTTCCTTAAGCCCCACATTTGGATCTACTCCAGTTCTTTGAGCCTCAAACTCTGACAATTGTAGCTCAAATTTGGAAATAATTTAGAAATTTTTAGCTCAACAGCCTATAATTTGGCCCTAATTTCAGTTCTTCAAGCCCCTATTTTGCCCGAAAATTAGTTCTTAGTTCCCAAAGTTCGGCGCTCCGCGCCGCACACCCCTACCAAAATTTAAGTTGAGTGCCCCGGGGATGTTGATCATGACTTGAATGATCATAGGCCGCTTAGGAACCGGGGGGGGGGGCCTTGAGGGGAATACCATTCAGCACCCCCCCCCCCCCCCAATAATCCTAGGTGAACTAAACAAATTGTGATAAAATAGAGGGAAAAGTGGTCTTTGTGACCTAGCCTATATTTTGCAAAATTTTCTGACTGCCAGGGGGGAACCCCTCACGCACCCCCAGTAGGCCTATGCCCCACAAAATTTGTTTCAAGTTTCAGACCCCCAATGTTGAAAATCTTCCTAAGCCAATGATGATGCTCAGTTGTGTTTATTTAAACGTAAACGATCGCTCCGTGCGGAAACGCACTTGATACCTGATAGGACCAGGCTCAAACAAAATGCTCACGTCAGGCTAAAAAAGTCTAATAGTGCATATAAAGTACAGTGGCGGATCTAGAGCAGTCGGGGCCGGGGGGGCAATTTTAGAAAAAAATTGAAAAATGTACTAAATGGCCACGAAGCGGCCATCCCGGAGCGCTTGCGGACATCGACACAGGGTGTCTGAGGGGGGATGTGCCCCCCTCAGTAGTTAAAAAATGAAGACCCAATGAAGACCCAATTGAAGCCATTTGGTGGAGCATTTTGTCACTATTAGGCCCTATTGTGTTAAATATTAGTTTGAAAAAGCCTAAAATTTGCGAAAAAACGGGCCAATTGAAGCCATTTGTAGACAAGTTTAAATTATTGCTTTATAATTAGTACCCATAAAGTTGCGCACGCAGGGGGTGTCTGATGTGCCCCCCCCCCTCAGAAGTGAGAAACTTTTGCAACATGAAGACCTAATTGAAGCTATTTGGTGGACTATTTTTGCACTATATGTTAAATTTTAGTTTGAAAAAGCCGGAAATGTGCGAAATTACAGGTTTAAACATGAAGTGCTAGCTATAACGTGCATTTTCCCTTCTCCTTTTCTCCCTTTCTCTTCTTTTTTTCCTCCTTCTTCTTTCTCTTCTTTTCTCTCCTTTCCTTTTTTTTTGAGAGAGCAGGGGGGCCGGGCCCACCGCCCCCTGAATCCGCGCCTGATAAAGCATGCTGGCTAGAAAAAGTCTGAACTTGAGATTTGAAGAATAGATGGTCACATTATCATTTATAGGCCTATAGCTAGGATGTATGTAGGCCGAGGCTATGTCGCTCATTTACATTGGTTTAAAGTTCGTCTTGTATAAAGTTTCTAATAGGCCTACCAAAATTATTTATCCGTAATGTCCATGTAAAATATTTTCTGGCGGGCTTTCCTAAGCCCATAAAAATGCAACAGCTTTATATTTGGCGACATCAAGATTTTTTGTTTCGGGCGGGGTTGGCGGGGGAGGCAAATTGAACTTCAGGAGTTCAGGGGGTGCAAAATCAACAAGGTTTGCGCCAAATTGCCACAAAAAGTGAACATTTTCGTTATTTTGGAATTTTACGGGGGGTGGTAGATGCAGGGCTGAGTTCTGACTGTGGTTGTCCCCTAGTGCGATTTGAGGGATTGAGGGACATGTAGTCCGAGGTTGCTTTACTGATATTACTCTGTAGGCCTACGGAGTGGAGAAGGTTGGAGAAAAGCTGAGAAACTAGGGGAAATATGATTGAGGGAAGCTATTACGGCGAACGAGCAAAGCGAGCCGAAAATATTTGAACAGTTGGGACCCCTTCGAGGCCCCTTCCCCCATTTTTGAAAACCTGCACACGCCACTTTTTCTTTCTTTCTTCAGGCAATTTCAGGCAGGGCCTGGCATTTGGGAAGCCGGGTCCAAAATTTACAAAAAGTCGGCGTCATTAAAATTGCGACCCCCTATTTCGGCAACAAAACTTTTATGACCCCCCCCCCACCACCACCACCGATACAGCTTACCCTCTAAACAGGCTAAAATTGAAATCTGTCTTTTTGAATAAAATAAACACATCTGTGGTCATCTCCCTACATTTTGGTCATCAAATATTTTATGACCCACTCCACTCCCCCCCATTTTGCTTTCCAAAATGGGGGCATTTTCGAAGAAAATGCCAGCCCCTAATTTCACAGATTTCATCAAGGTCTGATTTCCCCGGGCTGATTTCATACTATGATGTGATATTATGTGCTGTGATTCTGGATTTTTAGTCAGGGTTTTATAGAGCGCCACCTATAAATAAATATATATTTTTAAACATTTCTAGAAAAGCTGATGGCGCTATTTCAAACAAGGCCCTGAATCTGACAAGAATTCAGGAACCTGTAGGTGTACACTTTTCAGTACCTGATAGTCGCACATTGGAATATTGTAAAAAGTCATGAGAAAATGTCCAAATTTGGGAAAGTGTCCAGCACGGCTGAAATAACCAAAATTACATACACAATGTCAGTGTAGAGTTGTGCAAAGTTCTAAAACAGTTTACAATGTAAATATTGTTGTAAGTCAACTTTGCCCAAATTTGCGTATACGGTCCTTTCAAAGTGCCGTTAAAGGGGTACTACACCCCTGGTCAATTTTGTGCCTATTTTTGCATTTTTCTCAAAAATTATAGCGCATGAGTGACAAGTAAGATATGTATATTATAGGGGCAATGACTGCAACTACTGCACTGGAAATTGTATTCCAGCACAGACAACAGTTGTGGAGTTACAGTAAAAAATGAGGGAAAGCCAATATTTGATCAATAAATCAATAACTTCTTGCCTTGAGTTGCTGAATTTTCAGTGTAGTAGTTTTAGTGCTTGCCCCTATAATATACATGTCTTACTTGTCACCAATGCGCTATAATTTTTGAGAAAAATGCAAAAATAGGCACAAAATTGACCAGGGGTGTAGTACCCCTTAAGTTTACCATGTTTGGACATTTTTCCATATTATGGCATGGGCCTAAGAAACAAAACAAACAAAAGACAAACAAAAACAAAAAATAACCAAAAAAACAACAAAAAACAAAAAAAAAAAACAAAAAACAAACAGATGTTTACAGTAGTGAAATAGTTTTCCCTTTTGTGGCCGAAAATACTGCTCACGAAGACGTCTTTTTTCACGAAAATGAATAAAATTAATTAAATTTAGTAATTGATTAATTAATTTTATTTGTTTATTTATTTATTTGTTTCTTTATTTTTATTTATTTATTTATTTAATTAATTTATTTATTTATTTTATTTATTTAGGCCGTATAAAAGTAATGTTTTGGTTCTCGTCCAGAGGATTTTCATGAATTGATGAGGGAGGGAGGTGTTTTTTTTGTTTGTTTTTTCAATGTAAAATTAGCATTGTCAGTAGTTTTCGGTCTTCTCCAACAGTGCTCGAGGAAACGATGAGGCCCTTTTTTTTTTTTTCAAATGTGAGATTCTGAGGGATAAACCCCCTAGAGTACCACAAAAAGACTTGGAAGTGATGCTTGTTCTTTAATAAACTTATTTATATGTATGAAGATTTCATAAATCATTCCAAAGTCTAAAAAATTGAAAAATCTATATAAAAAAAAAAAATCTGACAAATCCCAGAAATTGAGGAGGAGGGACGAGAACCAAAATATTAATTTTACACGGCCTTATGTATCATCGATCCATGATTTAGCTATTATATTAAATTCACTATTTGACTTCAACACAAGGGAAAATGGCAATAAATCAAATTATTGGTATAATGTACTGGTTAATCAGACACACAAATATGATGTTGTGACTCAGACATGTTCTTATTCTTGAGTGCCGTTTCACACAGGGTTGACATACTATCTTAGATTAAGTTAGATACATAAGGTTGACATCATGAAACATCAATATCAGAGGGTGTCAGACACTACAATTGGCGAACCCATTATTTGTTTATAAATGTTCCACAAGGAAGTTGCACATTTTTGCATGGGTACTACTGTTTAAAGCCATAATGTATGATTAGGGTCAAATTTGCAAGAAACCTACTTAATCGCTTATTAAGGGCTCGGTCACCCATATTTGCACGGTCTTTTTGTGGGGCCTGAGAGCACATCAGACACACCAAATTACATTCTATAATACGAGAAATGTCCTTCTGATATCAGTGGCGTACCGTGGTCGCCCCAACCCCGGGGGGCTGAAGAAGAAACAATTTTGCCGCCCCTTCCTTATTAGCCCGAAAAGGTTGACCCAATTTTTTTCACGGTCGTTTGAAAAAGTAGGCAAAAAAAAAAAAAAAAAAAAAAAAAAGGATTTTAGGCGCTAGCGTCCCAAAAGCGACCTTTTTTCAAAAATTTTTATGCTTTTTCAATTTTTCGTTTTTGCCGCCCCATACTTTGACCCCGGGGGGCTGGCGCCCCCAAAGCCCCCCCCCCCCCAAAATACGCGCATGAATATCCTTCTGTTCAATTAGCTTAGATTTTTGTATTGTTAAGATATTTGAAAAACTAAAAAACTGTGGTCAAAGTCATCAACGAAAAGTGTTAGCACAGCCTTAGACCCAACGTGATTTATACTATTTTAATTCAAAAGTTCAATTTGAAACCCCATTTCTTTTCAATTTTGGTCTTTTCCCGCGATATTTTTATAACAAGCCGTAGAACTTCGGGTAGGCCTACCATAAACTTTTTTGAATCAATCCATTTAAGGGATCTAAAATGAGCGTTTATTGCGTTTCGACAGTATTTTTGTGGGACATGAGAGCACCTCAGACCTATCGAATTGCATTCTGAATACGAAGCATGTCTTTCTGATATCAAATAATTTTCATTATTTGAAAATCACAATATAATACAAATTTTATGACAAATTAAAAAATTTGATATTTTTCAAATGTATGATATATAACAGTCCTCGAAGTAAATTATATAAATCTAATAATATATTCTTAAAGTGTATGTAGCAGGGAGGAAAAGCCGACGGTCAATTGAAAATTTTGACCTAATTTTTTTTTTTTTTTGGGAAAAAAATCCATATCTTCAATATGAAAGGTCAAAATTTTCAATTGATCGCCGGCTTTTCAACCCACCTACATACACTTTAAGTATAAATCATCAGATTTATAAAGTTTACTTCAAGCACTGTTAAATATCAAAAATATCAATTTTTAATGATTTGCCATAAAATGTGTATTACATTGCGAATTTCAAAAAATCAAAATTATTTGATATCAGAAGGACATTCTACGTATTCTGAATGCAATTCGATATGTCTGATGTGCTCTAATGTCCCACAATAAATACTGTCCAAACGTTCATACCCCAGCCCTTAATGCAATGGGGACGATTAATAATTAGATGCGCTGAGATATATAGTATTTATTCGACCATCCGCATCCGCATCCGCGTCAAGGATCATTTAAATCGGTATTGTCCAGTGTTGAAATCCCGCTGTTGAAACATTACGTTATTATAAAAATGTGAAGATGAACTAAGGTTTTCAGAATAGGCCCAGCTTAGTTATTTATCTACTCAAGATACCATTTATGGTGCGATTTCCAAATCACCCGTTGCGACAAGCATCAAGTTCTGCATCATTTTCTCGGACGGTCGCGCAAGCGGCTATCTTCTGAAGATGGCATTGCGGGCCTAATATTTCACAAAATCTACTGATGATACCATTTGGAAGTTGGAACCGTATGAACTAATTTATAAAAAAAAATTCATAGAAGTCAGAAATTTCATTTGGTATATTTTTTGTTACTGCATGTTTGTTGTTTGTTTGCTTTTTTGTTTGTTTGTTTGTTTGTTATCTACTCGAGGTAGAATTTAGGGTGTGATTTGCAAATCATTATAGGCCCTTTGCGACATCACGCTTCATATGCTGTCAAAAAAACCCGCTCAAAGCCTACTTACGGCCTGCATCATTTTGTCGGAACTCGCTAACGGCTTTACGGGCTTAATAAAACAACACAGAAAATATTTCACAAACTTATAAAACGTCTGTTTGGAAAGTTTGTTTTGATGTTTTTTTTTGTTTGTTTGTTTATTTGTTTGTTTATTTGTTTGATTGTTAGTTTTTCCGCTATCTGCTCAAGATAGTATTTGTAAAATACAAAGAAATTGAGAAAGGTTGAATATATTTTGTTAGGCCTATCTACTGATGATAGCATTTTTAAACCTAAAAAAAAAAAAAAAAAAAAGAAGGAAATCATAAGACTTAGAATGAGACGAGTCAAAAAGATCATTTGGTATATATTTTTATATTTCATGTTTGTGTGTCTGTTTGTTTGTTTGTTTGTTTGATTTGATCTACTTAGATACCATTTACGGTGCGATTTGCAAATCACCCGTTGCGACATGCATCATCTTCTGTGAACACGCGAGAGCCACGGCCTGCATCATTTACGGCCTGCATCATTTTCTCGGAACGCGCGCAAACGGCTATCTTCTGAAGATAGCATTGCGGGCCACATAAAACAACCGGAAATATTTCACGAATTTAGAAAACATCTGTTAGAAAAGTTTGTTTTTGATGTTTTTTGTTTGTTTGTGTTTTTTTTCCGCTGTCTACTTAAGATAGTATTTAAAAAAAACAAATACAAAGAAAGTAAGTAAGAAAGATTGACAATACTTTGTTATCTACTGATGATACCATTTGGAACCGTATGAACTAATTAAAAAAGAAATCATAGAAGTCAGAAATTTCATTTGGTATATTTTTTTTTGTTACTACATGTTTGTTGTTTGTTTGCTTGTTTGTTTGTTATCTGCGCGAGCCCACTTGCTGCACTAGGCCGAACGCAAAGCTAAAAAAGAAATGTTAAAATGACGAAGCTGACCAAAATTGTTATCTTCAGAAGATAGCAAGCAAAAAAAAAAAAACAATAATAATAATTATAAAAAAAAAGAAAAAAAAAAAGAACGAAAGAAAAAAAAAAAAAACATCTATGAAAAAAAAAGTCTATGGAAAGCTTTTTTGTGGCATGGTTTGTACTTATCTCGTTCAGCAGACAAAAAACGACAACCAACGGGCACTTAAATTTGAGCTATCTGCAGTTGATAGCAAAATCACACGAATCCGACACACACCAAACTGACATAAAACAGACAGAGAAATGTAAAAGCTTTATTTCAAAGTTTGTTTCAGCTTTATACGGTATTCGGTTCTTGAGATAGGCCTATTTCAATTTTAATATTACCCATGTAAATCCATGCAGGAGCTCTATTGACACCGGCACCAGAATCGAGCAAATTACGGCATGTCTCGACACATTTTCATTAAGTATAAAAATCGGCACTAGGCCGAATGACACTTAAGCTAAAAAAGAAATGTTAAAATGACGAAGCTGACCAAAATTGCTATCTTCAGAAGATAGCAAGCAAAAAAAAAAAAAAAAAAATTTAAAAAAAAAAAAAAAAATAATAATAATAATAAAAAAAAAAAAGAAAAAAAAGAAACGAAAAAAGAAAACATTGCCTAGCACGCGTTGTAGATGATGATTCAGTACGGCGCGAAACGGAAAAACTGCATTGAACGGGGTTGCGCGCAGAGAAAAATCGGCATTATGCCGACTGCAGAGCTATAAACAAATGTAAAAATGACGAATCTGACTAAAATTTAAAACGGCACTTATAAAGCAAAGATTATCATCTGCCTATTTCTCTATTTTTACCTCCCCCCTTTTTTTTTTTAAATAGCGCGGCATATAGGCCGAAATAGCGCGGCATGTATGCCAATTTATAAATTCGGGCAGAGTAATCGTGCGCGTTTTAGGATGTTTTCGCTATATCTACTGAAGATAGCATTTTGAATCTTATCCCGATTCATTGCATCTTTCTACTCTGGAAGTAATGTTTTACATTATTTTCTCTAAATTTTTACTTCATCATGTAGCGGCGAGTTTTTTCTTTCTAATACATCAGTTCCGATCAGAAAGTTTAAAGCGATATTACAGACTCATCACTTTCCGCATCTGCCTGTTTCTCTATTTTTACCTCCCCAATAGCGCGGCATATAGGCCGAATGCCGATGTTTTTTTTATTCGCGCAGAGTAGGCCTAACCGTGAGCGTTTTAGGATTTTTTGGTCGCTATAATCTACTGAAGATAGGCCTAGCATTTCGAATCTCATATAGTCCCAAATTAACGCCTATAGTCCCAAATTAAACCAAAACAAAATATCGCAACATTTGAAATTTTAACTTTATTCTCAGTAGATATAGCAGCAGTAGGCCTAATTCGATTCGAAAATATATATCTTGCGCAGGGGACAACGAAAACATAGGCCTGCATTTTATTTTAGCTATATACTAGTATTCAGTAGGTAGAACAAAAACTGACATGCAATTGAAATTATGAACCGACACAAAATGTAACAACATTTGAAATTTAATTTGATCTTCAGAAGATAGCACACCAGTAACATGATTCTATAAAATATCGCTTAATAGGGTTCATATACCACTAAATCCGCATGTGAAGCGGTTTCCGGTAAAAGTTTATCACGCCTATAGTCCCAAACTTTGCATAAAAATTCTAGAAAATCGGTACAATATTAACAATTTTAGTGATGAAAATCGTGTTTTACTAGAACTTGTGAATGTGATCTCTACAAATTTGAAAAGAAAATGCGACAATTTGAGTGATATTTACGATTATGTGCGCATGAACAAACGAGGTCAGAACGCGGTTAGCAGTCAGATGTAAACACGGGAAAATGTGGCCTTTTTATATAGCGCTAATTTTCTCAAAATTAGTCGGACCTAAAATGTGTAGTCATTTTAGAAATGTTATGCAGAATTTTGTTCTAGTTAAGATGATATCAAATATATATTTCAAAGTTGGACGTAACTCGACTTATGGCCAAAACGCGATAGCACGTAAAGTCTATGGAAAGCTTTTTTTGTGGCATGGTTTGTACTTATCTCGTTCAGCAGACAAAAACGACAACCAACGGGCACTTAAATTTGAGCTATCTGCAGTTGATAGCAAAATCACACGAATCCGACACACACCAAACTGACATAAAACAGACAGAGAAATGTAAGCTTTAATTCAAAGTTTGTTTCAGCTTTATACGGTATTCGGTTCTTGAGATATTTCAATTTTAATATTACCCATGTGCATCCATGCAGGAGCTCTATAGACACCGGCACCAGAATCGAGCAAATTACGGCATGTCTCAACACATTTTCTTTAAGTATAAAAATCGGCACTAGGCCGAATGAAACTTAAGCTAAAAAAGAAATGTTAAAATGACGAAGCTGACCAAAATTGCTATCTTCAGAAGATAGCAAGCCAAAAAAATAAAAAAAATAAAAAACAATAATAATAATTAAAAAAAAAAGAAGAAAAAAAAGAAACGAACTAGAGTCAATAGATTCTGAGTACAAGCCGCCGGCAGTAAATATAACGTTAATGGGTCAATTTCGACTAATTTCAAAATTTGACCTTCGACCCCTAAACTTTGACCGTCACCATTGACTTTTTGTTTGGTCTCACTAAGGTCTATCATATGCAGCACTTAGATTTGCCATATCTTGTTGTTTCAAATTTTACACATTTTGACCTTTTGACCCCAAGTACAAAGAGGTCACCATTGACTTGTTGTTTTGTCTCACTAAGGTCTATCATATGCAGCACTCAGATTTGCCATACCTCGTTGTTTCAAATTTTACACATTTTGACCTTTTGACCCCAAAGTAAGCATTGTACAAAGAGGTCACCATTGACTTTTTGTTTTGTCTCACTAAGGTCTATCATATGCAGCACTCAGATTTGCCATACCTCGTTGTTTCAAATTATAACATTTTGACCTTTTGACCCCAAAGTAAACACTGTACAAAGATGTCACCATTGACTTTTTGTTTTGTCTCACTAAGGTCTATCATATACAGTGCTCAGATTTGCTATACCTCGTTGTTTGAAATTTTACACATTTTGACCTTTTGACCCCAAAGTAAACATAGTACAAGGAGGTCACCATTGACTTTTTGTTTTGTCTCACTAAGGTCTATCATATGCAGCACTATGACTTGACATATCTTGTTGTTCAAATTTAGTTTGTATTGCATACAGGGTCAAAGGTCAAGCAATGGTCAAGCTGTGAACACCCTGAATACCCATGCCAGTACTGACTAACATGCATTAATAAGAGCTTCAGCACATTTTGTTTGTAGAAGAAGAGGCTGATTGCCAGAAAGAAAGAAAGAACTAGAGTCAATAGAATCTGGGTACACAGCGAATAGCTATCTGGCAACCATATTTTGACCTTTTGACCCCAAAGTTAACATTGACCTTTGGGGTCATAAATATTTGTAACATGTTAAGAATGTCGTAAGAATCGTTCCTGTTGAATTTGAGCTCGATTGGGCCAATTTTAAACATTTTGTTGCAAATTTGACGTTTTGACCTCAGTTAATGACCTTTGACCCCAATATAAAAAAACCACATATACACCGAGAAAATGCATTGTTACAGTTTAAATAAAAAACATCTACTATGCTTAGTTATGGAGATAAAAATTCTTGAAGTTATTTAGCTTAAAACCCGAAATGACGTCTAAATGACCTTTGACCAAAAAAATAAAAATACCGTGCATACATCGGGTAACACTAATGCATATATGAAGTTTATGTCACTCTACGTTTTGAGATAAAAAAAATAAAAATATTTGATGATTTTTGGTTTTTGACCGGAAGCGACCCCTTAATGACCTTTGACCCCGAAACTGTAGACACCCCAAAGACCCTGGCTGGTAGCAATGCATGTGTGCTAATGACAACACTCTGCTATGTAATTTGTAAAAACAGTGATTTTTTGAATATTTTTAGCTTTCAGACCGGAAATGACCCCCTTAATGACCTTTGACCCCTTATCTGTGAACACCCTATAGACACCGACCAAAGTCAAGTCACATGACCTAAGCATGTCACCATCACATGTTATTTGTGGAAGAAGAGGCAGTTTATAGTAAAAATCACATTTTTGCCATTGTGAGCAGGTCAAAGGTCAAATGGAGTTCAATGTCATGTCACAAGTGGGGACATGGTCAGTGGTGTTTGTGACCAAGTATGGTCAAAATCGGTCAAAGCATAACAGAGCTAGGGCGAAACGTGGCAAATCACGCAAAATGTCACGTTTTGCTAAGAAAAAGCAAAAAAAATCACGTTTTTGACCATTGTAGCTAGGTCAAAGGTCACAGCCAGGTCAAAGTCAAATGCAAGTTTTGCACTAGCCCAATGGTCATTTGGGTCAAGTATGGTTGAAATGTGCCAATGCCTTGCGGAGCTAGAGCTGGTTGCCAGAAAGAAGAAGAAGAAAGAAAGAACTAGATCTGGTTACAGATCTGGACCTAGCTGGGGCCGGAAATGCCAGTCTTAACTTAAAGTTTGACCTTTGACCGGCTATTATGGACATCTCACATAATGGTGCATCACTGTAGCATGTAGGGGCTTTATCCGTCTTCCACAGGCTGAGATACAGCTACTTTTCCGTAATTTTAAACATTTTTTTGCAAATTTGACGTTTTGACCTCCTTAATGACCTTTGACCCCAATATAAAAAAAACCTTATATACACCGAGAAAATGCATTGTTACAGTTTAAATTAAAAAATCTACTATGCTTAGTTATGGAGAAAAAACTCTTGAAGTTATTTAGCTTAAAACCGGAAATGACGTCTAAATGACCTTTGACCAAAAAATAAAAAATACCGTGCATACATCGGGTAACACTAATGCACATATGAAGTTTATATCACTCTGGTCTGGTCACGTTTTGAGATATAAAAAATTAACATATTTGATGATTTTGGTTTTGACCGGAAGCGACCCCTTAATGACCTTTGACCCCAAAACTGTAGACACCCTTAAGACCCTGGTTAGTAGCAATGCATGTGTGCTAATGACAACACTCTGCTATGTAATTTGTAAAGACAGTGATTTTTTGAATATTTTTAGCATTCTGACCGGAAATGACCCCCTTAATGACCTTTGACCCCTTATATGTGAACACCCTATAGACACCAACCAAAGTCAAGTCACATGACCTAAGCATGTCACCATCACATGTAATTTGTGGAAGAAGAAGCATTTTGAAGATATTTGGTTTTATACCGGAAATGACCCCTTAATGACCTTTGACCCCAAATCTGTGAACACCCTATAGACACTGGATATAGACAATGCATATGTGCAAGTGACGTCATTGTACGATGTAACATGTAAGAGAAGAAGCATTTTGAAATGTGTTGCCAGAAAGAAGAAAGAACTAGACTAAGCTGTGGTCTAACCCACGAACACAGCCGTGTTGTTATCCCTAACGACCTTTGACCCCAAAATATATGAAAACGGCCATAGACATTGGCTAATGTCAATGCATGGGTGCATGTAGCACCACTTTGCTATGTTACTTGTGGCAGAAGGGGCATTTTGAAGGTTTTTCGTCTCAGACCGGAAGTGACCCCTTAATGACATTTGACCCCATATAAAAAATACCACATATGAATTGGGTACCCACAATTCATGTGTGAACATACCGTTACTGTCCTATGTTTTTCTAAGCAAATAAAACATTTTGACGGTTTTTCGTTTTATACCGGAAGTGACCCCTTAATGACATTTGACCCCAAATAAAAAAATACCACATATGAATTGGGTACCCACAATTCATGTGTGCACATACCGTTACTGTCCTATGATTTTCTTAGCAAATAAAAAAAAAATTGAAGGTTTTTTCGTTTTATACCGGAAGTGACCCTTAATGACCTTTGACCCCAAATCTGTGAGGACCCCATAGACACTGGGTAATAACAATGCATGTATGCAAGTGGTGTTACTGTTCTACGTAATTTGTGGGAGAAGAAGCATTTTAAAGGTATTTCGTTTTATACCGGAAGTGGCCCCTTAATGACCTTTGACCCTAAATTAAAAAATACCACATATACACAGGGTAACTACAATTTATGTGTGAACATACCGTTACTGTCCTATGTTTTTTCTTAGCAAATAAAAAAATTTGAAGTTTTTTCGTTTTATACCGGAAGTGACCCCTTAATGACCTTTGACACCAAATCTGTGAGGACCCCATAGACACAAGATAATAACAATGCATGTGTGCAAGTGGTGTCACTGTCCTACGTAATCTGTGAGAGAAGAAGCATTTTGAGTTGAAATCACGTTTTTGACCCCTATGACCCCTGCGTGACCTTTGACCCCACGAGTTTCATATGACATGTAGGGGCATGGTCAATGATGGTTGTGACAAAGTTAGGTCAAAATCGGTGTAAGCATGTAAGTGCTAGAGCAAATGTAGTGGTCGGCAGAAAGAAGAAAGAAGAAAGACTAGACTAAGCTGTGGTCTAACCCACGAACACAGCCGTGTTGTTACCCCTAATGACCTTTGACCCCAAAATATATGAAAACGGCCATAGACATTGGCTAAAGTCAATGCATGGGTGCGTGTGGCACCACTTTGCTATGTTACTTGTGGCAGAAGGGCATTTTGAAGGTTTTTCGTCTCAGACCGGAAGTGACCCCTTAATGACATTTGACCCCAAATAAAAAAATACCACATATGAATTGGGTACCCACAATTCATGTGTGAACATACCGTTACTGTCCTATGTTTTTCTTAGCAAATAAAAATTTTGACGGTTTTTCGTTTTATACCGGAAGTGACCCCTTAATGACCTTTGACCACAAATCTGTGAGGACCCCATAGACACTGGGTAATAACAATGCATGTGTGCAAGTGGTGTCACTGTCCTACGTAATTTGTGGGAGAAGAAGCATTTTAAAGGTATTTAGTTTTATACCGGAAGTGGCCCCTTAATGACCTTTGACCCTAAATAAAAAAATACCACATATACACAGGGTAACCACAACTTATGTGTGAACATACCGTTACTGTCCTATGTTTTTCTTAGCAAATAAAATTTTTTGAAGGTTTTTCGTTTTATACCGGAAGTGACCCCTTAATGACCTTTGACCCCAAATCTGTGAGGACCCCATAGACACTGGGTAATAACAATGTATGTGTGCGAGTGGCGTCACTGTCCTACGTAATCTGTGGGAGAAGAAGCATTTTGAGTTAAAATCACGTTTTTGACCCTTATGACCCCTACGTGACCTGTGACCCCACGAGTTTCATGTGACATGTAGGGGCATGTGCAATGATGGTTGTGACCAAGTTAGGTCAAAATCGGTGTACGCATGTGAGTGCTAGAGCAAATGTAATGGTCGGCAGAAGAAGAAGAAGAAGAAAGAACCTGTAAGAAAAAAGACACAGCCGTGACTAACGTCACGGCTGTGTAAAGAAAGAAGAAAGAACCTGTAAGAAAAAAGACACAGCCGTGACTAACGTCACGGCTGTGTAACTAGATCTGGTTACAGATCTGGACCTAGCCGGGGCCGGAAATGCCAGTCTTAACTTAAAGTTTGACCTTTGACCGGCTATTATGGACATCTCGCACCATTAATGGTGCATCACTGTAGTATGTAGGGGCTTTATCCGTCTTCCATAGGCTGAGATACAGCTACTTTTCCGTAATTTTATTTTATTTTTGCAAATTTGACGTTTTGACCTCCTTAATGACCTTTGACCCCAATATAAAAAAAACCTCATATACACCGGGAAAATGCATTGTTACAGTTTAAATTTTAAAAATCTACTATGCTTAGTTATGGAGATAAAAATTCTTGAAGTTATTTAGCTTAAAACCGGAAATGACGTCTAAATGACCTTTGACCAAAAAAATAAAAAAACCGTGCATACATCGGGTAACACTAATGCATATATGAAGTTTATATCACTCTGGTCTGGTTCCGTTTTAAGATAAAAAAAATGAACATATTTGATGATTTTTGGTTTTTGACCGGAAGCGACCCTTAATGACCTTTGACCCCAAAACTGTAGACACCCCAAAGACCCTGGTTGGTAGCAATGCATGTGTGCTAACGACAACACTCTGCTATGTAATTTGTAAAAACAGTGATTTTTTGAATATTTTTAGCTTTCAGACCGGAAATGACCCCCTTAATGACCTTTGACCCAAAATCGTAGAATAACTTTTGTGTACCTGTAATAGCCGATGCATATGTGTAAGTGACATCATCGTACTATGTAATTTGTGGCAGAAGAAGCATTTTGAAGATATTTGCTTTTATACCGGAAATGACCCCTTAATGACCTTTGACCCCAAATTTGTGAATATCCTATAGACACTGGATATAGCCGGTGCATATGTGCAAGTGACGTCATTGTAGGATGTAACATGTAGGAGAAGAAGCATTTTGAAATCTGTTGCCAGAAGAAGAAAGAAGAAGAAAGATCCGATAGCATCACAAGACCTAGCCGGTGTCCCGGCTAGGTAAAGAAGAAAGAAAGATCCGGTAGCATTTCAAGACCTAGCCGGTGTCCCGGCTAGGTAACTAGATCTGGCTACAGATCTGGACCTAGCCGGGGCCGGAAATGCCAGTCTTAAAGTTTGACCTTTGACCGGCTATTATGGATATCTCACACCATTAATGGTGTATCACTGTAACATGTAGGGGCTTTATCCGTCTTCCATAGGCTGAGATACAGCTACTTTTCCGTAATTTTAAACATTTTTGCAACTGTGACGTTTTGACCTCCTTAATGACCTTTGACCCCAATACAAAAAAACCCTCATATACACCGGGAAAATGCATTGTTACAGTTTAAATTAAAAAATTCTACTATGCTTAGTTATGGAGATAAAAATTCTTAAGTTATTTAGCTTAAAACCGGAAATGACGTCTAAATGACCTATAAAAAAAAAAATAAAAATACCGTGCATACATCGGGTAACACTAATGCATATATGAAGTTTATGTCACTCTGGTCTGGTTACGTTTTGAGATAAAAAAAAAATGAACATATTTGATGATTTTTGGTTTTTGACCGGAAGCGACCCCTTAATGACCTTTGACCCCAAAACTATAGACACCCCAAAGACCCTGGTTAGTAGCAATACATGTGTGCTAATGACAACACTCTGCTATGTAATTTGTAAAAACAGTGATTTTTTGAATATTTTTAGCTTTCAGACCGGAAATGACCCCTTAATGACCTTTGACCCCTTATCTGTGAACACCCTATAGGCACCGACCAAAGTCAAGTCACATGACCTAAGCATGTCACCATCACATGTTATTTGTGGAAGAAGAAGCATTTTAGAGTAAAATCGCATTTTTGCCATTGTGAGCAGATCAAAGGTCAAATGGAGTTCAATTTCATGTCACATGTGGGGACTTGGTCAGTGGTGTTTGTGACCAAGTATGGTCAAAATCAGTCAAAGCATAACAGAGCTAGGACGAAACGTGGCAAGTCACGCAAAATGTCACGTGTTGCCAGAAGAAAGAAAGATCCGATAGCATCACAAGACCTAGCCGGTGTCCCGGCTAGGTAATTGGCAAAAGACAGTACACAGCGAATTTGCAAATTCGCTGTGTAAAGAAAGAATTGGTGTAAGACAGAACAAGCCGACTTTGTCGTCGGCTTGTAAAAAAGAAAACATTGCCTAGCACGCGTTGTAGATGATGATTCAGTACAGCGCGAAACGGAAAAACTGCATTGAATGGGGTTGCGCGCAGAGAAAAATCGGCATTATGCCGACTGCAGAGCTATAAACAAATGTAAAAATGACGAATCTGACTAAAATTTAAAACGGCACTTATAAAGCAAAGATTATCATCTGCCTGTTTCTCTATTTTTACCTCCCCCTTTTTTTTTTTAAATAGCGCGGCATATAGGCCGAAATAGCGCGGCATATAGGCCGATTTTTAAATTCGGGCAGAGTAATCGTGCGCGTTTTAGGATGTTTTCGCTATATCTACTGAAGATAGCATTTAGAATCTCATCCCGATTCATTGCATCTTTCTACTCTGGAAGTAATGTTTTACATTATTTTCTCTAAATTTTTACTTCATCATGTAGCGGCGAGTTTTTTCTTTCTAATACATCAGTCCCGATCAGAAAGTTTAAAGCGATATTACAGACTCATCACTTTCCGCATCTGCCTGTTTCTCTATTTTTACCTCCCCAATAGCGCGGCATATACACCAATCCGAGAAGCGTTTACTGCATTTGGCCCTCTATTGACGGAACCACAGATGTAGCAGTGCGGGAGATTTAATTTGTTCAATCAATTCATGATCGTGTATTGAAAATCACTGTTGTGTACAATTCTGTATAGCACACTAACAAGTAATTGATGGAACCCCCGGCCTTGGGACACCGCAGTTTCACGTCGGGGACACCGCAGTAATGGCGTAGTCGGATTGATGTATAGGCTGAATGCCGATTTTGTTTTATTCGCGCAGAGTAACCGTGAGCGTTTTAGGATTTTTTGGTCGCTATATCTACTGAAGATAGACCTAGCATTTAGATCTCATATAGTCCCAAATTAACGCCTATAGTCCCAAATTAAACCAAAAAAAATATCACAACATTTGAAATGTTTTATTCTCAGTAGATATAGCAGCAGTAGGCCTAATTCGATTCGAAAATATATATCTTGCGCAGGGGACAATGAAAACATAGGCCTGCATTTTATTTTAGCTATATAGGCCTACTAGTATTCAGTATGTAGAACAAAAAACCACGTGCAATTAAAATTATAAACCAAAACAAAATGTAACAACATTTGAAATTTTAATTTGATCTTCAGAAGATAGCACACCAGTAACATGATTCTATAAAATATCGCTTAATAGGGTTCATATACCACTAAATCCGCATGTGAAGCGGTTTCCAGTAAAAGTTTATCACGCCTATCGTAGTCCCAAACTTTGCATACAAATTCTAGAAAATCGGTACAATATTAACAATTTTAGTGATGAAAATCGTGTTTTACTAGAACTTGTGAATGTGATCTCTACAAATTTGAAAAGAAAATGCGACAATTTGAGTGATATTTACGATTATGTGCATGAACAAACGAGGTCAGAACGCGGTTAGCAGCCAGATGGGTCACTCCATATGAAATCAAGGAGGCGCCCCACCTGACCACCTCAGATTTGCTTTATATTTTAGTCATATGTTGTACCTGTAAAAATATTAAAACCTGCAAATTTGAGGTCTGTAGCTCTTACGGATTTCCTGTAGCAGCCATTTAAAGTTGGAGTAGGGGGGTCTAAATTTGGACCCAAAAGTTGCCCTTTAAATAAATTTCATCTTTGGGAGTCTGTGCCTTCTTTATAAAACGAAAGAGAGGTCTGAAACTTTGCATACACACTTACTGCATGCCCAATTTGTCAAAAAATAAAAAATAAAAAAAATCTGTAATTGCGCGTTGTGTCACGGGGTCATTAAATACCGGGTATGCAAGAAAAATATGTAATGTTTTGTAAACTGGCAAGTTTAGCCCCCCTAAATTCACATTTTTTGTCAGATTAATTATTTTTTGTTGTCCCCGATGCTATATATAGGATAAATACAATGCATACCCAGAAAATTGGGGTCACAACTCATTTACATTTCGAACAGCGCCCTCGCGAAGATGAAATTTATTGCAAATTCAACATTTGCAGGGGGCCCAAAGTCGATGTGGTCCACCTTCAAAGTTTATAAAACATCACTTTTATATAACTACTAGTCTTAAATTACAACTTTGCTAAGTCCCAGTAATTGTATAGGTTGACTTCATATAAAATGACAAGCCCAAAGTTGACCATTTTCTTATGATTGCATGTAGTGCAAATGTGCCGAATTCGGAAGGCTTGAAAGTCAAAATGGCCCCAATATTGAAAATTAAATGGAAATAAAAGTAAATAGGGCCAATAACTATGCATCTACTGTAGTCATTTATTTTCAATATTGTGGCCATTTTGACTTTTAATCCTTCCGAATTCGGCACATTTGCAGTACATGCAATCATAAGAAAATGGTCCGGCAACTTTGGGCTTGTCGTTTTATATGAAGTCAATCTATAAAATTAATGGGATTGAGCAAAGTTACAATTTAAGACTAGTAGTCATATAAAAGTGATGTTTTATAAATTTTTAAGGTTGACCACATCGACTTTGGGCCCCCTGAAAATGGTGAATTTGCATTAATTTTCATCTTCGCGAGGGCGCTGTTGGAAATGTAAATAAATGGTCACCTCAATGTCTTGGATATGCATTGTATTTGTCCTATATATCGCATCAGTGACAACAAAAAACAATTAATCTGACAAAAAATGTGAATTTAGGGGGGCTAAACTTGCCAGTTTACAAAACATTACATTTTTTTCCATATTTAATGACCCCGTATCCGGGCCCGTGACACAACGCGCAATTACAGACATTTATTTATTTTTACTTGTTGACAAATTGGGCATGCAAATAGTGTGTATACAAGGTTTCAGACCTCTATCTCGTTTTATTAGGACGGTACAGGCTCCCAAAGATGAAATTTATTCAAAGTGCAACTTTTGGGTCCAAATTTAGATCCCCCTACTCCAACTTTAAATGGCTACCATAGAAAATCTTTATATATTGAAAATGAAATGGAAATAAAAGTAAATAGGGCCAATAACTACTCATCTAATCATTTATTTTTAATATTGTGGGCAATTTGACTTTCAAGCCTTCCGAATTCGGCACATTTGCACTACATGCAATCATAAAAAAATGGTCAACTTTGGGCTTGCCATTTTATATGAAGTCAACCTATACAATTACTGGGACTTAGCAAAGTTGTAATTTAAGACTAGTAGTTATATAAAAGTGATGTTTTATAAATTTTGAAGGTGGACCACATCGACTTTGGGCCCCTGAAAATGTTGAATTTGCAATAAATTTCATCTTCGTGAGGGCGCTGTTCGAAATGTAAATGAGTTGTGAGTTTGTGACCCCAATTTTTGGGTATGCATTGTATTTATCCTATATATAGCATCGGTGACAACAAAAATAATTAATCTGACAAAAATGTGAATTTAGGGGGCTAAACTTGCCAGTTTACAAAACATTACATTTTTTCTTGCATATTTAATGACCCTGTGACACAACGCGCAATTACAGAATTTTTTTATTTTTTATTTTTTGACAAATTGGGCATGCAGTTAGTGTGTATGCAAAGTTTCAGACCTCTCTTTCGTTTTATAAAGAAGGAACAGACTCGCAAAGATGAAATTTATTTAAAGGGCAACTTTTGGGTCCAAATTTAGACCTCCCTACTCCAACTTTAAATGGCTGCCACAGAAAATCCGTAAGAGCTACAGACCTCAAATTTGCAGGTTTTAATATTTTTACAGGTACAACATATGACTAAAATATAAAGCAAATCTGAGGGGGTCAGGTGGGGCGCCTCCTTGATTTCATATGGAGTGACCCAGATGTAAACACGGGAAAATGTGGCCGTTTTATTTAGCGCTAATTTTCTCAAAAATTAGTCGGACCTAAAATGTGTAGTCATTTTAGAAATGTTATGCAGAATTTTGTTCTAGTTCAGATGATATCAAATATATTTCAAAGTTGGACGTAACTCGACTTATGGCCAAAACGCGATAGCACGTAAAGTCTATGGAAAGCTTTTTTTGTGGCATGGTTTGTACTTATCTCGTTCAGCAGACAAAAACGACAACCAACGGGCACTTAAATTTGAGCTATCTGCAGTTGATAGCAAAATCACACGAATCCGACACACACCAAACTGACATAAAACAGACAGAGAAATGTAAAAGCTTTATTTCAAAGTTTGTTTCAGCTTTATACGGTATTCGGTTCTTGAGATATTTCAATTTTAATATTAACCATGTGCATCCATGCAGGAGCTCTATAGACACCGGCACCAGAATCGAGCAAATTACGGCATGTCTCGACACATTTTCTTTAAGTATAAAAATCGGCACTAGGCCGAATGAAACTTAAGCTAAAAAAGAAATGTTAAAATGACGAAGCTGACCAAAATTGCTATCTTCAGAAGATAGCAAGCAAAAAAAACAAAAACAAACAAACAATAATAATAATTTTAAAAAAAGAAGAAAAAAAAAGAAACAAAAAAGACTAGAGTCAACAGACACTGAATACAAGCCGCAATTTGACCCCTATAACTTGACCCCTGGGTTACGGATGGGGTCAACTGCTCTTGCATTGTGCTTAGGATGTCATAAGAAATATTCCTGGTGAATTTCAGCTTAATCGGAACTTATACATGGATTTTGATTTTTTGAAAATTTTTGATTGACCTTTTGACCCCCTTAATGACCTTTGACCTCAATGAAAAAAAACCTTACGTACACCGACAAAATGCATTGTTCCAATTTTAATTAAAAAATTCTAACATGTTTAGTTCTCGAGATAAAAATTCTATAAAAGTTATTCAGCTAAAAACAGGAAGTGACCCCTTAATGACCTTTGACCCCCAAAATAAAAATGCCATGCATACACCAGGGAACACTGATTCATGTATGATGGTTATATTATTCTGGTCAAAATTTTTGAACATTTTGATAATTTTGGTTTTTGACCGGAAGTGACCCCTTAATGACCTTTGACCCCAAAACTGTAGGCATCCTAAAGACCCTGGCTAGTAGTGATGCATGTGTGCTAATGGCGACTCTCTGCTATGTAATTTGTAAAGACAGTGATTTTTTGAATATCGCAACTTTTGAAATTTTAACTTTATTCTCAGTAGATATAGCAGCAGTAGGCCTAATTCGATTCGAAAATATATATCTTGCGCAGGGGACAACGAAAACATAGGCCTGCATTTTATTTTAGCTATATACTAGTATTCAGTAGGTAGAACAAAAACTGACATGCAATTAAAATTATGAACCAACACAAAATGTAACAACATTTGAAATTTTAATTTGATCTTCAGAAGATAGCACACCAGTAACATGATTCTATAAAATATCGCTTTAGGGTTCATATACCACTAAATCCGCCTGTGAAGCGGTTTCCGGTAAAAGTTTATCACGCCTGTAGTCCCAAACTTTGCATAAAAATTCTAGAAAATCGGTACAATATTAACAATTTTAGTGATGAAAATCGTGTAGAACTTGTGAATGTGATCTCTAAAAATTTGAAAATTTGAGTGATATTTACGATTATGTGTGCATGAACAAATGAGGTCAGAACGCGGTTAGCAGTCGGATGTAAACACGGGAAAATGTGGCCTTTTATATAGCACTAATTTTCTCAAAAATTAGTCGGACCTAATCATCGCGTAGTCATTTTCAGAAAAGTTCGACGTAACTCGACTTATGGCCAAAACGCAACCCCTATGTAGCACGTAAAGTCTCTGGAAAGCTTTTTTGTGGTATGTACACAGAATTAATTCTGTGAAAATTTGAGTGATATTTACGATTATGTGCGCATGAACAAATGAGGTCAGAACGCGGTTAGCAGTCGGATGTAAACACGGGAAAATGTGGCCTTTTTATAAAGCACTAATTTTCTCAAAAATTAGTCCGACCTAAAATGCGTAGTCATTTTCAGAAAAGTTAGACGTAACTCGACTTATGGCCAAAACGCAACCCCTATTTAGCACGTAAAGTCTCTGGAAAGCTGTTTTGTGGTATGTACACATAATTAATTCTGTGAAAATTTGAGTGATATTTACACAGCCGTGACGTTAGTCACGGCTGTGTCTTTTTTCTTACAGGTTCTTTCTTCTTATGTCAGGCGGATTTATCCGCCTGATATACTGTGAAGCTCCTAAATCTTCTTTCTTTCTTTCTTTCTTTCTTTCTTCTTTAGTAGAACCAAAAATTGCTACTAGTGCCAGACGCTTGGACCAATTTTGGCCAAACTTGGCCACAAGAAGCACTGACCCAAGCTTAATATAACTCCTACACAGATAGGGGTCAAAGGTCATGTAAGGGTTATTAGGGGTCATTTTGTGAAAATCTTAAAAATGCTACTGCTCCTTTAAATGACATACTATGAACACCAAACATGGTCAGCAAGAACCGCTGGCCCAAGCTTCAAATAAGTTGTACCACAGATTGGTGTCAAAGTTCATGCAAGGCTTAATAGGGTCATTTTGTGAAAATATTTGCGTGAAATGTAATGAAGCAGCTATCATTAGAGGCAGCAATTTGGCAGATACCTTGTGCAGGGAAACAGCTATTTGATAACAAGAGATAAGCATATAGTTTCGTTGCATGCTTGGGCATGTCTACTGGTGTGGTTTTAAGTTTCCAGGAAAATTAACAGTAAATATTGCGCTGCTATTTTAATAATAAGAGATAAGAGTTGTTAGGTTTGAAAATTATGCTATCCCATGATGCATTTATGAAAATACACACTAAAGGTTTGGAAATGATGCTATCCCATGATGCATTTATAAAAATACACACTAAAAGTATGTGATAAATGCTATATAGTTGCTTGTGCAGTGGGGATGGTGGTCAAATTATATTCCTTCCCATGATGCATTTATGAAAATCAATAGGCCTACATACACACTAAGGCTATATGGTAAATGCTATATAGCAATAATGGTGAATACCAGTACTCGGGTGGGTGGGGGGGGAAATTCTGAAATATGTCCGATTGGGCTAAAACTTATATATAATAATCATTAGGGGATCATGAAACATCAGCTATGGTCATCCAAGGTCAAATGTTACAGCTGCTCCGATGGGGCAGTAACTCTGGGTAAATGATCCCTGACACTTGGGGAGTATGAAACCGCAAAGGTCATGTGAGGTCAAAGGTCAGGTCAAATTTAAAGTTGCTCCGATAGTGCTGTAACTTGGAAAAAATGATCCCTGACAATAAGGGAGTATGAAACTGCAAAGGTCATGTGAGGTCAAAGGTCAGGTCAAATTTAACGTTGCTCCGATAGGGCTGTAACTTCGGGAAAATGATCCCTGACAATTGGGGAGTATGAAACCACAAAGGTCATGCGAGGTCAAAGGTCAGGTCAAATTTAAAGTTACTCCGATCGGGCTGTAACTTGGAAAAAATGATTCCTGACAATTGGGGAGTATAAAACCGCAAAGGTCGTGTGAGGTCAAAGGTCAGGTCAAATTTTAAGTTGCTTCGATTGGGCTGTAACTCGTGGTAAATGATCCCTGACACTTGAGGAGTATAAAACCGCAAAGGTCAACTGAGGTCAAAGGTCAGGTCAAATTTAAAGTTGCTCCGATCGGGCTGTAACTTGGGGAAAATGATCCCCGACACTTGGGGAGTATAAAACCATAAAGGTCATCTGAGGTCAAAGGTCAGGTCAAATTAAATATTACTCCGATCAAGCTGTAACAACTTGCGGAAACGATCCCTGACACTTGGGGAGTATAAAACCGTAAAGGTCATCCAAGGTTACAGGACAGGAAAGGTCAAATGAGGTCAAATGTTAAAATAGGCCCGATTGGGCTTAAATGTGATGCAAATTACCCTTGATTTGAGAGAGCATGAGTAGTCAACTCGCGTTTACCTGAGGTCAAAGGTCAAATGAGGTCAATCAGAAGTCATCGCCTGACATTTGTGGCTCGTGAGCCACAGTAGCTCTAGTTCTTCTTCTTCTTCTTCTGTCAATTTTTACATTGCTCTAGCACTCACATGCTTACATCGATTTTGACCTAACTTAGTCACAATGATCATTCACCGTGCACCTACAAGTTACATGAAACTCATGGGGTCAAAGGTCACGCAGAGGTCATAGGGGTCAAAAACGTGATTTCAACTAAAATGCATCTTCTCCCACAACTTACGTAGGACAGCGACGCCACTAGCACACATGCATTGATATTACCCAGTGTCTATGTGGTGTACACAGATTTGGGGTCAAAGGTCATTAAGGGGTCACTTCCGGTATAAAACGAAATACCTTCAAAACATTTTATTAGCTAAACAAACTATAGGGCAGTAACGGTATGTTCACATCTGAGTTACAGTTACCTAGTGTATATGTGATATTTTTTTTAATATGGGTCAAAGGTCATTAAGGGGTCACTTCCGGTATAAAACGAAATAACCTTTAAAATGCATCTTCTCCCACAAATTACTTAGGACAGTGACGCCACTTGCACACATGTATTGTAATTACCTAGTGTCTATAGGGTGTACACAGATTTGGGGTCAAAGGTCACTTCCGGTATAAAACGAAATATCTTCAAACATTTTTATTAGCTAAGAAAAACGTAGGACAGTAACGGTATATGCACACATAAATTGTGGTTGCCCAGTGTATATGTGGTATTTTTTAATTTGGGGTCAAAGGTCATTAAGGGGTCACTTCCGGTATAAAATGAAATACTTATAAAATGCATCTTCTTCCACAAATTACGTAGGACAGTGATACCACTTGCACACATGCATTGGTGTTACCCAGTGTATATGGGGTGTAGACAGATTTGGTGTCAAAGGTCATTAAGGGGTCACTTCCGGTATAAAACGAAATACCTTCAAAAAAATTTTATTAGCTAAGAAAAACAAAGGTCAGTAACGGTATGTTCATATATGAATTGTGGTTACCCAGTGTATATGTGGTATTTTTTTATTTTGGGTCAAAGGTCATCAAGGGGTCACTTCCGGTCTGAGACGAAAAACCTTCAAAATGCCCCTACTGCCACAAGTAACATGGCATAGTGATGCCACATGCAAATGTACATTGACACTAGCCAATGTCTATGTGACTTTCATATATTTTGGGGTCAAATGTCAATAAGGGGTCACAGCACGGCTGTGTTCGTGGTCTTAGACCACAGCTAAGTCTAGTTACAATTATGTGCGCATGAACAAATGAGGTCAGAACGCGGTTAGCAGTCGGATGTAAACACGGGAAAATGTGGCCTTTTTATGATATAGCACTAATTTTCTCAAAAATTAGTCGGACCTAAAATCCCGGGGGGGGGGGCACTTCCATGACAGATATGCAACATGTGCCTCGGGATATACCCCCTTTTTCAAACCGGCTTGTACCCAATGACCCCCTTTTTGTGTTATGGTCCTACCTATTACCCAATGACCCCCTTTAAAAGAATTCATGTACTCAATGACCCCCTTTTTCTATTTCCTGCTATACCCAATGACCCCCCTTTTAATTCCCAAATTTAGGTGGTATTTGTGTTCTCCTCCAGAAATAATGAGACTTTTCACATTTCCAAGGTGGCTAAGTTGTTTTTACGCAGTTTGGCACTTATTTATGTGTATACTTAATGATACTCTTTTGGCAATCCTGTACTCAATGACTCCCATTTTACTTTTTGTTACCCCAATGACCATCCTTTTTTCAAAGTTTCATACCGAATGACCCCAAGTTATTCAGGTTGTGTACTGAATGACCCCATATTTTTGTAATTGTACATTTGACCTGAATGCCCCCTACTTTTAACATGGCCGAGGCACATCCCTGCCATTTCAGATAGGGAGTGCCTCCCCCGGGCCTAAAATGCGTAGTCATTTTCAGAAAAGTTCGACGTAACTCGACTTATGGCCAAAACGCGACCCCTATTTAGCGCGTAAAGTCTCTGGAAAGCTTTTTTGTGGTATGTACAGAGAATTAATTCTGTGAAAATTTGAGTGATCATATTTACGATTATGTGCGCATGAACAAATGAGGTCAGAACGCGGTTAGCAGTCGGATATAAACACGGGAAAATGTGGCCTTTTTATATAGCACTATAATTTTCTCAAAAATTAGTCGGACCTAAAATGCGTAGTCATTTTCAGAAAAGTTCGACGTAACTCGACTTATGGCCAAAACGCGACCCCTATTTAGCACGTAAAGTCTCTGGAAAGCTTTTTAGTGGTATGTACACAGAATTAATTCTGTGGGCTTGCATCATTTACGGCCGGCATCATTTTCTCGGAACGCGCGCGCAAACGGTTATCTTCGGAAGATAGCATTGCTCGGGCCTAATAAAAACAACAGAAAATATTTCACAAATTGAGAAAACATCTGTTAGGAAAGTTTGTGTTTGATGTTTTTTTGTTTTTTGTTTGTTTGTTTGTTTTTTCCGCTGTCTACTCAAGATAGTATTTTTTTTAAACAAAATACAAAGAAAGTAAGTAAAAAAGGTTGACAATATTTTGTTATCTACTGATGATACCATTTGGAACCGTATGAACTAATTAAAAAAAAATCATAGAAGTCAGAAATTTCATTTGGTATATTTTTTTTGTTACTACATGTTTGTTTGCTTGTTTGTTTGTTTGTTTGTTATCTACTCAAGGTAGAATCAACGGTGTGATTTGCAAATCACTATAGGCCCTTTGCGACATCACGCATCATCTGCTGTCAAAAAAACGCACTCAAAGCCTACTTACGGCCTGCATCATTTTACTAATAAAACAACACAGAAAATATTTCACAAATTTAGAAAACGTCTGTTAGGAAAGTTTGTTTTGATGTTTGTTTGTTTATTTGTTTGCTTGTTAGTCTGTTTGTTTGTTTGTTTTTTATCTACTCAAGATACCATTGACGGTGCGATTTGCAAATCACCCGTTGCGACATGCATCATCTTCTGTGAACACGCGCGAGCCCACTTACGGCCTGCATCATTTACGATCTGCATCATTTTCTCGGAACGCGGGCGCGCAAAAAACGGCTATCTTCTGAAGATATCATTGCGGGCCTAATAAAACAACAGAAAATATTTCGCAAATTTAGAAAACATCTGTTAGGAAAGTTTGTTTTTGATGTTTTTTGTTTGTTTGTTTGTTTTTTCCGCTGTCTACTCAATATAGTTTTTTTTAAATAAAATACAAAGATAGTAAGTAAAAACATGAAAAAGGTTGACAATATTTTGTTATCTACTGATGACACCATTTGGAACCGTATGAACTAATTTAAAAAAATCATCATAGAAGTCAGAAATTTCATTTGGTATATTTTTTTTGTTACTACATGTTTGTTGTTTGGTTGCTTGTTTGTTTGTTTGTTATCTTCTCCAGGTAGAATTTACGGTGTGATTTGCAAATCATTATAGGCCCTTTGCGACATCACGCATCATCTGCTGTCAACAAACTCGCTCAAAGCTTACTTACGGCCTGCATTATTTTCTCGGAACTCGCAAACGGCTTTACGGGCTTAATAAAACAACACAAAACATGTTTCACAAATTTAGAAAACGTCTCACGGTTAGGAAAGTTTGTTTTGATGTTTTTGTTTGTTTGTTTATTTGTTTGCTTGTTAGTTTTTCCTCTATTTACTTAAGATAGAATTTATTTGTAAAATACAAAGAAATTGGGGGCAAGGGGGGGGGGGCGGGGCAGCTTCCCCCACTGTAAAAAGTATTGCCCCCCATCTTGCCCCCCCTTGTGGGATAGTGACCGCCCTGACATTTAAGACTTTTTATGTTTCTGACCTTTACATTATATTTTGCCATTTTAACCTAAAAAGTGACAATTTTTGCACGCTTCGCGCGTATTTGTTCACTTTCTGTACCATAGCTTCAATATGGCAAAATATGGCATTTGTAACATTAACTGATTTTGTCATCAAAATGTCCCCCTTAAAATGTCATAAAAAGAGCATGCTATAGGATTGTATTTGGTTTTTGATTTAGTTTGTATTTGGTGCAATCAATACTTTTGAATAATATTAACTATGTTCATAGCTATATGCTATATATATCTTTTAAGTAGTTTATTGGGTCCCAAGTTGAAACATGTTGTAAAGTTACATTGTAATTTGATTTATTTTGTATAGCATCTTATTTGCCTTATGTTGCGTGTATGTATGCAGGAGGTGATGGAAGCGATATCACCAATTTTGAGGTCGCCATTGGATTAACACATAATCATGAAATCTTCACAAACATTATTCTAAATTTGTTATATAGGCTATATGTGGTGTCAAAGCAAAATTATCTTACTCTAAAACCGGGCTCTAAAACCGTCGGGGTACGACAGTGTACCACATTGCAAGTATGTAAATTTTCCATTTGTAATTGCTAACCGTGTATTTTGAATGGGGCTGTCAGCCCTGTATCTTCGCCAGCCTCGTATATACGTCACGTGTTGCGCTTCCTATGCCGCCTGTATGTATGTGTGTGAGTAAAAGGCTCCCTCAGTTTTGATCCGAGCCTCGCCAAATTTGCACAGGGCATACTGCAGTTACTGTCCGTTTTCCTATACACAATACACAGTGCTCTCACCATTGACGCGTGAACTCTACAAATGATGTAGGCCTACGTTAGAAGAATGGGCACATGCCTAGTTAACATCACTGTGTGAAAAATAACCAGCCAATATTTTAGCTATTCTCCAAACTTCTAGCAAATATATTTCTCTAACATGACCTAAAATTACAGCTAGGTTAGATGTTCAGAAATAGTCGCACTTTTGTAAAATATGAGTGAGGGCAAGGCATAGCTAGCCAACTCCCCGTGTTAATTGAATGGAGATTTGACCGAAAATATTAGTATCGGACCGCTCACTTCTGAGGATGCCACTAAAAAAGGGTATAAGCTACATTTTAACTATTCTAAATAGGTTCTAGAAAATATAGTTTTGTAACATGTCCCTAATTTTTAGCTAATTTAGATGTTTGGAGAGGGTCGCACTTTTGTGTTTTAGGAAGGATATGTAAACGACAGATAACACCAAAAATATGAAGAAATTATTTCCAAACCGTGTTAAGTCAACAATCATTATGTTGCTCATTTTGAAGAATGCTGGTTAACAAAAAGCAGGTCTTTGTCTCATTTCGTGAACAAAAGTACACATACCATTGTTTCCTTTCGTTTCCTTTATAATCGGTTACCCAACTGAAGCTATAATACCAGCTTTATTGTGATGTCGCACATTGAAAACAGACACTTGTGCACAACCAGAGAAGATCTGATTTTAATCAGTTGAGCTGCTTCAATGAGTGTTATCTTGGTTTAATAGCTTTTAATGGGGTTTCCTGCAAAGGTCGAAATGAATTCTACTGTAGACATGACTGCATCATGGGATGCAGAAAAATACGGGGAGTGTCGTAAGCAAGGTCGTAAGCAGGTCGTAAGCTATATACCTTCGGTCGCCTGAAATCGGAGGTCGAAGGTCAAAGGTCAAATTTTAAACTTGGTCCGATTGGGCTGTAACTCGGTGGGTGGAATCAACACTTTGTTCAAAACCAAAATGAATCAAATCGAACAAGTAATTATTGCACAGTTTAAAAAACACGTTTTTCTCAAAAAGTCAAAAATGGATGTAAGCAGTTTTGCAATTCAACTCTAAAGAAGAATTACGCATCGCACACTAGCACATTTAAACATGAATTTACAAATGGAAACATAACATGCATAGGCAGATATACCAGAGGAAAAAACTCCGGACATACCTGCCTGTGCGGGGACTTGAACCCAGACCTCTCGCTTGTCGGGCGAGCGCTCTAACCACTGAGTTACACAGACTGTCCCTGATAAACAGGACTCAAGTCTGGAACGGGTAATTAAGTCATGTCATCTGAGGTCACAGGTCATCCAACAGGTCATCTACTGTCAATGGTCATGATGGGGTAAAACAGTATCCTATCAGCTGAATTGGGCTTAAACTTGGTAAAATAAATTGGAAGAATTGGTCTCAATAAAAGTCCCTATAGGATTAGGCTAATACCATTTTGATAGTAAGATATATCGCATATTGAGCTTAATAATCATTTACGCATACGGGTATAGCTCTAGTTATCTAAATTTGCAACGGTATTTGAATGTTGGCCTATATGCAGTATTTTTAAAACCTTCATAATTATGTTTTTTATATGTAAATGTTGTATTGATCAGGAAAAACAGATGATTAATCGTGTTTTCAACTGATTGAGTGTCCCAGGTTAACTAGAACTTAAAACAAACAAACAAACAAACATCCCCGTCACTTCCAAAGTCGAGCCCCGACACTTCCGCGTCGAAGTAAAGGTCCGAATGAGTGCAGAGGGCCCATTATGAAATCTCATTTGATTTTATGTCCATGTCCATTGTCCAGATTTGAGCCTCCAACCACAGTAGCCATGGTAGCCTGAGCGTATTTATAGTAGTTTTGTCACTGGCCAAATGGGGGAGGAGAGGAGAATGATGATTTTCAGGGGAACAAAATTTGTTGATTTTGGTCAAAATTTTTCCTTCATTCAAGTTCATTCATTCGTTCATGGCGTTCATTCATTCACTCATTACGTCCATGATTCATCTATTCATTTAGGCCCTAATTCTTTCTTTCATTCATTTATTCATTATCTTCCATTTGTTTATTCGTTCATTTTATTTTAATTAATAACTCCGGGGGGCACTCAACTTTAGAAGTGACGGTAGGCCCCCCTATGTGCCTGTCAATATAGGCCCCTCTTTTGAAGTCGACAATACCCGATTTTTTTAGTTGCGGCTACCCAATGACCCCCTTTTTTTGGTTGCGGCTACCCAATGACCCCCTTTTTTTCTAGATTTTCTGGAATAGCGTCATCAAAATGCCAAAAAATAATGCCGAAACTTTCAAATTTTGCTCAATTTTTTCAAAATTATGTCGAAACGTTCAAAATTTTGCTCCATTTTTTCAAAATTTTCTACTCGATGACCCTTTAAAAAAAATCTTATACTCAATGACCCCCTTTTTTCAAAATATTATACTCAATGACCCCCCTTTTTTATTTTGTTTGTACCCAATGACCCCCTTTTTTAAAATAACGCTCTGTCCCGATAGGCCCCTACTTCGCGACGCCGGTAGGCACATACCGTAAAATGTGGTAACTTCGGTCAGCGGGGTAACTTTGGTCGGTCAAATATATTTTTTTAAATGGTCATATTTTTGTACAGCAAAATTGTTTTTAGTCATATTTGGTGTCAATTTGTTAAGAAATATGTTTGGAAGAAATAATAGTAGCTCATATCCAATTTCCTCGAAATTTACGAAACTTTACGGGATTTTTGACCAAAAATGAGCATTTTTAAACTTTTTTTCAGAAAAATAAAAATCTTATTTGTGAGCAAGGATGTGTGATTAATTTGCAAGGGGTCAAATGTCACAAAAAACAAAAACTTGCCCATAGGCCTACAGCGAAGATCATTTTTAAATTTTTTTTTTCTTCATGGAAATGGAATGTAACTTACTCTGACCAAAGTTGCCCCAAATGCGGGGTAACTTTGGTCAGGCTATTTTTAACCCCTAGGGCACCCTTACAAAAGTATTTAAAAAATCTTTTTCAACTTCAAGGTGTAGAAGGGAACCCTAATGTCATTAAAAAAAGAGTTAATTAGAAATATAATTGGTTTTGTTTGGAAGCAGTGGGTTATAAACTCTGAAAAGTGCCCAAAGTTACCCAATTTTACGGTACCCGTCACTTTTAAAGTTGAGTGCCCCCCGCCCGGGTAATAACTTTTCTAACAAAATTCTCAGAAACGATGTGTCTTTTTGTTCTTGTTTGTTTTAAACAAAATTCTCAGAACTTGTTGATCATGCATGCGGGTAAAAAGGGAAGATGATATAATTTATAGGACGTCATCATTCCGACTTTGAATACAATAGCATCTAATGTATTAGTAATACAGGTACCGATTGTTCGAGTTCGCAGGGTCAGGTGTAATGTGGTCTCCCATTGGTCCACGCAAAGTGATTATGCAAATTTAGCTTTATTAACCAACTTCAACTCAAAACCGCTAGAAAACCTTCAGGTGCTTTTAAAATACTTCAGCCAAGTTCAGCGTGTGGTCGCGGCCCGAGTGCAGGCCATATGAATGACGTCACGAAACTCCCAGAATTCATCAGTACAGCCAAGTGGTCGCCATTTTTTCTGGGAACAAAATCAACAAGAAGACATTACGTATTTTGTTGAAGACAATTATTTATGTTTCTGTGGCTCAACTGTTGTGACTGAAGTGAAATCATATAGAGATCGTTGTTCAGCAGATCTTCAACTACATGTTGGACATGTTAATATCAATATTCACTTTCGAAATGGCGAAAATTAGGCTATATATTTGGTGACCCACCCGGTCGAAATACTCGGTGAATCATCGTATTCAGTGTTTGTACCCGTGTCACCCTGCAGCGAAAATACGCTCTGCAGTGGCATTTAAATCTGTCACATATCTTGATCAACCATGAAAACACGACATTATATCATCATGATCTGTTGATCAGTACAAGTAGTGGTTGGTTCTAATTCCAGGCCATCCATTTTGGTTAAAGATTGTCGTCAAGGAAAGGCTAGTCCCATTGACGGCACTCCGTCCACAGTAACTTTCTGAAGTTGATCAATACCGTTCCTCAACGGAGTGCAAGGCCAGGCCGGTGTAGGCCATTGTTTGGGCCATCATTGTTTATAATTTATTGTATGGAACATTAGTCGGATTTTATTCGACAGAACTGGAAATAAACTTTCAATATGTCTAGCTCTAATTCAACAAATGGAAAAAATGACCGAGATAAGGTGGGTTTTCAAAACTAAATTATTTAATTTGTGTACATCGTGGAACATAATCTTTGCGTCGCTGTGCGTAATACTGTAAGTGTAAGCTATTGTACGCAGATAAGGCCGTGTAAAATTAATATTTTGGTTCTCGCCCCTCCTCCTCAATTTCTGGGATTTGTCAGATTTTTTATTTTTTTTAGATTTTTCTATTTTTTTAGACTTTGGAATGATTTATGAAATCTTCATACATATAAATAAGTTTATTAGAGAACAAGCATCACTTCCAAGTCTTTTTGTGGAACTCTAGAGGGTTTATCCCTCAGAATCTCACATTTGAAAAAAAAAAAAAAAGGCCTCATCGTTTCCTCGAGCACTGTTGGAGAAGACCGAAAACTACTGACAATGCTAATTTTACATTGAAAAAAAAAAAAAAAAAACACCTCCCTCCCTCATCAATTCATGAAAATCCTCTGGGACGAGAACCAAAACATTAATTTTATACGGCCTAACCTCGCATTATGGACGCGTAGAGTAGCGTTGTACGCTTGTGTATTAGCATGATTAGTCGCGGCGTAACAAGCGTAGTTGAATCATGAATGTAATGTTCCACGATGTACACAAATAAAATAATTTTTCTTTAACTTTGAAATTGAATGATTTATTGGACTTTAAAAAAATAATTCAAACTACAGTAAAATTCTTGTCCAAACTGGAACACTATTTAGCACTAGTAGTGGCTCCGCGATAACATGATAAACATGTGTACGCGAACATAGCACGGTACAGAATAAAGCATACATGTGTCTTACAATTGCATTGCGCGTACACGCTTTATACTAATAGTATGCTACATGGACGCAACACGCATGTTCCAGTTTGGCCAAGAAATACTTAATTTAACTGTAAAGTGTAGTAAAGTGTAAGTATCATGTGGGTTGGTCTATGTGTGTGCGCATGAGGGAGGTCGGACATGTTTTTTCTGTCTGCTACATCTCAGAAAACCTCGCCTTTCAACCATCTAGAGGAATAAACTTCCATCTTTTCCTTTTGTGGACTGTATACTTATCATCTGAGTGTCTTTTGGAGTGATTTTTGTCCCGCTTTGAGTCTGAACTTTTGCACATTTTTCCAAGTAAAATTCTACTCGTGTGACGCAAATTTTACCAACATCAAGATGGCGTCCAGCATGGAGGAGTAACGGCAGACGGTTGGGGCGGGAGTAGTATTTAGTAGTACTGGCGGGCGCTGGGTGACCCTCTCTTTTTGGTTTATTTCTTCGTCTTTATCATCAGGCCCTTCACAATTAATTCTTAGTTTCCTGTTTCAAGTTTGAAAATAAAGGACGAGGCGACTTTTAATTATTAATTATTAATTATCTATTAATTATTAATTATCTATTACTTTCTTTATTTTGAAAATGTGGTCGTGACTATTATCAACAGTCCATTTGGTCATTTTGACTAAGACTACGGATTTAATTATTTTACCTTTATAATTGATTTTTAACATTAATATTAGTAGGGGACCCTACAATGTTCTTGTTTTATATTCATAATCAAGTTGAGATGATCCAAAACAGATATTAGCAAATAAAAGTAATTACAAAGTCAATTAAAAGATGAAAATACGTAAATAAAAATAAAATAATTAAATATTTTTCCATTCTTGATTTTGGACGCGCGAGGGAAACAGGAAACTAAGGATCAATTGTAATTGGCCTGACATATGAAGTATAAAACGTGAGTAAAATAATTTTCTTTTGCACAAAACCAAAATATTTTACTCACTTGACGGTTTCGCCTATCATGGTCGATAGGCATCATCAGAATGATGTTGGATGATCCTTACTTCCGGTATATAAAACGTGAGTATTTTCCCTGTCATTTTGTGTATTACTGTGGGACTTATTCATGCAACAATGGAGTTTGATGATCAAGAATTTGATCATGTTGAAAGAGCCTTGTCATCAATGGCATTGACGCCCATCGTAGATGTCGCTGAAGATTATGATATTTATCATGTTAATAATGATGATGATTTGTTTAAGGGGGTACTACACCCCTCGATAAATTTGTGTATATTTTTGCATTTTTCTCAAAAATTAATAACACAGTGGTAACAAAAAGTTATGTATATTATAGGGGCAAGGAATCCAATTACTACACTGGAATTTCAGTGACCCAAGACAAGCGGTTTGTTATTTATGATAAGAAATAAGGTACCGCTAGGATGTACCTCGTTTCCTATCATATATACTGAACCGCTTGTCTTGAGTCACTGAAATTTCAGTGTAGTAATTGGATTCCTTGCCCCAATAATAATATGTATAACTTTTGTTACCAGTGTGTTATTATTTTTTGAGAAAAATGCAAAAATAGTCACAATTTACCACAGTGTAGTACCCCTTAATACATTGGACACATTTATTATGAAATTATGGACTCATACTGTTAAATAAAACTTGATCACTTTGGTATTAAATAACACCATTCATCGTTGGATTTCAAATTTCCTGTCCCAAAGAAAACAAAGAGTCGTTGTGGGTAGCGACCACTCTGAATGGGTCCCTGTGCGCTCAGGCGTTCCCCAAGGGACGGTCTTAGGCCCCCTTTTATTTTAATCTTAATAAATGACCTCCCTGAAAACTTGTCATCCCAGGTGCGTTTATTCGCAGATGATTGTGTGATTTATAGGGAAATAATAAATGACCTCGATGCTGAAGCCTTGCAGAAAGACCTTGTCAGTATGGGAGAGGACTTGGCAGATGAGATTTAACACAGCAAAATGTTTCACTCTGAAAATAACACATGTTCGTAAACACAAACACATAAACCAGATATCAGCAAAAGGTAACAGGGCACTTGGTTTCATAAAACGCAACCTCAGTTCTTGTACTACTGTAGTCTTGCCAGCAAGACTTCAGTCTTTATCATAAACATAATGACATCTACGGACCTGAGTTATGCTGAGTTATAGTTACTAGAACTAGTACTACTGGGGACATCAACTACACAGCTTTTAAAGCATTCATAAGACCAACCATTGAATACTGCTCCTTATACCCAAGATCAAATTTACCAACTAGAAGCGATGCAGCGTCGAGCAGTAAGATTCATCAAGAGCGACTACAGTAAGCGCACCAGTGTTACCAAATTAATGAAGGACTTGGACATGGAGTTACTTGCTGACAGGAGGAAGGTAGACTTTCCATACTACAGAAAGCCAGAGAGGGTCATCTGGCCCTGCCAGTACAAAACAGACTACAACCAACCCACCATCGTACTAAGCGAAGCCACGCAAATTCATACACAAAATTACAAGTCAACAAGGACGTTTTCAAATACTCCTTTTCCCCAAAGGAAAGCGAAATGAAATTTCCATGCTATTTTGTCCGAATAAGTTTGCCGTACGTCGTACGATCATGTTTTTATTGAACCAGGAAGTGGAACGAACCAGGAAGTAGGTTTACACTGGAAGTCGGTGATAGTAGCTCATATTGGCGTGATTTTAAGCTTATCTAACGACCTTTTTCAGCATTTTAAAAATCTCATTACGAGTGTCGACACATGTCGATTGTCATATTTTTTCCCCAACGAAGTGTTGAATTAGAAATCATGTGTCGATAACACCTCTAAAGATAAATTTGAATGGGGCTCCAATTTTGTCAATGTTGCTGTTTTCCTTGTTTTTTGTTTAATTTTTCATTAAAAAATATCTAATGACAACTTTCAATGACTTACCCTTCACTTAATTATGTCATATTTTTATTACTGTTTGTTGCAGGTTTTATTACGATTGATACATCCTATGAATGGAAACAGCAAAGAATTTGTGTTCTCGCCGCATGACTCGGCAGCAGATGTAGCTCAACATGTATTTGATAATTGGCCACAAGGTATGTATGCGTGTCACTAGGTTTTCTGTACTATTAGTGTGAGAGAGGGTAGTCTGTTTTATCGCAGTCAAAGGAGGACCCTCCATTGTTGGGAAACAAACGTACCAAAAGATTGTTAAGTAAAACACGATTTTCAACACTAAAATTGTTAATATTGCACCGATTTAGCACAATTTGTATGCAAAGTTGGGACTATAGTTGTGATAAACTTTTACCGGAAACCGCTTCACAGGCGGATTTAGTGGTATGAACCCTTGAAGGGGCTAAAACATCGTTTTTAGGCCTTGAAAATGATTTTGTTATCTTTTCCACTAAGTTTTGAATTAATCTTAAGACATTTTAGGTTATTTTCTTTGATACTTTAGATACACGGGCAATTTTAAACACAAGCATGATAACCGACAATTGCCATTTTTCGTCATTTTGACGCACATGAACGCACTATAGTTGCAGATTTGCAATTTTCATGAAGATATTACTTGATGTTAAGAATAAAAGTCATTTGAACATCTTCTACAAGTACATAACTTCAAAATTAAAACATTCTAAGTACGTGCAGAATATTTAACAAGTCAAACAATGACAATCAAATAGGCCTACCCCCCCCCCTCCAGCGTCCGTTTTAACCAGTTTTGTTCAAAAACCATATGTAATGAATGGCTATTTGAAATTAAATATTAATATAAATTTAACTTTGAGTGTTATAACAATTTACATTACTGAACAGTGGTATAAATAAAGCAAACTAGAAACTTAAATATCTTAAAATCAATTTTTTTATGCAATTTTATTAAATATGAAGTCCAAAACTTGAGCTTAAATGACAAAAAAAATTAGCTAAAAAAGAACAATGAATTTGAAAAACCTCTTAGTAATTTAGACACCCATAAACAATGTTTTCAATATTTTGAAACTCTTCTCTATTCATATCAAAAGGTTTCAAACTTCAACCAAAATCGGAACTTTTGTTAAATTGGAAATAAAAGCAGGCCTATTCGCGGCAAATTTACGTACAGCGTAAAACCTGGCGGCGTCCATGCACGCGCTTGTTGATGTCCTTCCTCTTTTCTTCGTGTGCATTTTGAATAGATAAAGACGCGCGGAAAACGCATGGAATTGCTCCTTAAAGGGTACATAACACAAAATAGCTTTCCATAGACTTTACGTGCAAAATAGGGGTCACGTTTTAGGCCATAAGTCGAGTTACCTCTTACTTTAAAATATATATTTGATATCATCTTAATCAGAACAAAATTCTGCATAACATATCTGAAAATGACACAACATTTTCCGTCTACTTTTGAGAAAATTAGGCGATATAAAAGGCCCGATTTTCCCGTGTTTACGATCCGACTGCTAACGCGTTTTGACCTTGTGTGTTCATGCGCTCATCATCGTAAACATCACTCAAATTTTTGCATTTTCTTTTCAAATTAGTATAGAGATCACATTCACAGGTTCTAGTAAAACACGATTTTCAACACTAAAATTGTTAATATTGCACCGATTTAGCACAATTTGTATGCAAAGTTGGGACTATAGTCGTGATAAACTTTTACCGGAAACCGCTTCACAGGCGGATTTAGTGGTATGAACCCTCAAAGGTGTATTCATGATGTCCTCATCATGTTGCTGACTAGAAGCTTGAATCAACTTCCAGAATGTGGGAGTACAATACATTCACCTGCTTTACTGCTACATTGTATAGACGATTTCACACATTCCTACTCCTCAATGGCAGCCATAGCCGCGACGGGGACCCAGCTATGTCACCTAAAATGTGAAATGATGTGGCCTTGAAGGGTATTTTAAACTGCATTCTATCACCCGTGTTACACATAGACAAAAGAATGATGACAGTGTACAACACAAAAGAATCTAACATCAAATTTTAAGCGGGTTTAATCCACCCAATTGGGCACTCACAACACCTGTTTGGTGCATGCGGGGAACCAAATATGGCCGACCAAATCCTGACCATGACTTGGCTTGTTGGATTCGTCTATACCTGGATGTGTGATTGTATTATTCTCCATGCTCTGCTCTCCTGGAGGCAATTAACCTTGTGACATCACATGCAAGTGCCCTATAAAGATATGTTCAGTAAAATAAAACTAGTTGAATTTCATAGCTGACTCCGTCCCTCCCTCTCTGTAACCTGAAGTGGTCAAAATAACATTTTTTTAGAGCAAATCATTGTTAGGGAACAAACCAAAAGATTGTTGATGTCCTATAAAGTCATAGCAAGTTGTGTTTCAAACTTGACCATCTTCGCTGTCGCTGACGAAATCGAAGGTGGGTCAAAATGATATTGAGTGATAATTAAAAAGTAATCAACATTTATAACTCCCTCCTCACTCTATCAATCTTTTGGTTTATTCGCATACCCGTAGGCAGGTAGGGGAATAAATTGCATTGACTCTCAATTGTAATGAATATAAGCATTTTATGAAAAATTATTACTGGGGGTTATATAGCACTTGGCATATTACCGTAATCATTACATTTAGCGTACCATGTAGTTATTTTACATGTGAGGTTATTTTACGATGTTTTCATAATTATGAAAATGTCCAAAAGCTAATCGTTCATTTTAGTGCAGTGCACCATTTATTTGGTGAATTCAAATGCAAAGTAGGGATTTTCTGGTGCTCCTACATGTAATGTAAAAAGGATGTACTTTTTTGTGTATAAAGGTATTTTGGATGGGCAGTTAATAGTATCACATTCAGCAAGTAGAAATATCTTGGATGTGCTCTTAATGGGGCATGGGCGCTTTTATGGTGCTTGCGTTGGTCAGTAAATTTACAATTTGTTTAATAGAAGATTTAAAATTTGAAGCCAGATTAAGTTAAACATACTCTAGTAATGGAACCAGAACAAAATTGTCTAGAACATGTTATAGAAGCTAAAAATGTTTTTGGTCAGATCTATTATAGGAAGTCTGTCAGGGATCTTCAAATAATTTTGTTCCAGCACTCAAAATATATTTTTGTACAGCCTACATGGAAGTCTTAGGCCTACCCATTGTATACATGTATGTACAGGTCCATACTTGTTGCAAAGTATTGTATTTTGTTTTGCGTAAAAATTAGTGAATAAATTAATAAATTCCAAACATGGTGGAAGATGTCCACCCACACTATGTTGATATACAATGTATTATCTGCAATTCAGCATCGACGTGGTTACGTAATTCTCTAGGTTACCGGATCACGCTACTTGTGTATTTTGGTATGCCTTCGAGTGCCATATAATATGTGTGGTGATTGTTTCGATCGTGGTTCATTACTCAAGCGTGTGATCCCGTTGACATAGTAACATTACTTAACTTCGCTGACAAATTGTGTGGTTCTGTCCTTTTGTTGTGTGAATGGACAAGGTACTGGTAATCTGGTAAGACTAACTAGTATAAAGCAGTTACATACATATACATGCCGTTTGCACCAAAAACATTTAATGGGGTGTCCAGCGGTGGGGCAGAGTGCCTCCCCCGACAAAAATGAAAGAAAAAGTGCCCTCTGACAAAAAAGAAAGAGAAAATCAAGAGAGCAAAGGAAAAGAAAAAGGGCATGCAGCCTTTTTTCTAGCAAAATTCAGGGGTAAAATACAAAAATTTTCCGCACTAAGCGCGCACATTGTGAATATAAAGCCCTTTCCAGCCCGATAATGGCCGAAAATAGTGTAAAATGTCTTTTTTTAGGCGCTGCGCGCGCACATCATCCTAATAAGCCTATTTCGAAAAGCTCGAAGACATACACTCTCTATGTATCGTATGATGCAACTACAATTTTTTTCGTCTGTGCCCCCGAAATTTTATTTTGCCCCCCTGACCAAGAAAGCTGGCTACGCCCCTGGGTGTCGGGTGTGTCTGATCATGTACACGTCTGTATGCATCCCGTCACACTATCCGAACTTTGCTGTAGCCTGTAGCCCTCTAGTCCGAAAAGGTGCAGCACCTCTGGTTTACAAACATGTTTTAGTCATTGAAGGAGTTGAATAAGTATTTAGCAAGTTTTGGAAAAGCACATTCAGAACTTTCTATAGTTGTTTTGCTCGAGTCACACTTTAATATAAAAGAACTCCAAAGGTCACGAAATTAAATCACCTCACACCTTGTCCTGATATTATTTCCTGTTAGTATTATTACATTAATTCTCTTAACGCGGGTGTTGACTGCAGACGACGTGTTTCAAATTTTTTATAAAAATTGCAGAAATGTAAATTTTCATGACCATATTTGGAATCAGCATGAAAAATGCATTAAAATGAGTACATACAAACAAGCCTAGTATTGGTTCAGTAGTTCTTATGATAGCACTTGATATTTTGAGAAAATATTTCAAAACTTAAACTCTTTTCCGTTGAAGCGCATGGCTAGCACGCAGAGCATTAATAACAGCGTACCGCATGGTACTATCAATTGTAACACAAACCATATCCAACTTCCCCATCATTGGATGAGGCTCTTTAAAAAAGAAACAAGAATTTCTTCCTTAAAATGATAAAAAGTGACAATTTGATTATAATGGATAATGTTTACAAAAAAGTAATTAACACACTTCTTTGCATCTGCATCAAAGTAAGATACTGGAAATGTCATTCATTCCAACAGAATTCAATGTTTCCTAAACTTTTATAAATTTTCACTGTTGTAGAACAATGTTGAGCAACAGGAATTTTGTGAACCTTCATGGCAATTTGAACCAATTATCATTAATTGAAAGCGAAATATCAAGCCAAGGTATGACTTCTTATTTAAAGTGAGTGAGTAAAACTTAGTAAGTAGTGCACCATAGTAATAAATCATTATTTATCCAGTATTACTCATCATGACTTAAATCCTTCAAATCATTTTGATAAACATTTCAAAGGAACTAAGGAAGGCAGTAATTTTGTAGAGATTGGAAAGTCTTAGCACTCTTAGCTGATAGGCTACATGTACATGTACTTGCCTTGAAATGCTGACGATGAACTGGATATTCAACTTGGACACTCAACATCAACTTCAAATTTAAAACTGTATATCATGTAATTAAAGATCACTTTTTAAAGAAGAATAAAAAGATTGATCATTGTTCACTTATCAGTCGAAATATAGGGAATGACTAAGCTAGATGAACACACAAATTTAAAAAAAATTTAATTTGTGCTGGATTGTTTTACCTTCAAACATTTAAATGTTGTGAATATTTGGCAAAATTGTTCATGATATCTTAATAAGTACAGTGTATGTGTAGGCAATGAGGTGTGTGCACTGGAGATATTTGGTGATGGTCACAAGGTGTTTGCATTTTCCTTGTTGATAATTAGAAATAATGAGCCCAGCCTAGTCATAAGATGTAATGAACATTGTATCTTAGGAACCGTGGAAATCTTGAAAAGTGTTGGAATGTGTTACATCATATTGGTACATTACACCAGTTAAAACCTGCGTGGACATTGATAGGAATACATTTGAATTTATTGGGCTTTAAATATGTAATTGCCTGATCACAATTGACATATATAAATAACTGCACTAGACATGTATAATTCATTTGGAAGACCTGACTAGTTTAACAATAAAAGCATTGATCCGTCACGCGTCTTTTTTACTATTCACATTGGAAAAAGACATTGTCATGATGCTTCCATTGTGCTTGAATGAAGTGACAAATTGAACTTATAATTAGCACTTGTTCAGTGCGTAAGGGACCATGACAAGCCCTCTCTGACATTACAAAATCCACCAGTCCTACTCGCTGTAACCATGGTAACTGGAACCAGTTCTAGTTGAACCAAGCAGGGTATTTCCCTTTCTAAAAATAGACACGAAAAAGCAGTGAATAAAATGCTTAACTTAAAGCAGTTGCTCCTTCATTTGTCATTTTGAAGTACAAATATAGAGACTTGAACAATCTTCATCAACATCAATAGTCATAAATTGATAATATTGTTTGAATATTGGAAGAAAGAGCTCATCTTTTTTCCAAGGTTAAAATTACTTCACCATTGTTTTCTTCATTTATTTTTCATACATATACCTGTCAGCGTATGCCTGTAGGGGTTATAATTAGTATGATCAATTATATTGATTGGCGGTTATTGATTCAGCGGCAGCCTTGGTAAAATATTGCTACATTAAATAATATTGACATCATCATGACATATAGATCTGTAATGTGTCCAAATTAAGGAAAATACTTGAGGTTTTCCTGAGGACAACCAATTTAAAACAGAGATTCTGCTTGTCCTTAACATATTTCAGTTGTTCCATAATTGAATGATATTTTTGGTTCCCAAAAATCAAGTTTGATATTTTTGCTCCGGAAACTGTATCTTCAGCTAAGAATTAGGAAACATGTGATAATTGTGCTTGCTTCCAAATTCGCCATTCTGATCATGCAGATCTTGATTTCTGGCACAGTGAAATGATTAATTAAAAATATTCAAAATTTAACATTATACGTTACTGAAGCATAATGTCATAATGTGTGCTAGCAGTGATCGGTTGATCTTTCTTGATAAACAATAACTTTACTTAAAGCCTTAATGTACGATCTTTTTAAATTTTTAGATTTTTCTTTTTTTCTTCTAAAATGATAATATGCAATCATTATGAAAGTTCCCAATACATTTGGACGCGAAAAACATTGGGAATTTGCAAAGAAACAACATCATAAACTTCACCGCTATCACTCGAAACATCTCGCACTATTTGGATTAGGACAGCGAGTGCGGCTTCAGAGTTAGTCTCCCCACTGCGGCCAGTTTGGTTACGCTCCCTCCACATGTGGAGGGACCGTAATCAAGCTAGTTTTATACTGAGACTACGGTTTGCGATCGTGGCCGACATTAAGTCATAATCTAAAAAATTATGACTTTATGTCGGACCAACAGAAAATCGTCCCGTTTTACTACAAATAGGACGAATTTGACAGTTTGCTCATAGATTTAAGTTAGAACATGTGTAAGTATTACAAATATGCCAAAAATTGGTTTTGAAAAAATAAAGGTAAATTCTGAAAAAGATCGTACATTATGACTTTAATGCAGTAATTGTGAGTTTTTGGGAAAATTGGATTTCCAGTGGACAAGTGCATGTTTGACCATTGCTGTCCCCAGTGATTTCTGGACAAGAGGAAAAGTGCGTATTTTGAACAGTGCATCTGCATACATAATCGGCATAATGCTTGCATACAAGACTGTGCATTTAAAGTTTGAAAATGTTCATATTCATTTTCACTACTTTTACAGACTCAGTACACCGGTCGATCTTACCGTTTCCGATGTTGATTAAGATACTTCTTGCATCGATCCCGAGATGCGGAAAAACCAATAGTCATTTTGTCCCACATAAATGAATAAATAACAAAACCCCCGATCCCCGGTGGACTCACCCAAAAGGTGACGTCACACCATATGATCGTCCCTTATCCTCCTTGGTCTCCGACTGACACAGGCGTGCCTATCGATTGTTCATAGCACTGTGTATCAATTTCTCGACAAAGGCGAGATATACGGTTGTAGTTTCACACCTTAGGTAAAACCAAACCGGTATTGTTCGGCTGAGGATAGTTTTGACGGCATTTTCTGGCGAAAAAGTGACAAAAAGCGATCCAAAACTTAGCTACATATCGTGCCTCCGTTTATATCACGGGACACACGAGCAATTCAAAATGGCCGCTCGTTGGCGCCATTCATTTTGTTTCCCACGTAAAACAACCATTGCAGCCTGTAAGTTACAATAGATGTTTGTACATACACATTGTATTTCATGTACGGTAGGTTATTGTTGCTATGTTAGGGTGATTACTCTATCGTTATGTCTTCATTACCGTCCAATAAAGACGAGTTAATCAGATATTCATACGGTGGGGATTGGTAGGGACCCGTCTGACATTTTAGTAATAAAGTTAGCCAGTCCTTACTTTACCACTAACGTTAGCGACCAGCCTCCGTGCTCAGGTTTGCTTACTGGGCTTGAGTCGCGTTTTTTTTTTTTTTTTAAAGTTGTTCATGAATAATTTGTATATTATTGACTTTTATTGATTCTTAACATGTTTCATTGGTAAATCTATTTAAGTGTAAATTAAGTGCATTTTAATCTTGTAGTTAACTTTTAATTTTGTTTAATATGTTGTTCTCATGTAAATCTATGGTATATATTTTAATGGTTTTTAAGCTTGTTCAGCGCTTTGAGTTTGTTTTTACATTATAAGGCGCTTTATAAATTTTATTTATTATTATTATTATTTTCTCCTCGCTTCGCCTCGGCCCTGTCGGGCTTGCCCTTCCCTGGTGACGGAGCGGGACCCACACCCGCTCTGTTTCACCCACAGGGAGTGCTCACGATCTTCTAGATGTCTTTCTTTTGCTTAGGACTCTCCGAGTTCCAGCTTGACGATTGGGATAGGCTCCGTCATCGCCATAAGACGAAGAAGAAATCTACCAAGGGCACTGGTAAGGTCGATACGGTGGATTCTGCTGTGACAGCCCCTATGTGTCATGGCAGGTCTGCTTAAGGGGGCTCCGGTCCCCGAACAAGCAGGCGGTTCCTTCGGGACTGCTAAGCGCGTCCAAAGGCTCAGCAGCCAGCGAAAGCACTGACTATACGTCGGAGCAAAGTAGCAGCCCCGAGAGCTGCACCCACCCCCGACACCACGCGCGGGCGTTGCACGAGAAAGATCCACGGCGAGTCGGTAGATTCTGCTGTGACAGCCCCTATGGGTCATGGCAGGTCTGCTTAAGGGGCTCCGGTCCCCGGACAAGCAGGCGGTTCCTTCGGGACTGCTAAGCGGCGTCCAAAGGCTCAGCAGCCAGCGAAAGCACTGACTATACGTCGGAGCAAAGTAGCAGGCAGCAGAGCGGTAACCACCAGCGAAAACCCTAAGCGGGTTTTGTAGCAGGAGGATACCAGCCCTCTAGCGAAAAATCCTCACGGGTTTTTAGCAGGAGGACACCCGTCTGTTGCAGGCATGTCTCACGGGCTCAAACAGCCACAGTAGTAGCCAGCGACGGGCAGCATGCAAGGGTACCCGGGCTTGCCTGGGTTGAACCCTAGCATGCATGGGTTCAACAGAGGCGATACCGCGGCTAACGCTGTGGGTGTAGTCTTAGCAGAACCAACTGGGGTTGTCACACGGCAGCTGCGTTCCATGGCGGGACCGCCGAGTGATACCCTGGGCCCTAGAATAGCTGCTGGCTGTCCACAGGGACTGGCTGGCGATTATTCAGGGGTTGGGGTCGCAGTCTCTCACGGGACAGCGACCCAGGTGCATTCGGTGGCAGCTACAAAGGCGAGCTACGGCTGGACTTCAGTGGTAGCCGCTATGCACCCGCCCATAGCTGCCGTGAGTGGTCCGCCACACACAGCGACCTTGGGCGAAGCTCTAGAGGGTACAGTAAGTAGCTTGAACAGCCTAGCTGATCAACAACCCACTTATGTCCTCGAGAGCCAGCGGAGCGTGGGTGATCCATTACCGTCAATGGGTCAATTACCCTCTCTTGATCGATCACTGTCAAATCAACAGGGCATAGCTCCATTGATTGACGCTGCCTATTCAGGTGGCGAGGTGATTGATCGGGGGTGGGCAGGCTCAGCTACCCGTGGTACTAGGCAAGCTCCCTCTAGCCAAGGGACAGCCGGTATAGCGGGGTACCCATACACACGGCTTGATCCCCTTGCGGGGAACGCAGTGAGGCATGGGTACAGTGGTACACAGCCGGAGCCCTCACGGGCACCTACGCTAGTGCAGCGCCGGTACCACGCCAGCACACAGCTTGATCCCCAACAGGGAGCGCGGTGTGGCGAGGGTACAGCGGTCCACAGTTGGGAACCCTCACGGGTACCCACGCTGATACCGCACCGGTACCGCAGCACCGCTTTAGTCGCCACAGTCTCTGTGGCAACAAGGGGGAGGCGGTGCTGGTACTGCAGTACCATGGGGTTACCCTGGTGGCGGATCCTTTCAGGGTCAGCTGCCGGCGGGTATGCCCGTGGTACCCGCCGCAGGGTGTTTCTTCCACGGCCTAGCACCGTGGCAAGTGTCGCCTAGCGATGGCCACGCAGTACCATCATCAGCTGTTGACCAGGCCAGCCGGCATGGGGCTAACCCAGATCTTGATCAGGGTAGGCCCGTGCTGCTAAGCGCTAGGACGACGGCTGCGAGAGCATGCGGACCCAGTGGTGCCATGGCGGATACCTCAGGGTCTTGCGGAGTACTCCCTCTTCTGCTGGCAGGTAGTCGGCGAGCCACACAGTGGTTATGCCTTCTTACCCGCTTTCAGATGCCGTCCTCAGTTACCGTCATCATCAGAGCATGATACGGATACTGTGGGCGAGGAAAGGAGTCGGAAGCTGAGTCCGGTAGTGACATCACTACAGTCTCCTTCCCCGCTGCCCCGCGAGGGAGCAACAGCACTGATCTTCCTCCGGACACCCCCTAAGGGGAGTCCATGGAGGAGGACCAGGGATCCTTTCAGTAGGATGCTCAGCTGCTGCTTCCTCACAGGGGCGCCTGCACTCTCATTCCGGCAAACCTCACGGGTAGATATCGTAGGGCTGTCGAGCTCAGTAGAGCTATGGCGCCGCGTGCTTGCACGCTTCCTCTGCGTGTAAGCGGGAGGACCACGAGACCTACCTGAGGGGATCCGAGAGGGACCCAGATGTCGTCAAGCGTATCACGCTCAGACAACATCTGAGCTCTTCCGAGAGGTGAGCCTATTAGCGGTGCTAACAGCTAGCCTCAACGAGAGCTCCATGGGCCTAGCCCATAGGGTGTCCACTCAGCGCCGGGGAGGGCCTGCCACTCCAATCGCTCAACGCGATGGAAAGGCAGGGTCCTTTTCTCTTTGGATGCTTCTGCGCTACGGTGGAGGACCGTGCAAAGAAGCTACCAACGGGAGCACTCTGAAGAGGTCGGAAACTGCCCTTACCATGGGTAGGAGCTCCGACTTCAGCAGGCCGTGCACCACCAACAGTACCCGAGCCCACTACCTCTGCAGCACCCATTTCTGGGAGGCGCAAGGGTAGCACAGGAACAGCTGGCAAGCCCGAAGAAGAGCAAGCGCTCTTCCAAGGGAAGCTAGGCAGAGCATTCCTGGGGGCTCAGCGGTTTTTCCACAGGGGATCTCCCAGTGGGCGACCGCTTATGGCTTTCACCCAGAGGTGGGAAACCATCTCTTTGAGCGCCTGGGTATGGTCAGTGGTGAGTGGGGGTTACAGACTGGCAACCCAGTCTCCCCACATTCGTCTGCACATTTCAGAGGTCCACAGTAGTGCCGTCAGACGGCCCCCAGCGTCGGGCACTACTGACAGGGATCACACAGCTTCTCACGAAGCGGGCGATTGTCCCGGTCTACCCCCGTTCTACGGGTGATCTTGGAGCCATTGGCTCCAAGGAAGACCGGCGACAGGAGCCCCATCCGGAACCGCAGGCCGTTGAACACGTTCTTCAGGCCCAAGAGGTTCAGAATGGGGACTCTCGCCTCGGTGCTAGCCTGCCCCATCAGGGGCATGGGAACAGCATCGCTAGATCTCTCGGACGCCTATCTGCATATGCCAATCGCCTCTCAAGATCGGAGGCATCTGCGCTTCTAGGTACAGGATCAAAATTACCAGTTTTGATACCGGCCATCCGCCTGTCCATCTCTCCCAGGGTGTTTAACACTCTTGGTCAGAGCGGTGGCAGCGTACCTGAAGCACAGGGGTGTCAACATCAGTTGCTACCTGGACGTTTGGCTCATATCACGGACGCACTCCACTGAAGACTACGGGTCTCATGGGGTTGATAGTCCGTAGGGTGCGGGACCCTGGATTTTTGATCAGCTCAAAAAGTCCAGCGTGGTCCCGACGCAGACACCACTATTTGTAGGGGCCCAGATCACCCTCACGGAGGGGTTCGCGGTGCTCTCACCCGGCGGGTGACGAACATGGTGCGGTGTGCCTGACTCTTGGCGAGTCTCGGGCAAAACCCGCTGTGGCATGGATGAAGGTGGTAGGCCTAATGGCCAGTATGGTAGACCTCGTACTGTACTGCCGTTTCTACGTTAGGCTTACCCAACTACACCTTCTAGCCTGCTTGCAGGCCCAGTCGTCACCAATATCCCTCGCGGTTCCGTTGTCGGAGATCGCGCGAGAGGAACTCTGGTGGTGGACCCATCAGCCCAATTTGACCCAGGGTGTCAGGTTCCTGCACCCCGGTATGTCACGTAGTGGCGACCATAGCGTCAAAAGCGGGGCTGGGGGTCCACATCCACGGAGACTCCGTCTCGGGCCTATGGGGCCATAGAGACAGAGTTTCACATCAACCTCCCTCGCTTACGAGGAGGTGATCGTGGAATCACATACCGTTGTCCTGACGGATAACACAACCGTGGTAGCCTACCCCAACAGACAAGGGGACTCCGGGCCACCACGATTGAGCCTGCATGCACGACACCTGATAGGGTGGTGCAAGTTCAGGCAGATTACGATGAGAGCGATACACATCGCGGGCGTCACCAGCATCCTCGCGCACAATCTGTCACGAGGAAGGGTGTCGGGACCAGCAGAATGGTCCCTTGCTCCGCAGGTCGCTCAGGCGATCTTCAAGGGATGTACCACCCTCGAAAGATCTGTTCGCATCTCATCGCAATCATCCACTGCCGGTGTACTGCTCAAGGGTCGCGGACCCCAAGCATTCACCGTGGGACGCTCTGTCCATAGACTGGGGAGGATGACAGCTTATGCAGTCCCTCCGATCTCACTACTCATGAGGGTGGTGGCCAAGATCGGGTGGGAAGACTGCATTGTCATTCTGCTAGCGGCAAGGCGCTGGCACTCCCAGTACCAGATCTACTCCGGATGCCCGGAGCGGAGGTACCCATTCTATCACTAGAGCACCTGCAGTTAGCTGTATGGCCCTTACCAGGGAACACGCAGCGGAGGGATACTTTTCATCAGAAGCTGTTTTTCTCATCGCCGGGGCTAGACGGAAGTCTACCCTCCGTACGTATAGCCAGAGTCTGGCTCCATACTACGCTTGGTGCAATGAGACAAATAGCTCTCCGCTAGAGCCTCTGTGCTGCTAGTTCCGGAGTTTCTGACAGAAAAGTTCCAAGCAAGACTTCAGCGGGCCACTGGGGCCAGCTATAAGTCAGCTGTCCTCTCCATTCACCGAGGTTTGAGCGGTCGACTATCATAGCCGATGGTTACCTTATTAGTCTACGCCGACGGTATGTTCAGCGAGTGTCTACCAAAAGCGGAAAGTGATCCTCCTAGGGATCCCAACACAGTCTTAGATTACTTTAAGGGTCACCCTTTTGACCTTCCGTCAAAAGCCGCTAAATCACGTAACTCTCAAGATGGCTTTCCGGTTTGGCGTTGGCTTCGGGACGGCGGTGCTGAGTTGCACACGGTCTCGAGGTTAGCTTCCGTGTTCACAAACACTGGAGCGACACTGTTTCGGCGCTCTGTTCTCGTGACTACGAACGGGCGCGGTGCATACCGACATTCGTCCCTCTCCAATCCCCAGGGTTGGGCAAGGGTCGGCTGAAGCCAAAGATAGGCTGGGGTGTCCGATAAGGCGCTGCAGCACTATTTCTTCGAACACAAGCCTTGCGAGGGACTCACGACCGCATTCATCACCCTTACAGAGCCTTTCGGTCCAGCCGCTGTCGCAATGGCTGGTCCAGGTGTTGGTGGGGTCCGGGGGCTCGCGAAGGTTTCGCGTCCCACGACCCACTCGACACGAGCTATCTCATCATCTTGGGTATACCGTTCGGTTGTCCCTTGAGGAGATCTAGCAGGCGGTGTCCCGGAAGCCACCTTCGCCCTTCTCTACGATACTTCCGTTTACGTTAGTAATCAGAGACGGGGCGGGAGGTTTACCGGGACATTGTTCTGGCGATCATAATACGGTGGTGTACGGGTACCAGGTTTTCAGACTATACAGAATACTCAGCATGGTAAGAACCAGTGTCGCTATTCTTAACCACCAAACTTATTAAGTAAGGAGGTTTATGTCTGTGATCGCGTGGTCTTTTTGTTTCCCGACCGTTGGGGAAAATATTTTCTGACCTCGCGAAAACCATCGTTACCGCTCCCGATCCCTGATCAGATGCTGACCAATCTTCTACCTCCTTCCGTCGGTTACTTGCTAGATCGATCTTTCAGATGTTGATGCAAGAAGTATCTTAATCAACATCGGAAGCGGTAAGATCGACCGGTGTACTGAGTCTAGTCCCAAACAAAAATGTTTGGTAGACTCATAACCGGTGCGATCTTACCTTTCCGATATTGATTATCCCGACCCGCCACCCCTACAAGTTTGGTCCGAGTAGGGGATCCCAAGTCGGATAAGGGGCGATCATATGGTGTGGCGTCACCTTTTGGGTGAGTCCACCGGGGATCGGGGTTTTGTTATTTATTCATTTATGTGGGACAAAATGACTATTGGTTTTTCCGCATCTCGGGATCGATGCAAGAAGTATCTTAATCAACATCGGAAAGGTAAGATCGCACCGGTTATGAGTCTACCAAACATTTTTGTTTGGGACTAATGTTGCAGAAGTTGCTATGTATGAAATGTGTCCTACTGTCTGTTCAATTAGCTTAGATTCTTGAATTTTCAAGATATTTGAAAAAATAAAAAATTATGGCCAAAGTCATCAAAGAAAAGTGTTAGCACAGCCTTAGACCTAACGTGATTTATACTTTTCAAATTCCAAAGTTCAATTTAAAACCCCATTTCTTTTAAATTTTGCCTCATTTTAGGCAGTTACTTGGGTCCACCAAAAAGGTTCGCGACCTTTTTACAAATCGAGTGGGACAGTCCATTCTCAACTTAGGGCATAGACCCTATCCAATTTAGCAAAACAATAATCTATCCACCAATCTGTCCTGCCATTTCAATTGTTATACCGTTCCGGTTATTGGATAGGTTTTATAGGTGATGATGGTCCACCGGTTTTTGTTACACGAAATAATATGGCGCGATTAAGTTTTATGCATAACATTATTCTGAGCATTATTTTTTTCCTAAACAATGACATTAAAATTATGGATTTCGTTCTTATTTCAACTGGTTTACAATGTAAATTGAGTTTTATTTAATACCATCATTCCTTCCCAAAAATATCAGCATTCGCTTGACATTTACAAGAATTGTTTTCTGTAACCTGATTGTTTTAAATAATATTTTCTTGTACAAAAGTTCTTTTGTTTCCAAATGTCCAAATAAATAAATAAATAAATAAATAAATAAATAAATAAATAAATAAATAAATAAATAAATAAATAAATAAATAAATAAATAAATAAATAAATAAATAAATAAATAAATAAAATTTAATAAATAAATAAATAAATAAATAAATAAATAAATAAATAAATAAATAAATAAATAAATACGCAAGGAATGTATTTATACAAGATGGGCCTAATTTAGAAAACGTTAGTTCATAAATAATAACTTAATGTTTCAACAGTAGTTGTTGAAACTTTTGCTTTTAAAATTTGAATTCATTTACAAGGGAAAATTTGTAGAGGTGTGTAATAATTATGAGCCCCTGGGGGGTAAAATTTCCAAACAGCCTGCCAAAAATCGCTTGGACCATCTCTCGGCCGCCCTCCAAAAATTGCTTGCCCCCGCTCTTGGCTACAATACAGTGTCAGTAATCAAAACCGGACCTTATGCAGCTGAACCTGACCTTATAATATGCAGGTGAAGGTCACAAAAAAGTTTTTCCTTACTTCCAGTCTCCCCACTGAATCCACAAAGAGTGAGTGGTTACCCACCTTTTGACATTGCAGAGCAGTACATAATTGATGGTGACTCAGCTCAGTGATGCAAGGTGTTCAGTATAAACATATTGAATGAAATGGTACTCAAAGAGCTTATTGATCAGTGTACGGTTTCTTGTATGCACATGATAAACCTATGTTGTATATTCCGAGCATTCCCATGTAAAGCTTACCCTCATGCTCATAACCACCTAAGCTGCTGAGTGGATTTTGTGCACGGACACACCTCTTTGCACAATGTGTACTGTGTACTTCAGAAGCACAGTAACATGCAATATTTTATGATTAAGAAAGAGAAAGAAGCCCCTTTTATTTTTTGTCGCTAGAAATGATCAAAAATTCATTTACAATTTTTTGATTCCCTATAGAAGTAAAATGTTATCTGAAGCATATTATCTACGGCAAGTTTTGGGACTCTCTGCTTCTCAGTTTATCAATCCTTGGTCAGTTGTGATATTTGCACAATTGTTAGCACTCCGACAGTTTCAAGTAGACCTATTTGTGTAGCACTTGCTAATTTCCTAGAACCATAATGCAGGACTCTATCAAATTCTTTACACTGTTAGACCCTTGTGCATAGTCCTCAAATAGAGCTGGGCTCTTTGATATGAATAAATTGTCTCCTCAATTGATTTGTTTTTCTCCTTGTCTTTTTCAGAGTGGGATGCTGACAGAGTGAATTCACCAACAATATTGCGTTTGATTTACCAAGGCAGATTTATCCATGGAAATGTGACGCTTGCAGGTGAGTTGATTTAAATTGCTTATTTCCTTATTGGTTTTAGGGGCTGGTTTGTTTATAGTTTTGTGGATCCACACAGCAATATAGTCAGAATTATTGCTTGGTCATATCCTGATCTGTCAATGTACTTAATGATTATTTTGAGAGACATATTTTTTTATTTCATACATGAATATGTTTGCAAGGGAGAAAATACCACGGTTTGAACCAGGATCTACTTTTGTGAAAAAAACACACCCAGCAAACACAAAAATGATTTTCACACATTTTAAATAGATTATATTTTGAGTTTTGGTTAAAACCCCGAAAAATTGTGGAAAATTAAATCGAAAATCTTGAACACGATCGCTATTTTGAGCATCGTAACCCAGCTATCAATCACAGTATATACACAATAGTTTGTTGTGAATTAATATTCATTACCCCTACGTAAGCTTACCTATTCAGCCAATCACATCCGCTTTTATACATTATCTGGTTGCTAGAAATCTGACTTAATTTTTCCGATTGGTCAGAGAAATACCTTCAGCGTACTATCGACCAATCAGAAACGCTGTTAGTAACTAAGCTTCCTCGTGTCGTGAACAAAATCCGAACGCAAGGCAAATCAATTGATCTCTCGATTAGCAATTATTGACTTCCCATTGCAAACCGATGGCGATACCGGTATCGCCTTATCTTGTACATGTGAGCCCATCTCTAGATATGTTTTGAACGAAATAGTTTTTATCCCGGCGAATTTGATCAATATTATTACCAGTTACAGCTGTTTCATCGCTGTTTCGAGTCAGTTTTGCAGCTAACTAGGGATTGCAAAATTTAAATAAATTAAACTGTTGATTTTTGATTGCTTTGTATTATTTAAGTAGGTTTTTTGAGCAATCAGGTTAGTTTTAGTGTAATTTTAGTCGAATTTTACTTTGGTGTCGAATTCAGCTGACAGCAATGCATCGATTCGCTTTTGAAAAATTGCCTTGGTGCCCTTCTCAAATTTTCAACAGTTGCCATGATGCCCTTTTGAAATATTACAAATTGCCGTGCTGCCTTGCCTTTTCAGTGAAAATCCAAGGCAATTATCAACTTGCCCTTAAAAAGTTGCCGTGCCCCTTCAGATCCATAATTCGAGGGCTGAAGAAAACGTTTTAAAACATTTTATGAATTAACACTACAGCAATATTTTGTCAACACTTTAACATTATGTTATAATTATTGCAGTAGGTATGAAAACATACCCTCTATGACCTTTATAAATTTTAACCCAACATTTAAACGTTTTCTAGCAAACTTTTCTAACCTTTTGCAAATGATGTCCAAAACGTTTTGTGTTTGCTGGGCAGTTGAGGTTGATTTTGTGTGAACTACTGGCATGTAAGTGAGATATTGAGACATTTTGCCAGGAGACAGGTTCAGAGTAAAAAGAAGAGCTCTATCTCGTGATCATTCTATAAAAGAGGCTAAGCGGAAGTTACTTCATGGTAACTAGTGGGCAAATAGAGCGTAGAGCCTGCTTACTTAACCCTAGCCTAGTTGGTTTCAATGTTCTTATTAGTGCTAATAATAATTGAATTTTCATGTCACCATCATTAAATACACCAGCAAAGTGCTTGTGTAATCCAATAATCACTAACATTCGTGAACTATAATTGAAATGTTCGTGACTCAAAAGTCTGTCGCATGTGCGCACCCTTGGCGAATTACCATGACTTCATACACTCTTCGATAGCGAGAACCAATCGGAGCAAATGATAGAAAATGTGAACCATGTACTAATTGTGAATAATGCATATGCGGCACTCTGCGTACTACTACGCGCAATGCTTTCACACGTGTTCATTTTTCTTGCGGCTTGATGCATTTATATTTGCTTGTATTTTCCAACATTTTTAGTGACAATTTGGTAATAACAAAAGTCCTGGAATTTTTTCCCCGTGTATGAAATAATGCATATCATTTGTTGCTTGAGAAATTGTACAAAGTAATGCACTTCTAATGAGATGTTGATGCGTGTAATGATGCGTGTAATGCACTACCTCTGCAGGGCTCGTGCATTAAACGTATCGACATCTCAGAACGCATGCATAATTTTGTACAATTTCACTCCGAACAAGTGATATTCTTTTATTAAGCTATAATTCATCATTATCATTCGTAATCAGCAGGCCATTGTAGTCTTTACTATTAATATTACATTATTTTATCAAATCTTGATTTAAAACGATTTTTATGTCAAGGAGGACATTTGGTTGGAAAACGAGAGAGTTCTTAAATGTGTTGTCGCAATGGGAAGATGAGTCCCAACTTGATAACAAAAATATCAACATATCCTTTTGGCCTACACATGTAGATCATGTTACTGTCTGAAGTTCACAAGGAAAGGTGACAAAACATTTCTTCAGTCTGATGGGATCCCAAATCCTTCAATTTTACTTTAAAGCAAAATGCATCAAACTTCTGGGAAGAACTATGTACATGTATGTTCATCAGAAGAAGTATTTGCTAGTAAATGCTAGAAAATAAGCTTTCCTGTGAGAAGCTCTCATTTCTCTAATGGAGGTAGTGTTATCAAACCCATGACTTTGTAGCCCAATTTGGTGATTTCAAACTTTGTTTCATGACTTTTTGAGCTACATGAAAGGCTACTTTTGAGCTTGAGCTAAAAATAATAAGTCCATTTTCAATGAATGTTGCTACATATTTTGGTGGATTTTTGTAAATTTGTAACATTTCAAGTGTGGAATGTGTTGAAATATTTTGCTACTGAGAATTTTCTTCCAATCCAGTAGCACCCAGTAGCAAGGGTCTGCCAAGCTAAAAAAAGTTGTTTTGTAGATATAGTTGCACACGAGGTGAATATAGTATTTTACATAAGAACACTTTTTCATCAAACTTCCTGGCAAAGCATATTGCACTGCAGATTGCACACTAGGTGAATATAGTATTTTACATAGATATGTGAAGAAGACTTTCCTCAAACTTCCTGGCAAAGCATATTGCAATACCGTTGACTTAATATAACTGAATTTGATTTATTGATCAAGAACAACCCCTGAGAATATGATACATAGGAGCTATGAATGACACATTCTCTTCCCGATGCTTGGGGCTGGCTGTGTGGGAGGTGAATTGAATGTGTATTTGTGGGTATGGGTGGGAGGGGACAAGGTCAGTGTATGTTATTAAATTTTAACATGTAAAATTCTAATATTATTAAAGCGTTTCTCAATTTTTATATTATATCGGTTGAAAAGGGTTTGAAGAAGTCTAATTGCATAATTGCACATGTTATTTCACTAACAGTATCTCAGGGGTTGTTCTTGATCAATAAATCAAATTGCTTGATAAAGCAATCAAGTTAGCTCAATCGATAAGGCGTTTAACTATAGTGCATGAGTTTGCAGATTCGAACCCTGGCAGTGGTTAATACACTCTCATGGAAAAATTGAGTTAGCTTGAAATTCCCCTGGACAAGGAAGTTGCTGCTAATTGTCTCATTGCAACCCTAGTACCGAAACTCGGGGAGCTAATCCTGGTTGTGATGGTCAATTGTGGAATGTCTAGGGTGTAAGCTCTTGAAGCTGCAATGTCCCTGAGTTGTTGTTAAATGGTTTATGGATGATATGTGGCAGTAGTGGTCAGCGACAACCAGTAGTCGACACTCGACAATTTTGGCGCGTGTTGAGAGACGGATGTTTTTATTCGTTTTTATGGTCACTATGAGTTTCTTTTAAATAAAACCATGTGATTCGTGCTTGATAATTATTTTTCTTACATATAAGGCATTTATAATGTTGTGATTGCTGGAGACGTGTGATACAGATAACCACCAAACTACTACCTTGTTTTTTAACATATTTCAGTGGCGATATGAGAAAAATAACATAATCTGCATGGGTACATGTAATACACCTTTAAACTGTCATCAAATCTTTCCTTTATTGTCAGACACTAAGGCCAAAGAGACACACCATTTAATTTCCATTCAAAGCTATGGGAGTTCAAAAAATTTTGCCCACTGATGAGTCAAAAAATGTAAATTCCCCACCCAATTCTGTATAAGTAGGCTTAGAGAAAAAAACGCAATTTTTTGACCCAAAATGCGAGATGGCAACTTCAAAATGCGAGAAAAAAGCGAGATTTATGCCCAAAAATTGGCGAAAATCAGAAAAAGGTAAAAAATTGAGTGAGGGCAGTATTTCATTGACTCCATACCCCTGAGTGATACCAAAACAAAGCATGGAAATTGCCGACTGGACTATCAAAAATACACAATTTTGTCCTCATAAATCAGCTTAAAAGGTCAATATATACTGCAAGGTTTGAGTAGTAAATAAAGAATATTACTTGTGTTGTTGCTTGAATGTGCCAGAAAATGGACCGTTTTTGTACATTCAGGCTGGAAAATCAGGTCAAACTTAAGCTTTTTTAGTTGCAATGGTTGTCGAATTCTGCAACCTTTCGCCACAGAAATAGATTTTCGTGGTAGAAATGAATCTTTTAAAAGCGAGAAAAGCACTAAAAAGCGAGATTCACGGCGAGAAAAGCGAGATTGCGTTTTCTCTCTAAGTCTATGTATAAGGTTAAAAAATTACTGCTTTGGCGGCTAAAAAAAAATTCTGTCTGACCCAAACTCCAATGCCACCCCCAAGAATCAAATGGTGTGACCGCTTATGGGTTCAAATTTCAACCAGCCTAATCATGAAGCTCCTGTGGCCGAGTGGTTAAGGCACAGGTCTCGTAAACCTGAGGTCCTGGGTTCGATTCCCAGGCGGGATCACTTTTTCTACCTGTCTCCTTTATTTTTTGCGACGGCGAACCTGAAAAAAAAAAAAATGTTTATTTATATAATTCCTGTCGACCATGCCACTATTTTTCTATGGTGTATCCCTAATATGCAAAAATTCAATTGTCTGATATTTTGAGTAACTTTTTCTCTTGTCTTGACGATACTGATTTATTGGAAATGCAATAATAGACACATTATTTGACTGTGGCAGGTGATGACAAAACCAAAAATAAATTTCAATTTGACAGCCTCGCCAAATTTCCTCAAGCATAGTTACAGAGCCATTGAGAAAGGGGAAATTGTCAATATGACAGCATTCAAGCTTTGACTTACATTTTGTGGACAGAATGGTGAAAACATAAAGTGAAAGATATCCTACTTAAAGGAACATTTTCTAGGGTGAAATTTTGTGTAGAAACTGAATCTGACATAAAAAATGCATAATTATCAACTTGAAAATTTTCCCCATAGCACTGTACAGGCATATTTCTGCCCGAAATCCTCAAATATCATGAAAATTTGCTCTAAAAAAAATAAGTCCTTCAAAATGGGGATACTTAGGGCTAAATAAACATAAACTTGCTCTAGAGTTAGGTATTGGCAAGAGCAAGTTTGTGTTTGTTTAGCCTTAAACCTCCCAGTTTTGAAGGACTTATTTTTTTAGAGAATCCATTAATTTTTTCACGCCCTCAAAATTCTTAGGGGTGGGGGTAGCATATTGCAAGTTATTTTCTTTTCTGTAAATGAAGCTTACTTATTTATTATATTACCATTTAGCTATTGAAATACTGAGCAAAAAGACACTTAAAGCATCCCTATAGCTCATACGAATGATGAGATATGGCCTTTTCAAATAGAAAATGAGGCGAATATCGTACTTTTTCCAAATCAATTGTCACCCGAACACTCAAGTTTCTACTGCTGCTACGGAAATAAAGAAAGATGTTGATCCCATTCAATGCTTTTAATATCACAATTGTACCCTTGTTACACAATTAGTATAGAAAATTAGGCTCTATTTAATAGTGTTCATGTTCATACACTCACAGGAAATCTGCAAGTCAATTTTTTGTCACCCCAAAAGCGGCTATTTTCGGTCAAAATCGGACATAAAATTGAATTTTTCTTGAAATCTATAAAAGATAGGGAGTTTTAAGTGCCAAAATCTGAAACTACATGATATTTTACCCTTGGAAACATATAAACAATCAAGAATTTTTATTGTTTTCACCCCTAAATAATTTTTTCACACTTTTGTCCGCCAAATGTAAGTCAAAGCTTGAACACTGTCATATGAGCCATTAGTCAACAGACAATTTGCGTTTTAAAAAAATGGTTGTTTGAAATGACAATATATTTTGTATGTTTTTGTTGCAGCCTTGCAATTACCAACAGGAAAGGTAACAGTGATGCATTTAATGGCAAGGGAAACCCTTCCGGAACCCAATTCACAAGGTTTGTGCCAATATTTGTACACTTCGTATAATTTTTTTTTCAGGATTGCATGATATCAGCTTTTTAAAATACTGTAAAAGTGGACATTTTCGCATGATTCATTTTTTGTACTGTGCCAAGTTTGAACTTTTCCCCTTGTTTTTAATTTCATGATTCTAATTTCTTTCCATCGACCTATATACAAAAGGAATATATTTGCATGTTGTTATTTTCACGGTAGCAGTTGGAATACGAAAATAAATGTAGCGTGAAAATTTCCACTTTCATAGTAGTTGACTAGACACCAATTATTGGTCGTCGCGAGCATGTGATGATGCAGTTTTATTTTTGTACAATCCCATGATCATTTTACGTAACTTGTCATATATTGCAATGTTCTTGTGCTGTGAACATTTTTGTTTGAAAATGGATTTTTCAGATACATGTAAAGATTGACATGTTTTATTCAAGTTCAAGTTGGTTTTTTTCATCACATCAACAGAATACTATTAGTTAACCTTTTTTGTTCATGAATACAGGAAAATATCTACAGTCTGGTGCAATATTCCATGAAGCGAAGGCTGAATGGAATACTGCACCAGACATGATATTTTCCTGTATATTGTGAGAAAAAGCAAGGGGTAACAAATTTATCCTTTTAGTGAACATGAATTCTATTATCTTCCGACTTGTTCATAAACTTTGTTGAAGGAATTTTCTAATTGAAAGTAGGCCAGTTTCTTCCTTGCTTTTAAACAGTGCAATTATGCTGCGTGTGAAGTATGCACATGAGTCTTATGATATCGCGCAAATTATGTTATGCATACTCATGTGTTAGGACTACGAGATAATCGGAAAATATTACCTGCTTGTATGTTAATGAGAGTACACAGGTAATAATACAGACCTTTATCCAAGTTGTGTTTGACCAATGAGATTACAGAATTCTTATCAACTAAAGGATAATATTAGTTACTCCCTTTATGTTCACAAAATACGGGAAAATATCTATGGTACGGCACCAGACTGTAGATATTTTCTCGTATTTCATGAGAACAAAATATCTTTTTATAGTGAACATTACTATTATCTTCCGACTTGTTTGTAAACTTTGATAAAAGAATTTAGTTTGATAATCTTTGCTGAAATGTAGGCCAGTTTCTTCCTTGCTTGGAAACAGTGCATCTATGCTGCGCGTGAAGTATGCGCATGAGTCTTATGATATCGCGCAAGTTATGTTACGCATACACGCGTATTAGGACTACGCAGATAATACGGAAAATATTACCTGCCTATATTAATGAAGAGTATGCAGGTAATAATACAGAATTTTATCCAAATGGTATTTGACTAATGAGATTACAGAATTCTTATCAACAAAAGGATAAAATATAATGCACTATTGAAATACTTTCTATACTGAAGTAGGCTCAGGCGATTGTTAAAAACAATCGATTTCGATTAATTTTTTTTTTTAATCGATTATTTTCGATGTATTGAACATCGCGTGACTGTAATAGGTTGAGCATCATTTGTTGCATAAAATCCCACTATTAAACAAAGATGTGTTTAACAGTTGTTTCACTTGTTATTCTGGTTTTAGTTTCAGCTAATAATCACTTATAAAGATGCAACTATTTTAAAAACCACCTATCAGTTGAAAAATTGCTTTAATAATCTATTTGCTTAGAAAAACAGTCGATTATTTTCGATAAAATCTAAATGTCGATATTTCAATAATTGGGTTTATAAAAAATTGAGTACCCGATTAAAATAAAAATCGATTATTTTCGATTAATCTAAATATCGCCCAAGCCTGTTAACTGAAGAGTGATACTATCTTTCAGAATGTAAGTGCTTATTGTGTTAAAAGATGTTGAACAAACGATTGTCAGTTTCCTGGTTTTGACCAACAAAGAGGTCTGAAGTAGTTGACCAAATTTAACTTCAATGTTCACTCAGGTCGGCAAAGATTACCAAAAATGCTCACAAGAAAGCGGTAAATTATACTATATCACCAAATTTCGGTTACTCCATGTAATTTTACATGATATTAGGCTTAGGGTTAAGGTTAGTATTAGGGTTAGGTTAGGGTTAGGATTAGGGTTAGCATTAAGGTTATGATTATGATTAGGGTTATGATTAGGGTTAGGGTTTGGATTAGCTTACATGAAATAATTACATGAAGGATCGACTCAAATTTCACAGGAGATTTCATCAAAGTGGGCAACTCTACTGTACTTAAGTTAATTAAAATGTTAGGTTTGCCTCCTTACTGAAATAAATTAATAATGTTCATAGGAAGCAATTTGGTGTAATTGTCTATATTTAGATTCAAGGATATGAACATTAATTTCTTCACGTGGCTATTAATGCCTAATACATTTTGTACAACCAATACAACATTCATTTTTTTCGATTATCTTGTTTTGCCAAGTGAAATTCCGAAAATTGGCCATATACTAATTATTTACTTCAGTTAGTTATAAATAAGGAACGAACCAACAGGTTTGTGGCGTCCTACAAATGAAACTAGTTCTGTTTTTTGGGAGGGTAAAATACTTGATTCCATTTGGAAAAAAAATATTGGTCTGAAAAATATATTATAATTGTAAGAATTATTGTGGTTTTTGTTTGTTTTGTTTTTTTGTTTTTTTATCAACAACAAACATTGCAAAATCATTTTCAAAAAAGATCTTCTAATAAATGCCTATATTGCAATAATCAACATTTTCCATGATTTTTATTACTAGTTAATTACAGTAATTCAAACATTAAAAAGGCACATAAAATTATATGCTACATTGATTTCAGCTTGCCCAGCATTTTCCTCAGTTTTGGAAAGAGAATGAATCAAGAGTACCTGCTGGTTTGAACCATATCAAAGTCATAAGCCTTACAACATGTATAGCTGGCACATCTGGGGTTCGAACCGGGGGCTTCAGATGAGTCGTGGAGATAAGTAAAGTAAAGAAAGGTCACCTCACTAAATCGACTGACTATATAAGTCATCATCGGAAATAAGTTTCAAAATCAAAAAGCATGACTAGCATGTTTCCCCTAAAAGATGCTGCACCAGCCAGTTTCTGTTTAGTTATTACAAGGTGTGTGGATATGCCGGCTTTATTTACCCATCGACAGAGATACTAGGGTGTAATCCCATGATATGTCCAGTTTAATATACCCCGTTTAACCTACCTTTAAATATACAACTCAATGTTTTCAACATTTCAGGAAGACGTTTCTGACAGGGAGGGACGGAGTTGGCTGAAAAACTAAACTAAACTAGTTACATTTTATAGGATATCATCGATCTTTTGGTTTATTCCCTAAAGGATGAGGATTTATCTGTGTTTCATTTGACAAAACAGGATATTTTTTAATCCGCAAAAATTAGTGCTGTATTTTTCATGAGTACATGTAGTAAGATTTTATTGTTTTCTTGCTCATATCACTAGTATCCACAACATGCTCATCTATCAGGGCTCAGTTCTTTAACCCCAATACATTTGCACATTCATTGAATGACCTTTGAAAATTTGGGTTCAAAAACTCATACTCTGCAACATGAGGTCAAATTTTGCACTCTGATTGTTTAATTGAGGTTACTAAACTATGCTATTGGGAGGAGGCTATTGTGGTCCATAGTGTATGTAATTTGTGGGTGTATACATGAAGGTGAGATCAAGTTGAAATGGCAATCCTCATTTGCATGGTTTATTGCTATATAATCAGGTCAATATGGTACACGGACAAAGGTTCTGTTTATTCTATATCTGGTCTCGGTATTTAGTTAGCTTGAAATTCCCCTGGACAAGGAACTCACTGCTAATTTGTCCCGTTGTAACACGTACGAAACTCGGGGAGCTGATCCTGGATGCGATGGTTATTTGTGGAATGTCTAGGGTGTGCGCTCTTGAAGCAGCAAAAGTGCCTGATTTGTTGTTAAATGGTTTATGGAATGATTTGGGCCATAGTGGTCAGCGACAACCTGTAAAGTGTGCTGAGGCTTGTGGATTCACGTCTAGACGTTGTGCCTGTGCGTAGCGCCTGTGCGTAGCGCCTGTGCGTAGCGCCTGTGCGTAGCGCCTGTGCGTAGCGCACTATAAATCTCTGCTTTTTTTTTTTTTAATTTACTGAAAAATGTACACATTATTTTTTACTGTCAGAGGATGTAGTGGGCTATTCCAGTTTCAATCCATACGCCTCCTGTGACAGACATTGCCTTATTCTTCCGCACAAGGGGTGTAGATTTCACCCATTTTGGTAACCCCATTTTGAAATTCACGCATGGAAGATAACGGTCAGTGGCATCAACATATTTATTTTGTGATGCTGGTTAGTGCAAAAGGTGACAGGCTCAAGAAAATATTCAATTGAAATTTGTTTTGGGAACAAAAATGTGACTTCCGGATGTTACTGTGTCTTCTCTTGTGCCAGGATCGTGTGACAATGTTCTAAAACGTATGTGTCAAAACAAACACAGGTCAAAAGTTTAACTTGGACACAAATCAGAATCAACCCCCCAGATTCTGGTGTTGATTCTTACACAAAATTTGCTGAGAAGTTCAGACTTCCGGGCATCAGTCGCCAGTCTAGAAAAACCTTATTTGGGACAGTATATCCTGGTTTGTTTCCATTTTCTGTGTGGGTTTTAATAGACACATAAATCTGTGAAGCCATACAGCCATTGTTTATATCTCAGTACTAATTGTGTTTTTTTTCTATATTTCTTCCATTTTTCTCTATGCAGGACAAAGAAATCGAGGCAAGACAGAAGAGAGCAATTGCTGCGTCGTGCTGTAAAACCTGGCAGGGTGCAGAATTCTTTTTAGTAGTCAACAGCAGATCTATATCAACTCATTCATTCCCACAGTGCCTCTTATGTACCCACACCAACCCCCTGAAAGAATCAAAATCAACAGGTTTTATTTATGACATCGTGCTATTATTATAGAAGTAATTTTTTTTTTTCTGCGGTAAGAGTGGGTGGATACGAAGCATTCCCAGTTGAGTCAAGAGAAAATTTAAAGTGTGAAACATTACATCTGCATGCAGGTGGTATTGGAAGCATGGTATTGAGGGTATTAACTATTGTTTGATTCAAGAGTAGAATGGACATGCAATCACAGGTCCCATATATTTTTTTTGTTCGTAAAAGGTCGTGACACACGCTTCCTGCTTGATGTGGTTGTGTGTCCATTTAGTTTGTTAATTAATAGAGAGTAAGTGTATGCTGCCAGGTATCAAATCCAGAAAAGGAATGTGTTAATGAGCAAGCAATGATTGCATAATGTGTATAAAGGTTGATGGGACGTTCTTGGTCAAGTACGTCCATGATTAGATGGATGACTCATTTATAAATATTTCTGGATGTGATAACTGGCGAGATGGCATTTACACTGGTTAATCCAATTTCCCTAGGTCTAATATTCACCAGCAGAGCTAAACTTGCAATGTTGCGTCTGATGTCAGGGCAATGGCGCCCCGTGATTGGTTGTCGACATGTGCAGCGCAGTACCTCATATCTGGTCGTCCGGACGTCCGGTCAGAAGCAACATTCCAAGTTTGTATCTGCCGGGGACTATAATCATTTTCCCATTTCTGTTTTGTATAATCAAAAAGTCTTATAATTCCAGTGACTTGGGTCATCATTAATTTCAATTGAATTGGAAAGATTTGTCACCCATTCAGGCCAGATTAAGGTCATGTTATCCATGGAAGGTATATGGATTTCAACTGGAATAGCCCTATTCACCCATTGCACGATTCAGCCATATGCGAGGAGAGCCTCGATCTGGCAGCATGCATGAATGGGAATTGAACCAGTCATATAACATAGCCAGTTCGAGGCTCTTCCCGCATATGGCGGAACCGTGCAATAGGCGAATAGCTAGCGTGGAAAATAAACAGTCCCATTTGTAGAAAGTATTGCAAATACTCCCGATTTAATTTAAATATATCAAATACGAATATCAAATCAATGTTAACACTTATGCCCAGGGTAAATTCTGTTTGATTTTGCACATGAATGTGGTGTATGGTATTTGAGACTTTGTCATGACTTAAAGCACATCCATAAATACTGGTGGGGCGCTTGAAGTTAGGGACATGTTCTTGAATAGTCATTTTGAGTCAGAATTGAGTCTTTTTAACGTTTCAAGATGTATACAACACCATGATGAGAGTGTCTTGAGACTTAAACTGAAGTTATACTATCAGCTACAAAGGTGTCATTCCTTCATGTGAGCTACAGTCAGTCTACTCTGAAGTATAAAGTACCGACATGGACGCACAAATTGTGCACACCTGCAGTACTGCATACCTGCAGTAGAGACGCAGCACTACGCACTGTTAACGTGCTGTATACGGGCGTTGTCACTTTGTACTTCAGAGTGGACAAACTGTACTGGCTTAAATTTGCAATTCAAATGCAGTGTTAGACAGCACATGTGATAAGTATTATGACTTAAGTTTGTTTGGCATATATAAGGCGCAAAAACTCATAACACTGTGTATTAATGGCATGCACGCAGTTGGGCGCAATGCTTATATGCTAGTTGTGCGTCGCGTAATGCGTGACTGGCGTATGCTTATGTGAATTTATGCGAGCGTGAGTTGGGACTTTATTGATGTGCGCAGTAACAATAGCTGAATAATTTCCACCTTATATAAACCGAACAAACTTTAGGCTATACTATTTTTCACTGTGGTGAGGTCAGTAATGCCATTGCCTGTTTCATTGGGTACAGCTTCAAATCGCGAGTGTTTGCTCAAAGTGCTGGTATACACATACGTGCATATAAAGGTGCCACATAGATACGCATGCAACACAACTGCATCAGTGTGTTGTCACTGATTTACAGAGAAGAAAAAAGTATAACTTGGTGATTTTGGACTTTGTGTCAAATCTTACAGACTCATTTTCTAACCACCTGTATTTGGGCTATTCTAAACTAATTGGCGCCCCCTCGTAAAGAAGAAATTAACTTTTAAGGAAAATACAAAGATTGGAAAGAGTAATTGAAAAATAGGTGGAATAGAGGCCTTCAGCGTGACGTCATATGCTGCCATCTTGTGGGTACATGCTGTGACGGTTGTTCGATCTCCATGCGTGAGCAGCAAAATCACCTCATTGATGCGCGATAACAGCTGCGTGGCAAGCTGCGCCCTCCGCGTAGTGTCCGACGCATGAACACACAGATCATTTGTACCCACAAGATGGCGAAAGGCTGACGGCCTCTATTAACAGGGATTGAATAGCAGATGGAATGGCGCATTGAAATGTGGATTATTAGGTCTTCTTTGGTGGGGTTTGCCAATAATTATGGAATAGTCCACTAATATGCTTTGTATCAAACGTATTATGAAAGGAATACACACTCCATGACATGTTACACGTCCATGTTTTATTTTTGTAAATCATGAGATGGAATGTATATTTCTCGGTTTCAAAAATACTGTGTGGTGGAAAGAGAATGCCAAATAAGAGTGGTAGTAAAAAATATCTGTCAATTGGAGCTCTATTATCCATTCCGTGGTTAAAGAAACATGCAGTTAGATTCTTTTATGTAAGAGAGAGAGAGAGAGTGACGGCCATTTTTTTCGGTGCAAATTCTTCTGCTATATTATATCAATGAATTAATATTGGATGTGTGTTGTTTCCCATTAATATTTACCTATGTAGAAACAGTGGGTATTCCAGGGTACATAGATAAATACTATTACGTAATTGTACAACAACAGTTGGAATATGCCATTATCGTGAATATGGTTGACCAACAAATGTTGTCTCAAAGTCATAAGGCGTATACTTTGAATAGCTTGAGACAGGCATAAGTTGTGGCTAATAGGCATCTCTTAAAGCCAGGCTATTATAGTCCTACATCATTGCAGGTAATTTTCTGTATTTTCAGTTTTCCGCAGTGACTTGGGTTCTTGGTCTTGATTCTCGGCTCAAGTAGTTAGCTTTTTCGGTATATTGGACTATTGGTGTTTTGTGCTGCAGAATGCATAAATTTTAACTGCTGCAGAATATGTGGTGGCATATAATCTAGTGGTACGCTTGTATCCTCTACATGAGCGACATGCAAACATGGAGAGTCTGAGCTCTCCTTGTATAAATCTCTTTGGTCATGGCAGAAGGTTGAATGTAGGTATTGAAACCACATCACATGCAGATGGTTTGTCAAGTGTTACAACTTTGGATTAAGTTAAAACTATTTTAGAATCACTTGTCATTCAACTGAAAACCTAGGTGATGGTTAAATGTATCTGTGTCTAGTGTCATGGGTAACAAACATGTGGTTTGGCCACTATAAAAGGCTAGAATGTGGTGTATGCTTGGTGTAAGATATTCATGAGTTAAACTAGTGTAAAGACTCCATTGTGAAATTAAGCAGCTTACGGAATAAAGCTGTATAATCCTTCAATAGAAGATTTGTGCTAGGCTAATTCCATGCAGTCTTACACAAAGGATAAACCCAGAATGTGAGAAGCACAATGCAATTCAACAATAAGAAAAATCTGAAATTATTAATATTTTCCTTCACATCAGTCAGTCTGTGTTCTATGATGTTTCTTGCAGGTGCTTAACCAATTGCATACCAAAAATTAATGAGCAGTCGGTCATGACTAAAAGATGACTAAAAGAATCCTGATGGTTGTGACCATAGTACTTCAAATAGACTGATTGCTTGTTATAAGAACATAATGATAGCAAGTTTCTGCTGTGACAAGTTTTGGAGATAGTAGGAGCCTAGTGAGGTACAACCGAAAAGACTGGTTTGTGCGTTGTTTATAGAGGGCAAAATAGTGTACCTCCGGATTATATCGCTATGCGCCTGGCAAACTTTGATTCAAAGTACATGGTTGCTTTTATTCTGCATGTAACGCATTTCGCAAAAAAAGGGCGCTAAGCGCTGCATAAGCAAACATTTGTAACGCTAAAGCTTAAAGATGCCAATCATCCTTCTATTTCTGTCTTTAGCCTATTAAGCATGAGGAGGTACTGTTTGCCCTCAATGAGCGACAAACCAATATGGGTGATTTACCATAGTGTTACACACAGCAATTTTGAGTTGGCACTCTTTGGTTCTAATCTCTGTGGATGATCCACATGTTTTGGGTTTTACACATGTAGCAGCCACTTCTTACATTTTAGGGTTCATAGAAAATTGAAATTAAGTGGTGTCAAAATGATACAACACATCGGCACTAACCATCTATGTATTGAAATTAAGCGTTAGTTTTCACAGTGTGATTATTAAAGAGCTTGACCTGCCCCAGTGTTGTGTGTTCTAATACCAGTTGTATGGGAATTGTATGGAAACTCTTGTTCTCTATTTCCCCATCAGGGAATGGTACTCTAATGAATTAAGTATATACATTGTTGCTATGTTCAAGTGCTCATCATGGATTAAAAGAGAAAATAAACGAGAAGTCTCTGCCCAATGCTCTCCATTCGCTTCAGAATCCCATGAGTGCAGTAATATTAATTTCTTTGTGTCAACCATTATGGCTGAATACCACTCTCCACTCTCTTTGAAAACAAAGCATTTGCCTGGTCTTGTGTGAATTGAAACCAAAAAATTAGACCCAAAATTGGTTTGTCACACCTGGAGACAAAATAGTGTACTTCCGGTATTTATCAATAAATTGTCTAGTTTCGAACGATAATTTGCGTCCAAGCTGTGGCATTGCAAAGGTTTGTGTGCATAGCACTTAGCACATGTTATCGGCACAACACAAAACTTCAAATCAAAGCTTACTTTGGGCATGGAAAAATAATCCGAAGTACATTATTTTGCCCTCCATGAGTGACATACAAAAACGTGGCAGAGTGGGCTCTCTTTAGGTCTAATATCTTTAATTGAAATCATTACACAACCAGTGTGTTTGATTAACACAGCTTGTGGGCAATGAAAAATGGATGTTTACTGTAATTCAGTCGCTGTTTTTCGTCATCCATGGCCATGGGAGTCTGAACACAAGAATAGCACTTTAAATATTTGACTATGGCTAAAAATGAAACAAGTTTGATTCCTGCAGGCTGTGGTTTTTGGAGCAATTATACTGCATTTGGTATTCTTATTTGAACATTAGTAATATATCATTAAAATCGAGCTTTAGTTTTGCACACACTTGTAATTTTCGTATAAAGAAACCCAATTTATAATTGACTCGCCCATCAATATATGCAATTTGAGGGGTATTTTAGGATGAATCCTGACTTGTTCACATTTTGGTCTTTATGCCACTAGAGGACACAAGCTTGTTTTGCCTAAAAACAAGCTAAGTACATAATTTTGGGCTATTCCAGTTGAATTCCATACACCCCAAATGGAAGGCATGACCTTAATCTCCACGCATGGTGTAGATTTCAAACGGAGTTGCCCATTCAGGTAACCCCCATTTGAAATTTACACTCATGCACTCAATATGGGAAAGATTAAGGTCATGTCTTCCATAGGGTGTGTGTGGATTGGTGTTTTGTTTTTGCATCTCGTAGTCTTACTGTTGTTTTCAAATTTAGAAATGAGTGATATTTTTTTAATTGTGTCTGTTTTTATTTCTTCAGTAATAATATTTATTTTGTAATTTTTGCATTTAGAAGTTACGGCTTGAAGTCATTAGTTTGTTGGTGGTGGGGTTTTAGATAAATTTATTAAATAAATAGCCTAGATCCCTTGGTTATTTTCTTTTAAAGTTTTATTATTTTATTTTTTGTTTATGAAAAAAGTTGCACCAACACGCTGGTTGTGTTGATGGGTTATACAGCACAAGCACAGTCGTACGTCATCTTCTATATGTACTCTATATCCATTACGTTAAGATGCAAACAAATAAAAAAAAAATCCAAATAGAATTGTAGTTAATGCTGTAAATGTTAAGAAACAAACTGATGCAATATATTTAAGCTTTTCACACTTAATTAAGAATATCCTCATCAGTGTATCTTTGTAACTTAATTGTGCTTTATCACTATATGTCCAAGATGCGGTGTAAGATATACATGAGTTAGACTAGCGTAAAGACTCAATTGAAGAATTACGCAGGGATATGTATAATCCTTCAATAGAAGATTTCTGTGCTAGGCTAATTCTATGTAGTTTTACACGAAGGATAAACAGTAGATGACCCATCAAAAACTTAAGATTAATCTGTATATCTGTAACATAACTTTTTTTTTTTAATGGCCATGTGGATGTATCCAATATCCATCCTGTTCAAATCCCAACTGCATCCACCCTGTGACCCCTTGTCTTTGTCACTAAAGTCTTCCTACTATCAAATCTGAAGAATGTGGAATGATTGAAGAGGGTATAGTTAGTGCCCAAGGTTCTAAAGCTACAAAATTGTATCTCTTAGATTTGTGGGAATGAAATATTAAGAATTTGTAATTCAAAGAGGAATTTGGGGTGATTCTCATGTGCTTATTGAAGTGTGCATTTCATTGATAGAACTTGAAGTTGACATTATGCTGTCGGTAATTATCTGAAGAAAACAAAAAGTGGTCACAAGACTATGTGGGGGAGGGGCGTGTGTCACTTTTGCGTCTTTTTGTGCTACAAAGAGTGAAGCTCTATTTAAGTTTGAATTCATCTTGTGTAGAAGAATTGTTAAAAATGTGTTATGACAATGACCACGTAAGGGACTTAATTTGGAAGTATGGTTTTTTTTCGCATTCATGATACAAACGATTCATACAATTGCAGATTTCTGAATTTTAGGAATCAGTTGTTAGTTGTAACAAGGTTCTGTAGAATTTAGTAAAAAAAAGCAACATCAAAAATGTAAGGCATTTGGCATGGAGTTAGCTCTAACTTGATTTACAATAGGTATAAAAAACAACAACCAAGATATCATCAAAATTTCTATTGTCTTGATTATGTGTGTCCTTGAGGCCTTGTCATCCCTGCTCTTGACATGATTTTAATGTTGATCACTTGTGTAACTGCATGTTTATACTTGGCACTCTGTATCGTTACGCATAACTGGCCAAGTAACAATCCGATTCACCAACAATTAACTAGCATGCTTCTACTGGAGCCTAAAAATAATGGTTGCGGTGTCTACCGGGAGTAATGAAATTACTGTGTATGTGTACCAAAAGTACTGAAAAACCTTCTGGAACCAGTCAGGTGCCACAACAGTTTGGTGAACTTCCGGTTCACAAACCAACCTTTACTCTGCTGTGTTTCTACTGTGGAAAATACTCGGTGTCGCATTGCATGATCTATCTCATGAGGTGGTTCAACAGTTGCTGAGTGGCCACACCGCATAACTCTGAACCAATCTGTTTCTACTGAACACATTAACAGGTATTACTCTGAACTAAACGGCATCACCCGCTAAACCTTTCCCCAGTAGAAACACAGTTAGAAAGACCATCAACAAGGCCTTAAATATGAAGTTTCTTAATTAGAGGCATTTGGAAATGAGTGGCAAGCATGTATATCTAAGTTTTGATTTGTTTGTAACATACACACACACACACACACAAGTACGCACTGTGCAGATGTATTTGTAGTGTGGGTTGACACAGTGGGCCCTATATTGTATAGTGCCAGTTTTATTGTTGAACCACCAGTCCTTTTTTTCTCCATTGCATATACAATGTAGTGTGTGGTAGTTTTTCCAAGACATGACTCTATTTTGTCAAAACTACCGGGTGGAATTACGATTATGTAATCATAATTTATCTGTGTCGGATAGCATTGTTGTGTTAAACAATACCCATCATTTTGGCTATCTTGTACAGTGGAACTTTGTTATTGCAAAATTGTCAGAGCCACAGAATTTAGTATTTGCTAACAAAATTGACTGTTATCAGGTCTTTATAATGTACGAAATATATGCTAAGGAAGCATTTTGTGTAGACCAAGTTTCCACTGTATTTTGACACCTGTGACGGCTACGGAGTAATCATAACTGTATACGATAGTGTATTTGTGTGTTTATATGACGTCACATGTGGTACAAAATGATTGCCATAATTGTTTTATCATGGTTTGGATTTTGCTTGTATCCAGGATTATATTGGGCTATTCCAGTTGAAGCCCATATACCCCCTATGGAAAACATGACCTTAATCTCCCACACAGGGAGTGTGAATTTCAAATGGAGTTACCTAATCAGACAACCCCAGGATCATATCTTCCATTTGGGGGTGTATGGATTTCAACTGGAACAGTCCATTGATATAAAATCGAATGGATTGAAAATAATGCACAACATTTATCAGGGACCACCTTTTGAGGAGAGCGAGGGCAATTGCTATCTACTGCTCTCCTTAAATCTGATATAGGAGAGTGATTTTTAGCTCTCCTTAGTTGACCATTTTCTCCTTACATTCTGTTGGAAATGCTCTAAACAGCTCTCCTTGCAGGCTCCAGAAGAGCTATTGAATGCTCTCCTGCAAATTCCAAAAGACAGTCCCTGATTTATAGGTTGAGCTATGAGCTGTTAAATATTGGGTAAAACTAAGGCGGTTAAATCATATGTGATACATTGCTCCATTGACCCTAATGCTTAATAGGCCAAACAGTTTCAGGGTACTTATGTGGATAGTGCATAATACAACAATGCTTGTACATAGTGTTGTCACTGTGCAGTGCTCTCTAAACAGTGGCATAGTGCACACCTAACATACTACACACACTTTTTTTCCGTAGAAAGCAGTCATTGCCATGTTATATTAATGTTTTGATTCAACTAAAAATCAAAACGAGACTTTAATTTGCTGCTGTAACCAGCAAACTGTTTTCTCTGCTTTTCACATGCAGTGTGGAAAATAACATTTTTTAAAAAAAAAAAAAAGAAAATGTTGTTTAAAAATATATGTCAAAAGTGACACCTCTCTTTATTTTAAAACAATAAGAGGAGTGTTGTCAAACAAACATTTTATATAGTGTGTGACATGATTAAAAAAGGAAGAGATGAAATTTTGTAATATCAAAATACTGATGAATATGTAGTCATAATATATGCTCATAATGTGATGATAGTATTTATGTAAGTATATATTCTTAATTCTTGTGTACGGTAAAACACACTATTCTGGCTTCTTTATAATCACAAGTTTTCAACAAATTTCCTGTGATGTAAGTGTCACCCACCATAAGCATCAGAATTTCCTACTTTTTGTTGTCTGTTATACCTGTTTTGAATAATTATTCAGGTTAAATTTACTGACATGAATATACTGTTTAATGCTTGTGATCCTTTTTACTGCGGGTTATAATTACTTTTCGGTACTTCCTCAGTATTTTCTTATTCTTTCTCATAGTTCAATGACCCCCATTAAAAACCAAAGCTCGAATATTGACCTCAAGTTATGGAACATGAGTTTTTGTACCCAGCTCATCTAAAGGTCATTATTTGGGTGTAGGAACATATTGTGGTTAAGGAACTGTGTCCTAGAGATTGTCTTGTTTGAGATCCTAGCATCTGAAAGTGGGTAGACAAGAACAGAGAAGTCAAATATCAAACTCGTACAGCAAATCTGTAGCAATTACTGCTTAAGATTTGAAATCAAAGGATGTCATCATCAGCAGTAAATTTGTGATGGTAGCTTATACCTTTAAGACCTTAAAGTAGGGAAGTATTCAAGTTAGTTGTGGGAGAGACTTACGGATGCACACCCCTGGCTCTGAGCTTCAGGCTTTAAAGCAGTCTGCTGCCCTCACACAGGCAAAAATTGCACACTACAGTGTAGGACATAGCAAGAAGGCATGCAGCAAAAATGGCTGTCACTTGCTACTTATGTATGTCTTCTCAATTTAGCTCGGTTGTTGACATCTTAATCATTGCCTCCATTCAGTGCTGAGTCATTGAATGTGTTGATGTAAACGAATCAAGTTAATGTCAGGGATGTTAAACGGGAGATACATCTTTAATGTGATTTGGTATTTTTCGACATCAATATAAAAAAAAAAAGACTTATTTTTAGATATTGATGCAAGAAATGTTGCATACTTTGGTCATTTTTATCAGTGGCATGTCTTATAGGTCTGATTGTCTGATAAATTTGCATATATACGCTTGTTTTATGTTATCACTTTCTTTTGACCCAAAATGTAAAGAAATAGACAAGAATATATGGTCGGAATACAATGTGTCTTAACATGTCTTGATTGAATTGTTCATTTGAGAAGGCCTATCAAAAATGTACAAAAATGATTTGACTCAAAATTTTAGTATTGATCATCGAGAACATTTACCGATGCTAGGTTTGCGGATTTCTAGCCTGAATATGTCAATTGACTTCTTTCTAAACGCTGTGGGAAGTCTTGTGAGTAAATGATACCTGTTGCCTCTACTAGTTCTAGTAATGAAAGAATAGATCTAATATTTATCCAACACTGGTGTCTACATTATGCTTTGACTACTTAACTGTACAAGCCATACATCATTCTTATGTTTTAGTGGGCTACATTATAGTGGCTAACAACATGGGGTGGGATGGGGCTGGTGGGAGGGGATGGGGTTAGGGGTGGGTGGTAATGATTTAATGGGTATTCATTCACCTTTTATTATATGTGAAACTGAAAGATTATTTATAACTTTGAATTTTTGAACTCATGTTGAATAATGAGGAAATAATATATGTGCATGTGTGTGTTCAGACAAGAGAGGGAGAAAAGGAGCAAGCGATTTTTATGCAGTGTTATATGCCGAGTATGCACGACTTGGTAAAGTAGGTCACAATTTATTTTTCTGCAGAGCATATTGATAATGCTTTAATAATGTTTTGAGTTGGGAACGAAAACAATAGTCGTATAATACTGTCATGCGCCACATATGTATATAATGATGATTTTTTGTTTTTTATTTTCCCCGACAACTTGAAACACTGAAATTCATAGCTCTTTGCAAGATGAAAATATATAGAGAATTTTAGGAGAGAGGAGAACATGTGCCATAATTTGTGATGCATATACATCCATTTGTTATTGTAGTCAACTCTGCAACTATTTATACATGGGTTCAAAAGATGTGAATATTGTAATGGAGTTTTTCCATGGTGGAACAATTCATAAGTCATATTAATGTAGTAACAGAGAGTCGCAAGTGTCTCAATATGGTATGTGAGTGATTTTCTTCAAGGCACATGCATTTGGGAAATTTGTGCGTTCAAAACAGGAGCATAGTCCCATTGCAGGACCTGTTGACAAACAAAAAGATAATCTTTCGTAGTATTGGCATCAGATAAGTGTGAATTGGTTACAAAATTGCTTACAATTGTAACACTGTACATAACAATATTTGAGGAAGATTTTTGAAGATTGATGCTGAAGAGTGTATTCAAATAAGCATTGGCATGGCTAATGCTTTGAACAGTAAAGTTTGCTTAGGAACTAATAAAGAGAGATTTGTGTCCAAACTAAAGAAGTTTGATGACTTGATGCAATCATCACTGTATGAAGTCCTCAATCATCACTGTATGATAAACTTTGATGACTTCATAGTGTGGTGATTGCAGGACATTTTATAACTGAATTCTCACCCTGAGAGCCTTGTGATTACTCACATGATTACAGAAGGTTGTATCCTGTGTGTGAGATGCATTGTATAAAATTGAAACTATCCAATATTTGATTGACATAATGTGACTCTGAGAATGTAAATTATGTGCACATGATAGTCTTGTGGTTTCACTGACAAATGTGTAAGAGGTAGTAGTATCGCATTTGTTATGTATCTATAAGCTGTACTGGCTTTGGCGCACAATTTCAAGGTTGCATGTTCAAATCCCTATGGTGCCATTACACTTGAGAAGGGCTTTAACCTCTATTTTATGTCAGCACACTGGTGTACCAGCATATAGTGCTGTTATGTGAAGATACTCACTGCAGGGGAAACCCGAGGGAGGAGCGGCAAATACCCCAAATTAACTTCTACAGGGAGTCTAGCCCAAACGCAAATGTAAAAGAAATGAGAGATGGTTACGGCTGTCACCATTTTTATGTGTTCATTGATGTGGTGGTTATGAAAAAGATAAAATTAACTGGAACTCTTACAAGAGACCATAATATGTCTCAGCTTGAGCAAAAACTATTAATTAATGTCCATTGAAAAGTGATACTATTGAATCCCTAACAATAGCCATTCATTAAGTTGACATTCATCATGCTTAAATTGGCTGCATGTTTGGTTCTTCTCATTGTCAAAAATCCGCTCAAACATCATTGCAACCAACTTTCTGAAGGAGAAATGTAGCAAGACTACACATGCCCACAGTCTCACACTGGTGTATTATTAGAGGGGGAGGGGAGGGGGCTTTTCTGCTTTGTTTGATGTAAGTGTCTGCCTGACCAAGAGAATATCATGAGCATCTCCATAGTAACCGGGCAATTATGAGCAGCAACTCATTAAGGCATGAATCCCTGTAAATGCACTTTTATAAAAGGTTTAGGAAACAGGATATAAAATAACAATGCTTCAAAAGCAATGTGTTTTCTTAGCATTTTATGTCGAACATTTTTCAAAGAAAATTGTTGTAAAGGAAGTTCACTTCCTGAGATTTTCAGTGAAAATTGAGCGAGTCAAAAGATGCAAGATATATCACTCAAGATTAAAATGTATATTGGTTGTGGGCTTAATTTGTATTCAAACCCACCATTGGGAAATGCTAATATGTTTGGCGCATAGGTTTATAGTAATTTGTAGGCCCAAGTGTCCTGATGGAGAATAATGTATTGTAGAGGACTAGAAGCCCAATTATACCAACATGTTGACTGGAGCACTAAAAGATTAAGTGCTTTTCATATAAATCACTTGTTCACTGGCCTATGAACATCAAAATGTGTACAAGGGCATTGGATATTTCAGAAATGTAGTACCGTTTCTTATCAAAATCTGATCGCAGTACTGTGTGATCGGACATTTTGAGAAATGTCTGATATGCTTAGCCTATTACAGTTATCTTAGTCTAGTGTACAAGGGACTGATTTGAAAAAGCAAGCAACATTTATGTGTTCCAAGCAGGTGTAATGTATCAAATATGTAGCAGTGTATTAAGATCTAACAGACAAGTGGATGTATTTGCTGATCATACAAAGGGTTTTTATGGGTTATAATTGTAATACATGATCAGGTGTACAGGTGGTTCACCTATTTGTGTATTAATGCATTTCTTTAGTGTTGAGCAACTCATCAGTAAATGCATCAATATCAGAGTGGGAATTTATATTTGTTGTTACAAACTCTACAATTCGGACATATTGCAGAGTAAGGGAGAGAGAGAGTGAGTGTGAGAGAGTTGATAAAATATTCAGATAATGTGAATTGTAAAAAAATGATGAAGATGATAATAATAATAATATACTCAAAATGGACTTGCTTTTATCTACTCCCTACTTATGTAAATGGACACTTCAATTGCCAACTAACGATGTTTTGTTTCTTTTGTAAATGCAGAATAGTCTTACTTTTCAAAGGCATGTCCATTTTGAGTGATTTAAAAGCAGCAAAGTAGTAAAAACTTGTTAATGTCTACCCCCACTTTATCCACTCATCACAAAGTGATACTAATAGTGTTGTAAAAGAATTGCGAGGAAAAACAGAGCGGGTGCTGAAAACAAACCTTGTCGTATACCACAGTGTTCCAACAATTAGCAAGTTTTTACGATATAGATTGTTAGACTCCTTCCCAAGTCTAGCCATGTTCCCTTTATAGGGGACAACCAAGTGCTTGGATAGGAGTCTAGGATGGCTGCCCTTATTTTTGCCCCAGTTATGTTCTGGGGCTATAATATTACTGTACAGTTGTCTTTGAAATTTGGAATAGTATATTGTATATGTTGTAGATAATGATTCATTATTCATGTATTTCCCCCCCTCTTGTTGTAATGGAATATTCCAGTTTACTGTGGCACCTACAATCATATTCTTAACCCCAGATCATATCAAGAAAAGAATATAATTATAATACTATTTTGTTGTACTGCGTAGTATTTAAAATTCCACAGTTTCATGGAAATGCATTATATATGTGACACCGTTTGATACTGGACAAATGATAAAGGGAAATATTGGTTTAATGTATGCGATAATTTGAGAAAGATAACTAGGGTTTTCTACCACAAATATTGCCCCATTTTAATTGATTAAGTGCACATTCTTCTCCAAGTAAGTATAACAAAAATTTGTTTTGAGTTTATTATGTAGCATTTTATTTAAGATTTGTTTTTACCTGTAATAAAACAACAAAGAAACTTGATGTCCTTTGAAAAGGAATTGATAAATAATATAATATAGCATATGCAATATTTGGTGAAAAAGTGTTTTTATTTTATGACTGTGACCCATCTGGGTTAATGTTATTTCATTTAGATCAGTTTACATTGTATAGACCACTTGACATCTGACGTCATTGTTCGGCCAGTAAATGCGTGACGCATCATAGTTTGCTCAGGGCACATGCATTTTAAAAAGCCCACCACATTTCATATAGTACAAGAAAGCCATTGAACAGTGTAGCGGCTCGTACAAGCATATCATAGATGAGTCCCTCTCCTTTGTTGATAAACAACAATGTCAAGTGGTCTATATAGTGGTCCAAAACTTTCAGCCCATTTTGACAAGCAACAGAAATCCACACAAAAATTTTACTTTTCAGAAATCCACTTTTTGGATGGTATTTTATTTAAAGGGACTATCAGTGACTGGCTAAATCAGAAAATCGAATAAATCATCACAAATCTTAATTTTAGATTTATGTATTTTGTGGAGAAAATGGGTGTGTAAGTGATTAGATGTAAAACAACAACCAAAGTCCCATGTTGCAATGTTGGGGTGTTTGTCTGTGCATTATAAAGTACACTTGTAGCTGCTACATGAGCAAGTCGACCTTGGGGATAAAAAAACATTAGTGACATATCTTACCGATATTATTTTATATGCTTTGTCTCGGATTGCCTTCAATCAATATTTGTCTAAAATTGCATGATTTTCTGTGAATTTAATTTTGATGGTCATTTGATTTGCAATATGATTAAAGTCCCTTAATTGAGCCACAAAATCGGGCAATTCCAGTTGAACCTCTATACACCCGTATGGAAGACATGCTTAATCTTCCACCCAGGACTTACACATGCATTTAACCCTATTTGATATTCACACTACCAGTGTGGAAGATTTAACCCTAACACTGACCATGGGTTTTTGATATCGGAAGGTAGAGAAGGAACAAAAATGGAGAGAAGATGAACAAAGAAGTCACTTGGTATCTCCGGGAATTGACCCTGGGACCCTTTGCGTGCCATGCACAAGATCGCTGACCTCATGCCATGAGGGTTTTGCTGGCCTGGAGAGCAATTCCGTGCATATATATGATTAGGATGATTGTGCCATGGCATCACTTGGCATAAATGCTTGCGCAGTGGTTTTCTTTGTGGTTAAGGTTAGGGTTAATGTCTTCGCTATAAAGGGTGTATGAATTTCACTTAGAATTGCTCATTGTGGAATAGCAGCCCTGAAAGAGTACAGACAGACAGGCGTTGTACAACTTTTGAAAGACATGGGACATTAGCATTTGACATATGGTTATTTAATTTTCAAAAAAATTTAAATACTAATATTTTGTCATGCTTTTGGCAAAATCCAGGGGATGATTAGGACTAAAGCCTGGGGATACTTTAAATCTGACTAGGGTTGTTACATCGTTAAAGATTTAATAGCCGATGTCATTTCTATTAAAAAAACCATTTTGACAAAAACATGCATGTTTGCCACATCAATTCTAAAAACCCTGCTGAAGCTATAAATTAATATCCCCTGAGAAGCAGGCATAATCATGGGGAACCCCCCAAACTTTCCCCTATAAGCATTTCAAGTCAAGGTGAATCCACCGAAAAACGTTGGAAATGTAAAGAAAGCAGCGAGTTTAAAAAAGGCCCACCTATGCTTACTTTTTGAAACTTGGTCCCAATTGTAAAAGGCAATGATTTAAAGCTGTAGGTATTATGTGTGATTTGCTCCACAGCACCACAATTTTTCTTGAATTTCTACTTATAGCATGATTGTATTGCCCAATGGTGTACTAAAATACCATGTGAAAGATCAAGCATGGAGTGCTCTGATTACAGTAAAATTTAAAGTTTTATATTAAATCCAGAGATCTCCGGTTTTATTCAGAGTTCACCGATCGAGTGATGGCTAACATTGAATCCAATGTGACCTTACGAAGTAAAGTTAACAAGCAATTGAATAGACGAAGGTCCAGTTTTAAAAGTGACAAACTTGCCGATACAACAAGGCACAAAAAGATTCCAACAAGCACAACAAAGAGACAACACAGTTTCTTCAATGAAGCTTTAATTATAAGCAGTATTTATTTCAGTCTTTACTTCTCTGTAATTTTCATAACTTCCATTTTATTTGTCAGCTCTTTTGTTTCAGTTTTCTTTTGTTCCTTTTGTTTTAAATTAAAGGCACACACAAATTGGCCATTTACCAATCTCAAACCAGATGTCTAGTCCGTGGAATTTTGAATAAGCCAGTTTGTCACTTTTAAAACGGGACCTTCGTCTAATCACAGATCCTGGAAATGCTTGTAACTTTGCTTCTTGAAGCACAGATCCTGGAAATGAAGTCACATTAGATTCAAAAGGGTGTCATAATGTGCCAGATTGGATGGTGCATCTATTAAAAAAACAAATTTACCCCAATATGGTTCAGTTTTGAAATTCTGATTATTTTTCCAAATGTAAGGATACTTTTTGGAGCAGTATATTTAAGATCAACACAACATATAGCTGCAGTATGTGTCACACATCGATAATTACAGGTTTGTTGAATTTGTTGTGCTGAATTTCAGTTTAAACTTTTGAAAATTAATCACTGACATGTATGATCATTAGTGCCAATTGGGTCATTTTGCCAAAAGTGTGTGTGTGTGTGGGTGGGGGGGCATCCCTCCTGTCACCACCAGGATTGACGCCCATTTGTATGAGCTAACAGATTTGGGGTGCATTTTCACCCATTTTGATTTATTGATTGCCTTCAATTTCATGAAAATGCTGGGGGGGGGGGGCAACTCACATAATGGTCTGTGTGAATGCGTGACCAAAAAAACAAGTAAAAAGGGGTATTTTTTAGGCATGGCAAGTAACGCGCATGACACATTTAGAGTCTAAAAAACACTGATTTTCAAGAATAAGGGTAGTTTTCTGAAACTGAACAACTTGTTTAGGGTATCTTTTTAAATTGTTGGTAAATAGGGAGTCCAAAAAGGGCACATTTTCATTTTTACTAGCCCAAAAGTCTTTAGGGGGTAAATTCTATACTGTAAAACACTTAAATTTCACGAGGTATTTAATTTCATTTAATTTTATGAGGACCTGAAATTTGCAAAATTAACCCCCCCCTCGGAATTAAAAATTTACATTGTAACAGTAAATCTGGATTCGGAATTTAAAATCCTCAAAAATCCTGCTTTTCCTCAATTCGCGAAAATACAGTACATGCAAAGTTGAAGTGTTTTACAGTATTAAATTACCTTTTTAAAGGGCTAAATTTGCTGGTAGTAGGGTAAAAGTCATTTTGGGGGTGATTTAAAAAAATTGGTCACACATGTGTACACTATCATACTTGAGTAGCCCCCCAGATGAAAATTTGGTTTAAGGGATCGGATAGCAATGTTTGCACAATATTTGTGTGGGACATGAGAGCACATCAGGCATATCAAATTGCATTCTGAATATGAGGAATGTCCTGATATCAAATAATTGAAATTTGCAATATACAACATAAAATTTTATGGCAAATTATTCATAATTGATATTTTTGACATTTAACAGTACTAATCAAACTATATTAATGGATTTGGCAATCATAAATTTAACCAAGTATATAAATCTAATATGTACTTAAAGTGTGTGCAGCTAAAAAGCCTTCCATCATTTGAAATTTGTTACCCAAAGACCTAACAACTTTATGTACCGGTATACATGTATAATCTTCAGTACAAAAGATCATGATCGGATTTTCATTCCAGCTACATATACTTTAAGTAGATATCATTAGATTTACAAAGTTAACCTTGAGGACTGTTTTAAAATATCACAAATATCACATGTATCAATTTTTAATAATTTGCCATAAAATTTGTATAGGCCTATAGTTGCGAATTTCAAAAAATCTGAAAAAGTTATTTGATATCAGATATTCCTTGTATTCAGAACGCAATTTGATATGACTAAATTTTTTGTGCTCTCATGTCCCACAAAAAATACTTTGCAAATGCTGATATCTGATTCTTCAAAATTTTCTCAAAGAAGTGCCAATTTTTCATTGATTTTAAAAAAGATAGTAAAAAATTTCAAAAAATTGGTATGATTCCAGGTTTGTTTTTTTGTGAAATTTCATTTGAAGTTGTATAGTTGCACATCGATCCCCACAATTGTTTAAAGAATGGTGGGGGCATCTAAGATATTCTCGGGTGTGGGTTGGGGGGGGGGGGGTAGGGCTGCCAATGTTGTTTCTTGACCCGGACGCTACCAACCCTAGTTACGCCACTGCCCACATACTATGAACCCATGATAAAAATCCCCTGGGGGTAATGGAATATTAGAATTCGACCATTTCTTATTTTTAGACCCTAAAAGTGGCAAAGTGCTATATAGCTATAGAGCAAAATTGTTCACTTATATATTTGTTGGGAGTCATGGCCTCCCCATGAGGCTATAACCCTAGCTTGGCTTAATTGAGCAATTTGCTTGAGCCTTGTTCCATCAGAGCTGGTCTCATCCCGGGGTCCCATCAGGACTGAAGTGTATAGCATCCGCCTGGACCAACTGGTTGAAGAAACTGTACTGGCTTGTATCAATGAAAAAGCACAAGAGTGGATATTGACCATTCCTGCATTTAACCAGTTAACTTATTGACCTCCGTACCAGGTCTCTGCCTGTACAATGTACACATAATAATGTACACATAACAAAGTATGTACACACAAAGGTGCATGATAACAACCAGGTAAGGTGTTGGCAATATTGGGTGGCAATACAAGTAAGCTTAAATCAAGCAAGTGTGTTTTGAATTTTCCATGTGCATCATGCATGCAAATACAGTTGATTTTTTCGGCATGTGCACATGCAGTACCATTGGTGGAGCCACTTGGGAAATAATGCTACAGTTTTACAGACCATGTAGGCCTTCTTATTATACCCCTGGGCTTATTACCCATAGGGAGAGAAACTACTGGGAACCACACAATCTTGGCGCTCTGACTATTTGAGGGGCTATTCCAAACTACTTGCGGCTTCACGGCTCAATGTCGTAGCTTAATTTGCCGCTCGTCCTCCCCTCAATCGCAAGTATTTGTTGACAAAGACTTAGGCCGGTTATAAAGGGGGATGATGTCCGCGCGCACAGGCCACAACTTACAAAAGCTTTACAGTTTTCTCTAGTACTTGAAAATCCACTTCTTTAAAAGTGGAAATTTTAACTAGCCTGTTTACAATCCATGACGCGCCCCTCCAATATACATGTAGTACAAGTCTGGTGAAGCCATTCTCACGCCTGGAATTGGTAACCCTTTTGCTGCTCCATTGATTGGGCTATTAGTAGCTATGAGTATCAGCACTGATTCTGTTGTTAGGCTATATTTATTTTCAAGTATTTCTGTTCCAACTTGAGCCGCTACTGCAAAAATAACAACTCTGGATTATATGCCTTTTGTGTATACAATGGTATAAAGAATATCTTTATGAGATAACAATTAGGCTTTGAATGGAAACAGGGCCGTCGCTAGAAGGGGATATGGGGAGGGCGGGGTGGACCACATTTATTAATTTTGTCGGCAAATCAGCAAAACCATAGGATTGCCGGCAGATTACAAGAGTCGTATAAAAATTAAATGTGTCCGGTTCTTACCAACTTCGGCCATTGTTTGTTGTTTGGAGGAGTGTCCTGGCTACAAAAAATTGGGGTCTACAACCCGGGGTCTACAATGCCTGAATGATAAAAGACCTCGTTACAGTCGGTTTCGATTAGGGTAACACAGGGGCGTAGCCAGCTTTCTTGGTCAGGGGGGGCAAAATAAAATTTTGGGAAAACAAAAAAAAAAAATTGCAGTTGCATCATACAATACATAGAGACTGTATGTCTTGAGCTTCCCGAAAAAGGGCCTTATTGGGATGATGTGCTTGTAGCTAGCTAGAAAAAATGGTATTTTACACTATTTTCGCCCATTATCCGGCTATAAAAGGGCTTTATTGTTACAATTTGCGCGCGTACCGCGGAAAATTTTTGTATTTTTGTATTTTACACTACCTTGCCCTTTTTCTTTTCCTTTGCCCTCCTGATTTTCTCTCTCATTTTTTGTCAGAGGGGCACTTTTTTTTTTATTTTTTGTCAGGGGGGGCACTCTGCCCCACCTGCCCCCCGCTGGCTACGCTACTGGGGTAACAAGCCTGATTGTCGGCTACTCTGTCCCGTAAAAATTGCCCCGACCAGCTACTACGGTGACCCCTTTGTTCATTTAGAGGTGACTTGTGCCTGGCTGAAGATTAATCAGCGTTATCTTCTAGATATCGGCTGTTAATGCCTAGATATGCTTGACATATAAAAAAAAATCAATGGAATATTGACTATTGCATGGGCACAAAGTGCAATAGTCTTTTTCTAAAAATAGGAAAAATAATCAATAGTAATTGACCAATCAAATCACAAGAATCTTTATTTGAGTTATATGAAAGTTTAGAATCACGATTTTAAGTGAAACTGTTCGAAATTGGCAAAGGGTGAAAATATTACATGCGCAAAAATGTCCACTTTTACAGTACCGGTATGTATAGCTAGAGGTGACGGGTATGTACCTACCAGTGTCGCAAAGTACGGGTCATAGGTATAAAACTTTCTTTTTTTTTTAAGGGGGGTCATTGGGTGCAAACAAAATGAAAACTAAGGTGGGTCATTGGGTATATAATATTTTGAAAAAAAGGGGTCATCGGGTAGAAAATTTTGAAAAAACAAATGGTGCAATATTCTATTATTTGTTCCAAATTTCCCAAATTTACAGTACAAATTCGCTGAAATAAGAGAATTTGAAAGTTTCCACATTATTTTGTCAGTTTTTGTGGCATTTTGATGATACAATTGTTGAATAAAAAGGGGGTCATTGGGTAGCCGCACCTAAAAAAGGGGATAGCCTCACTTTAAAAAAGGGGGTCATCAGGTATATTCAACTTCAAGAAAGGGGGCCTATTTACAGGCACATACCATTACTTCTAAAGTTGAGTGCCCCCCTCCTGCACCGGAGTTTTAGTGTAAATGACAATAAATATACACCCCTTCTTATTTGCTGATGGATACAACTGCATAATCTTTATTTTCAAAATGCATTTTAATCTTTTCAGGTACCGTATCACAAGACAAGCTATAATAGGTGACTGGTTCAAATCTTGAAGATGGCTGGTGGAGGAGACTTTCGAGGATTGCCTACCTGGCTAGCAGCATGGCTGACTCTCTCAGTATTAGTAGTGACATGGGATGCAACCTTTGTATTAACTCGGCCTCATTCTATGCCCGGAGGAAATCTGAACTGGTTATATTCTCCATGTAAGTATGCAGAGGGTAGCAGGGGGAAGACTATCCCTCACGAGAAAAGAAATCTGAGAAAAGAAATCTGAGAAAAGAAATCTGAGAAAAGAAGGGAAAATATGAAGCCTTGTAGGAGACACTTGACTTGACACCAGTTCAAAACTAGAACACCAAAACCAAATTTGTGCGATCTCTAATTTCATAATAATAAGGATCGATCAACCATTGATGGTCGATCTAAAGATCAAACTAATTTGATTCTTTTGGCTAAGGGTCTTTGAGTGGGAGATCTGTCACCAAAAATGGGTTATTAGTTAACATGGCCTTAAAAGAGGGTTATTTAGTGAGAATGGGAACAACTTTCAGCGTGTTTATACTGAGCGTACGGCTTTTTGACCCTCTATTTTCCGGGCACAAAATACCGATTATAATCCGGCCACCGTTACCCAGCTTGTTTCTACTGAGACCAGAAAGCTGTGTCTCGCACGATGCACAGCATTTTTTTCCTGTAAACCGGAAGTACGGAAAACAGATTTGACGGTTGTATCCCAAATTTAAATGTCTACACATATGGCAGCTCATGGCATATGATCTACAATCACAATTTAGTGTTTTCGTAAAATACAAATTGCATTAATTTACCAGTGGATCTAGTATCTAGTGGATCTAGATTTGCAGCCAAAATATACCCAACTCATTAACTATAAAGAAGTAGGCCTAGACTAAGTAAAGTCATATCCATTTTACTTCATCAAGTTCATGCGAGTCACACATCATGCCAGTGTATATAATATCAGAAAGAAGGAACCTACTACATTATAGGCCTAGGCTAGACTATACAATTAGAATATAAATCGCGTTATTTTTGCAACACGCATGACCTCGACCCGGCAACCGATCACACGGCTCGTTTCTACTGCGTGGATTACACGCTTTGACCCGGCATGAGCCACCTCAAGAGGTGGATCACGATAGGCGAGCACATGACCCGGCATGACACGGCAACCGATTACCCAGATCGTTTCTACTGGGCTTGTTACCCGGTATGACCCGGCACGGCACGGCATGGCACGGCATGGCACGGAATTTGGCCCTCAGTTTGGCATTATTTGCCTGTGACCAGCGTAACCCTCATGGCTAGAGGCTGGTGATCTACTGCATGGCATGCGAAGGGTCTGAGGTACTGCTGAGTTCAGTCCAGTTCAGGTTTGAATCCTGGGGGTACCAAGTGACTTCTTTGTTCATATTCTCTCCTTTTTCATTTCTTCTTTCCCTTCCGATAGGCACAGGCACAGTTAGGGTTAATATATGAGGTTACTAAACTAGCAGATCCCACCAGTTTCACAAAAAAGAAATTATGAAAACTAATTTGCAAATGGCAACAAATAATAGAAGATAAATATTTTGGTAGAATCTTTTCAAAATTAACTTATAAAGAAGTAGCCATGACTTAATAAAGCAATGCAGGCGTACTGTCATTCAGTTATAACTAAAAATAGATTATTTATCAATAAAGTTGCATTCAATTTGAGTAGTAATAACACCAATTAGTGTTGTATTTCACTTATTTCACAAACAATTATAGTCAAAGAATCAATACTGATTGACATCCAAAGAGGGCGTGCCCATCACCAAAGAAAGAATGGGATCAGTGGCGTAGTGTGGGTCATCCGATTGGGGGGGCACCGACCATGATTGGGTGGGGGAGGGGGGGCACAAATCATTTTTAGCAATTTTCCTATGGGTTTTCTAAATTTTGCAATTGATTGGGGGGGAGGGGGGCCTATGATGCTACGCCACTGAATGGGATCAACATATTTAATTCATGCCTTTTTGTCCTTGGTTGGTGTATTACGAGGGGCTGTCAATAAGTTCGTAGAACAAGCAGTGGCGATGCCACGGGGGGCATGGAGGGGCAAATGCCCCCAGTCAGAACCCTTGCCCCCCTGTTGCCCCCCAGTAAAAAACAAAAAATACGAAATTCACTTCCCCCCATATGTAATGAATTAGCCTTCCATTTCAAGTAATTTTGATAATATTTGTTTGAAAAGTTCCTATATGTCAGCATTGTAGCACACCTACTGATCACTTGGTGGTCTTGGTATCTTTGACTTGACATGACTTATTGTTTTGCAGATAATCTGTATATTACTATTGACAAAAGATATGGTGATATGGAGGACTCATTTGGATTAGCTCAAAGTTGGTAAGTGCCAAGCTGTTCAATTTGGAACTTGAACTTGATTTGAATACTGTAAAAACTTGATAGTTCGCATAATTATGTGCTTACTATCTAGCACGTTTAAAACATGCATTTAGTTATAGGTGTTTCTGAATTTCCCTTAAAATTTTTTTTTTTTTAACAAATTAAACACATTATTTAAAAAGCTGGTGAGAGAATTTAGGTATTATGCTTACACACCATCCCTGAAAGTTTGGAAACCATTCTCCATGTAGGATAAAAATAAAAGCATTTAGATAATTTTCAAAAAAATAAGGAATTACATAAGAAATAATGGAATTGTTATGAAACTCTATGATGTGAGGACTTTTCTTTACTTTGTCTAAGTTTTAAATTAATACACAATTCTGTGGCTATTTTGCTGCCAGCCTAAACCACCTTAATACGTATAACACAAATATCTGCTATCTACTGAAGATAGCATGGTAATTACTGATTTACTGTGTGGAACAATTTTGAGAAATGGCTGTCAATTACAGTTCAACTTGATAATTTGATTAAAAGTATAACAACCTTGGATATCGATATTGAACCCAAGAAGGCCCCCTATGAAGCTTATTTCCATTGGGGGGCCATTTGAACACCAGGACTGGTTGGGAACTGACTGTGAGCTGCATGTACAGGTATAGATCTTCTGTACATGGGACTGACATCTTTATCCCCTCAAAGAAGGGAAATCTCTCTTGTTTCATATACGCAGTTCTAAATGCACCATAAGCTGAAATTGAATGCATCCATCTGTACTAGGAATATGAAAAGAAAATGTTGGGCAGCTGCTATTTTTGAAATAATTTCAAGAGATGAATGCCTCTCTTTAGCTAATGATAGCTCAAATATGTGGCAGTTACTTATAAATGCACATTGTAGCTATACAGCAGATCATTGTTAAAAATACATTATTTGCTAGCATCATATTGTTAAATGACTTTATGAAGCTCGGACAAACTGACATAATAAATCAAGAGAGAAAAATCGGGACTCTCTATGGTATTCAACCCCGCGCCACATGATTCTGGGTCGAGAGGCTCTGTTCTTCATTATTTAGCATCATATGAATGTCACACCTCTGTCACCTCACCACCTTCACACACCTTCACATACCATCCCAACACCATACCCGTTAGCAACATCATCATCCGGAATTGGAAACTCCTTCAAGACCACCATTCTACTAATGAAATATTTCCTGAATCTCCCATGATATCATATCGTAGAGATAAGAACATTAAAGATCGGCTTGTTCACTCCTATCTCAATCCTACAGACAGCTCAGCGTGTGGCACTGTTCCATGTCATCGCCGTCGATGCAATACCTGTAACCACATATCTGATACTAATTGTGTCAGTAGCACTTCAGGCACCTACCACATCAGAAGCGAGTTTTCTTGTACTTCTACACATGTGATTTATGCACTTGGGTGTCAACGACATCCGCATATTCTGTACATCGGTGAAACTGAACGGCGTTTGGCGGATAGGTTCACCGAACATATATCCTCATACGTGACACCGCCAAACCCGTCCCTCAACATTTTAGAGGGGATAGTCATACCATCACGGACCTTACCGTTACCGCTCTCACCCAAGTGCATAATACTCACAAACGGAAAGTCGAGGAACAACTCATCATATTTAATCTTGGCACTCTTCAACCCAATGGGATGAACATTCAATTTAATGTCTTCAACATTAATATTTAACTTTTCACATTACTTTCATCTTTTGCATTTCCTTTCTTTTCTTTTCTTTTCTTTTCTTTTCTTTTCTTTTCTTTTCTTTTCTTTTCTCTTTTCTCTTTTCTCTTTTCTCTCTTTCTCTTTTCGTTACTTTTCTCTTCTCTTCTCTTCTCTTCTCTTCTCTTCTCTTCTCTTCTCTTCTCTTCTCTTCTCTTTTAAGACCGATATTCAACTTCTAGTAACCAAAATTAATTACTGGTAGGCCTTATTTGTCCGAAATAATTGTTTCAAAAATTGGGGCGAGGGGGGGGGGCATTATGTATCCTTAGCCCTGGGCACCACAACCCCTAGCTACGCCACTGCCTGTGTCTAAGATATTCTCGGGTAGGTGGGCACCAATTTTGTTTCTTGCCCCGGGCGCTACCAACCCTAGTTACACCACTGACAGTAACTTAATTTTTCATGATATTAGTAGATTGCAGGTACTACCAAATTACCAATAAATACACATTTTATTAACATAATTATTTGAATTTTTATTGTTTTAATTCAATTCTACAGGTTAAACATTGTGGAAATCTTTCTTGGAATTGTAGCTTTGATTTTGGTAAGAATGCAATTTGTTTTTTCCCTAATGCATTTCAGGATGGGAGAGGGCATTGTTCTAGCAATCCTAGTCGACAGGTCCAGTATTGTATTACAGGTACAATTGGTGAATGGCTGATCACAAACCCCTGAAAATCCACAATTCATCCAAATTCAGATTTTAGAGTTGAAGTTTGAACAACATGAGCAATAAAGCCATAATGTACAATTTGCATTAAATTTTTTTTCCTTTCTCAAAATGCTGAAGTACTAATAGTAACTGTCAGGAAACATTTCTGTCTATTTTAAGCCGATATAAAAAGGCTGGCCTTTTAACGTAGATTGATATGGGGGGACTTAATGTATAAATATAACATGTAACAATTGTTCTGTTTTGCCAAACAAACACAACAAATTTAACTTATTCCATTCATGTGTAAGTTGGGATATATGTAAACATTACAAATATGCCAAAAATCAAACTTGAAAACCATAACCAATTTTCATATTATAAGACCATACTTTATGGCTTTAAGGTGGAACAACTTGAGCATTAAATGTATAAATGGTGCATATGAAATGACAAAGTGAAATAATCTAATAAAGTCAAGTTTTATTGTTTATTTTAATGTTGTTATTCTTGCCAAAAATTACGAAATAATATTGGTCAAAATTGGCAGGAAAGTTTTCTGTCTAACTTAAGCTGGACTAATGAGGTCTTGCAGTTTTGAGTTAAGGCCAGTAATATATTATAACAAACGTTTTGGACATTTCCCACTTCCCAAGATAAAATCACACAGGGAGGAAATGACACCCCTTATATCAAGCCTTGGGATCTCCTTTATAGAACCCATACCACTTGTGTGTCAGCTTTATTTATCTCAATATTTGAGTGCAAACATTCAGTGGCGTAGCAGTGGGGGGCCTGGTTCCCCCGCTTATCACGGCCGTCGGCTCATGTAAGGCCACCTGCTTAAAAGAAAAAAGGGAAAATTGTAAAAAAAAATTATTTGGTTTAGGTTGCTAGCGCCTAGTCTTCTTCTTTTTTCAAACCATCGAAAAAAAAATTGGGTCAACAATTCTCAACTTTCGTTGATACATTTACAAGTTGTGCCCCCTTGGTTCCGAAATCCTGGCTACGCCACTTCAAACATTGCTAGGTCATGCGCCGTTTCAAGCCGCCTTAATAATATCTGAAGATATAATAACATCTCCATCATAATATTGCCAAGCATCATTGTATTAAGTATAAAAACACCATTGCCCCCCTGCAGCATAGTATATCACACTTAAGCCACAACTAGTTTAAGCCTACAAATTTATATTTCAAAGAAATGGAATATCTTGAGCTTTTAAGCTTTTTGTTTAAAAACATTCCCAGGTGTGCAAATTCACATAGCAAAAATGTGTATGGAAAACACAGTGTGCGGGATGATGATGAGACTGATTGGGCTATTCAGTTGAAATCCATACACCCCTATGAAAGACATGACCTTAATCTCCCACACAGGAGTGTGAATTTCAAATGGGGTTACCCGAGCGGGAGATTCCGTTTGAAATCTGCACCCCCGGTGTTGAAGATGAAGGTTATGTCATTAATAGGGGGTGTATGGATTTGAGTTAGAATAGCCTCTTGGAATAGCCCACTTGAAATGCAAGGAAGATGAAACAGCACAAATTCAAGTGTATTATTGATGTTGATCTACTAAGTTCTGGTTTTGCATAATAGGATTATTCTGATGAATACAAGTGACACTGTTTTGATAAAACTCTCGATAAAAAACGTGTCATTTGAAAAAACATGATTTTTATCTTTAGCTGATATGGTGGATAAAGATCCCTGGGAGAATTGGAACCCGGAATTGGAACTAAATAGAAAGTAAATTTGTCTAAAAAAAGGAAGTGATGAGGACTAAAATGACAATAGAAAATCAAGTCCTTCCATTGTGATCTGCGGCATAACTGGGTGTCCCCTTGAAAAAAAATGAAAGAAAAAAGTGCCTCTCTGACAAAAAATGAAGGTGGAAATCTGGAGGGCAAAGGAAATGAAAAAGGGCAAGGAGGCCCTTTTCCACCAAATTTCACCCCAATTATGGGCCAACATGTAGTGTAAAATGCAAATATTTTGTGTGGCACACAATGAAGTCCTTTTCATCCTGATAATGGTTGAAAATAGTGTAAAATACAAAATTCTTTGGTGTCTGTTCTTGAAATGTTAAAAAGGGTTGCTTTTGTAAAAGTGTACTTGAAATGCAAAAAATAGGGGTAATTTTCAAGGCTAATTTGTACCCATTTTTGTGTAAAATAGGGGTAACAAATGCTGAAAATGTTCTTGACACTGCGCAAAATAGGGGGATTTTTTGACTTTGGGAACAATCATGCGTTTAATACGCCTTTGCATAGGCAGTGACAACACCGGGATGCAACTACAATTTTTTTCAGTATGTGCCCCGAAATTGTTTATGCCCCTTGACCGAGAAAGCTGCATGCTACACCCCTGTGCATGAGCCCCGGAGGGCGGATATTGCATTAAACGCATGAGAACATCTCAGTATAAGTGCATTATTGTGTACAATTTCTCGAGCAACAAGTGATACACATTTATTTACCTATTTCATATACAAAAAAAAAATATAGATGCATCAACCCCCGAAAAATGAATCAATCCTACGCGCGCATTTAAATGTGTGCGAAAGCAAAAGCACTGCACGTAGTACATAGAGTGCCATTTTATACAATGCACTCCACATTCTAACCGCTTTTCTGATTGGCTGCTTTGATAAAGGAGTGTTCAGGGATGTTGAATTTGTGTTGTCAAATCGCAAAATAAGCGAAATTAAAATCACTGTGAAAATTTTAGCTCGCATTATGGAATACTCACTCTAATAAATAGACTTACAATCCATGTAGAGTATAGCTAAGTTGATTCACCGTAGCTGTTTTGAAATTCATTGATTTGTTTGTGTGAATCTGAATCAGTTTCAAATAAAACACACAAAGATACAACGAAGAAACAAAGTTTTAAATGGATTTATTGAAACACTCAAGTACAAAATAAAGCTGAACAAAAGTTACCAAAATAACTCGATTACCGTATTGTCTGTATTAAACGCTCCCGTCAAATAAACGCTCGGTGAAAAATGGACAAAAATGTAAAAATTGCCATGCCACATTGTGTGAGCAAGTGTGCATGTCAGTGATGATCGCTAAATTGCATGAACAAAACCTGTTATGACTCAAACGTCCATCCAGTTCATTGTCTAATTATGGTAGAATTTTACTCATTTCAACAGATTCTTGTTTGATGATGCACTTACAAATGTAATTTCATTGCATTTTCGTTCCACCGGGTTCCGTGCGTGCCGCCATCTTGAATTGGAATCCGGAGATCACTGATTTTTCCGAAGAACGATGCCAATTTTGAAGCTCTTTTACTGAACATTCACTTCTAATAAACACCCCGTGTTTGAAAAAATGCGACGCCCCCGGGGCATTTATTACAGACAATACGGTAAGTAATACAGAGGAAGATAGAATACAAGATCCTCTCTGGGGTCTCAATTAAAAAGAGTTCAAAGACTCGTGTTATGGTAATAATTGCTAGAACAGCTTTCACTCGGCATACAAGCATCAAGTATTATAGATAATTGAAGTTTTAATTAGGAATTCAACATAATCACACAGATTCTTCATTATTCTGTATTCAGCACTTTTCAAAATTACTTCCAGGGTTGCAGTGAATATATTTACATTCCTGATTCCAGAAAAATACAGAACTATATTTTTAAAACGAAAACAATATTGTTGCCTTTTTGCTTGTTTTTTTTGTTTGAGATCATCATCATCCTTCAGCTGCAGAGTAGGCAACTATACAAGTTTCTTCCAAACTACTGTACAAGTGTTGCTATTTCCATGACGTGCCTTCATTTCAGAATTTGCGAGGGTAGCGAGGAAAAAAAATCAGGTTTTTACGCTTTTTGGACAAAAAGGTCTAAGGGATGACGGTAATTAGGGATGATATTACAGAGGGTATACGTGCAGACATGCAGGGATGCCATATTCTCCATTATTCATTTTATTCATTGGGAAATTGGTGTAAGAAAATCTAAAGTGCATGACATTTTGGGCAAAATTGAGTTATTAATAGATTATAAAAGTATAGGTAAATGCACACATTTTAAGATATTTTACAATCTCAGAAGCCATATTTGGAATCAGTGTGACAGATGCATTAAAATGAGTACAAACAAGCCTAGTATTGGTTCAGTAGTTGTTAAGATAGCTCTTGATATTTTGGGAAAATATTTCAAAACTTCAACTTTTTCCGTTGAAGCGCATGGCTAGCACGCAGAGCATTAATGGATGCATCTTTGGCATCTTCAATATTCTTGACCAATTCACCCTGTATCCATGTTATTTCCTTTTTGTCATCATCTTTACCCTAGTTTCAATCCACCATGGCTCCGGCACAGATCCCCTGTAACACATATATGACACCAATGGATTGATTTTACCCCCTTCCCCAAGTAAAATGAGAGCAAGAGATAAAAGTGCATATTTTTATAGCTTTAACAGAAACTTTTATTGAATTTTTTAGTATAGGTTTTCTATTTAGCACTTGTGTCTTTCATATTCAGTACAAAAGACATTTAAATTACGTCCCAAAAAATCTTCGAGCCAGAAACGCCAGTTCAATTTCACTATTGTGCTATATTATATATAGATTTCAAATATTGTAGCATTATGCAAGTTATTATACATAGGGTTAATAGGATGAACAAAGTTTGGAACTCATAAGTTCTCTTGATTCCGCCTTCATGCATAAATGTGTCATTTCTACTGGATCAGTAATGGGGTAAGGGGGTATGTGGTTCAGTTCAATGTTCTGAACATCAGGGTGAAGTTCAGCATGGTCTGGCATTATCATATAGTTACAGTAAGCCAAAGAATTAAGGTACCAGTTGCGTTCACCCCAGTATATCCTAAATAAAGACAAGTATATCAAAATGAAAACAAGCAGCCAATACCTGTACTCATTATCTCTGATTTAAGACCTTTTTTTTTTTTTTTTAAATTGGTTGAGAATTAAAGAAACGGTGATCTAAAATCTAAAGAAGAAATGAAATCAAAAGTTGCACTTTTGTGTTCTAATCAATGAAAGCACAACGCTAGTTTTAATGTGCTAATCAATGGAAGCATGGTGTTAGTTCTCTTGTTCACAAACGCTTTGTGTACAAATCAATAGGGCATCCAATGAAGAAAACTGCAACTTTTAAATTGGCATTGCTTGGGTTTTTGGATCGTCGTGTTTTTATTTCTAGGACAATTGCAACAAATGAGGTCATAAATTTGAGCTAAAAGATGCAGCTATTGGCTGCTGGTTCCAATTATGACATATCTGTCTTTGTTTAGGATATACAGGGGTGAACCTAACTGGTACCTTATTTTTTGGCTTACTGTATAAACTAAATGGGATCATCATCAGGAAATATTTGACAATAGATTTCAACTGTCTGCTGAAGAAGTTCTTCAAATGACTGTTATACATCCATTTTATTAACACCTGATGAATATACAAGACAAATGTCTTAAAATGGATGCCAAAAGACAAATTGCTTTTTACGATTCCGTAACCCTCATCACGCGAGGCGAATTTGAAATATCAGTGATACAAATGTGAAATATACTGATACAAATATGAACTTCAATGATTTTTTAAGATGAATTTAAACTGTCCTTTTTATTAATATATTGTGCGAAATACTCTAGGAAAACCTATATTAATGTTTTTATGTATTTTTATGAATCTACCATGCATCACCAGTTTTGTTGTTTTGGCCTACATAGTATACGGCTATACGCATTTCTTAAAACCTGATGATCGGTATACCCAATGATCGTAAGTGAGGTGAGAGTATGCCGTGAAACTATTAGTAATGGTTGCCTTACCAGAGGTCTATACTTTGAATTTGTTTAATTAATTAATCAATCAATCAATAATCAATTAATCAATCAATCAATTTATTTATTAATTTTTTATTTATTTCTTTACTGTGTGGATGGGTCTGAGGAGGTATGGGGCCTAGCCCTATTATAAAACTACACATTTATTTTCAATTTGTTATTTCGTTTTGTTTGTTGAATACAAACTATGACTCATTTGTAAACAAAAGAACTTATGTACAAGATTTAAAACAATGACTTAGGTTACAGAAAACCATTCAGAAAAGCCACTGTATCTGAAAATGTCAAGCGAATGCTGATATTCTTGAAAAGGAATGATAGTAAACAAATCTCAATTTACATTGTATCAATGAAACCAGTTCAAATAAGAACAAAATCCATAATTTTAATATCATTGTTTAAGAAAAAAATAATCCTTTGAATAATGTTATGCATAAAACGTAATCGCACATACCTCACAGAGTTTTACCTAATTTCGTGCAACAAAAACCGGTGGATCATCATCACCTAGTACCTATAGACCCTATTCAATAACCGGAATGGTACTACAATTGAAATGGCAGGACAGATTGGAGGACATATTTTTTTGCTTCATATAAATTCGATAGAGTCTATGCCGTAAGTTGAGAATGGACCGTCCCACTTGATTTGCGAAAAGGTCGCGAGCGCGAACCCTTAGGCTTTTGGTGGACCCAAGTAACTGCCTAATAAAAATTCCTTTAAAAAAGGAATGGGGCGCCCAATGGGAGCTTTGATGTGATGTGCTTAAATCCGGGGGGGGGGGCACTCCCACTTTGGAGGTGACACGTATGTAGGGTTATTAAGACCCCATTTTTCACCATCGCTGTTACTCAAAGACCCCATTACCAGCACATGCTCTGTCACACAAAGACCAGGCTATTAAGACCCCCCTTTTTCACCATCGCTGTCACCAAAAGACTCCATTACTGTCACCAAAGACCCCATATTTTTTCTTTATATCTGTCACTCAAAGACCTAGACCCTTATATTTCCATCTGAACAGCAATGAGTCGTCTATCACTGATTTTCGAGGCTTCTTTTGGCTCTCACCCAATGCCCCCCTAATTTAGATCCAAACGGTCCCATTGAAATTGACAACGAACCGATTGAGAAAGTAGATAGTTACAAGTATCTGGGCAAGACAGTCAAAATGGAGGACAACACAAGAGAGGAACTCTTACTGAGAATCAAGGCTGGCTGGTGTTGTTTTGGCAGGTACAAAGACATCCAAAAAGCTACCAATGACATTGAGGAGGCGTATGTATGATCAATGTGTGTTACCAACCATGACTTACGGCGCTGAAACCTGGTCGACTACTAAAGATCTGGAACAAAAACTCACCACATTAACCCAATAATTATGTATTTCAAACAAAGATGACAAGCCTATACGCACAGGATTTTAATGATTTTTGTAAAGGTAACTGTTTTAAATAACATGTGGCTCCTCACCTGGATCATAGGCCTACTCTGTGATCGTAATAGCGCCATCTCTTCAAAGCGTTTTTAAAAGACATAAAGGCATTTTTGATTCATTTCAGTATTTCAAGCATTAATTCCGCTGTATATAGAACTACTTTACTTGCATTCAATGCATATTGGTAAACAGTAATAAAATCAAAACCAAGCAAGCTGGGCATACTGCCATACTTTAAGCAAAACAGTTGCGAAGTAAATCTAACAAGACCAAAATTAGAAGCTTTTTACAAAGTCAAGCCAAATAAGGGGGCCCAGCCGTAGCGGGCGCCCCAAAAATGAGGCAAAATTGAAAAGAAATGGGGTTTTAAATTGAACTAAAGTATAAATCATGTTCGGTCTAAGGCTGTGCTAAGTTACTGCTAACACTTTTCTTTGATGACTTTGACCACATTTTTTTATTTTTTCAAATATCTTAAAAATCCAATAATCTAAGCTAATTGAGCACACAGCCTGAGTAGTTGCTTGCTGCTAGGCTCGGATTTACTTGAGGTTACTGGACCTTTACAGTGGCGGATTTAGAGGGCGCACGCGGCGCGCGCCCCCTCTATTTTGTGCAGATCGGCGCCTGACTCTGTGTATTTTTGCAGAATTGCGCCTGACTTTGTGTGGGCGCCGAGCCGCGGCGGGCGGTTGCGGTGGCTCGGCGCCACCTCTATTGAAAATTCCTGGATCCGCCCCTGCTTTATGATATAGCGAGGGCTCTGCTCAAAAGCTACTTTGATGTTTTGCAATTTTACTCTGTTTTGGCCCAAAACAAGGCATTTACCTGGCGATATACCTGTAGAGTAATTTGATAGCTTTCTTTTTTGTAGATTGAGTATTTTCGTTTATTTTATTTTCTCTCATGATTTTTAGAAAGGACCATTCCCTTTTTTTCTGCTGCCTACATTTACTACTTTTTGTTTTCTGTAGCTCTGCATCCACCCACACACCTATTAATTATTTTCATATTTATTTCATGCACACTAAAAAGTAATGGAGCAAACTACAGTACACAGAGATATAATTTCATTACTTGAATCGATTTGAGTCCATTATACATATTTATTTGAGTAGTAGTAGGTATCTAATTTGTTATTTCTTTTTTGTTATAAAAGTTCAAGGCTGTCCAACTCAAGTGATTCAGCATCTATATAAGCGTCCTTTATGTCCTTTCATACAGGCCCGACGCAGGATTTCATTTGGGGGTGCTGATTTTGAAAAAGTGGACCTTTTTCCAGGGGGGCAATTTTGTGAAAAGTGGACAAAATTTTGACCTTTTTGTCCAAAAAGCGTAAAAACCTAGATTTTTTTGCTTGCTACGCATTTCATAAATTCTGAAATTTTGGGACTTTTGTATACTTTTCCAAACGTGGGGTGTCGCACCCCCCTGCACCCCCCCTGCGTACAGGCCTGCTTTCATATGTCCTTTTAACCTTCTGTCATAGCTGCCCCCCACACACACACACAAGGTCTGTTTGCCCTAGCTTTCAGCTCAAAATTTGACTGATTTTGTGTGAGTTTACAGAAAATTAAATCAGTCCCATGTCGGCATGTTACATGTTACTAATTTATTTATTATACCACTTGCCTTTATTTTGAGTTGTGGGCCAAACTTGATAGAATGACTGGCAAACTTCTTTCGTATTTCACTTAACCCCTGAAAATGTTTTGCTAAACATGATCTAAGAACCACATTGCTCATAATCTATTTAAATTGAGAATCTCTATCACAAATCTCTGCAATAATTGCTATGATTTAGTGCATATGTTGTAATATTTAGCATACAATGTAGGCTACATTCCAACATGTTCAGATTCATGTTCATACAAAATTAAATTACCACTGTCAGCGAATTATTGGAAGGACTGCACAATCCATATTAAAGCCTTAAGGCCAATTACAATTGATTCTTAGTTTCCTGTTTCCCGCCCGCGTCCAAAGTAGAGAATTGCAAAATATTTAATTATTTTATTTATATTTTGGATTTTCTCTTTAAAAATAACTTTTAATGACTACCATTTGCTACTTTCTGACTTTGATCATATCATCTATAATGATGAATAAACATAGAACCTAATTGTATGTATAAAATCAAACATAGAAGTAAAATAATTTGGGCTATTCCAGAAAATAAGTGCACACCCCCTATAGAGGAGTAAATTGTCAATAAAAGAAATGTCAGGATTTCCAAGTGTGCTTTCTGAAAACGACTGGATTTCCAGTTGCCAATGTTACTGGAAAAAGTTGGAAATCCAATCAAATGAAGGAAAAATCACGGAAATGTTGAAAATGAGCTCTCAAATTAAGGATTTCTGATTTTAAACTATTTTTCTGCCGGATTTTTTTGCCTTTGTGCACTTTAAAAGTCTGGATTTCCAACAGTCACGACTGGACAAAAAGTCCGGATATCCGAACTCCTCTATAGGGGGTGTGCATCTATTTTCTGGAATAGCCCAATGCATGCTCCTTGTCAAAATGGCTTGATGTAGGTTGCGACCACTTATTTTAAAATAAAGAAAATAAAAGATAATTAATAATTAATAATTAAAAGTCGCCTCATCCCTGGTTTTCAACCATGAAACAGGAAACTAAGAATTAATTGTGAAGGGCCTAATGTACGATTTCTGTCATTTTGATTTTGTTATTCTTTATTCAAAATGTTCAAATAATATTAGTAATAACTGACGGGGAAGGTTGCTGTCCTTTTAGGTTGAAATAACAAGGTAAAGTGAAAGAAACCCACTGGTTATTTTAGCCATTTAACACGCAGTTTAAAAAAAAAATTATGATAATATGTCGAACTTTGCTCTGTTGACCTACAAAGACAACAAATTTGGCCGATGCCATTTAGGTGCAAGTTGGGACATGTGTAATCATTACAAATATGTGTACATCCATATCAAAATCTCATTTCATATACCGGTAATAGCTAGGAATAAATAACCAGACTCCTCAAGTAGAGATCACTTCAAATCATCCCCAACTTAATCACATGGTTAAGGAATGTTCTCTGTATTCCTAAACCATGTAAATTGGATGATTTGAAGTGACTTACACTTTAGATGAGTCTGGTATTTATTCGTAGATATTTTGTGAAATGAGACACATGTGGCAGCCGACAAGTGCATCGTTTTGATATGGATGTACACATGCAAAAAAATCAGGTTTGAAAAAAATTAACCAATTTCATATTATAAGATCGTACATTATGGCTTTAACATGTGATGCATTCATTCATTCATAATAAGGGACCGTTCACAAACACTTGTTAGGGAGGACCTGATGCCTGAAAAATCCTCCTAAGGGGGGCCCTGAATAAAATGACCACAAATTTTCTTGGAAAAATTAAGTTTATATGCTTTAAAATGGGATTGACCCATAATTTTCATGTCGAAAAGGGGTCTGTTAAGGGGCCCGAAAAATTTTGAGGTCTGTTAAGGGGGGCCCGAAAAAATTTCACAATGAATTTTTTTTGCATCAGCCCCCCCTTACAAGTGTTTGTGAACGGTCCCTAAGTCATTATATCCAAGATGTAGAAAATTGTCACATTTACCAGTGGCGAAATACTGCTTACTAGATTTGTTGGGGTGACCAGACTCAGTGGCGTAACTCCTATGGGCTCAGGGTGTGCAAACCCGCGGGCACCCGAGCTGAGGGGGCACCCGAAGGGTGCCCCACACACACGGCTTGGGTGCCCATTGGGGGCAGTGGGGCACCTAATGCCCGCGGGCACCCAAAACCAAAGTTACGCTACTGACCAGACTGGTAGCACTTCAACTTCCTGAGATCTGATTATTGGGACAAGGAAAAACACAACTAAAAAAATAACATTGCACCTGTTTTGGCCGAAATTAATTTTGTGACAATCAGTCATTTTCACCGTGGGTGTGGGTGGGCGGGATCATGTAAATTAAAAAAGTAAAGTAGGTTTTGTTTATCCTCCATCTCTTTTCTAATAGGCATCACTTTTTCAAGTTTTACTTGACTTGAGGTGGCTTCAAGTCCCGGGGAGGCACTCAAGTTTTATTTTGTAGGGGTGTGCGCTGAGAATTTGAAAGTGGACCCATAAATATACCAAAATTCAAATTTTTCGGCCAAATTTAACCCATATTGTCTTACTTTTTACAAATTTTCCCAAATTTGTTTGGACAATTCGAAATTTTGACTAGATTTAGGCAAAATTGGGCTATTTTTCAAGAAAATTGAACAATTTTTTTTTTTTTTTCCATTCATATACCAAAATTGGTTTAGAAAAAGGGGCCATTGATATACCAAAAGGCCGAAATGCCGAAAATGCTACCCATATTTGCATCACGTCCCTGTATGGTCATTTTTACTAAGTCCCTCCCTGGGCTTCAAGTCCGACTCCAGTAGAGTTTGATTCAAAGAAGATTGTGAGCCGAATCAAAGTCAAGTCTGAGCCCAACAGATCTTGATTCCAAGTCAAGTTTAAATACACTAAAAGCAGACATAGGTTGGAGTCCGGACTTAAAGCAATAATGTGTGATGATTTGCATAAAGAATAGATTCTTATTTAAATGTTTGTTTTCACTGATCACATTATCCTTTTAATTTCGAGCCAAACAAATGAGGTATAACGAAGAAAATTGTGATTCATTCCAACGCCTACAATGCGTGTACTACGCTCGCCGATCTTATTACATGTAACTGCACGGAGCATCGCGCTCGACGTGTGTACATGTACATACAAGCTGACATCCACGGTACATGTTAGCAAGTACTCGATCATTGAACTCTGAATAAAACCGGTCGACAAAAAAAAAATACAAAAAGTTAAATTTTACTGTTATTAAAGCACTTCAGGCTTAGTCTTTTATGTGGTATTTTAGTATACCACTGGGCATTATAATTATGCAAAAAGTAGAAATCCGAGTAAAATTGAGGGCGTCGCTGTGAAGCAAATCACACATGACTTTAAGTCCTCCAAGACGGCCTAATTATGGAGCTTATCCAAAACTCTGATTATGTAACAACCTTAATAGTTTTGTTTAAAGGTCCGTAACCCGATCGACAGCATCATCCCCCCGATTTTTTTCATTGTTGATGAGGTTTTAGTATCACATAATAGATACTATTTTTCTCATTACTATCCTGAAATTTGACGCTCCAAGTCGATGTATTTCGGAGAAATCATGAAACACAGCGGCTTTTACAGGTATACCAGTTTGTAAACAATGGTAAATACTTTGATTTCTGGGCGGGAATTATGAGCGAAATAGCTCGTAATATCAGTCGCCTCAACAGCTACTTTGGTTTCGCGTCATACACATTCTGTGAAAAAGCGAACCACACTAACTGCTGAGGAGGCGCGTCTAGACGGTGTGCCGTATTTAATTATAAAATTTCCACGATGGAGGCAGCGGGCGATTAGCTCAGTCGGTTAGCGGCGCTTCATGTTTCTACCGAGAGGTAATCGGTTCAAAATCCGGTGTCGGAATGTTTTTTTTTTTCTCTCCTTTTTTAACCCAAACTTTTTTTATATTTCTTTTAAATGTACATATTGCAAGGGGAAATATATTTTGTTTCCTTTTTTTTTTACGAAAAAACAAAAAAACGAAAAAAACAAATATTTTTCGTTCAATACGGGCCGGGCATTGATTGTACAGCATGTCAGCATTAAATTAGGTCATCTGAACGGAAATGGTTGTTGTTGCTTGCCTACCCAGAATGCAATTCACGTATACCAAGGTATTGGATTGCAAATTTGGCTATTTATTCACATTTACGCCGAAAATGCTCTCGTTTTTTCACAAAGCAGCATAAAGGGGGCGATATTTGATATTATTATGTAATTTTAAAGACAATCCATATCCAAAACCAATAGGGTTACCCCCCCTTTAATGTTTGGTTTTCTTTCACAGAATTATCAAAGGAAACCATCTGCCCTATTGGTAACACTGGTAGTCTGCACCATGACATTTTGGAAGACAGTACTCTACAATCTAATGTACACCAGGCTAGCCAACGGAGAAGAACTGGGAACCGATGACCCAATGATGATTATATTCTGCTTTGTGATTCCCAATGGATGTTGGGTCCTATTCCCTGGACTTGCTATGTGGTATTTGTATAATGATATTTTGAGAAGGATAACAAGTGGCGTTTCACATGGGAAACAAAATTAAAAGTTTTGTTTTTTTACTTTCTCAATTACAATGTATATGAGCTTACATGAATGACTTTCTATTCCTCAAATCAGGTCCGTACGCAGGATTTTGTTTGGGGGGGTGCTGATTTTGAAAAAGTGGACCTTTTTCCCAAGGGGGGGGCGATTTTGTGAAAAGTGGACTTTTTTCCCCAAAATTTGGATATTTTTTGACGAAAAACCCGTAAACCCTGATTTTTTTGCTAGCTACGCTCGCAAATTCTGAAATTTTTGGACTTTTTGTACACTTTGGCAAATTTGGGGGTGCGATGCACCCCCGCACCCCCCCTGCGTACGGGCCTGCCTCAAATAATGAGAAAAATAATGAAAATTACAACAATGTGAAAGAAATTTAATCATAATTGTTATTGTTTTCATGAAATGGTGATTTTTGGATGAACTTTTAATATAGACATTTATATAGCCATGCAAAAGTCAATCAATCTTAATTTACTCAAGTTTTATTGTTAAAGTTCATTTTAGGTTTATATCATACTATTTTACATGCAAGTAAATTCAGATTCAGATTAGTTCATATAATAAATAAAAAAAATAAACAGGGGTAGAGATGTGGATGCCGCCAAAGACGCTATGTGTGGAGCTTGGGGCACCAAATCTGAGTATTGCCCTCATGTTCGCCCCATTCCTTTTTTAAAGGAATTTCTATTATGTCCCGCACTGCAACCATTGACCACAACAAGGAATGCAACAATGGTCTATTCGCCCATTGCACAGTTCCGCTCATCATTACATTTTTTACCAACAATTCTGATATAATGTCTGCACTGTATAGTCGTGCGGGAGACTCTTTTCAAGCTCATTCATCTGTAACGAAATGTCCTTGAGCATGAGAAATACGGAAAAAACAAAAAGCAAGCCTCGGAATCTCTGTGTGAAAGTTATGGAGCGTTCTCTCATTTGCATAACAAGGAACCACTTTCATAAGAGCTAATAACGCCCTTTATATCAGTTTAGTTGATCACCGGTTTGTTATGTATGCGAAAAGAGCTTTGATCTGGCAGCATGATTGGGAATTGAACCAGTCACGTAACATTACATAATTCTTCCTTTCATGTTCTTCCAAATGCAATATTGGATTCCCTAAAAATGACCAGACCATAAATCTTTTGTATAATATCACTGTTTATGACATTAATCAGCAACTTTTGCTTGCGGATCTTATGTTGCATTTTGATGTGGCAGTCATGTCCATATATAATCACTTGAAACTGATCATTTTGATACAGCCTGTACACCTGATCTGTGAACTTTGGCTGTCAAGTTAGCTCAATCGATAAGGCATTCGACTACGGTGCGAGAGGTTGCGGGTTCGAACCCTGGCGGTGCCTAGTACGCTCACATGAAAAAAATTGAGTTAGCTTGAAATTCCCTAGGACAAGGAACTCACTGCTAATTTGTCTCGTTGTAACCCGTCACGAAACTCGGGAGCTGATCCTGGTTGCGATGGTTATTTGTGGAATGTCTAGGGTGTGCGCTCTTGAAGCAGCAAAGTCCCTGATTTGTTGTTTAATGGTTTGTGGAATGATGTGGGCCGTAGTGGTCAGCGACAACCTGTAAAGTGTGCTGAGGCTTGTGGATCAACGTCTAGGCGTTGTGCCTGTGCGTAGCACACTATAAATCACTGCGCTTTTTTTTTAAAGACAATTCTTGTTATTGATGATACTCAAACTTCAAGCAGTAGTAAAACTTTTATAATAACTTGTAGTATGTTGTAGAAAATTTTCACGCTGCAAACTTACTCAGGAAATTCAAAAATATAAATAAAAGAGGAGTATGTAATGGATGGTTATGTGCAATGTGTTTTATGTGTGACAAATGTATCTCATGAGTGGGATAAATAAGCTCATGATAGATAACCTCAACAAACTTAAACTGTGATGTGTTAAAGAGTTGTAGCCTGAGTCATTTTATGGGGGGGCACTGACAATGATGGGGGCACTGGGTCTGATGTAGTAAATTACAAGCTATCGGGCCATTACTATATGGGTTTTCTAAATTTCAATCCCCCGTCCTGTGCCCTTATGCTTATGACGCTACACCACTGAGAGGAAACAGCATACAGAGGCACTACTCAGGCACTAGGGATGCACAAGACAGACAGAAATGGAAGATAGAAATGGCCTAGAGGTGAGATGAGATTAGGTAAGATGGATTATTTTCTATCAATTATACATATCAGTTACAATGTATCCAATCTGTTGAATTTGTTTACTTTGACAAAACAGCAAGTTTTGTGAAAATTATCGGATCTGATAATGATAGGGTTTGGTGTGGTATACTGTACTGAATTGTTGCAAATTCATTCTGATACTAGGCCTAGATAAAATACAGGGGTGGGGGGTGGAATTTGGATGTGATATCGCTATTTTTGACATCACCAATGGATTAACACATAATAATAATCCAAAAGACCTCTTCAGGAGCCATCGGGAATGTTCGACAAATAATCACATGGACGCGAGCATCTTTACACACCCAGGTAAATACACAAAAACGACCCTCAACTGCGTGCATTGATGCAACGCACAACTGGCGTAAGTGCGCGCCCATGAACTGCGTATAATGATGGGTCATCAAGTTCACTACAGAGAGAAACTTTGCCAAATGATATTTTACAATAACATTTAGACAGCATTTTATAAATGCTATTGTATTGTTTTTCTAATTTTATGAAAACATTTTGACCAAAACCAATAACATGTTTATGACTTTATATTAATATTTTAAAAACATATTTGTGTTTGCTGGGGATTTAGTTTGCCTTTTAGCAAATGATATCATTTAAATATCAGATATCAGAAAATTTTAATAAACAACATTCAGGGCCTCATTTCTGTCATATACAGGTGGTGGCCGCATTGCATTCTCTAAATTCAGTGAATGGGATTATTTTAAAATTTTAAAACGCTTGAAATGTCACAAACAAATAGGCCTATGTTGATAAATAATATAAATACAAGCTAAAACCGTTGGGGTTCGATAATGAACCCCACAAAACTAACCGACTATATTGGAAAATGCCATACGGCCGGGCGGTTTCACAAGTTGCCGACTCGATCATGTCATCCGCCGCCAGTGGTCATATATATAGCATAGCAACTTGTATAGGGTGCACAACTTATAAGTTCCCCCTACATATTTTTTAAAATAAATCGAAAACTATTTGACGAAATGCAAACCTGTAAAATGATATGGGTAGCCTTATTTGTTTTACACATGTGGACCAAATTTTAGCGTCACACATCATTTGCGTTCAGTCACAATGGTTCATTATGTAAAAAGGAGACCGTTTTAAACAGTGTTAAAGTTGCATCTGAGTCCATAGGACTCAATTCTCAAACACTACAGCAGGCCAGGGATATTCATGTGTTTGTAAAAGAAAACTTTTAAATCTTTGGTATTCTTCTTCTTCTTCTAGAAAAGCAAAGCAGGAGTTTTATTCTTTTCTTTTTAATGATAAATGTCTGAGATGGAAGGGATATGTACTGCAGTGAGAATAGGCCACATCGCCAGTAATTCATCACATGTGAAAAGTCACATTTTAATAATGCCGCGTTTGCCCGAATTTCTTCGCCGTAGAGCAATAGGTTTGCTGGATGAAAATGTACCGGTGAAAGAAATTGCTCGTCGTATGGGAGTTGCGCCTAATGCAATTCGAAAATTGAGAACAAAATTTCAGTTGGGACCATGTTAAAAATGAGGACCTTATCAATGAAAACACAACACTGTAAGAGCTAACCCGAGCAATCCAACATGTATGGAACAACATGGACCAGCAACGGTCCGAATTTAATAAACAGCATGCTTGGCTGACGTTGCAATGCACTTGTCAACAATGCAGGAGGACACATCCCCTACTAAACATCTAGACTTTAAGTTTTATTTCCATTACAAACACATGGACAGGCCTAACATACTGTATTGTTTGACAATTGACTCCTATGGACTCAGGTGCAACTTTTAAAACTCCCTCTTTTTTACATAATGAACCATTGTGGCTAAACGCAATGATGTGTGACACTACAAATTGGCCCAGATTTGTAAAACAAATAAGGTTACTCATAACTTTTTACAATTTTACATTTCGTTAAATAGTTTTCGATTTATTTTAAAAAGCATTAGGGGGAACTTATAAGTTGTGCACTGTATAGTTCACCACGTAAACTTGTATGGCTCAAAATTCGGACCGCTCGCCAGATAATATCAGTTTGTGAATGAGGACATCATATAAGTTCCTTGTGTACTAAGCAACTTGGGTAAAGTGCAAAGGTCGGAGATAATACATATTACATGTAGTACAATATATTTTAAGGTCAAACAAAATTCACTGAAAGGTGATCATTCCTGCCTTCCTATTGTGAGTTCTTCAACCTAGGTTTTTCATTTCTTTTCAGATTTTAAAAGGTAGCTATTGAAGGTGCTGGTTCAAATCTTGAAGATGACCAAACAAGGAGTGTTTCGAGGGTTGCCTACCTGGCTAACAGTGTGGCTAACTGTTGCAGTAGTGGTTGTGATATGGGATGCATCAATGGTGCTTTTGCGACCTCATACTTTGCCAGGAGGAAAGCTTAACTGGTTATATTTTCCATGTAAGTGAGCATAATAGAAGAAATAGTGAAACCACTCCCCGGGGGAGGGGGTATTTGGATTCAGGCTGGGTACCCATGCTCGATCCGAAAAAATTTAGACTAGCGCAAGTCTCGAGACTCCCACTAGGGGTATCAAATCCAAAAAATGACTCTCTCTAGAAGAATATTCAAAATGTCTCTTCTAGTCATGCTAGGGGTATCAAATTCACCTCTTCTATACTCTAAAGGGTATCAATTTTTCTGATTCCATGATATGCCCACATAGCTTATTTTTGGAATTTTTGATAAAAAAATAAAACAAAATGTGACTTTTTGACTTTCAAAGGTCATTTCTGGTGCAACAATTGTTGTATTTGTGCACCTGGCCAAATGGGGGGGGGGGGGGGACTTTCACTGAAACTCTGGGGGAAACCTAGTCCTGTTAGGGATATCTGATCCAGCTAGGGGTATATTTTAACTTAAAACTTGTCTTGGTGTTTACCTCCACAACCCCGGATCTAGCATGGGGTACCCATAAAATCCTCGAGAACCTCCCCCCCCCCTCGGAAACTACTCTTCACAGGATATTACTTTGCTTTCCACAAAATGTTAGTTTTCATAACATTGACATATAAACTGAACATATATTGTTACTTATCTCTAATTGTATGTCTTATTTATACGCCCCTTTTAATTTCGAGCTGAATAGATGAAATAAAACAAAGAAAATCATTATTTCATTCCAGCACCTATAATTATCGTCAATGCGTGTTAGCTCGCCAATTGTTTTGGGCAGAGCTTAACTTAATGCGGGGGCGTGTAAATAAGACATAATTGGAGACAAGTAACAATATACGCTCAGTTTATATATCAATGATCATGCACAAGACATTTCAGGCATCACCAATCAATGTTTAGATTGGTGAACACAGTGAATAAAACAGGGATCTCAGGTTTTATCAAATTATAAAACATTCATATTTTACTGTAATTAAAGCAATGAGCATTACGATCATGTAAAGCATTATACATAGAAATTTGAGAAAAATTGAAGGCAAATCGCACATTTTTGTGCCTAAAATAAAAGTGGATTTATTTCAGGGGGGCACAGTGTCATCGCCCCGATATCTTCATGGCAGAAATCGCCATGGTAGGTTGAATCCACCTCCACGCATGGGTTTTGTATCGACCTGTTTAATAGTTTTGATGCGCATAATAGGCCGAAGGACATCTGACTAAGGCTACTGATAATAGCCCCGATTAGCTCGGTGACTGACCTCGCTGTGTGTCAGTCGAGCATGGATGCCATAGGTCATATCCTTTCAGACTACCTCAACGATTGGCCTATACACTGCGCTATATAATTTGGCACATATAAATCAGAATTATTGCCCGAATTATTGTCAGTTTTTGACTCAAGATGCAAGCTACTGTCTCAAGATGCATGCTAACGACTATCATATCTGTTCAAAATATATATTCAAGGGCAAGGAACCACATCTGGTTTCTTTGTACGAAATCATTTACGGGAGATATTCATCATTTTCTATCCCGGTATCCAAAGATTTTTTTCTCATATCAAACTCGTGCATAGCAAATTTCAGTGTATCGATCCCGGGTATTTATTTTAGTATCTCTGCTGACAAAGTAATTATTAGCCAGGCGATGTCAGTGTGGGGGGTAGCAACATCTACAGCAGAAAGTGCAACATGTATACATTACAAAATACTGAACAACAACAACAAACAACTATAATGACAACAAGAACAGAAGAAAGTTGATGTACCTTTTCCACTACAGGATGAAACATTATAGCTTTACAACATGTCACTATGTCTCGTCTCAAGTTGAGAATAATGCCATGTTGAATTTTGCAGTTGCAGATCCGAATTAGTGCATTACGAGGTTGCATCGCCAGCGTATGGACAAATCGCCCTTCTACATGCGTGTATACGCCCCGCAGCATTAGCTTAGCGTGCCCGATTCGAATCTGCCTCTGCAAAATCCAACATGGTGTTATACTCTCAACTTGAGATGAGACATATTTCATTAGGCCTATGATTTGTTGTTTTGCAGATAATCTGTATATTACTATAGACTTGAGGTACGGTGACATGGAGGACTCTTTTGGAATAGCTCAAGCTTGGTAAGTACATTATGCGCTTTTGAATTAACCTATTCCAGCCACATGATTGGAATGTTGCGGGTTTGAAAATGGGTGGTGCCATCATTTTGAACACCTAGCCAATATGCTTAACCCTAACACCAATAGAGACCACAAAATACCATGATGAAAACCACTGCGCATGCGTGAATCCCATGGTCTGCAGCGTCGAGCGCGAGACCGAGCATGCCAGATGAGCGGTGGTTTAGGAGTTGGATTGTCATCATGGTACAGTACTTTGAGCACGTAACCAGTGCTAAGTGTTAATCAATGGAAATCACGGTGCTAGTTCTCTTGTTTTTTGTTGTGTACAAATCAATTGATCATGCAATAGAGCAAACTGCAAGTTTTGTATTTGCATTTCCTTGGGTTTTGGATCATTGTGTCTTTATTTCTTGAACGATTTCAACGAATGAGATCTTAAATCTGAGCTGAAAGATGCAGCTATTGGCTGCTGGTTCTAATAAGACATAACTGTCTTGGTTTAGGATATACAGGGGTAAAAAATAACTTGTATCTTAATTGTTTTGTGATCTGCATTAGGGAAGAACAAATCAACCCAGAAAACTAAGTATAATCATTATTTTTGCATCCAGGAAGGTAAAACAGACTCCTTGTAAGTAGATCAACAAGTAGGACATGTTTTTCTTAGTTACCAGGGGGGGTGTTGCAGTCAATGATTTTTTCTTAATCTTGAAATCTCCATTCCAGGAATGTTTTATTTTATTTGTTTGATGGCCTTATTTTCTGAGATATTGACCATATAATACATCAAAATTAACTTCTTAAAATTCACACACGCAAATCTGCACATGATGCATAAACTAAACTCAGGGGCTTGGAAATAGGCGAAAAATAATTTAAAAAATTGAGAAAATCATTTCTAATGTACCTAAATCATCATTTCACTGAGCTTGCTTGCTTGATTAATTGATTTATTGATATGTTGATTGATTGATTAATTAATTTGCATGACTTGTCATGAAACATTTGTCATGTTTGTTGATATTGATTGTTTTCTATATCTGCAGGTTAAATGTTGTGGAAATCTTCATTGGAATTGGAGCTTTGATTATGGTAAGAATGTAGTTTCATTCTTATCCGGTCCCCAACTCAACACAAAAGTTGACAACCATGAGAGTTACCAAATTGCGCGGAAAAGGGGTAATTTTTTACCAGACCTTGAAATTGACAAAATAGGGGTATTTAATTTGCACTGTCCATGAAATTTGACAGTGAAATGAGCAAAATAGGGGTATTTAATTTGCACTGTTCTGTTGGACACCCGGCACTTTATGTTTAAAGCAATAATTTATACAATAACAGTGAAAACTTTTCCACGAGTGGCTTCAATTGGTCTGTAATTTCACAAATTTTCAGCTTTTTCAACCTAAAATTTTACACAATAATAGTGCCAAAATGGTCCACCAAATGGCTTCAATTAGGTTTTCATTTTGCAAAAGTTTCTCACTTCTGAGGGGTTTACACCCCCTCAGACACCCCTCTGTGTCACACAACTTTTTGTTTAAAGTAATAATTTATATAATAACGGTGAAAACTTGTTCACGAATGGCTTCAATTGGGCAAATTTTTAGCTCAAGTTTTCAACCTAAAATTTTACATAATAATTATGCCAAAATGGTCCACTAAATGGCTTCAATTAGGTCTTCATTTTGCACAAGTTTCTCACTTCTGAGGCAGACACCTCCCTGCTTTTTTTTTAATGGCTACTTCATGCTATTTTACATTTTATAATTTTTCCTCAAATTGGCTCTGACTGCTCTAGATCTGCCACAGCCTAACCCTAAACATAACCCTAATACAAACCCAAAACCTAACCATTACTCTTAACCTACACTTTAATACCCTAACTCTAACCCTAACCCAAACCCCAGCGCAAACTTACCTAACCCTAATGCTAACCTTATATCCTAAACCCTAAACTTTGACCCTTCATACTAGCTGTTTCCCATACTATGTAATATGTAGTAATATAGGACCAAAATACAGCATACATTCTGTAAAGGTTTGCCTAATGGCGCTATGGTTCCTTTGACATAAGTGGAATTGTAGGCACAACTCCCGTAAAATTCCCACCAACAAATGCACGGAACCTTAATTCTTGTTGGGCTTTCAGACGAGGGAGCTCTCTATATATGAGTTTGTACATGAAATTTACACCAAGGAAAAGGAATCCAAGTGCGCTATTAGGCAATTATTCTTTACGGTATTATCGTATAATATTTGAATTTTTTCTGTAAATTTTCACAGAATTATCTAAGGAAACCATCCACTCTATTGGTAACACTGGTAGTCTGCACCATGACATTTTGGAAGACAGTCCTCTTTCTCCTAATGTACACCAAGCTAGCCAATGGAGAAGACGAATTGGGAACCGACGACCCAATACTGCTTATATTCTGCTTTATGATTCCCAATGGCGTATGGATCCTTTTTCCTGGTCTTTCCATGTGGTATTTGTGTAAGGATATTTTGAGAAGGATAACTAATGGTGATTCACATGGAAAACAAAATTAAAGCCATATTATAACATTTGCTGAGGAGGGCACCCTCAATATTTCTCAAAATTCTTTTTTTTACATGATTATATTGTACTTTATTAAACCAATATACCCTGCAAAAATCAAGATGCTAGGTGTTGTAGTTTGGTCAAAATCCAAGATTTTGAATAAAACGCAGGAACCGTTGTTCTATTATTACGATGGAATTATTAGTCAAACACATACACGATGTTCATAACACACAGTACGTACATGGTGTGTGGGCACAGTGATCTACACAACAAAGGATCGTACCATAACATCGGCGCTGGTAGTAAATTACAATTTTCTTTGCTCATATGGAAAGGTTTCTATACAAAAACGATTCTCTTATAAACCATCATGCGCACAGTTTCCACCTTGATACACCAGAGCACACATTTTTGTCCAAGAGCTCTCAAGCAAGCAGTGAATTGTCTCTGCACTGTCTTTGATTACACTACACGGTTGAGTGCAAAGCAGTGTAAGAGCTGTGGAGCTTCTAGCTGAAAAATGGGCCTCTTTGATTGTTTTTTGTCAAAACCTCAAGTGCTCCCTTCATCCAATCAGAATTTTTTTTATATCAAACGAAAGCTAACATTTCCCCCTAAAAACACTTTTCGTCACTAGGTCAACAGATAACGCAATTCAATGTGATAGCAAGGCATATGTGGAAAATCTGTTGAAAACTAGATACAAGCAAATTTTTGGACCAAAATGTAGGTTTTAAAAGTCAAAACCCCAAGTGTTCCTTATAATATTTTTCAAAAGCACACTTATATTGTCTATATACTAGGGTCACTAGAATGAGCAATGGCCAATTCTCTTTAATTTGCAAATCTTGTGTAAAACATTACTATTTTCGCCTGTTTTGTCATATCATACGGTTGTAAATTCAATGAACTATGACTTTGCTAAAGAGCGCTTACAAATTGATATGTTGTTCGGCTCAAAAATACAAGGGGATTTATCTGACAGTAAAAGCTAACAATTTATGGCAAAGAAATGCTGATCTATTTTGTATGAAAATGTAATAATATGCAGTGGCGTAACTAGGGTTGGTAGCGCCGGGGTAAGAAACAAAATTAGCGCCCTACCCTCACCCAAGAATATCTCAAGTTAGGCGCTGGTGTGTGGGAATGGCATCGGCATTAAGATATTAAAATAAATTGCAATCATGCAGTTTTGTTCAATATTTTTTTAAGTGAGGCTGATTTGGTGCCCCCCTAGTGGTAGCGCCCAGGGCACGTTGCCCCCCTCCCTGCCCCCTAGTTACGCCACTGATAATATGGCTTTAAAAGATTTTGTTTTGTTTGAATTTGGGTTGTTTTTGTTTAAAGTAATAATTTATATAATAACGGTGAAAACTTGTTCACGAATGGCTTCAATTGGGCAAATTTTTAGCTCAAGTTTTCAACCTAAAATTTTACATAATAATTATGCCAAAATGGTCCACTAAATGGCTTCAATTAGGTCTTCATTTTGCACAAGTTTCTCACTTCTGAGGCAGACACCTCCCTGCATCGTGCACAATGGCTACTTCATGCTATTTTACATTTTATAATTTTTCCTCAAATTGGCTCTGACTGCTCTAGATCTGCCACAGCCTAACCCTAAACATAACCCTAATACAAACCCAAAACCTAACCATTACTCTTAACCTACACTTTAATACCCTAACTCTAACCCTAACCCAAACCCCAGCGCAAACTTACCTAACCCTAATGATATCAGGCGGTAGACTGCTCATTATAAAAGTAATACAAGTATGGAAGCCGCCATTACCCTGCCATCGCGTAGGCCTGGAACACTACCGCGATTTCTACCGGCTAAATCGCGTCCGTGCTCCGCGTTCAAGTCATGAAAATCGCGGCTTGCTGCATCCACGGTTAGACTTTTTCAAGCCTGCTACAGTGCATTTTTTTCAAATGTTGAACAGCTTTTTTAATACTTTTAATTATATTTTTTAGCGCATCCATGAACTTAATTTATCAAATGCATTAAATCAACCAACAATCCCGCTATCCGGGCCAAGATTTATACAAGAAAAATTATGTTTCAACCACGAAAATTAACCTAAATTTCGCGCATACCCGTAAGACTTGGCGATAGCCTATTCAGATATCGTTGTCAAGCTCGAGGTGATTGACCTTCAATGATTGACAGTTGGCAGCGCGTACTGTACGCGATGCTGAACGCGTAGTCAAGGAAGCCATGCGCTAAAGGGGGTGCTAAAACCTCAAATGGCGACTTCCATGCGTGTACCCATAGACATACCACCTAGACCTGTAACTGCCCATCCCTAACCATGGCAGTAGGTGAAGCCACGTATCCAAGGTGATTTTGGTCGGGTGGTCGGACGCGGAGAAATAAGCGTTCATGTCTGGAACGAAAAACGCGATCGTTTGCGTGATTGCTGCGCCGTTATCGCCCGCGTCAAACGCAACATGTTCTGTAGACGCGAACATGTCTGCTTGTTTGCGTCCGGGTTGCGTCCTTGTCAAAATCGTTGCTAAGCAGTGTTGACTTCACTACGCAAACCAAAGTTATAGGTCTAGGTTCTTGTTTGTCTGGGCGTGTACCGGGGGTGCTAAAGTGGAACCAAAACAACAGCGGGAATCATGTGTTAAATCGACATAGAAAAGTACAGGAGGGATCAGCGAAATTTACTGTCAGCCCTCTGCTTATATCCTAAACCCTAAACTTTGACCCTTCATACTAGCTGTTTCCCATACTATGTAATATGTAGTAATATAGGACCAAAATACAGCATACATTCTGTAAAGGTTTGCCTAATGGCGCTATGGTTCCTTTGACATAAGTGGAATTGTAGGCACAACTCCCGTAAAATTCCCACCAACAAATGCACGGAACCTTAATTCTTGTTGGGCTTTCAGACGAGGGAGCTCTCTATATATGAGTTTGTACATGAAATTTACACCAAGGAAAAGGAATCCAAGTGCGCTATTAGGCAATTATTCTTTACGGTATTATCGTATAATATTTGAATTTTTTTCTGTAAATTTTCACAGAATTATCTAAGGAAACCATCCACTCTATTGGTAACACTGGTAGTCTGCACCATGACATTTTGGAAGACAGTCCTCTTTCTCCTAATGTACACCAAGCTAGCCAATGGAGAAGACGAATTGGGAACCGACGCCCCAATACTGCTTATATTCTGCTTTATGATTCCCAATGGCGTATGGATCCTTTTTCCTGGTCTTTCCATGTGGTATTTGTGTAAGGATATTTTGAGAAGGATAACTAATGGTGATTCACATGGAAAACAAAATTAAAGCCATATTATAACATTTGCTGAGGAGGGCACCCTCAATATTTCTCAAAATTCTTTTTTTACATGATTATATTGTACTTTATTAAACCAATATACCCTGCAAAAATCAAGATGCTAGGTGTTGTAGTTTGGTCAAAATCCAAGATTTTGAATAACGCAGGAACCGTTGTTCTATTATTACGATGGAATTATTAGTCAAACACATACACGATGTTCATAACACACAATACGCATTACATGGTGTGTGGCACAGTGATCTACACAACAAAGGATCGTACCATAACATCGGCGCTGGTAGTAAATTACAATTTTCTTTGCTCATATGGAAAGGTTTCTATACAAAAACGATTCTCTTATAAACCATCATGCGCACAGTTTCCACCTTGATACACCAGAGCACACATTTTTGTCCAAGAGCTCTCAAGCAAGCAGTGAATTGTCTCTGCACAGTCTTTGATTACACTACACGGTTGAGTGCAAAGCAGTGTAAGAGCTGTGGAGCTTCTAGCTGAAAAATGGGCCTCTTTGATTGTTTTTTGTCAAAACCTCAAGTGCTCCCTTCATCCAATCAGAATTTTTTTTTATATCAAGCGAAAGCTAACACTTCCCCCTAAAACACATACGTCATTAGGTCATCAGATAACGCAATTCAATGTGATAGCAAGGCATATGTGGAAAATCTGTTGAAAACTAGATACAAGCAAATTTTTGGACCAAAATGTAGGTTTTAAAAGTCAAAACCCCAAGTGTTCCTTATAATATTTTTCAAAAGCACACTTATATTGTCTATATACTAGGGTCACTAGAATGAGCAATGGCCAATTCTCTTTAATTTGCAAATCTTGTGTAAAACATTACTATTTTCGCCTGTTTTGTCATATCATACGGTTGTAAATTCAATGAACTATGACTTTGCTAAAGAGCTTACAAATTGATATGTTGTTCGGCTCAAAAATACAAGGGGATTTATCTGACAGTAAAAGCTAACAATTTATGGCAAAGAAATGCTGATCTATTTTGTATGAAAATGTAATAATATGCAGTGGCGTAACTAGGGTTGGTAGCGCCCGGGGTAAGAAACAAAATTAGCGCCCCTACCCCTCACCCAAGAATATCTCAAGTTAGACGCGGGTGTGTGGGAATGGCATCGGCATTAAGATATTAAAATAAATTGCAATCATGCAGTTTTGTTCAATATTTTTTTAAGTGAGGCTGATTTGGTGCCCCCCTAGTGGTAGCGCCCAGGGCACGTTGCCCCCCTCCCTGCCCCCTAGTTACGCCACTGATAATATGGCTTTAAAAGATTTTGTTTTGTTTGAATTTGGGTTGTTTTTCTGACAAAATTGGCTTCATCAATTGAATGACCAAAGCCCATACTCACCAAAAGTTGAGGAAAAATGAATAAGCATATAGTATCAGTGGCTTAGCCAAGTGAGAAAATGGTAAAATTGGCTAAAAAGTGTGTAAAAGGCCTAGCAATCGTTTTCATGACCTTTATAAAACCTGAGATTTTAATATTATTAAAATGTATATTTTCCAGTTGAGTTATAAAACTGTTTATTTAACACTACTTGAGGTGTTCTTAAAAGCTTTTCTGATTCCAAAAATAGCCTTTGAGACTTTGAAAGCTTTTTGGATGCACTTTGTGCAATAAAAAAAGGACAAAACATAATAATTTGAGCCAGTGATTTCATTCTCAAGATTTTCAGGGAACTGTTTTCTGTGTGCAGTAGAACTCATGTGGATGTAATATAGCAATAGTAAGCATCTTGTTGGTTTTCAATGCACATTTACAGACTAATAGACAGTCAGTGAATGATAGACCAAGTTTCCTTTTTCTGCCTGGCAAAGTAGCCCTACTTGTACCAAGTTCGTTAATATTGAGAAGGGCAATACCGTAAACGTTCGCCTGATGACACACCTGGGCTCTTTTGCCTTTGGGTAAATTTCATGTACAAATAGCTCTTATCCCAACAACAATTAAGGGTATGTGCCCTTATTTGCTGGTGGGATTTTTATAGGAGGCACTTTTAGTTTGTGTCTAAAATTCCAGTTATGTCTAGGGAGCCCATAGCGCCATTAGGCGAACATTTACGGTATACCTATTCCAAAATCTTAAAAGGGTCACCAAGTCCATTTGACAAGATAAGAGTTCTAGTACCATAAGATCTCACTAGATGTCTAGTCCTGTTTGACCAGGAATTGCATCATAGTGTCATATTTGACAGGTGCATCAAATTTGATATTTCTGGTCAAATTTTACATGAAACACTGCTTTTTGCATGGTCTACAGACAGGCAGTAGTAGCTGTGCACAAATTAAGGCCAGTCCCTGTTAAAGTCACTGGCCTGTGAAATTCTGTCACCAAAGTCACAACACTGAATCAATGCCATACCAACTTTGACATCAATCTATGATGGAGGCATTACCTGTTGAGTGATTTGCAAGTCTGAATTCTTTCAAAAGTGTCACAAAATGTGGACCAGTGTGACATTTACATTTTACAATTAAAAAAAAAAAAAAAAAGATTGTTTGCTTGACCTCTACAGCTTTTTCAGAATTGGATTGGTCGGTCAGGATTTTTTTGTGTAATATTTTTTCTTAAAGGTCGTAGCCAAAAAATGACTGTATGCCTTTAAATAGCCCAAATAGTTGTGAATTTGGATATTTCTCCACTGTATACCACTTCATTCATGTATCATAAACTGTGTGTTTATCCTTATTCGTCTTTTGGGGAAATGACACACGGGCCACTAGCTTGACAACCTTGGTTGGTCAGGTGTTTTTCTTTCTTTTCAAAAGACCCAAAAACCTTAAAATATCACAAGAGCTGTTAAAGCCATAATGTGTGATTTGCTTCACAGCGACACACTCAATTTTACTCCTACTTTTTGCATAATTATAATGCCCAGTGGTGTACTCCCGGGGTGTACTAAAATACCATGTAAAAGACTAAGCCTAAAGTGTTTTAATAACAGTAAAAATTATTTAACTTTTTATATTAAAACTGGGGAGACCCGGTTTTATTCAGAGTTCACCGATCGAGTGCTTGCTAACATGTCTCATGGATGTTGGCTTATGTGTACACACGTCGAGCATGATGCTCCTTATTGATTCCATGACCAAATCACCTGGAATAAGATTTGAAAGTGGTATCTTACACTTTGAAGCATGGTGAATTATCTAAAAAGTATGCAACCTTGTGAAATGTTGGGACACTCTAGGGCACTTTTCAAAATGACCACCAAAAATTCATAATGCTAAAAAAATATCTTTTATAATTTCATACTTCTTCCTGTGTTTTATACTGTGTGTTTTATGTGTAAAAGTTCCGCGCAATTTGATTTTTTTTTGCACAAATCATTTGTCCCTGCCCATGACCTTGACCATCAATATCAATAATTGATCAAAACATGGAAGTAACACATATTTGTAGTGTATCACGGTGTACATGCTCATACATGCATGTTGGTAGATAAACAAGCAAAGTAGATTTAATAGAAAGGACAGTAAAAAGGGCATCAAAGGTCAAGAGCAGGACAATCAACTCCATCAGTTTATCGTTGAGCATGTTTATAGTCCATCAGTTCATCGTTGCCGAGCGTGTTTATAGTGAGCCAGATTATCCGTTATTTAGTGTATATTTAGCGTATTCTGCGAAATCAGTTGTTATTGCACTGTATATTCTTTCCGTATACAGCCAATAAACACTCTCATTGGGAGTCTCATTGGAGCCCTCCTGATGAGGATGTGTGTTGTACACATCAAAATAGGAGGTAAATATCTCAATATATATACAGTGGAAATTCATTATAACCAAGTTGTCAGGGACAGAGAAATTAGTTCTTTATATCCAAATTTCGTTATATCAGGGTTGTAAAAACAATAAATAACAAAAGAATTTTGTATCTTGGTTCTGGAAAAATACTTCTTTATAAGAGGGTTTTTCTTGTATCCGATTGCGTTATAATGAGGTTTTACTGTATGACAGTTTAAATCCACTTTGCATTTGTAGTCTTTTTCAGCTTTACATTTAAGCGGAGGCACCTTATTTAACGTAAGCTTTGGGCATTTTATTAGAGTATTGATTTTTCACTTGGGTACTAGTCGGGTTGAAAATAAATAAAATAATTAAATATCTAAAGCTAACGCTAAATAGGGCACCTCAGCCTAATGAATGTTATGTCAGAAAAAATAGGGCTGCGCTTAGTAAATAACACAGATATTGCAGCATAATTTTGATAAGAATTTCAAGCAGAAAGGTTTCATGACCCAGAGAAAAGGAAACATACATATATTACCATAAACATGGTAATACATGTGCAGTGGCAAATTCAGTTACCAGTGAATAGACACAATTTAATTAGCAATCATTTTTAGAACTAGCCGAGCGGCTTTGGGGGAAAACAACAACCATATTTTACTGGTGGATGGACTTTTCAAGTAGGGTCAGTTGGTGAGAAATTTTTTTCTGGAGACGGAAAATTATCCTAAAATATCACCGAAAGTTTGAAAATCAGGCAAAAATTTGATGATTTTTGTGCAAACATATCATGTTTTGAATTTTTTTCAAAACATGTCAGTCAAAATCAATCAATTTTGGCCAAAAACCGGCTAATTTTACATGATTTTAATCTTTAATTTTAAAAATATTATGCAATCGCCCAAAATGCAAAATGTGGGTCTGTCGGGCCCGTAAAATGAGTTTTTCTGTGTCGCCTTACAGGTATTTTTTTGTACACCCAAGCAGAAACAGTCAATATTAACCCTAACACCCATAAATACCACGATGATAGCCAAGGCGCATGCATGAATCCCCCAGGTGATGCGATGATGCAATCAGCCTAATGCTTTATGCTCAGGGAATCGCTGGCCACGCAGCACAACCCATGTGGATACCGGCCGGTGATTGTGTGCTTGGCATGCGAGTGGTCTAAGGTTCGAATCCCTGGGGTAACAAGTGACTTCTTTGTTCATCTTCTCTCCTTTTTTGTTCTTTCTTTAACTTCCGATAGCAAAAAGCAGTGTCCGGTGTTAGGGTTAGGAGGGAAAAAAAAACCCAAAGGACATCAAGAAAAAACCCAAAGGACATCAAGAAAAAACCCAAAGGACATCAACTTTTGGTTTATTATTTATTCAGTGAATCACTTACAGATATTGGAACACATCCAATATCTGTGAGTGAATGAACACATTAATGTCTGGTTCATAACCTGCAAAACATTAGTGCATCCTGCAGAAAGATTGATTTCAATCTAAAATCAACATGCCATGCATATGAATTCAGAAAGGTTGATTTCAATTTATTGAAATCAACCGACCATGCATGGGTAGAAATAATCAATTTCTTTGAGAGAATGGAAAAATAAAACATGTCATGCTTGCCTTGGCCTGGAAGAAGTGAAGGGAAAGCTGTTTTTGTATGTATTGGAATGTTGTTTAAATTGACAACAAAGAAAAAAAACCCGTTTTATGGGTGGACCCCGACAGACTTTTCAAATAGGGTCAGCTCAGTCAGTTGAGATTTTTTTTTTTTTGAAGGCTAAAATAAATGTAAAATATCACTATAAGCCTGAAAAATCTGGTAAAAAATTGATTGTTTACAAACATATATGAATTTAAAAAAATTTCAGATAGGGTCAGTCGGTTGAGATTTTTTTGAAGGCTAAAATAACCTTAACATATCACTGAAAGCTTGAAAAATATGGCAAAAATTTGATGATTTTTTGCAAACATTTTGAATTTTTTACAAATATGTTCAGTCAAAATCAACAAATTTTGGCCCCAATAATGGCTGATTTTACATGATTTTAGCAAAATTAAAAAAGAAACAAATTCTCCCAAAATCCGGGTCTGTCAGGCCTGTAAAACAGGTTTTTTTTTCTTTGTCGCCTATATGCATATACTTCATTGTTTTTAAATGATAATGATTAGTGAAACATCATTAAGGAAATGCCCGAGGGGTCTTAATTAAGAGCCGTTTCAGGTATTTTGCCATACAGTAAAATAAAGACAGAGATGTGGGTAAGTGCTTTCTCTTAATTGCATTGAATAAAATAGCAATTATGAATTGCACACAAAAGTGAAACAACCCCATTATTAGAATTTTATTTTCAGATATTAGAATCCTGAATTTGATTGAAACCTTTTGTCAGTTAGCTATTATATATAATTGCATTAACCAAGTTCAAACTGACAGAGTCTTGACAAATGTTATAATCAATTCACTTTTTAAGGGATTTATAATTTCCCAGGGATTTATCACATTCATTTAATTTTGACACCAAACCTTAGACTAACATACCAACATCTTGATATAATATCCAAGTTGTAATCCTGCTACTGAATAAAGTGCAGTTCTTCACATTATCATACCAATCATGATGCGCCTAGTCAGAGATTATGTATAGTGCATATTATGTATTTGCCAACAAATGAGGATACACACATGACATTTCGCATTTAAACCATGGACCTCTCTGCAACGGGGGACTGTTTTTGGTTCTTGAAGGTCTGCAAATAACCACAATTGCATGTATCATGCATTTGCGAGATTTGTCCCCTATCATAAATTAGATATACCATCCACAGTTGCTATACAATTTCATCTTATACATACACATACAAAATGGTAGAAATGTCCTCGGTATGTCGATTCAGACATCTGCATTTGCATATTGCTAAACTTTGTCCACAGTTGGAGGCGAACACCAGTAGGGATTTATTATGTGTATGTTTTCATTGAGTAATGAATGCCCTATCTTTCAAAACACTGATGATCAATGATCCTTTGCATTGACCAACCTTCTCTTGAGATTTCAGACAGTGATTTAGATTTATGTCACTACATAGGCCCCTATAGCTGATCTTCAGTAGACAGCAGTCTGTGACAAGGTACTGTTTTCAAGGGTAATTGTGCAAAATACAGTAGTAACTCTTTAAAATGTGACATTTGGCACGTCATGAAAAATAAAGGTAAGTATACTATCTACTTTTTTCACAAATTTCTCGTATATTGATAGTGCCTTTAGGGCAAGTCAAGGATTTTGTTTCTTATGTTTTCGAAGTTCTTAAGTTCCGATTCAGCTTTAGGACTTACATATTTTCCATATTGGAGGAAAATGACTTATATGCAAAACACAAACATCCACTCTGCAAAAGGATGACACAAAACACAATTTTTCCAATGATCTGATATACAGCATTATCAGTATAACGCCCTTTATTCATTCATCCTATCGGCCATGGATAGTATTATTTTACAAAGATATATATCCATATATAATTTCAATTTGAGTTCAAGAAATACATGATATAATGAGTGCCATGAACTATATAATACCCATGTCTTTATGACATTTTTAAGAGTAATGCTACATTGTACTTACAGAGAGAAATAGTTAAATTTAAACCACATTTATCATGTTTATTTATCTAAAGATTTCAGAATATTAAAAAATCATGATGCCAAATCATGGCATCAATTATGACAATTTAAAATGGACATAAGATAAGTTAATTTTTGATTAAAGAGCTCACCTGATAACTTGTTAATTTTTGTTGTGTATTGAGTTGTGATTATTTGGACAATCAAGGCACTTGCCAGTTTGATAAGTGCGGATGTAAATGAGACAGAAGTGCAAATTAATTGTGTAATGTAACCCATCTCTCTTTTTAAACCATTGCATTGGGGACCAACCTCATCAGTACATAATATGCTGTCAGGTGGGTTTCACCACACCTGGACATCACTCCATCCTGCACTTCACTCTTTGTGCTGAATATTATTTGCGACAAACTTCATCAAGATCTAATGATCATTCAATCTTTTATCTACCAAAACAGGCTATTCCAGTTGAAATACATACGCCCCCTACTGAAGACATGACTTTAATAATCTCCCACTCTGTATTTCAAATGGGGTTGCCAGAATGGGTGACTCCATCTGCAATCTACACCCCCTGGGCTGAGTGGAAGATTAAGGTCACATAAGGGGTGTATGAATTTCAACTGGAATAGTCAAATCCATGAAGTGTAATAAAAAGACACACAAAGTTGACTTTTACAAGTCATATGGCAACCTCATGAATAAAACATTTTCATGAATGTCACCTGGCAACCTCATACCTCATGAATAAAACATTTTCATAAATATCACCTGGCAACCTCATGAATAAAACATTTTTTGATGTCACCTGGCAAGTGCCAACCTCATGAATAATACATCTCATTGCTGTTCATCACTGCCTAGTTGTCATCAATTTACTCCTAATAAAACATAATTTCTTATTTTGTCTTGTCACCAAGTGCAAAAAACATGACATCATGTACAGAGCATCACTCAATAAACATATTTATGTGTTCATATAATCTGTTAAAGGGTATTTCAGTATTACAAAATTAACTGTTAATTAATTGTGACTCATCACATCGAAACACTGCAGTTGTTGTGACAAATAGAGTTCAAATTCCTTATCATTTTCTTTATTTTTAATACCAATTTTCTCCATTATCTTTAAATGTGGTCTTCTGACAATTGCCATGTTTTGATGTGATGGGTCACAATTATGTTACTTACAAGCATTATGTTTTGAGGTAAACTCTTGTGTCATTATATTAAACATGTACATGTTGTTATGATGTGCAGTTCTTTTTTTCCCCAGCCCATTTCTCTCTTTCTTGTTGGACATGTCACAATATCTCAGACTTTCTACAAAGTAGGTGTCAATTAAATGCAGCAATATTTTTTTATATAAAAGACAATGAACTCATAATATACCACACAGAGATTATACCCAAAGATTACCGACTCATAATTGCCCTGTATGTAATGCTATGATAATCCACCATTTTGGATTGACGCTCATGGAGGACAAATTGTGCGCCAGTCTTTCATTAGCAAAAGCTTGAAATAGAATAATTGGCATCTTGCAAATGTTTGCACATGTAGCGCTTCGTCCACATTTTTTGCTATTACACATACAACACAACCAACACACCTTGAATCACAGTGCATGATGAAATAATCCAGTGGGTGGCAGAGTTGGTACTCTTTAGTTTTATCTCCATGGGTTGCACACACTATAAGCTGCTCCAAGTGGCATACTTTACAGAATTTTACATCAATCAAAATATGAAAATACATCTCCCTTAATTACTACGCAAATAGGCAACAATACAAGAAGTGAAGTGTCATTACGTACACAAAGGCAACATGTTTAATTCTGAACACCTATGTACATCACCATACTCCTTAAAAACCCATATGCAGTAATCATTACAAGCATGCCATTATTTATCAAATTGAGCAAAGGGTTATCTGTTTTTACAGGAAGCTTGCATGATGACGTTTACAGTTTACAATACACAATTTTTTTGAAACAATTCAAAGAGTAAACAATTCACCAAAGATTTGTTGCTTCATTTTACTTTTGACAATAGTGTAATTATGAGTACTACTGCCTTTCTTACAAAGCCTCTGATTGGTTAATTATTATGATCTGAGTGACCAATCAAAATAGAGCTTTTAGATCTCTTAGCAATTTTAACCTTGAACCCTTTCAGTCCCACAGACTATTCTATTTCTTACCCATCTCCAATTGGCTCAAATATACGATAGTGTCAAAATGAGTGCCCATGGGGTTACATAGTATAAGGAAGTAGTTAAAAAAAAACTTGGCCTCGTGCTCGCTAAGTTCGCAAGGGCACAGACTGCGCCTAATATTCATTGGGTAAAAATTGACTGGCATTACTTAATAGTGGCAGACTAATTTAATTTTCTCACAGAAGATACACTTTTGCCACAGCAACAACTCTGTATAACAATATCCCTATACATACCCTGTTTTTGATCACCTAAAAGCTTTATGACTGGCCTACATTTTCAGCAATGTTTCAGTGAGCAATTTGTGCCAAAGTGTAGTCTATGGTAAGAAAAGCATGTATCGGACACCCCAGGTTGTTTGAAAGGTTCATTAACCCATAGGTATTTCTATGATTAACCATAACACTCCCAGGTACTACAACAAAATACTACACCATATGTGACCGTCCAGGTTGAAACGCTCATAAAGTCGGCCCCTGGTCAAATTTGTTTTCTTCCATGTTTAGAAAATATATATCATAAGCTTTACAATGATATATCATTTGACTTCAAACGATATCCAGAAGCAGAGTTATAACTTGTTAAACTTTGCTCCTTCAGTGAAAGGGTACATTATTTTGGCACTACATTATTTCTTTTTTCCACATTGCTGGTATAGCCTCTTCAACAATAGGATTAAAGATTGGTGTTTGACTGGACTAAAATGAGAAACATGTCGGACAAATATTAGGGACATATGAATACAACCTCTATGCATATTTTGCACTGTTATACAATTTGCCGACTTTACGAGTGGTTTGAGATGGATGGTCACATATATGCACTGCGCATGCATGCGTCCATCCATCCATCCCACATGAGATGCTGATGCAATCACCTCAAGTGATATATACGCACAACGGTTTCATTGACCAGGCCAGCGAAACACCTGTGGCTACATTTCGCTGATCTAATGCTTGGCACAAGAGAAGTCTCGGGTGCGAAACAACTTCTTTGTTTCACCAAAAAGCAGTGGGAGGTGTTAGAGTTTTAAAAAATCCACAGTCATACCCACTTATGATCAGCACCCAGGGGATCAAGACAGCTTCACAATATTAACAAGTACTTCCTCACACTGAAAGACACTACTTGCTGGGGAAAACTTCCATCACAGAGTTATATACCCTGGATTTTGAAAGTGAAGGTCAATTGATGTCCAGGTTGATGACTGACCTTGACAATGACAGCAGACCACCTAGATGATGTCCAGGTTGATGACTGACCTTGACAATGACAGCAGACCACCTTGCTGACGCCAACTTGTCTCAACTCTTGAGTGAATATTTAAACATTTATATTCCATGGGGGGAGTCAGTAAGCGGGCAGTCATTGTCAAGTCATGTTCAAACTTTAATGTTTCGATTTTTGTGCCAAACATGAGGCCATAAATGTTCAAACTTGATGTGCCAATACATGAGGTCAAGTACACAGTTGTAAAGCTTACTGGTCTAGGGAATACTTGAATTAGGCAGATTGTACCTGGATAAACCTGTTGAAGCATTATTGCAAGGCTTAGTTATGAACTATTGGGTGGCTTGTGTCTGCATATGGAGGACTTGCTAGAAGCAACAAAGTCCTAGGGGACCTATAATTACTAATCATGAACATGGGTATTATGATTTCACCAGGGAAGTGAATCTCACTCCAGGGAAATGAATGTTACTTCCCTGATTTAACATATGCCAGTATGGTTTCAAGTGCAACATAGCTGATTTGTGTTGATTATATGGATATGTCGGTACTTTATACCGTCCGGCTGATAAACCACCTTTGTAGACTTTATGTATACACTTTGTACGACTAGTTCAGCACACAATTCTATACTGCAACCAATAATTACATCCGCCTACCAAACTCAAGGTCAAACACATTTTCCTGTGTCTTTTCCTAGTGATGTCCATTTCCCAGCACCATTCCCACCAAAACGTCATATTTGACACAAAAACCTGTTGCACCATTATTATGAGATATTAAGGTCATCTTTATCAATGTTACTTAACAACCTTAATTTACCATACCTAATTAACTTATGCACAAAATTCAAGTTCTTATGTGCTTTTATTTTATCCTTCATTTAAAATGTTTGTTTGTTTGTTTGTTTACCCAGGTTGGATTTTGTTTGATCAGATTCCCTTTTAACAGCATATGCCACTTACATGACTCATCATATGCCATTTACATGGCTCATCAACACCAAATGATTGTTCCAAAAATGCAAATGTAAATTGGGATGAATTTTAGGGTGTTCTAATTATCACTGATTAGCCCTTTAATAATATCATGATGATTTTCTTTACATGTGTGACAGTCTATAATTAAGATCATTAGTAGTATGTAATCGGTGCATCTTCAGCCTTATTAATAATGCATCTCACACTGGTCAGGGATACTGACCGAATACCGAGCGGATCTTGAGTGGCAGAATATTTTCATTAGACAGACTCACACTACAGGAATAGATCAATTACACTGAAACATGCTCAGAGTGAGCACATTTCTTAATTATCTTATTTCTTAATTAAAATTAAAGCTGAGAAAAAAGTCTTTTCGTCAAAAAATCAATTTTTTATCTTAAGAAAATTCAAGTTACTCAGTGAAATTGAGGAGAATATTATCATTGTCCATGAAAAAGTGTTTTTTTCTTACAACTTAAAGGAGTATTTTGTGATCCTAGCCATCTTCTTTTTATGACGTTTCTCAGTAGATATCCACAAAAAAGCTTATTCCCAAAATTTCAGTTGATTCTGATTTTGCGTTTTGAGTTATGCATGATTATGTGCATTGCACTGCTTCATAGACAATGTGTTGTAATTTCATTCTGGTATACCAGAACAAAATTCAAATTTCACGATATCTTTGCTAAACGAATTAATCTGTAAGAAATATTTTGTACATATTATGTAGCAAGAGGTTTCCAGTGATATAAAAATCTCAATTTTTTTGAGAAAAGTGGGGGGATGATGCTGTGGATCACGAAATGCCCTTTTAAACCAAAATATTACATTATTTAAACTGGCCATAGTTCAAAATAAGGTTTACATGTCAGGTGATTTAAATATTGAAAATCTCGTGTAACTTACAATACTGGACATATATATAACTTCACATTTTTGGCTTGTACAAGAATTAGTTATTGTATTTTTCAACACTTTCATACAATAATTTTTACAGGTATGCGTAAGACAGCTCTCTTTAAAGTGAAACAGATTACCACATACAAAAGCTTAATCTTAAAATAGCATAAAAAAGCAGCAGCTCCTCAACTCCAGAAAATGCTCTACGCAGAATTCATCACTATCTTTTTAGATTATGTATATGTACATTACATATCAAACATTATACTTTGACTATATTTATAAATACGTATTTATAAATATGCATGTGACCACCTCTGTGCTGCCATTACAGGAAGTCTGGAAGTGATGATATCTATCTAAAAAGGTTTCTATCCTTTTCTGCATAGTGGTCAATATACATACATGTGTATTTATAAATATAGTCAAAGCTAGCTGTCAAATGAATTTATTTTGGCTTTAGTCAACAAAAAATAATTTTTGCCAACTGGAGCTCTGGCCTTATTTCATAACTTGTGTCCCATTAAGAGGGTTCAATAGAATTCACTTTTTCTGTAGATCCCATAGCCTTAGCAGGTAGACCTGAGATGTCGTCATTTGACATCACAGCGATAAGGACATCGTTTAGTGATCATATTTACTCCACATTTGAAAGCTGCAAAGTGCTCAGTAACGATGTTGATGTGATGACATCAGAGGTCTACCCACAAAGGCTTATGGGATTTAATGAAAGGTGAATCCAGTAAGAGGGTAAAACAAGAATATTATATCGAGGGTTTAGGACCAGAAGGCCCTACCTGCAATAGCTGCCAGGTGTCATATTTTTAGAATTTTTAGATGTATACAATTACAATATAGAATGCAGAAATTAGTCAAAATGTCTATAAGGCAGCTATTGCTGATAGAACCTTCTGGGTCTTATCCTTCGATTATAATGCAGCTTCTAACCATGTTAGTTAGGTCAAAATCCATTGTCTCTGTATGTGAGACGGCATTACAGTTATGCCCCCTTTACACGCAAGTGTATTATGCTGCGATTCTGAGAACGGTGCACATAACCTACAACATGCTATGACATCACTTCCAATCTCCCCACACTCAGATTTTGAACTATTAAGCCTAATAATGCACCTGATCCTCCTGCCCTGGATCACCGGTCCACATAAGTATTTAATCAATTCATTAAATTTTTACAACAGATCAGCCCATTTTCTTATTCTTACAAGATACACATCGTTATCAGGCTACTATATAATATCTCAGCATTCCTATATCTAACGATCGTATGTGCAAGTATGAGTACGGTATATTCTACTTTACTTCAAGGCACCCATTAATTGAAATTGTTTTCACCATTCCAACATTACAATTTGTCATTGGTATTAAAATAGATTTATTCTCCCAATTTACAATGAACAATATCAAACAAATGGTCTTATCTCACATATTTACAAAAAAAGAACAACATTTTTGTCACAAAAATACCACTTGTGATGATGATTTAAAACAATTGAGTTATCGTCAACACTTGTGCTCATGGAGCACAAAAACACGGTGCAATTGTAGTAGCAGAAGTAACAATATATGGTGTCAAATATATTAGCCATTAGTGCTCAAGGAGCATAAAGTGTGACGATAACTCAATTTTGCAATTTAAAACATTCTTCTACAAGTACATAGTGATTTATATATAGATTTTTTTTATAATCTTATTTGTAATATTTCATGCTTACAAATTAGACAAAACAATACTTACAAAACAATTCTTACCAAACAAAATAATTACTTTTTTTTAAACATCTCATTTTTTAATACATGTCATATATATTTTTTTATATACAGAGAGTACTATTACATGGGTCAAGGTACGGAAATACGGAATCTCAACTATGTACATAATTGTTTTTTGAGGAAAAGTGGCAATTTCTGAAGCATTTTTTACAGAAATAGTAAGCATACATGATGAGGTTCATATTTACATTGTGGTAAAGGGACTCAAGCTACAATAGTTGCCCATGTGTCACATACCTCATATATGAAGCTGTTATTGAACCAACAGTTGACTAGATCCAGAGTTAAACAATTGAGATTTAATTTTCAAAAGTCAAATTTGCTGTGCACATTATTCAAATATCAATAATATCCCTATGTCTATATTCCAATAACAATAAAAATCTTTTTTTTTTAATTTCAGGCTCCAAATAAAACAACAAAATAATTACAAAATACAAGATAAACAACAACAAAATAATGAGCAACACCCACGACCGACCATTCTGTAGCTTATTTTCACAAGTTACATGTAATAGTTTCATGCTTCCGTGGTGATAAAAAAAACACACAGAATAGCGAGCCCATAGCGAGTAATACATAAGTATAACAAAATTATGTGGAATTCCTGGGGTAGGGATTTGTAATGTAGAATCTCAGCTGCGTATATCTGATGGGGCATAAATGTATTATTCATACCTGAATATGCACATTAATAATTATAACAAGAAAGAACAAAAACTATATTGATAAAACAATATTTCAGATGTATATTTCTTGTAATTTGAACACAGCAAAATCAGTTGTACACGTTTCATCTTCAGTTTCCTATTCAATTTCAATTCACTATCTTTTTCGATCAATTTCAATTCTATTTTTTGATTTAATTATGAATTCTAGTTTTTGATGCAAATTCACTGAATAGAAGAGGTCCAGAGCGGATAGTGCCTGAGTTGAAGGTTCCCCAATACACAACATGATCTATATTTCATTGATAAGAGCCAACTTGCCTGTCATTACATAATGTACACAATATCTGGATATTGTTTGACAGTTTGGCACACAGCCCCTTGTGTGTACATGGTTAATGTTCATGTCCATCTGTGGTTCAATTAAATTCTTAAATTTCAGTCATGAGAATGATCATCCATGTATAAACCTGAAATGTTTGAAAAAAGCATGTTAAATTAGGCTAAAAAGGCCAAAAACGGGCCGAAATTAAAAGAAAGTGCAGAAAATTGGACCAAAAACCAACCTGAATTCAGGTTTAAACCTGAAAATTCTCATGCCTGACATTGAACCAAATTGGATGATTAACACAAGTGATACACTCACTCATGGGAAGGGGGATGGGGCATGAAATGTTAACTGTTAAAAAATGTTGACCCCCCTTGTTCAATAAATGAAAAACTGAGGGTTTGTCCTTTAGGTACAGTGATTTGTGATGTTAATTACAATCTTATTGGTGCTTTGTTTTAACAATAGTTGGTTACATAAAGATAAAACATAGTAACATAAACAGCTGCATTATACAATATCATTAAATCATTGTAAAGCACATAATTTGTCAAATTCTTCCATTGTCAAGTGAATAAAAATAAAAATAAACGATGGTTGGTATTTACTATTTATACAGTGCCATTCACATGTATCAAAGCGCTTTACATTTATTCCTCTGTCATTAGAATATATCAACTACCATATACAATATCTAAGGCACACTCATATGTGGCGCTCAATATTCATAACAGCTCCCTATTTCACCCCTGGGTTTGGGGCCATATTAGGTTGTTTTCCATGGGTTGTTTTCAGTCCACTCATTTACAGGGAATGTTTAGCACAAGCACAACCATTCTCTTTACAAAAATACAAAATTCTCATTTTTGCTGATTTTCTGCTTTAGTGAATCACCAATAGTGCTCTGGGTTTAAGGGTTCCCCAAGGTACACAGCATGATGAGTATATATATTCTGTTGATGTTCTGTTCTTGGGTGACATTGCACATTATCTGGATATTGTACATGGATTTTAGCCTCTTCACTTGCAGGGTATGTTGGCACAAAAATGCATAACACTTTACGTTTTTTCTTTTAGATTTAGTGAATCACTGATGGGGCACTTGGTTACACTGTAAGTGTGTACACCCCACACTTTGCAGCATTTACAAGAGTGTGTGTCCCAGGAAACCCAAAATATAACCCAAATTATGTGACCTGGTCTGTCAAAATCGGACGGAACTGGGCACCTACATGCATGTTACATGTAACTTGTTATTAGAGTTTCTGCCTGCTTCAAGCAAAAGCATAAAGCACATGTCCTGCCCCCCCCATTCACACACACATCATGGCATGAATGGGTGTGAAAAGTATAAAAAAAACAGGTCCTATTTGTCGGACTATCCAAAGGTCTCTACAATGTATACATACATACACTATGTGCAAAAAGGTCTTATATGCAAAGGTCTAAAGTTAAAGTAAAAGGTCTCTTTATAAAAGGGGAAACATAGTTCAATAACATAAAATTTGGAATTGAACCACATTCAAACATAGTTCAATATTAACATTCAGTCACCATGAATCAATAATCTGTATAATCTCAGATCAGACATTACAACTCTGTATTGCTATTGATTTCTTTTACAATCCAGACAATATCCCTGTGAAGATGTTAGAAATATCTTCCAAAGTTGGAATATGAATTTTAAATGGAATTAACACATGAAGCAGCTCTATCTGAATTTCATACAACCTCTGAGAATCTTCCACGTTGGAGGATGAGTTGCAAAGAGTTGGGTAATGTGCTAATTTCGTTTGAAATTCATACCCCTCTGGAAGATATTTCCAAAAGTGTACAGGGGTAGTGTGGATTTTCAATAGAATAGCCAATTGGACATAATTAACACCCCTTCCTTAAAGAGGAAGCCCCACCAGAGCAGTTCTTCTGGGGTGAACCAAACCTTCCTGGTTATCAAATTAATCAGTGACAAGGCTATTAGCTGAATTTGACAGGTGCTAATTGATGCAATAACATTAAACATCAATTAGCACCTGTCAATTTCAGAGATAACCTTGTCACTGATTAATTTGATAACCAGGCAGGTTTGGTTCACCCAGAAGAACTGCTCTGGTGGGGCTTCCTCTTTAGGTAGCATCCCTAAGAACTTCACTTTACCTTTTTGAAAATGCATAATTAAATCACAAAAGTTTTCATCAACTGCAAAATTGATTCCACATATATAATTTTTTATATTGAATTGCAGCATTGTTTTCTATGTTAAATATTGAGTTGGAGGATTATAATAAGCGCTTGCTTAAAATGACTTCCTTAAGCCCCTAGGGTGCTAATTAGATCAAACACAACATGAGTTTCATTCCCAAGATACCCAAAGATCATTCATTCCATCATAGTTGCATGGTTAAAGAACTGTTTCCATCAATCATGATTAGAAGAGCATGTCAGTTCCAGATTGGTGGCATTGAAAAGGAGCAGCGTTCTAGCATGATAAATCCTTAGTTTACACATCATAAAAATATAGGGATTTCATGTATGTGATCCTCTGTGATGAAGATGCATCACTTGTCAAGCAAAAATTTAGTTTGACAATTTCAGAGCTTATTTCACTGAAAATCCATCACATGCTGTTCCAGAGATATGGTCATTTTGCATTGGGACCACTCAAGATTCACAGTGTACATGTGTGTGACCACTGACCAGAGACTTTCAAAACATACACAAAACAAGATTTGTCCTTTTGAGGGAAATATATTACCCCAGAAATTGAGTGCTGTTTTGCAAGAAATATGACAGGATTGTACCAGAAAGATAACTCTTGGATTTTATCTGAAAGGTATCACCCTTACAGTTAAACTAAACCCTTATTGTACATTTTAGTATTTATAACTTTCTTGACAATTGTTTTTTGACCCCCCTGACTGGGATTTGTGCGATTCTTGTTCGTTCTCTGAAAAGGACCCTTAATTTGTGTTTTTCTGGTCATGTATGTGTACGCTGTGAAACTTGAGTAGCCCCCGGGGGTCATTTTAATGTTGCTTCTCAGACCAATTAAAGATAAAAATCACAGGAAGTTGAATACTACATGCATACAGTATATTGGCTGTATCTCAAAATAATCATTGGTGACAAACAATTAACTCATTTAGCTTGATTACATCACATTGCTAACATAATATTATGAAACACAAGGAATGATTGATATTCATTTAAAATAATATGCTGCATAAATTTCTTGAAGAAAAAAAGAAAGATGAAATTACTGTCACAAGCCCCGGTCACAAGCCAAAATACTGAAAATTGTCTTTCATTTAACTGAAGATTGTCCTGATTGAAGTACCATACATTAAGAAAATGACGACAGTTTGACTTTGACGTGTCTCTTAATTATAATCGAATGGGTGGAAATAATTCACAGGGCACTATGCATACATCTTCATCAAATTTGTTATCATTTTTAAAGCATTTCTGTTATAAGATCTGCACCTGGAATCACAGGTGTGCATTGATCATCTCATCATATAAATGGATCCATTTGCTCCACTCTGCCATTACTGTAATAGAGTACGGAAATATTACACATTTTTCATGCTACATTTCTTTTCGCGTTTTTCCAGTTCTAAGCAGCAATCGTGAACATAACAACACACCAATTTATTCCTTTTGTGTATACATCAAAGTATTGTAAGGAAGCTTAGAATTGCAAATTTAAAAACAAGTGAAGCAACTAAAAAATGCAAACAATTAATAAGCACAAAATGTTTCACTTTTGCAGCAGTTAAGGTACGGGCCATTATGTACCACATTTTCATTTTGTATTCAGGTCTCCTTCAAAATGTTAACCCTACCCCCTGAAGGCTAGTACAAAAGGCTACAGCACAAAGCGACTGCATCCCAAATTGCGCAATTATCTAAGCATGGCTTAATGCTATTCCCAGTCTTGTCTTCCACACCTAGCCCTGGACCGAAGAAAAAAACTTTTCTCTACATTTTCTTTCTTCCTTCTCCTTTTAAACCAAAAAAGCACAAAGGGCGTTAGGTTAAGAAACATCTTCTTTCCGTTCATTGAGATCTACACTAACCCTAACCCCTGTAGGCTACAGCCTCAGCTATACACAAAGCGACTGCAAGCCTAATCATCCCACATCATCCGATTACACAATCATCTGAGCACAAAAATGCTGGCCGTCCTCCACACCTGAGAGGTCTGTAGTTCAAACAAAACTGGACTGAAGAAAGCGACTTTTCACTTCATCTTCTTTCTCCTTTCCGTCCCCTTTGCCATAAAGTAGAAAGGTTGTTAGGGTTAAAAATTTGAATTTTAGGTCTATGATACATGATTAGTTTCTTTCAAATAACATAGTTATTAACCATCAAATGCCAAAGAAATTGCATCATTTGTTTAGCTGTATTTCCGAATCAATTCACAGCAATCAAAACATGTGACTTTTCACATCATATAAATGTATTCCTTTCCTGTTATGTGTTATTTCCTTAATGTTACGGCGGATTACCTAATGAATGCCAGTCAATATTGATTAATATTTTCGTAATTTTATGTTTGACTCACATTTGCACTGTTGATGTATAAACTAAAATGCTTGCAAGCAAAATGGAAGGTCAATAAATTTGTTCATACAAAAATGTTAGTCAAGTTGAGATTAAAAGTGCTTTCACTCAGACAAGCAGTTCAATGTTTTTATAATGGGCTATTCCGGTTGAAAGACCTTTGCCACACAGGGGGTGTAAATCCCAAATGGAATCACCCATCCAGGTAACTCCATTTGAAATTCACACTCTCTGTGTGGGAGATTAAGATCATTTCTTCCTTAGGGGGTATGGATTTTAACTGGAATAGCAAGTTCCAATCCATGTGTAGGAATTCTTTTTCATTATGTGCCTACATCCAGGTATCTATTTCCTGCATTACACATACCTTACAAAATACCAAGGTCACATTTTAAGAAAGTCTGTACGTTAATATCATTTTGATGATATCTATCTATATCACACTTTTCCCAGGTACAAATAAAACTAGTCTCTGCAAATTTTTTCATTTTTTTTCTCAAAAACTTGAAAACTAAATTATGTCCAAGAAAATTAAGAAAATGATCACTCTTCTTCTTTGCTAGTGACTGACAGACAGGTGAATTAATTAATGGTACTACTGTACACCCATTACATCTGTGCTATTGTAGTGATGGCCAGTCTCATGTGGCAAATTGGCTGTTACAAAGCTTTTATCAAATTGTAACTCAACTTGTAATGATTGGGCATCATCAGAAGAAATACAGAGGCTCTTTTCCAACAATTTTCACCATTAGTTCACAAGGCCCAAGTGCAGGGTTATAGCTAGCCCAAGTTGAGTGCCGGCTAATTTTACTATCCAATTAGAATGTTGCCTCGGGGCACAATCTTTTTAGCGAACATGAGGGATCAGGGAATAGGCTAGGGGGTATACCCCCCAAAAAAAGTTTTTACTCTTTTCATGATGAACAAAAAACCCCAAGATTTTAAATAACCCTGCCCACTGTTTTTAATTGATCCTTTTCTTTCCTTTTTTTCTCTAAAATATGGCTCTTCTAGCCTAAATTTAAATATAAATGTAGAGACTTGACCTTAAATATGATGAGGCTATTTAGAAACATTTTAGTAAAAAAAAATTTTTTCTCACAAAATTTGAGCTTTTTGGACACATTTTAAAACCAAAAAGTGACATTTTCTGTCCGATTAGGGAGTTCATTATCCTTTCTTGGTAACATGTCTGGTTTCCCCGGGGCCTGGTGCCAACATTTACATGCAAGTTACTTGAAACGCATACAAAATGAATTGAAGCCAAATGCACAAAATTGTATTTTTTAAAGCTGTATGAGGACTGTGTTTGTATGTCTATATCAAATTTTGTGTAGCCTGAGAAGCTAAGCACCCACTCATATGAGGGGGAGTTGTTTACATTCAATTTTTATGATTGCGCTTAAAAACCAACCAGCATATTTACTGTGTTTACACTGCATTTTTTAATATTTCAATTGAATTTTATCAACCTTTTGTGTTTCAAAATTTGTTATATTATTCCAACAGCTAAATAATTAAAAAAGAAAGAAAAAAGAATATATGACAAGGCATATTTTAAAAACCAACCAGCATATTTACTGTGTTTACACTGCATTTTTTAATATTTCAATTGAATTTTATCAACCTTTTGTGTTTCAAAATTTGTTATATTATTCCAACAGCTAAATAATTAAAAAAGAAAGAAAAAAGAATATATGACAAGGCATATTTTAAAAAGCTGAGTCAGTTGTCTTGTAACTTTGCAAGGCAAACTTTTTTTGGGTGAGGGGTGGGTGCAGCACACAATCAAGAGAAAGGAAACAAACTGAACTGATTAATAGATGATCATACAGACTTCAACTAGGCATGTTCATTGGACCTTCTTCTTTATCGCGATATCGCCAGCAATATTTATCATGATAAACGATGATGGCGATAATGTGGGCCGCTTCTAAACCCCCTTTATTTAACCAATTTTTACTTTTAAATAATGTTCTTTTATGAACTGTTCTTTATGTCAAGTTTTGCCAAAAAATATGTGTAATTGGTATCCGGTTCTAAAGCCTCATTGCATTTACACATATGCACATATTCTGCAGTTTAAAAGCTGCAAAGGCAAATTTGGCTGACTATTTACTTTTTTAAATGTGGTAAATTTCATATTTTTGAAGGCACATTTTTATCACATTATGTTTTGAAGGATCCAAGTGTGTGAAAATATTGGATCCAACACATAATAATGATAAAATTGGATGCTTTACGCCCAATATTTATTGGTCTCGCTATAATATATTGGACTCGACTGCGTCTCGTCCAATATTTTAAAACTCATAGCTCGACCAATAAATATGGGCTCAATCGATCCAATTTTATATCAAAATATGACTGTCATACCATTATCGTGATCGCAATGAAAATTTATCGCGATAAACACTGTTAACAATATCGTGAACATGCCTAACTTCAACACAGGTCTTTGAACGCTGTGTTGACTAACTCTTGAACAACGGTGTAATATTCTATAAAAAGAACAAAAAAATGTGAATTTTCCTCAAATGGGCAGGTGTTGATTTGAGTAATGCGTTCATTATATGCAAATGTAAAACAATTTGTTATTCTAACCACCTGCTTAAGATTGTGTTTGACGGTGATGCTGGTACCGAAAGTGGAAAATTTTGTGGAACATAAATGTTCACACTTTTTTCCGGGGGCAAATTGAATTTCAGGGTGGTGGGCAAAATTGATGCAAAAAGTGGAAATTTACGTAATTTTAGGGGTTTGCCTCAAAAATGGGGGGCAAGAAACAGCTACCATAAACATAAAAATGTATAGGTCTATAACAAATTAGCAAAATTGGCAAAGCATGAAAAAATAACACATATCTGAAAATTACCACTTTACAGAATTATTCAAATGACAGCTGGGAAGCGTGCTTTACATATCCTCATTAGTTTTTGACATTGGAAAAAGACAGTCTGATATGTAAATTTGATGCAAAATAAGGATTCATATATCTTGAGGCGTATTAATTAACCAACAAAAAAAGTCAAGATTTAATGATCTTGAGGAGTAATTATCCAACAAAGGAATGAAACAATGATCTCATCAAGACTGTTCGGTATCTTTTATAATGCCAGGGTTAAAGAGCATCCTTAGATCTGTATTTTGATGTTATTTTGTCTAACTAAAATGATGACTGCCATGTGTCTAACATGTGACTGCTTTAGAAGCGAATGGATTTATGCACATTTTCAGCATAAAGAAATTGGTGAACCACACTACATGTATCCCGGAAATTCTCTGTGATCTGTGCTGTGATACTTCTTATACACTCAAACGTATCGCTCTAGCATAGAGCCTAGGGTCTGTGGCTCTTGTATGAGAATGTCTACTATTCCACTTAAGATATGAACTTAAAAGGGATCACATGTAGTTCTGTGATAAACATGACATTTCCATCAAAATTGATATTTTTGCTACAAGGAAATAAAAACCTGTACTACATACTCCCAGTCTCCGACTGAGAGGACCGTATGGTAATAGACCTAGCTGCTAGCTCTCGCATCAATCAGTCAGTAAAACCTATGATCAAATTGTCAGGATTACTGTCCTCATAATTGACACTGCAGGAGAACCAGAATTTCAATATAAATTCAAAACTTTATTTAAAAATAACTTCTGTATATTTGTGTGCAATCAAAACTTACAACGCATGTTTCTAAATAAGACCAGAACAAAATGTTTTGAAGCATGCAGCCTTCATATAATAGCTTTGGAACTTTTCGCATTCATGTGAGGTGAATATTTCGGTATTTTTGGCAGCTCATGTTTTGTTTTTAATTTAATAAAGCAAAAAAAATAAAACTTATACAAAATAAAATTGATTATAATCAACAAAAAGACCCTTCAACGATTGATAACGGAAATTAGAATTAAGAGGGGGGAAAATCAGGAACATACCTAGATCATAGTAGATGTGGTATTTTTTTTCAAGATAAATGTTGGAAATGCTCACAAAAATACACAAAAATACACCAAAATTCAGTTTGACTTAAATGTACTTCACACAGCCCTAACCCCACTGAACTACTGTGTACCAAGACATTATTAATGATGCATAATTTAAAAGGTAACAAAATACTCTCTTCATACCCCCCCTGGCCTTACACAGTCTAGCTCATGCTGTTTACTCTGCCATGCCGTGAGCTATTTATTCACACACCACTCAACATGAATTATGTAATACGGTAGCCTCGGTGCAGCTGACTTCACATCCGTGCCAGTCAGCCAGCCAGTCAGCCATTGCTTTGTATTATATAATCTTGCTGCCTGACCTGGCATGGTATATGCAGCTACACTGCAACTTTTGGCACATGTACAGTTGTGGAGTTTCCTGTTTTGTGACAGGTGCCATCACTACAGACTGATATCGGTACCATGCAGCGTTGGCTGAATGCATCTATATCAATAATGCTTGAAATTTATGCTTGACACTACTTATGTTATTGGTGGTTTTTTCTGGAATATTTAACAGGTGTATTGCGAATAAGTGGCATAGCAGGGAGGGAGCAGATGAGGGGGGGGGGAGGCAGAGTGTTTCCCTGACCAAAAATCAAAAAGAGAAAATCAGGAAAGCAAAGAAAAAAGGAAAAGGGAAGGAAGTTGTTTTCTCGAGTGCAGTTTTGAACAACAAACCCCTCGGATGCTATAGACACGCAACCGGGGATAGTATGCCATGGGGGTCTACCTTGGCCAGTGCCAAGCTTTCCATGCCCATGTGTGTGTTTGCATGATGAAGCAATCGGATCATGTGAGATACTTTTTTGCACTTTCAGTTGCTTTGTGCTGTACATAGCCTTTTGTAGCCTTTTGTAGGGTTAGGGTTAGCTTTGACAAATCATTACCTCTTGTGAAATTTTATAAGCTCCTGTTTAAAATAAACTTCAATCATGGACAATCTTCAGTAACTTTTTACAATATCTTTAGTAAGTGTTTAACAATAAGTAGGCCTATATTGTTTCCTGTGCATATGGGCAAAATCAGACTGGGCAATTCCAGCTGAAATCCATTTTATATACATCCCCATATGGGAGACATAACCTTAATCTTCCGCACCATAGGAAGTGTGAACTTCAAACTGGTTACTTGAATGAGTGACTCCATTTGAAACCTACACCCCCTGTGTGGGAGATTTAAGTCATGTCTTCCATAAGGGATGTATGGATTTTGGAACAGCCATGGTTGGCTGAAAACAATTAACCCCATAATTTACAACATCAGCAACAAGGACAACTACAACAAAATGCAACATGATGTTACAAAAAATTTGTTTCCTTACCAACTTTTACAACATTAGGTCCTAATTCTGGATAAAAAGAATTATTCACAATATTTTATCCACAAAACAATGGTAAAAATCTTCAAAGAACTCGATAATTAGCAGTCCAATATCCAGCAACTTGTCAAATCTCTCAACCAAAATGTGAAGATTTTCCCAAATTTCTGAACAATCAAGTGCTATATTTTTTTTTCTGTAGAGGTAAACTCAACTCCTAACACACACACCCACTACCTCTTGTATAAACCCCATGAGTGGAGTTTTCAACCATGGAGTTTCACCCACCCACTATCTATCCACCGAGTTCAACCGTGGAGTTTTACACAAACAAGTACATAATCGACTTACTGTGGAGGTCTTCGAATCAGAAATTGAGGGTGATACCCCCTCTCATGGCTCAAAGACATTATTTTTGAAGCTCACTCAACCGTGGAGCTCCATAGTTGGATCAGCCTCCACAGTTGGTATGTGTGTAAATATGCGAAACTCCAAAGTTTAATGTGGATATAAACGCCACACACACACATACAATTGTTATATTTTAATACTTTTTACTTTCCCTGAGCTGCACGAAGTTGTTTTTCCAAGTTAGCCACTAACTTCTTCAGACCAAGATTGTCCTTTTTGAGACCCAAAACCTCATCCTTCAGCGCATTGTTCTCTTTTTCTAAAAACGATGCCCGTAATACAATTTGGTTCTCTTTCACTCTTCGGGCATCCCTTGACCTTTTTGCTGCAACATTATTTTTTCTTCTGCGTTCCCAGTATTTGTCGTCTTTCTGTTCGGACGGGACAAAAATTTTGCGTGATTTCTTGATCATTGGTTGGGGTTTCAGTTCTTCCTCAGAGAACTTCTTTTCTCTGGGGTTGAAGACACATTCTCCCGGTACCGTGGCAAGGGCTACGTCTGTCGATGATAAATCAAAAGGAATGTCAACTTGAACAGGGCTCGGTTCTCTTGGTGGTGTTGGAATACTCAGCGGTGATTGAGGAGTCTCTGAAATCAGATGGGAAGAAAAGAAAAACATTATTAGGTCATAGAATAAAAAAACCATTCATAAATTACAATTTCTGATATATAAAAGTACAGTTTTCCCTTTTCCTAGGTGAATTTCATAACACGCAGCATACCTTCATTCCCAACATGCAATCCAGGCCTGTAATCAGGATTCTTTTGTGAGGAGTGTAGAATTTCCAAAATATGGACCTTTATCCAAAATAAGTTTGTTTACAATGTAAAAGTGGACACAGACTTTTTCTGTCTATTTTGAACAGGTTTTTACATAAAAAAAATGTTTCCTTACTTTGTTATTTTTTCTTTCTAATTTGAACCTTTTTGGGAACATTTTGTCCTTTTCCCCAAAAAACCAAAAAAGTGGACCTCATGAATATGCAAGAATACAAAACACGGGGACTTTGACTGGTTGCAAATGGTCTGTAATATCATCTTGATGACGCACGAGTCAATCTGCTGGGATCTGTGAACTGTGTCTGTGAACTTCTTGATTAGTTATTTTTCTATTACACCCATTTCTTTCACAGTGTTCTGAAGACACAAATATAACATTTCTTTTCCCCTTACAAACAAGATTCACTTGATTTATCATGAATAGCATACACAATTAATGATTTATCACTATGAAAGATACCCAGTCTGTTCATAATGGGGAAATGAACCATAAATCGTTCTTTCTGGTGTTTTTTTTTTTTTTTTGTTACTTTTTTTAAATAGTTTTCAATGCTTATGAGTGAATTTACAATTCTTTAAATTGTAACAATAGGGTAAATGAACCTGTGAATCCAATGCGGGTTGACGACTCTTTTGACTTTATGCGTTTGTTGGTAATACAAAACAAACTTTTTGCACTGTCATTTTTATGTAGTGGAAATAAAAGGTAGCCCATTGAAGCAAGAAATCAAATATTTCATGAAATCAAATCAAAGGGGTATTATATTTCTGTCTGCAATCTACCACCAGTCTTCTGCTTCCCAGTTAGGTCTATACTACAGCAGTGCTATGAATTTTAGGAAATTCAGCTAAATATCACAGGAGAAAAAGGACATAACCTGGGGGACATAAATCTATAAAAAATCAATTTTCATTATATCTAAATCAACATATTATTGAAAAATAACACTTTGCTGTTTTGCAAAAAATTCATTCTACAAATCATATATATTGAAAACTTGCTTGATTTATTGTTGTTAATGAGTTATGTATGTTTTACTAAAGTGTTGTTGTTTCAGCCCTCTTTACAATATAACTCAGGAACCACAGGACCCACACTCGCTATGAAATGATCAATGCAATTTTTGCTAAAGCTCACTACCATTCGCAAGATGCTGTGAATTACCAAATCGCAAACCTTAAGAAGGATTGGTTGCGGATATGGATCATTTCAACCCACTTAGTTTGAAATACATGTAAAGCTATCATCAAATCTATTTTTCAAACTATGTTTTTTCTAGGGCTCAACCGATTATCGGATCGGATATTGGGATCGGCCCGATATTGACGATATCGGTATTAGATCGAATATCGGTAAAAGATTTAAAAAATTAAAATTGTGTTTTTTTTTAAACTTTTTTTCAAAGTTTTTCAAGTTTTCGTCAACTTTGAAGAACTATTGGGCCTATTCTGAAGTTCTAGGATCATTCACAGTTAATTGGAAAAAAGAAATGGAAAAAAAAATTACAGTTTGTTATCTTTAATATGCAAACCATTAATCAATATTTACCTCTTCATGTAGCACATATTATAAATGCATGGAAAACCAATGCATGTACAATATGTGATACATGAAGAGGTAAACATTAGTTAATAAGAGGTTAATGGTTTGCATATTAAGAATAACAAACTGCAATTTTTTCGTTATTTGTTTGTATTTTTTTTTCAAATTAACTGTGAATGATCCTAGCACTTCAGTGGTTCTCCAAAGTCGCCAAAAACTTTTTTTACCGATATCGAATCGTATCGGATATCGGCCGATATTACGACATCGATATCGGATCGTAGACAAATGCCATATCGGTTGAGCCCTACTTTTTTCGACCCCTATAAATGTACTTTTTCTTTTATATTAGGCATGGTTCAGACCAAACTATATTTTGGGCCATTTTAGCTCAGTAACGTAAAAGTGACAGTTGAAACTCTTGTTACCCCCTCAGAGATTCGGCTATAAATATATTTCAATGCATATTCTTAACATTGACAAGATGAGAAGAAAGTATGTGATTTCATGTAATTTCATGTCAGATTTCAGACAAAAGTTTTATTCATTCAGACATTCACAATATCTCTGGACATTTTTCTTAGGGACTGGTAGGTTACAGGAAACCAAATTATATCAAAATTATTTACATGTATTTGCTTGAAGCAATGTTGTAACATCTCGACAAATTAAGAAGATTTCTTTTCACAAAATGATAATAACGATAATAGTTTCAAATGGTCCCTCAAATCATTTTGCACCAAACAAAATAAGAGAAATAGCCATTTTAATTCCAGCACCTACATGTAGTTAGATCGTGTGTATATTGGCAAATCTATTGGTTATAATCTGAAGATTCTAGAATTTATTAAAAAATTCCAGATTTTGTCACAAATACAAGAACTTATGCCTTATTTATTGCATGGTATGTTTTGTTTTCAATTAGAATTTTGAGGAAAACATTGAGAGCTTCCTCTAGCATCTTACATTCTCAACTAGTTCATTTAAAGTGCCAACTGGAAACTTTTAGTGATCATCGTCCCATAAATCCTTTTTGGAAGCTCAAACACATGTACAGTCTCTATTAAAAACAAAACTGTAAAAATGTATTGTATTTTTCTTGTCTGTGCCCCCGAAGTTTTATTCAAACCAACCCCCCCCCCCCCTCCACCCGACCCTGGCTACGCCCCTGCCCGAGACAGTGCCCCAGGACAGCTGCCAACCACCAATAGGATAATTTCATGATCTATCTTTGGAATCACTTTCAATACACCAAGGGCTATTAAATCTGAGTAAATATTGCATGCAATTTTCTGCGAATCCATACAACGTTAATGCTACTTTGATCGCAACAAGCACTTCAGCAGTGAGCAATTTAGCCATCCGCACCTGTACAGTAATTTGAGCGGAAGATACAGGTAACCATGGTGATACTGTCGTGGAAACTTGCTTACTTTGAACCTGGTCAAATGCATGACAAATAAAATCATAACAATTTGAAGGCCTTTATAGATCACTTCTGAAGCAATACTGGGCAAAAGAGGTTTGTTTGTTCTTGCTACTGAATATATATTTTTCATGATGTATATAGATTTCAAACCTTGGCTTTTCAATCTGAAAACGCTGTACATTTGTAAAACAATCCATCACATTTTGGATTTGACGCAAGCAGGTGGTTATGATTTTGATTTTAGTTTCATTTATATGGTGGGCTTGTAAAAGCCTTACAAGCCCACACCTGGATTACCTCATGGATTGCACTTCTTTTTAGACAAAAACGCCGCTTGCAAATATAATGTGAGCAGAAAAGGTCGCTTGTTGGGGTGAAAACAAAGACATTTTTATTGTATTGATATTGGACTGCTGCAAATGTGCGAGTAGGAAAAAAGGTCGCTTCTTGGGGTGAAAGCAAACAGCTTTTTTGTTTTACTCAAATTGATACTGGACTGGGTCAACATCTGATGCGAAGATTTAAATTAGAATTACGCAGTTCGTAAATGTGGCCCCACACAAATGTGTGTAAATACCAAAGGTTTATAAATATAAATAACATATAATGTACATAAAAGCTCATTACTATTCATAAATATGCAAATAACATGACACAAAACTATACAGTACATCAGGCCACCATATCCTATCACCGCGCATACCATGTTTAAAGTTGATCGGTTATTGCGTTTGAGCTGCACAGTGGATTAATGAATTTGCTTTCGCCCAGATAGCCAAACAAAGAACCTGACAGCCAAACAACCAGGCAGGTGCGCAACCATTTGGATGATAATATAAGCCCCACATACATACATGTGTGGGGGCCACAAACAAAGACCAACAACATAAACAATAAACTCCAAGATCCACTGTCCTAAGATGAACAAAATATTAATACAATGACCAGAAGTAGAAATTAATGAAATACAATGTAAAGAAAACAGAAAAAAACGTAATGAAGTGGAAATGGAAACAGAAAATAATAAAAGAAAGAAAGAAAATAAGAAAAAAATATATCAAAAGAGAAAGTTAAAAAAAAAATTTGTTGAAAAAAATCACAGAAATTTGGCTACACAAAAATGCCAATTTGGGAAAAAAGGTCTTAGGCACTGGATGAGCAATTATTCCATGCTCTACTAAGCATCCAATACTAATTCAAATGAAGTTAAATAAACAATTATAAAAATGGTCAACTGACCTGTGGATTGTGTTATGACCAGACTTTTCCGCTTTATCGAGCCATGATCTGAACTTATTTGTGACACGATCGGACAATCAGATATTGGCATAAATAACACTAATACTCTAGTTGCTTTTTGGCAAGGGGGAAGGAAAGAAAAAAGGAATAAGAAAGAAAGAGGAAGAAGAGAAAACTTTTTTCCTTGTTTGCGATTTTGAACAACCAACCCCTCGGGTACCAGAGACGTGCACAGGCCAACCTTACCACGGGGGTGTAGCTTGCCCGGGCCAAGCTTCCCGTCGCCATATGACTGTTCGCATGATGACACAATCACATCATGTGGGATACCTGCCCGTGCATATGCTTTTGGAATTGAGGTTTTTTGATGTTTGGTGCGGTTAGGGTTAAGGAGTAAAAACAATAAAAAGTTCATAACTTTGCAACCAAGTGGGCCTATGCTAGGGACATTTAGCATCAGTAAGCTTAATGTTGAGTCCAAAGTTTACCGTTTTCTAAAATCCATTTTCCGTGTTGTAATCCGTGTTGTAAAATTTGTAAATCCGTGTCATGAATATAGCTTAAAATGTATAAACAATGATATTAATGTCACAATAAAGTATTCAATATCGTGATCATTATGCTCCGATTGGAATATTCTCACCATAATAGGCAGACTATTACGATGTTTGGAGGGATATAGGGGGTTCATGTCTTGGTAATACTAAACTGCTCAAATAAAGAAAGTCCGCAGTCATGTAACCCGTCCTATACCAAAACCTGATCTTGTTATGAAAATTTGATTGATACGGTTGTGTTCAGAATCTTGTTAGCTCTAATTTGATACCAAATTTGATACCAAACACTCAAAAGTGACAAAGACTGATACCAGTTTATGGCATTTGGTGCATTTTCAAAAGTTGCAAATCAAAACGATAACGCGGGTCGAAATTGCTTAGCGTGGCAATGTGGTCAAGCTTGCTTGCCCACGATGAACCCATGTCGACTATCCCAAGTGCGCGCGCTTTATTCAATTGTTAATTTAAAACGCATGGATTGCTACAGTGCTTTACTGATGAATACTAGGCACGATGCGATCGATATGACCTAGCGGTTGTTTCGGGCTATATCAATGGTCGCGCTGTACCATTCACCTCTATAGCTCCGCGTGGTCCATTTTTAATTTGCAACTTTTGAAAATGCACCAAATTTCATATACTGGTCTCAATCTCCCTGAATTTAGAGTTTTTGGTGGCAAATTTGGTATCAAGTTGGAGCTAACAAGATTCTGCATACGACTTTATCAATTAAAAGTTCATAACACGATCAGATTTTGGTATAGGACGGGTTACATGACTGCGGACTTTCTTTATTTGAGCAGTTTAGTATACCTTTATTTTGGTATAAACAGTATTTTAATAGAAATTGACATACACAACTCATGATTGTTTTTAACATTTATTTCTCTTATCTTTTAACAATTTTGTCACATCATACAAAAATGTCATTTTCCGTGTTGTACCTCCGATTCCGTGATTTTCTTCCGTTTTCCGTAAAACTGAAAACTTCGGACTCTAGCTTAATGTACTGACATTAAGGTATAGTATTGGTAATATTTCCGACTTCAGTTCTGCATGTGAACCAGATCATGTCTGATTGTCACATTTGGATAGGAGATATGCTATATCGTCAAGAAATCAGGTTTGAAGTAATTTATTTATTTCTCTCTCAATTTCTTGGGGATTCAAATAGGTTTGTCATTTATACTTCGATAAGTGGGATATCAAGCAGAAAACAGGAGTATACGAAGTCAACCAATAATGATGCAATCAAGAAAAATTACTTGCAAGCAGGGGTCGATTTAGAAAATAAAAGTTACATGCACCACTGCAGTTTTTCCTTGAATATGGGCTGAATATCACACAATTTTACATGCACAGGCAACATTTTACATGCACAGAACCAATGTTACTTGCATCTGTGCATGTAAAACCCCTCTAAATCGAGCCCTGCTTGCAAGTTGCATGATATAAATAATTAATTACTGCAAAACAATGAATAATGAAATAGTTACCTCATTATTTGAAAAAAAAATATTACAGGAAACATAGCATTGACTTTCATTAGACTTATCGCCAATTAGAAATGGTGATATACATAAGTGTGGAGAGCGAGCGATATCAAACTGGCAACGCAAGAGACTACCACATAGCCTAATTGCACCTGCCCCCATTTACTACCATTAGTAACCCCAGTTTAGTCTACCTCATGATGTGGTTAAAAATAGCAAACTGCAGAGATGGAAGAAAGTATAATATAAACACACTTATGCAATTATATAATATAGAAGTACTGGGTGCTAATGGTAGCAATAGCAAATAGACAATTTTATTAAGTCACTTTCTGTCGAAGAATTGCAAAATCAAATCTGTGACAATTAATTTGTTATTGCAGAGACCCAGGGAACATGGCTATTACTACCATCTGTACATTTGTACAATATCACCTGTTTCATGCCCATAGGGTAAAATATAATAATAAATTATTTAAATTATTTTGAAGAAACATTTAATCAAGGCTAGCAAAATATAATATTCTAATCCAAATTTAGCTCTTACTGGAAATTTGAAAATCATTTTTAGGCAACAGTAGCTAACAGTGGATGAAGGAATGTGTCTGGACCTCTTTCATACACATTGCCAATGGCCATACAGCACTGCCATACATTACTACATGTATCTGTATGCTGCACCACTGAAGCTCTTTCTAATTTTGATGTAGATTAGTTTGGGCAAAGGGGTTATGTTTAACAATATTAAAAGGAAATAGAAATTTATAAAGACATATAATGTCTTTGTAAATATTTTTGTAAAGAATGTTTTATATTCTATCGCAAAAAAGAATTTATCCTTTCTAGTTTGTACAAGTTGTCATGTTTTTTTGTTGCTGCTGCCACTGTGTCTTTGAAGTGTACAGCAAAGCCACACCCTGTGGCTGTCAAGACTTACTGAGAGCCCAGTGCGAGGCCCGTCTGAGGCTGAAATGGTATGCTAGGATGTACTCAATGCCACCAAGTCCAAAAGTAGTGCTAATTTTGGACACATTATATATAAAACTCCAAGTGACTGAAATATAAAGCACACATGCTACAAGGTCACACACACTAAAATCTAATAAGCTGAGATTTTATCTTCAGGACTGAAGTGTCCATATATGATATTTGTTTACATGATCAGTATCATATGATGTACGTGGTTAACAAAAATACTGGCTGCCATAGAAACTGTTTCCCAGAAGGGATGGATAGCAGAAAAAAAAAAAAAAAATAATGAAATCAATCGGTGCTTTAAAATAAAATTTTGATAAGATTACACAAGCTGTGAGCTTTTTCTTTTCCATATTTTTCTACTTTTTGTATACTGTTTTAAATTTTATTATTGTTACTGTCGCTATTGTCACATTATCATCATCAATAGCAGCAGCACATGCATAAAAACCCTATAATACCAAATCTTTTAACTTTCATGTTAAACATACTTGTTCACACAAATAGCTAAAGACACAGATGGTATAATTAATGATAATGATAAATATCTACAAAAACCACAACAATAAATAAACAAGTAAAAGTATGCATGAAACAATTGATAGTTAATATTTAATATGGATGATAATATAGCCGAAATACACTACAAAAAACAAAAAAATAATGTCACAGGGATGTATAATAGAGTACTATCTACAGTAGATAGCAATTAAGTCAGCGGAAATGTCTGAAACAGTTTGATTAGGTTTACATTGGCTTGACCTGGACGATGCAAGGATCAACACACTACACTAAAAACAATACACCTAATGCAAGATGGTGGAGACACAACCAGCACTCAAAACATTACCCTGACTCCTAATGCAATATGGCGGATGTACAGCTGTACACCCTGTACCAAAAGGAAATAAAGAAATAATATCACAGAGAATGACAATAGAGTGCTATCTACAGTAGATAGCAAGTAGTTTTAGTAAGAAATGGCTACTTTCACATGGGACAGTTTGATTCGTTTTACATTGGCTTGACCTGGACGATGCAAGGATCAACACCCAGCACTCAAAACATTACCCGAATACGGACACAAAGAAATAATATCACAGGGAAGGATAATAGAGTGCTATCTACAGTAGATAGCAAGCAGTTTTAATAAGAAATGGTTACTTACTGATGGGACAGTTTGATTAGTTTTACATTGGCTTGACCTGGACGATGCAAGGATCAACACCCAGCACTCAAAACATTACCCGAATACCTAATGCAATATGGCGGATGTACACTAGTACACCATACGGACACAAAGAAATAATATCACAGGGAAGGATAATAGAGTACTATCTACAGTAGATAGCAAGCAGTTTTAATAAGAAATGGTTACTTTCTGATGGGACAGTTTGATTAGTTTTACACTGGCTTGACCTGGACGATGCAAGGATCAACATCCAGCACTCAAAACATTACCCTGACTCCTAATGCAATATGGCGGATGTACAGCTGTACACCCTGTACCAAAAGGAAATAAAGAAATAATATCACAGGGAAGGACAATAGAGTGCTATCTACAGTAGATAGTAAGTAGTTTTAGTAAGAAATGGCTACTTTCACATGGGACAGTTTGATTAGTTTTACACTGGCTTGACCTGGACGATGCAAGGATCAACATCCAGCACTCTAAACATTACACTGACTCCTAATGCAATATGGCGGATGTACAGCTGTACACCCTGTACCAAAAGGAAATAAAGAAATAATATCACAGGGAAGGACAATAGAGTGCTATCTACAGTAGATAGCAAGTAGTTTTAGTAAGAAATGGCTACTTTCACATGGGACAGTTTGATTAGTTTTACACTGGCTTGACCTGGACGATGCAAGGATCAACATCCAGCACTCTAAACATTACACTGACTCCTAATGCAATATAGTCCCAAACAAAAATATTTGGTAGACTCATATCCGGTGCGATCTTACCTTTCCGATGTTGATTAAGATACTTCTTGCATCGATCCCGAGATGCGGAAAAAACCAATAGTCATTTTGTCCCACATAAATGAATAAATAACAAAAACCCCGATCCCCGAGTGGACTCACCCATTCGGTGACGTCACACACGATAATCACCCCTTATCCGACTTGGGCAGCCCTACCGCCAAACTTGTAGGCGGCGGGGTCGGGATAATCAACATCGGAAAGGTAAGATCGCACGGTTATGAGTCTACCAAACATTTTTGTTTGGGACTAGACTCAGTACACCGGTCGATCTTACCGCTTCCGATGTTGATTAAGATACTTCTTGCATCAACATCTGAAAGATCGATCTAGCAAGTAACCGACGGATGGAGGTACAAGATTGGCCAGCATCTGATAAGGATCGGGAGAGTGGGTAGCATGGTAATCGCGAGGTCAAACTATTTCCCCCCCTCACGGCCGGAAACAGAAAGACTACGTGAACAGACAAAAACCCTGAACTGAAAGTTCAGTGGTTAAGAATAGAAACACTGGTTCTTACCATGTTGGAATTCTGATTGTCCATAAAACACCTGATACCCAACCACCATATTATCTCCGCAGAATAGCCCTGGAGAACTTATCGCCTGGTCGTTGGTTTACGTTTTTGTAGTAAACCGTGGAAAAGGACGACGGGTTCTTCCAAGACACAGCCTGACAAATCTCTTCTATGGGGACCCCCTATGGTAGGCCCACGAAGATGAGATAGATCTGGTTGAGTGGGCCTTGGGGCGAAGCGTCTTTTGCCGCCCGAGTCCACCAACACCTGGACCAGCCACCGTGCCAGAGTCTGTTTAGCGGCTGGACCGTGCGGTTCTGCGTGAGTGATAAATAAGCGGTCATGAGCCCTCTTAAGGTTTGTGTTCGCCAAGGTAGTGCTGTAGCGCCCTCACCGGGCACCACAACCTGTCTTCGGCTATTGATTTAACCCTGCCCAATACTGGGGAGGAAGAGGGCGAGTGTCGGAATGTACCGCTCATTTTTTGCAAGGAAATCGGGCGAAGAAACAGCGTCGCTCCGTTGTTAGTAAATACGGAGGCTGACTTCGAGACTGCGTGCAACTCTGAGCAGCGCCGTCCCGAAGCCAACGCCAGAAGAAAGGCCGCCTTAAGAGGGACGTATTTAAGGGTCGCTTTGACAGGGGCTCAAAGGGGACCCTTAATATACTCAAGACTGTGTTGAGGTCCCATGGAGGACCACCTTCCTTTCGGTGGCGCTCGTTGAACATACCGTCGAGAAGAAGACTTAGGGACCCATCTGAATTGATAGTCGACCGTCTTCAAATCCCGATGAATCGAGAGAATGGCTGACTTATAGTTGGCTCTCGTTGCCTGCTGAAGTCCTGACCTGAACTTTTCTGTCAGAAAATCTGCCACTAGAGGCACAGGGGCTCTAGTGGGAGATGTATTTCTCTCATCGCACCACGCGTAGTAGGGAGCCAAACGCTGACTATACGCACGGAGGGTAGACTCTCGTCTACCCCCCGGCGATGAGAGAAGCAGCTTCTGATGAAAAGCCTCCCTCCGCCGCAAGACGTTCCCTGATAAGGGCCATGCAGCTAACTGCAGGTGCTCTAGTGGTAGACTTGGTACCTCTCCTCCGGCATCCGGAGTAGATTTGGTAACTCGGGGAGTACTCGCGGCTGAGCCGCTAGTAGATCCACCATCGGTCGAAACCACAGGTGTTTCGCCAGAACGGTGCTATCAGAATGACGTTGCAATCCTCCCTCCCGATCTTGGTCACCACCCTTGCGAGCAGTGAGATCGGGGAAAGCGTAAGCAGTCATTCCTCCCAGTCTCACGGACAGAGCGCCCACGGCGAATGCCTGTGGGTCTGCGACCCTTGAGCAATACACCGGCAGCTGATGATTTCGATGAGATGCGAACAAATCTATCGAGGGTGGAACATCACCCGAAGATCGCGTCTGGGCGACCTGCGGAGCAAGGGACCATTCTGTAGGTCCCGACACCTTTCCTCGTGACAGATCGTCCCGCGAGGATGTTGGTGACTCCCGCTATGTGCATCGCTCTCAACGTAATCTGCCTGGCCTTGCACCACCCTATCAGGCGTAGTGCGTGCAGGCATAACCGTGGTGACCTGGTGCCCCTTGTCTGTTGAGGTAGGCCACCACGGTTGTGTTGTCTGTTTGGACAACGATATGAGATCCACGATCACCTTCTCGAAATGCTGGAGAGTTCTCTCCACTGCCCAAAGTTCGAGAAGGTTGATATGGAACTCCGTCTCCGTGGCCGACCATAGGCCCGAGACTGAGTCCCGTGGATGTGGCCCCCCAGCCCAGCTTTGACGCGTCGGTCGTCACTACGTGGCACCGCTGGTGCAGGAAACCTGACACCTTGAGTCAAATTGGGCTGATGGGTCCACCACCAGAGTTCCTCTCGCGCGATCTCCGACATCGAACCGCGAGGATATTGGGTGACGACTGGGCCTGTAAAAGGCTAGAAGGTGTAGTTGTATAGGCCTTCATGTGAAAGCGGCAGTACGGCACGAGGTCTACCATACTGGCCATAAGGCCCAAAACCTTCATCCATGCCACAGCGGGTGCCCCCTCTGACTCGGCCAAGAGTCGGGCACACCTCGCCATGTTCGTCACCCTCTCGGGTGAGGGCACCGCGATCCCTCCTTGAGGTTGATCTGGGCCCCTAAGAATAGTGGTGTCTCGTCGGGACCAAATTGGATTTCTTGACGTTGATCAGAAATCCCAGGTCCGCACCGCACGGACTACTAACTCCACGAGACACTGTGTCTCCAGCGGGTGCGTCCGTAAATGAACCAATCGTCCAGGTAGCAACACATGTTGACTCCCCTGCGCTTCAGGTACGCTGCCACCGCCCTCACCAGGCGTGTAAACACTCTGGGGGAGGTGGACAAGCCGAATGGCAGGCATCGAAACTGGTAAGTTTGACCCTGTACCTTGAAGCGTAAAACCTCTGATCTTGAGGTGCGATCGGAACATGCAGATATGCGTCCGAGAGATCTAGCGATGCCGCCCACATACCCTTGATGGGGCAGGCTAGCACCGAAGCGAGAGTCTCCATTCTGAACCTCTTGGGCCTGATGAACTCGTTCAACGGCTTGAGGTTCAGAATGGGCCTCAGTCGCCGGTCTTCTTTGGAGCCAGAAAAAACGTGCTCCAAAACCCCTTGGTGAAAAGGGGGTAGACCGGGACAATCGCTTGCTTCGTGAGAAGCTGAGTGACCTCTGACAGTAGTGCCCGACGCTGGGGGCCGTCTGGCGGCACTACCGTGGACCTCTGAATCGTGCAGGCGCACGAGGGGTGGCTGGTAAATTCCAGCCTGTACCCCCACTGACCACTGACAATACCCAGGCGCCCGGTGAGATGGCATGCCATCTCTGGGCGTAATGCAACAGCGGCCGCCACAGGGGAATCCCTGTGGAAGTCCAAACCTGCCGGCATGGACTGTCGACCGCCGTGCCCTCAGGACCGATCTGGTTTGCCACCCTTAGAAGAACGGCTCTTCTTAGGGGCTTGCCATACTGGTCCAGCACTACTCTTGCGCTTCCCAGTTTTCTTGGGAGGTGCTGGAGTAGCCTCGGCTCGGGTGTAGTCTGTGGTGCGCGTCCGGCTGAAGCCGGAGCTGGCGCTGAAGAACGCTTAGAAGACTTCTTCGTCTTGTGCTGCTTCTTCGCCTTACTGCGCGTCCCCTTGGTCAGGGCAGCCTCCGACTTCTTCAGAGTGCTCTCATTGGTGGCCTTCTTTGCCCGGTCCTCAACCGTAGCGCAAAAGGCCTGTCCAAAGAGTAGCCCCTGTCCCACCGAGTCTGACTTCTTCATTGCATCAGCAAAGTCGGAGCCGTAAGTTGACTGGAGGGACAGACAGGCATTCTCCCGGCGGCGAGATGACATCCTATGGGCTAGGCCCATAGAACTTTCGTTGAGGTTAGCTGTTAGCACCGCTAACAGATTAACCTCGCGGAAGAGTTCCGACGTTGCCCCGCGGTCGTTCGCTACCTTCCTACCGAGGTGCTCGGCAAGCGTGGTAGCGACGCTAGAGACTCTGATAAGCGAGCGTGCTCGCTTATCGATGAGCTTTAGCTCCTCCTCCCACTGGGGGAGAACGACCCGCGCGCTTTGGCCGCAAGCGGCAGGCGCTGGCAACGTCTGGATCCATGTCAGGGACCCTGAGGTAGGTCTCGTAGTCCTCCCGCGAAACACGCAGTGGAAGCGTGCAAGCACGCGGCGTCGAAGCTCCAGCGAGCCTGACAGCCCCACGAAACCTACCCTTGAGGTCCGCCGGGAATGCAAGTGCGAGGCGACCCTTGTGTGGACGCGCTAGCTGGGCATCCTACTGAAAAGATGCCCTGGTCCTCCTGAACGGACTCCTCCTGAGAGAAAGCCAGGCCCAAACCTTGGGCCACACGGCTCATCACCTCAGCGGTGTCCGCAGGCAGACCATTGCTAGCGAGTTCCTCACGGGGAAGCGGGGGAAGGATACCTGAAGCTAGCTGCACAGTCTCATCAGACTGTGAGTCGCTACTGGTTTCATCTTCCGACTCCTTTCCCTCGCCTTCAGACTCTTGACTCACTCTCTGATGAGGAAGAGATCTGACGACGGGCATCTGAAGGTGGACAGGGAGGTGTCGCCACCGTGTGGCTAGCCAACTGAACACCAGCAGAAGAGGGAGTACTCCCGCTAGACCCCGAGATGCTAGCTATAGCACCCGGGATCCGCGACGCTCTCGCTGCTGTCGCCTAGCCATAGCAGTGTGCGGCCTACCCTGAGCTGTATCAGGGTTAGCCACCCGCCGCCCGGGTTGGGTAACAACTGGTGGTACTGCTTGCCCAACGCTAGGCGGCACTTGCCACGGTGGTAGACCGTGGAAGAAACCACCCTGCGGCGGATACCACGGGGCATACCCTGTTGGTAGCTGACCCTGAAAGGATCCGCCACCAGGGAAACCCCATGGAACGGCAGTACCAGTACCGCCTCCCCCTGTTGCCACAGAGACTGTGGGAACCAGGACGAGTACTGCGGGACCTGCGTGGTTGTAGCGTAGGTGCCCGGTAGGGCTCCCGGCTGCGTACCACCGTCCCCATGCCTCACAGCGCTCCCCGCTAGAGGATCAAGTTGCAGTGTATGGGTACCCGCTATACTGGCTGTCCCTTGGCTAAAAGGAGCTTGCCTAGTATCACGGGTAGCTGAGCGTGTATACCCTCGATCAGTCACCTCGCTACCTGAATAGGCAGTATCAATCAATGGAGCCATGCTCCGCTGAATAGATAGTGATCGATCATAAGAGGGTAATTGACCCATTGACTGTAATGGATCACCCACGCTCTGCTGGCTCTCGAGGACATAAGTGGGTTGTTGATCAGCCAGGCTGTTCAAACTACCTACCCTAACCTCTTGAGCCTCGCCCAAGGTCGCTGTGTGTGGCGGACCACTCACGGCAGCTATGGGCGCTGCATAGTGGCTACCACTGAAGTCAAGCCGTAGCTCGTCTCGGTAGCTGCCACTGTTTGCACTTGGGTCGCTGTCCCGTGAGAGACTGCGAGCCCAGCCCCGGTATAGCCGCTAGCCAGTCCCGGAGGACAGCCGGCAGCCATTCCAAGGCCCAGGGAATCACTCGGCGGTCCCACCATGGAACGCTGCCGTGTGACAACCCCAGTTGGTTCTGCTAAGACTACACCTGAAGCGTTAGCCCGGTATTGTCTCTGCTAAACCCATGCACGTTTTCATTCGACCCTTGCGGGAACGAAAAGGCGTGCTGCGTGCGTGGATCAACCCAGGCAAGCCCGGGTTCCACTGGCACGCTGCGTGCTACAGACCGGCCGAGGCAAGTCCGCTGCACGCTGTATGCTAGATTCAACCCAGGCAAGCCCGGGTACCCTTGGCATACTGTCCGTCGCCGGCTACTTCCGCGGGTGCTAGACCCGCTCGTTCGCCAGCAATAGACGGGTGTCCACCTGCAAGAAGCTCGCTAGAGCTCTCACTGGTAGACTGGTACTCGCCTGTTAGGGCAAGTACCGCCCTGCTGCCTGCTACTAGCTTAGACGTTAAGTCAGTGCTTTCGCTGGCTGCTAGGCCTTCGGCTCGCTAGCAGTCCCGGAGGGTCCGCCTGCTTGCCCGGGACCGGAGCCCCAGAGGTTACCTTAGCGTGGCCCTTGCCGCCGCGCTTAGTACCTACCATATCAATCTTACCTGTAGGCTTCTGTTTCTTAGTCTTCGTCTTCTGTCTGTGTCGAAGACCCAAACGAAGCGCTACTTTCTAAATCCTCAAGTGGATGTCCGATAAGCCTATGCAAAAGGAAGCACACTTATTTGATTTAGAGCAATCCCTGTGGGTGTAGCAGAGTGGATGCGGGTCCCACTCTGCCACAAGGGAAGGGCATGATTGACAAGGCCTAGACATTGTAGTAATCGGGAGCGTACAGCACTACCCCCGAACACAAGCTCAAGCCCAATAAACAGACCCACACGCACAGTGGCTGACGCTGATGTAGTGGTATGATATAAAATATATATACAAAGGGATGAAAAACTGAAAACCTTTTGGGGAAGATTTGTCAGGCTGGTCCCTTCGGAAACCCACCGAACTCTTAGCAGTAACTCGTCATCAGACGCGTACTGAAAGATATAACGATAGAGCACACCATAAACATAGCGATAATCACTCACCATACATGTATACACAGTACTGTACAAACATCTATTGTAACTTACTAGTCTGTTATAGTTGTTTTACGTGAGAACAAAAAATAAAATGGCGCCCTAAGGGCGGCTATTTTGAAAACGTGTGTCCCGTATATGAACGGAAACACACATACAAGCTAAGTTTTTGTATTTTTTTTTTCACTTTTCTAGCCGAAAAATGTCGTCAAAACTATCTCCCTAGCGACTATTCTGGTTGGTTTTTACCTCAGTGTAACAAACAAACTGTATATCTCTGGTCCTTTGGTTCGTAATGATACTTAGCGTTGGTAAAGAAAAATCCACACGTCTATCTCATCTAGAAACCAAGGAGGATAAGGGTGATTATCGTGTGTGACGTCACCGAATGGGTGAGTCCACTCGGGGATCGGGGGTTTTGTTATTTATTCATTTATGTGGGACAAAATGACTATTGGTTTTTCCGCATCTCGGGATCGATGCAAGAAGTATCTTAATCAACATCGGAAACGGTAAGATCGACCGGTGTACTGAGTCTGGCGGATGTACAGCTGTACATCCTGTACCAAAAGGAAATAAAGAAATAATATCACAGGGAAGGACAATAGAGTGCTATCTACAGTAGATAGCAAGCAGTTTTAATAAGAAATGGTTACTTTCACATGGGACAGTTTGATTAGTTTTACACTGGCTTGACCTGGACGATGCAAGGATCAACATCCAGCACTCAAAACATTACCCTGACTCCTAATGCAATATGGCGGATGTACAGCTGTACACCCTGTACCAAAAGGAAATAAAGAAATAATATCACAGGGAAGGACAATAGAGTGCTATCTACAGTAGATAGTAAGTAGTTTTAGTAAGAAATGGCTACTTTCACATGGGACAGTTTGATTAGTTTTACACTGGCTTGACCTGGACGATGCAAGGATCAACATCCAGCACTCTAAACATTACACTGACTCCTAATGCAATATGGCGGATGTACAGCTGTACACCCTGTACCAAAAGGAAATAAAGAAATAATATCACAGGAAGGACAATAGAGTGCTATCTACAGTAGATAGCAAGTAGTTTTAGTAAGAAATGGCTACTTTCACATGGGACAGTTTGATTAGTTTTACACTGGCTTGACCTGGACGATGCAAGGATCAACATCCAGCACTCTAAACATTACACTGACTCCTAATGCAATATGGCGGATGTACAGCTGTACATCCTGTACCAAAAGGAAATAAAGAAATAATATCACAGGGAAGGATAATAGAGTGCTATCTACAGTAGATAGCAAGCAGTTTTAATAAGAAATGGTTACTTTCACATGGGACAGTTTGATTAGTTTTACACTGGCTTGACCTGGACGATGCAAGGATCAACATCCAGCACTCTAAACATTACACTGACTCCTAATGCAATATGGCGGATGTACAGCTGTACATCCTGTACCAAAAGGAAATAAAGAAATAATATCACAGGGACGCACAATAGAGTGCTATCTACAGTAGATAGCAAGCAGTTTTAATAAGAAATGGTTACTTTCACATGGGACAGTTTGATTAGTTTTACACTGGCTTGACCTGGACGATGCAAGGATCAACATCCAGCACTCTAAACATTACACTGACTCCTAATGCAATATGGCGGATGTACAGCTGTACACCCTGTACCAAAAGGAAATAAAGAAATAATATCACAGGGAAGGACAATAGAGTGCTATCTACAGTAGATAGCAAGCAGTTTTAATAAGAAATGGTTACTTTCACATGGGACAGTTTGATTAGTTTTACACTGGCTTGACCTGCAAGATGCAAGGATCAACACCCAGCACTCAAAACATTACCCTGATATGCAAGATTAACTAGCTTTATCATCTCTTTATTTAGTTTCTGTGCTGATCTCATGTTCCAGTTTTCTTGCCTTTTTCTGTTTTTGAATTAAATTTGGTGGGTGGGTGGTTGCAAGTTAGTGGTGGCACCAGAAATTTTTTGAGGGGGAGGGGCATTGGGGGGAAAAGTGAATGTCTGGGGGGTTAAAAATCATAAAATTTCTTGGATTTTTTAGGGGGGGGGGGGTGGTATAGCAACATCTCTGACTGGGGCACTCCCCTGTAATCACATAACCATTGAGTACTTCCCATCGAAACCAAAAACAAAACCACATTGATGTAAATAAGTATTACTCTCTGATTTTCAAAACACGCTTTTAATCCTCATCTAGATTATTTTATTTGCTGTAGAAGTGATGATGTAACAGGATTAACTGCCATAGCAATAGATTAAATTTTTTTTGAATATATCACCCTGCACTACAAGCAGGTTGCACTCATTACCTGTGTAAGTCTGCAATCATAGATTGAATACAATACTGCCATTTTCAGAGATACTATTACTAATCTCATCCTGCGCAAGTGACCAGCATGATATGAATAATTGAATATTCTATAGAATTACGATCCAGATCTTCATCCCTAGGTTCATTAACATCTATGAACGTACTAGAATGCAGTGCCATATGGCCATGCGTTTTGAGCTGGTGCATTTCTCGGTCCACAAGAGTGGCTAAAATTTGTCCCCTCAAAATCGCGCCAATTTTCGTATAAAATTATTATTTAGTTTTCTAGTTACCCCAGTATATGAAAAGTATACATTTTCTGAAAGGAAATTTCCCAAGGATTCCAAAAATGCTGTTATTTTGAAGATAGGGTGAAGTGTAACAGAATTACTTCAAGTCAAGCAGCATACTTTTCATTATTTTTTTTTGACAATTGACTTTACCAAATTTTTTTACTGTTATGTCCCCTGTCCAAAAAGACACCATATTTGAATTGCTCAGACCAAGAGCTTTTGAAATATATATACCTTGCCTATACCTATCTGTTATAGTTTTTCCGATGTGCAAGCATCTTTGCGGCACGGTAAAATTCAAGTCAAATTAATTATAAACAAATTAATGTGTGCTTACTGCTTAATTAATTTAACAACATGTACCTATAAAATGATTTAAACTGGTCTGAACATGGTATAATGACAATCACTGAAGTATTTGAACATAAGAAATAAATTCACCTGTTAATTATCATGGTGTAAGAACTAGTATGCCGCGACTCATGATCCTATATACTTTATGAAATTAAACACATAATTTCGCACTCATCCACTGGTATCAAATCATGTCTAATATGTGGATGCCTTGGAGGTTCCTGTAAGTCAACCCCTACATACAGAACACTTTCTTTTGATACAATATTGCCTCTGTTGACAGTCTTTTGCAGTAGCATCCATCTTTTGTCTACAGTGTTTTCTTTTAAAACGTTTGATAATGTGCACCCTGAGTGGAATACATAAATTTCATGAAATTTGATGTTTTAAAATATCATTTCTCAGTCCCAAGCAGCACTCAATAGCACATGTATAACTGTATGGTATCTGTCAGGAAATGTATAGGCCTACATGTAGGCCTACATGTAATGCATGACTCTTGAGTTGCGAATGCACACAATCAATCACATTTCCATGTGTAGGCCTGATATCTTACTCCGATAAGGTCCAATACTGATTAAAATTAGCTGTTTACTTCAATATAATAACCAGATTGTTAAAAAAACAAGTAAATAAATAATATGAAGCAAGGTATTTGAGTACTTCATAGGAGTTTCAGCATAATTTGATATGACGCATGGTATATTTTTTTACATATTGGGTCATCCATATCGGTTCGTCAGTTCCCCGCCGTCACTTTTATAAAATGTCATTACTCATGAAGGCTACATGCTACATTGAAGGGTTTGATATTATTTGAAAACACTCATCAAGAGCTTTAATTTGATAGGTAATTTGTCTAGGTAGATATAAGGTAAAGACTTAAAAAATATAAAATTAGGACAAAAAATCTCGCACAAAGGCCCCGGCTCCTCAATATCAATGCAGCAGTTCAAAAGCAATGACAATTCCCCAAATAAGATCCAATACTGATTAAAATTAGCTGTTTAATTCAATATAATATCCACTTTGTCCTTAAAACAAATTTATAACCCAAAACAAAGTATTTGAATACTTCATAGGAGTTTCAGCATAATTTGATATACATATTGACACATGGTGTATTTTTTACATATCGGGTCCTCCATATCGGGTCCTCAGCTCCCCGCCGTCACTTTTTGGTATAAAATGTCATTACTCATGATGGCTACATGCTACATCCAAGGTTTAGGTGTCATTTGAAAGCACTCATCAAGAGCTTTAATTTGATAGGTAATTTGTCTAGGTAGATATAAGGTGAAGGCTTCAAAAAAATCCAAAAAGGCCAAAACATCTCGCACAAAGACCCCGGCTCCTCAATATCAGTGCACCAGTTCAAAACGCATGGCCATATATTCAAAAATTGTTTTTATTGCTTTGGTAGTTAATCCTTTTACATCATCACTTCTATGGCAAATAATATCATTATATAATAAGATATTAAATTACATCTACCAAATGGCATTTATGGATGGGTTGACTTTTATTTGCCATTGTCAGTTTGTACAGGTTGTATCAAAATGATTATCCTTCAGCTGTTGAGCCTGAGTTTTCTATTTATAAGTTAATAAATGCGTATCACTTGTTGAGAGTGAAATTGTACACAATAATGCACACGTGCTGAGATGTTGATGAGCCCCGAAGGGGGGAGTGCATTAGACGCATCAACATCTCAGCACATGTGCATTATTTTGTACAGTTTCTTGAGCAACAAGTGACACGCATTTATTAAGCTATTTCATGTATACACGAGAAAAATATCTGTAATTTTTGCAATTTTTATATCAAATTTGTCACTAAAAATGTTGGAAAATGCAAGCAAATATAAATGCATCAACCCGTAAGTAAAATGAACGCGTCCGAAAGCACTGCGCGTCCGACACCGCCCGTGCAATTGTACAACATTTATGCACGGCTAGTAATTTACTAACGTTTGCTCTGATTGGTTCTCACTATCTTGGAGTGTATGAATGCACTGCCTGCTTCTTCAAAATATGCACCATTTGATCAACATGAAAAAATGGTTTGGTTGCCCTTCCAAGACAAAAATTTGGAGGGTCGGTAGGTCGATCTTTTTTTTTCTTCTTTTTTTTTCTGGGTTCTTCCTCCATTTTGTAAAGGCTAGTAGTATTGACAAATGCTTGATCATGTTGCGGTAAAAAAACCATTCATTTTTGGACTGAATTTAAATGGAAATACTTTTTTTAATGAAATATGCAGTTAATAAATAAAATGAGCAAATAACAAATATAAAATGTCCTTGATACTGTTCAAATTTAAGGTTTTTTGGGTTGGTCTCTGAGCTGGGGCAACCAAACATATTTTTTTGGCCAGGCCTGTACATGCAGGATTTTTTTTGGGGGGTGCTGATTTTGAAAAAGTGGACTTTTTTTCAAGGGGGCGATTTTGTGAAAAGTGGACTTTCTTCCCAAAATGTGGACTTTTTGGTCAAAAAGCGTAAAACCCGATTTTTTACTCGCTACACTGCATAAATTGTGGTTTTTGGACTTTTTGTATGCTTTTGCAAATGAGAGGTGGGGTGGGGGTACAGCCGCGCCCCCCCCCCCCCCCCCCCTTCTTCTTATTATGAAGAATAAAGTCTGGTCATTTCAGGTGGATCTAATGGTGCGTTTGGAAGAAGCAGGCTTTTCAAAAATACCAAAAAGTGGATGGAGAGTAATCATATTGATACAACCTGTACACAATGTCTAGTCTATAAAATTATATTCCTGCTCTATAAAATTATATTCCTCTGTTTGATAATGTACATTCAATTACAAAACAGTGCCTTTGGTTTACGTGGAATCCTAAATTGCCAGTTTTATATGGAAACTGCATTTTTATTTTTAACAGTTCAGTCTATGGGAAAACACACTTGTGTGGACTGGGTCTAAAGTTACCTATTTGGAGAGCAATACATGCATGGGGCACGGTCACCACAGGTAGTTTGAAATGCTATCCACTGCTGATAGCTGATGCAGTAATTTTTAAAATGAAGTGGTCCCAATAAGTTAATTGTCTTCCATACCTTTGGCTACAGCAGGCATGAGAATGGTTTTTTAAAAACTACCTGTTCATCCTATTAACCCAGAGAACTAAGTATAATAATTTTCTTTACTTGAAAACGTAATGCTGACATTAGGATGAAATTCAATTATTTCTTCCAAAAATATGCTTGGAAATGGCTTGCATCCCCTTCAAAAATATCAAACTTTCCAGGCTCTTAAACAGGCTCCGAAAACCTGCACCTCACTTTACTACGATGTCCTAAAATCTAATGTGCTGCCCGAGTTATTTTTATTGGTTATTTCTGGCCAGAAGAGTTAAAAAGGTTTCCCACCCCTGTGATTGACCATAACTCTTCCTCTGTGAAAAATAGCTTATTATTATTTATTCAGTAGCATTTCATTTTGATGTCTGGTTACAACCATCCACTATGATGTACTTAAGTTCCCTGAAGTAGGACAGTGTACTCAAGATCGCCACATCTAATATTTATCATCCGGTGTACAAAAAAACAAGGAAAAAGGGTCAGTCCTTTTTTCATGGACAACAAAGGGTAATCAGTTTTTTTTATGGACAGCCAAGAAAAACAAGTCCCAGAAACAAGTCCCTCCTTTGAGATATCAAAATAATACAAAACAGAAATTTTTTCAATCATGACCTACATGTACATGTTACACAATGTTGTTAAACAATAATGTCAACACCTCTTCCCATATCTTTCAACAACTCTTACTATATCTTTGCACATGAGCCAAACGTTGTTAATCCGTGATGAATCCACACTTTTCCAGTCATGTGTGATGCGAACACAAGTAACCGGAAGAGTGCATACGCATTACGTGGAGTGCGTAAAATTCGTCATGCCTGGAACTTTGTTTACATGTTGAATTCAGTTGGAGATAGCAGTAAAAAACATTGCCATTTTATTTTGTAGTTTTATTGTTAATATCAACAGAGAAATTACCAATCTTTTTGTAAGGTTGAGTGGCATTGAATGACTATAGCCAAAATAATAAATTCTCGATCATGAGAGCCAACTTGGGAACGCACAGTTATTTGCGCCGTGCGGACTACGCAAAGACCGGCGCTTACGGCGCAAACACATCTTTTGAGAATTGGCCAATCACACGGTCGTTGCTAGGCAAGGTCAAGATTCGGTCTTGCAGGTCGCACGATCGTGTTATTCTATGAAAAATACGCTGACGCAGAAGGTACATCCTCTCATGATCAAGAATTTATTATTTTGGCTATAACTGACGTTCCTCATAAAATAATCATGTGATTTAGATGATCTTTCGCTTATTTTCGTTGTTGAAAGGGATTCAATCATGTTTCACTGTTGTTCTTCACCATTTAGCAACTCGCGTCCGGCACGTCTGTCTGTGTGATTTACTTTGCTTGGGCAGCTAAAGTACTTCGCTCGGGCAACAACGAAAATAAGCGAAAGATTTTCTAAATCATGATAATTTTATGAGGAACATCAAAAGCTAGCCATTGTTAATCAGTGTTGAATCTACACTTTTGCAGTAGTGTATGCGCAAGCTTGCGCAAATCACCGGAAAGGTGCATATATGTGTTACGTGTGATCGCGTAATATTTGTCATACATCTGGAACTTGTGTGTGTATAATGCTTACGTTGAATTCATTATTTTGGAGGAAGTGGTTAAACAATGCTATTTTATTCTACAGTTTTATTGCTGATATCAACAGAGAAATTGTAGATCTTCTTGTAATGTTGAGTGGCAATGACTAACTGATAGTATGTAAACAATAAACCTATAATAAACAAGTTTAGATCTAGAATCAACAGTAACACAATAGTATCACCTTCTGGCCTTGTGGCCAGTAGTTGAACAAACCTAACCAAGATTGTGTGACATCTAGAAACATGATAAATACAATGTAGTTACAGTAAAGAATCTCCAGTGGATTTATTTATTTTTAAATTGGTGCACTCGCCGGAGCGCTTTCACTGGCTCAACCGGCATCTTCATTTATTGCTCTGAAGATATGTTGTTGCTAGTAATGTAGAGATACCTGTGATGACGTCACAGGTGTAGATGACGTCTTACAAGTAGATGCTGTGTAAGATCAACATCAGTTCACATCACTAGCATCAACAAATATTCAGTGTCTGCCGACAGACAAGTCAGATAAAAAAATACAAATTGAAAGTTTATGCATACAAGCATTATGCAGTCCTACGTTTTTGATGGTATGTAAAGATCTCAGCTTTTTTTTAACTTGCTCAGTTTAAAAATGCAAAATATAACATGAGGAAAAGTATGACCTCTATAGATCATTCTGCAACACCAACTTTGAATATAGATTAAGTAGGTACAACTCATGGGGTTGAAATTATCTAAAAAGACATGTTTGCAACGAAAAAGTTATTTGGAATTTAAGTAACATTAATTAATGCTATCTACAGTAGACAGCAAGTATAAAGCATTTAATAATACTTGATATTGAATGAAAGCAACTTTGTCCAACATTTATGCTACACTGTAGTATGTACATGTATGTAAACCATGTTATATTTGGAAACAAAATTTTCACGACTTAAAAGGAGCTGTTATATTTTGCAGCATCTGAAAATTGAGGGATCCATGTAACTTAGCAAAATTCACAAATTTTTCATGCTTGTAATTTTTGTATGCAAACATTCCATGCTTGAAGCTTCACACAGTATGTATGTTGAACAAACAGTTGACAGGACAGGATTACTTTACTCAAAACTAAAAATATATAACTATCCAGCTCATATAAATATTTTAAATAATCCATTTTTGAAGATAACAGCCTGTGTAAGTATTATAAAAAGTTGTACAGAAACTGTTCTTTTAAAAACCTGCCTTACAACACAACACATACAAAATATGCACGCACTACTGTTAGCCACATGAAAATGTTGAATTGTTCAGGGAATGCATCTACATGTAAAAGAAGTACAAAAAGATAAAAAATGGAAATTATGATAATAAGTGCACTCATAGTATATATCCATTATCATCTACTTCGTACACATGTAGGAGGACACCCACACACTCCGATTTCTGGACAAAATGGCCATATCAGATAAAGCCATGCATGGCAATCAAATGTCACTGATAGGATGTGTATGGGAAATTGGGAAGATGTCAAGACCTCACAGTGTTGTCTCCATGGCCTTATGGACCCCGATCAAAAATGTCCTCATTTAAAAGAAGTTTGATTAAGGGAGGATGGTTTGATCAACAACCCCACCCCCACATTATTAATCCTACCTTTAATTTTCTTTGATAGTTCCTTTAAAAATGAATGTTATAAAACTTATAAGTAAAAAAATGATGCTACATATGTACATCTATTAATTATAGGTACATGTGCTTGTAGAGCCCACAAAGAATCACAATTTTACTAATTGGTCATGTTTTTTATACTGGGACCCTAAAAAAGGTGGTGCTGTCACATTTTGCTAAATCATTTTGTCTACTTATTCCTATATTTTTGCTAAAATTCATCATGAACAATTGTTTTTGGTCTTATTTTGAAGATAAATTATTAATCTAATGAATTAATAACAAATACAATTAAACAAATGTATTATTTAATTACAACAGCTTAATTAAGTTAATTAGTCAGGGGTGGTGCGGAAGTGGAGGAGCAGGCGGAGGAGCTCTGTGTAATTCCAATGGGAAGTTGATGTTCATTAATAAAATTTATGCACTTTGTTGCCTAGTAGAAGTAAAAATGCATTTTGCATAATGTTAATCTTATTTTTTAACTTTCTATAACTATAATTGCCTAGTTAATCTTAATGAACTTAGTAATTAAGGATTTAACAAGCTTTTAATTAATGCAGTGGAATGTGGGTCATACAATACAATGGGCTGTAATTTTGCATGCATGCATATAAAAAATTTCAATATTGTTTTATCTTTGAAATATGAAATAAATCTTCTAAAAGGAGATTATTACAGTCAAAGGATTTAATCTGATGACATATTGATCTCTGGTTATTGTTAAATAGTTTATTGATGTAGGCTAATTGTACATGTATTGTACATGTACCTTTGTTACTAATTATTCACTGAATATTGATTTTTGGAACACCCTATATAGGAATTGGGTATTTAAATTTGATATTATAGCAATTCTGTAAACTATTTTGAATATATCTTCCAAATTTAATGGCACTTAGGAAATTTTACATAAATTAAAAAAAATAATTTACAACTTTTTTTCACACCCTGTATAACACAATGGGCTTAACAAATATAGTGCAAACTATACATTTAATGAAAGGACTAACTGTGTACATTCCAAATATCAAGTTCATTTTCCAATTTAATATACTATGTAGAAATATTAAGGTAAAGAAATTTAATTTTTCGGTATTTTTCAATGGAATCACCCTGTATATTTTTTGGTACACCCTGTATATCCATTCAAACTTTACAGATTTGCAATCATGACAATATATGCTTTCTAAAATGTATACTTTTACTAGTTTGGGTGAAAACTTTTTGAAATATAATCAGAAATTCAAAAAAGGAGTTGATTTTTGACAAATTGCAAGATGTGACACAATTGGGTCCCACCTCAAAAAACATGACCAATTAATAATACATTGAGCTGAACTACATGCAAGATTAAGGTGTCTTGTTATAATATTTATAGCCTGGCTCAGCTCATGAATAAACATAATGTGTTTTCCAATCATAGACCGGGGTGAAATTAAGTGGGAGACAGGAGCCGTTTGGCTCCCAGAAACTCTGAAATGGCCCCTGGTTCCATCTCAATTTTAGTTGACCAGGACACTTTCCTCACAAAACTGCCCCGGATAGTGAACCAAAAATATTTAATTACAAGCAAATAGTGCTTATTTAACTCATCCAGCACATCTTTATTTTAATTGGCCCCTTGGTAATTGGAAATGGCCCCTGGTTCTTTCAAATCTTGGTGAACCAGGGGCCACTTTTTTTTGCCAAAGTGGCCCCTAGTTCAAGCTCTCTTATTTTCACCCTTGATCATAGACCTTAAATTTTAACTACATGGTGTACACAGATGCAAATTATGCAGGATATTGAAAAAGTATAATGACTGTCTTGTGATGTACAATATGATGCATTATATTAATAAAACCAACTGATGCGCAGTCATTAACCTCTAAATGAATCTAATGAACTTAGGACTGTGACAAAGCTAAAACCATCAAGGAAAAGGACTTTGACTTTTCGTAAACCGTATTGATTAATAAATAATCCTACTGACCTGCATGTATTGTAAATATTTTATTTTGTATTTTTGGTCAATTGATGAACCCAATATCTGTTGTGCTACCCAACACTGACCAACCCAGATAAGTTGTACAATGTCCATGTGTACTATACATGTACAAGGTTAGGTAAAAAGATACATGTACAACAGACTACTGAATGTGACCTTTTTCCAACCTTTAAAAAAAACACTTATAACACGCCCATAGTCCACTCGTTATTTCCTGAACCTGGAATGGTCTTTCCTAGTACATGTATGCCATTAAATGAGTGACAGGGATGTGCGGCCACATTGACCCCCATTTTTCCAACTCCCTCTCACCCAATGAAACCCAATGTTTCCCTGTCACCAAAAGACCCCCTTGCAAATTTCTGAAAATCTCTCACCAAATGACTCTGTTTTTTCATTATTTTTCTTCAAATTGTTAGAAAATTTGCAACTTCGATGAGTTTGGAAATTTAGTATTAACTTCTAATATTTCGACCCAAAATTTTTCCCAGTCTCACAGAAAGACCCCTTTCTTTAGTAAGATTTTTCCAGTCTCACAGAAAGACCCTGAAAAGACTCCCCCGTTTTGGGACTTTCTCACCGAAAGACCCCCTTTAATTGAGTGTCTATGCTCTCACCGAAAGACCCCCTAGTTTGAACTGCTGTCTGCACATCTCAGTCACTTCCATAGTCAGTACCTCCCCCCACCCCACCCAGGCCAACCAGGTGTACCATATACAATTTCAAAGCTCCATAAAACACGTTGTTGTGGGTGGAGCCCCAAAAATGATAATGGTGCTTGTCTTCACTATACATGTAGTCTGATGAATGATGTAGATGACTTCCGGGCATGACTTGCAAAAATAAATTACTTTCATTTCTAATTAAAACCTATTCTAATAATAGATCATTATTAATGTTCAAATTAATCAATAATTGAAGAAAACCTGCATAATTTGACCTTGAAGTAGAGGAATGAGATACATGTACTGTGGGATAGAGTTTTGGAATTTTAAAATCAAATACTGGAACCTGTATCTAATTTAATTCCAAAACTTGGTTTGAAACTACTGGATGACTAAAGAACATTCACTCACTTGCACTTGGGATATATTTGAGATTTACCTGTAGCAGTTTTGTGATCTTAAACACCTACAAATTTAGTTACACATAGTTAAAGAAACATTTTTATTGGCTGTTTTGAATTTGTCGTTCTTATTACCTGCGCAAATACCCCAGGGGGGTCACTCCCATTGTGGCCTGTAGATCATCGCGATAATCCACTTTTGAAAAGCACCTAAACAAGGATTTAACCCTTGGCTAAAAGCGATACCCTAAACAGGTAAACACGCACCTGTTTTCACACCCTAAACAGGAATTTTATTCCTTGCATCTGATTTCACACCCTAAATTTCATTTCCGCGTATTAGCAATTGCAATTTTGCTACCCTTTTTTGCAATTTTTCATGTTTTTGACACCCTAAACACGATACACGCGTATCGTGCCTACCCACGAAAAAATACCCTTTTTACGCGTTTTTATTATCGCGGATGGTGTACAGGCCACAATGGGAGTGACCCCCCCCCCGGGTAAATACACAATGTAATATTGTCATGCTTTTCCAAGTTTTAAAAAGCCCACAGAAATATTTTACGACTTAGGCTTTAGTGTGTTGCTGTTTGAAATTGAATAAAATAAATAGCAAATTGTTCAGAACATCAATATCGTAACAAAAATAATACAAATATCCCCTTTATAGTGCTCACTTACTGTAGCCACAGATCCTGGGAAGAAATCTCTCTGCGCTGCAGCTTAGGCAAGTTGTGTAAAGGGCTATTAAAGATGGATGACCTGATCTGATCAACAGCCTTATCCCCCCCCCCCACTTTTTCCTATAACAATGGAGATTTTGGCATCAGAAAAAAGCTCATTTTTTTCTCATAATCCCAGTGAAATTTTAGGACTAAAAGATATTGTGTTTAGATGTTATGAACGAAAACGTGATAGCCTCATCCCCAAATGTACATATTACACACGGCCATTGTGAAACACATTTTTTTACTTGTACATGTAATATCAGATCAGCTAGTGCAATTTACCTCAAAATTTGACAATTGGATTATTTTTTGGTACATGCCTCAATGTGAGATACAAAACAAAATACAAAAAAATCAGGGTTCGCAGGATTTTGCCGCAGGGGGAAAAAACCACGGTTTTAACCGTGGCTTTTCCACTTGGCAAAAACAGTTTTTGCCGGCAAAAATGGCAAAAACTAAACAAGAGCACCAATGGCGCTGTGGCTCTACGCTTTTTTTGTGGGAAAGCAATTGTTCTTGGAGTCGAATGCGCAACAGGTTGGTCGGTCAATTTTTTAAACCTTTAGTTTGAAAAAATTCCCCACAAAAATTCAATACAGTCCTTGAAACTCGATCGGAGTCAATCTTGACATTTTAGCAATTTGACCTCAGATGACCCCTGGGTGACACCGCTTGACCCTGAAATGACCTTCCAAAATTTGACTCCAAATGTTGACTGTACCCACCAAGTTTCATGCCCATATGACAGTTTGTGCTAATTTGACCTCAGATGACCCCTGGGTGACACCGCTTGACCCTGAAATGACCTTCCAAAAATTTGACTCCAAATGTTGACTATGTACCCACCAAGTTTCATGCCCATATGACAGTTTTTGCTAATTTGACCTCAGATGACCTTGGCCCACTAACCAATACAAACTTGTTCTGCCTGGGGTCAAGATGCACCCACCAAGTTTGAGGAACATGTGAGTGATGTGACCCCACAAAATTTTGCTCCAAATGTTGACTGTATCCAGTTTCATGTCCATACGACAGTTTTTTAGTAATCTGACCTGATGACCCCTGGGTGACCCCAAAATGACCTTTCCAAAATTTGATTCCAAATGTTGACTGTACCCACCAAGTTTAATGTCCATACGACAGTTTTAGTAATTTGACCTCAGATGACCCCTGATGACCCCAAAATGACCTTCCCAAAATTTGACTCCAAATGTTGACTGTACCCACCAAGTTTCATGCCCATACGAGTTTTTAGTAATTTGACCTCAGATGACCCCGGATGACCTCAAAATGACCTTCCAAAAATTTGACTCTTAATGTTGACAGTGACCACCAGGTGTCATGCCCATGGATGACCTTTGATGATCCCAAAATGACCTTCCAAAAATTTGGCTCTAAATGTTGACTGTACCCACCAAGTTTCATGCCCATACAACAGTTTTTAGTAATTTGATGACCCCTGGGTGACCCCGGATGACCTTCCCAAAATTTGACTCCAAATGTTGACTGTAGGCCTACCCACCAAGTTTCATGCCCCTACGACAGTTTTTGCAAATTTGACCTCAGATGACCCCTGGATGACCTCAGGTGACCTTGACCCACTAACCAATACAAACTTATGCTGCCTGGGGTCAAGATGCACCTAGTACAGGGCCCGGTACAGGATCTATACAATGTTTTTTTTTTTTTTTGGGTGGATCACCGTATAGGCATTTTACACATAAAATACACGTAACCCACACACAACGCAATTGAATAACAGACCGGTACTACACAGTGCCGCTGGTTACCAGTTGTTCTCATTTATGTAATCAGCAATTGGAGCCTACAAAATGTGGTGCATTAATAGTGTACGGTACTAATATCGGGAATTGACACAAATTTTACGGTAACAAAATCAGTCATACCCAGAAAGGATAAAATTCGAATTGAGAAAATATTGTACGTGTGACTTGTGAAAAGATGCATCCACGCACCAAGTTTGAGGAACGTGCTTCCCCTACTATACTAGTCCGAGGTGCTCTGACTATAACACTCCGATCGCCATGCAATCTACGTTTAGTAGGCCAGTGGGACAACGGAATCACTACGTGAACGAGCTACTATACTACTACACTAGTCTCCGAGAAAAGAGGCAGACACAGACAAACAGATTCTAGTGAATTAAATAGTATGATGATCAGTTGTAGCAACTACAAATTTCGAACGTTTGTCAGGGGGTCAAACCCCACCCTTTATATTTCCCCCACACTTTTTAGACAGACACCCACCCTTATGCAGTGTTTCTGACCAAAGCTTACAGCATTACTTTATCAAATTCGGAAGACTGAACATCGGCGGCGCTACCGCCGTTTCATACAATCACTTCGGGTCCATTTATCACTATCTGCGCCATCAATCCATTTCAGAATCCGAATTGATGCAGAATTTATCCTCATCTATCAAACACTCATGATTTTCTTATTCATCTGAAACATTTGCGACATAATATTGGCAAACTGCATCAACACTGCAATTATCTTTCGAAAAGATACGACCTCAGATTGTTTATCATAAACACATGGGCGAATGGTAAAGCGATCCTGAATTAATTGCAATACGTCAGTCTCTATAGACTCTCTACACAGCCGCTGTGTTCCGATCGCTCCACTTCTAGTGTGAGCGAGCAGGCCAAAGCGGCTGGTGTAGAGACTGAAAATTATATTCATTCATAAAATGAATATAATTTTACGGCCAGCGTCCATTCTACTATGGGTGACGCTGCATGCGAAATGAAAACATCAGCTAATTAATTTCTGACATTTTCTTTCCAGATTTATGAAGAAAATATGAATGTTTTTCAACAGATCATCAAATTACTTTATTATATATTTTTTTTCAATTGGTAGCGTTACCCACACGCTTTATATATTGCTCCCACGCTTTTTAGAAACCCACCCTTTATTCCGCAAAATAACCCCCATTTTTACAGATTTTCAGAATTCCCAACCCCCACGCTGATAATGAATAGCCAGATGACCTTCGCTGCCGAGACGTTGTTTTCAGGGTTGTCAAACCCGCGATTTGGTAACCCAATTAGGCGACTTTTGAAGATTTTCCCCGGGACAATTTCCTGCCCCATAGAATACAAAGGGTAAAGAAAAAAATTGGGCGACTTTTCGGTTATTTGACCTGCGATTCGGGCTGAATTTTTTTGGCAACCCTGGTTATTTAGCGTTAATTTAACTCAATTACTACGCCGCTGGTCTCTAAATATTTTGAAATGTTGTCCCATGGTGACGAAACTCCGAGAACTCAATAAACAATCCGGACTAAGGAATCATCCAATCACATTTCTATCCACGTGAGATCACCACAAAAATTCATGATAAAGGTCACTTTCCCAAAGAAAAATAGTGCAATCCGTCAATTCCGCCATGATCTCATAACTTAAATTATTCAGACCAAAATAATCTCTAGCGCATACAGGGAACCAAGCAAAACGATAGAAATGACTTGTTTCTCATGACGACTTTTGACTTTTCTCACTTCAAAATAAGTACTTTCCCCACCCCAAATTCACCTCTAAAGGAGTGCAATCGATTGAAAAATAACTCAGCAAAGCTTAGAATCCAATTTGATGACTATATATAATACACAGAAAAAGCCTTAGTATAAAAAAGCAGCGCCGGAAATTGCCGAAAAATGAGGAAAATAATATCTACCATCTAGCGGAACTGCGTAGGCTCAATAGCTTCGCTAAGAGCCAAAAACTGATAAATGTTTCACTTTTTTCATCTCAAAACAAATTATTAAGTCACAAAAATAATTTCTTAGATTTAATACAGCAAGATTTGTATGGATTTTCATTGCTCACTAGTGCACTTACATATAGCATGTTAAGTGCATTTATAAGTGTCATATCAAATTCAAAATGTTTTCATTTTAAGAAATTGATAAGACAAAAAATATGTTTTAAATGATTGCTGGCAAAAACCGAACCCTGAAAAAAATCTGAGTCGCATACCTTTAATATCATGAGCAATAGCATGATTTGTTATTGATGCTGTTATACAGCAGGAACATGCACTTTTCCCTATAGGATTAAAGGCATAATAATTTCCATAAAACATGAATGTTCATGCAATCAGCACATTCAAGTTCATTGAAGTTCATTGTACCGTACCCAAATATTCTTTTATGACATCAATCACCAAAATAATGAACAAAGCTTATACATGTAGGATAATGAACACCGCAGAAAAGAAGTGATTTGCAACTTAAAAATCTAAATTCCAAATAAACTGCTGTAATCTAATACACGGAGAATTAGGGCTCAAATTAAACCAGGGAAAGGGTGATATTCCCCTGAAAATATGATTTGCAACTTAAAAATCTAAATTCCAAATAAACTGCTGTAATACACGGAGAATTAGGGCTCAAATTAAACCAGGGAAAGGGTGATATTCCCCTGAAAACATGATTTGCAACTTAAAAATCTGAATTCCAAATAAACTGCTGTAATACACGGAGAATTAGGGCTCAAATTAAACCAGGGAAAGGGTGATATTCCCCTGAAAACATGATTTGCAACTTAAAAATCTGAATTCCAAATAAACTGCTGTAATACACGGAGAATTAGGGCTCAAATTAAACCAGGAAAGGGTGATATTCCCTGAAAACATGATTTGCAACTTAAAAATCTGAATTCCAAATAAACTGCTGTAATACACGGAGAATTAGGGCTCAAATTAAACCAGGGAAAGGGTGATATTCCCCTGAAAATGCCAAAATAGCCTTCGAAAATTATTTTTTAAGGTAGCCCTTAAATGGAAACTATTTTCTACTAAATCCTGAAATTAAGTAGCCCTGAAAGTTGAATTATGGGGCAGCGTTGTCAAAACTTTCTTGCCAGACTTTCTGTAGCATTATACACCAACAATCTTTAGACACATAGCAGCCACTTGGTATTATCCAACCTTCTCCGTAGTGGGCACTTATCGGGCCAGGGAGGGGGTACTCAGTACAAATGACTATACGGGGATGTGCCGCAAACATGGGTAGCATTTTTGGCCTTTTGGTATATCAATGAGCCCCTTTTCTAAGCCAATTTTTTGGGAAATTTTGTAAAAACTACTTTTGGTTTATCGATGGGTCCAAATTTCTTGAAAAATTGGTATATTGATGGGTCCACTTTCTCAGCAGCACACCCCTACCAAAACCAAACTTGAGTGCCCTCCCGGGGCACTTATACACACAACCGCAACAGTATATCTTACCTTGTGTGGGTGATGATGGGGAAGAGTGAGCCAATTGTGGTCCTGGGGGTAAGGGCAACACTGGTTTGGAATCAATCTCTTTAATTTCCCTGAGATCATGTGAACAAGATGTCTGCATCCTAGCTGGTCCATCCTCCTGTTTCCTGCATGGGTCCTCCCTCCTCACCGGCATCAAGGTCGTGTGAGTCTGTGGCGTCGGTGGCAATGGTGTTAGCTGAGCTTGCGAGTGTGGAGATGGCGTTTGCGCCACCATGTCTGCTTTCTGTGTGTTGGGCTGACACTGAGACACATCTTCAGAAGGTAACCCATGCTCAGACAGAAACTCTTCAATGTCCATGTACTCAAATTTGAGATCATTGTGGTCTGGGAGTGTGTTCTCCCACAGTTTTGGCCCAAGAAAGGCCGACATCGGGTTACCAAAGTCATCTGGACCATGTTCTACAATCTTCTGCTTCTCTTGGTAACTGCTATATTCATCTGTAGTATGGGAAAGATGTAAAAGGAAATAGATGAAGTTTAAATGAAAAATATGACTATGTGTTTGAAAAAGCAAATTTTAACAATAATGAAGTACTTGTTGCAATGTTTCAAATGACTTCAGGACTATGCAAAATTAGCATTACTATATTCACCGCATATGTGATCACATACATGCATTATACATAGTGTTGACAATCTCCATGTCGCATGGAGATTATGCTTATGATTTGCTGAAGTTATGCAAATGGATGGCAACAATTGGGGGCAAGTTTGGGGGCTTGGGGCATTTTTTTTTTTTTCAATGTTTTATGACTTTTATCCCAGAACTGAGCAGGCTAAATGCTGTGGTGTATGATATAAGCATCTTCCAATTTATGTGGGCAAAATATAGCCCAAATCCGGTCTTTATATCCGGACAGATGCTAATTTACTGGACTGGATAAAAAATGATGTCAATTTCTATCCAGTCCAGTAAAAGAGTGTGTGGGCCTGCCTGTGGGGTTGGTTTTCATAAGCAATAATTACATTGGATTGAATTGGGGCAGAAAATATTTGGTGGCAAGCATAGACTCCGAGATGACCAGGGAGTTCAAGGGAGGGGTAATGATTTTTGGATAAGATACTTTAGGCACCTTTTTTGTAGCAAATTTTGCTAAATATAATAAGGTGTAGCAATTATGAGGAAAATGTTCCAATGGCAAATTTAGGGTTATAAATTTGAGTTCTCAAAAATCTGGAATGTAAGGGGAGGGGGGGGGGGGCAAATAAAGGGAGGGGGATGCAAGTTTTGGCAGTATATGTTGAGAAATCACCCTCAACCAATGTATTATTATATTACACAATTTCTAAAACACATACCAATCCATGATGTAAATGTGCTAAATATTCACAAAATGTACTTAAAAAACCCGCTCTGATATGAATGCAATCGTTGTACAAAAGATGGCTTGTAAATATCGGTTGGTTTCATACCACGCTATGCCTTCACATACAGGCTCTGGGTCTTATTCTTGAAATTAATACAAAATGCTTAATTGGAAAGATGATCGATCTATACAGTGCAGTACACTATATTATAATATGACAGAATCCTCAGGGACTGCCATTTGAAAATGAGAAAAGAGCTGTAGAATGCTCTTCTGGTCTCTTCAAGAAGAGCTTTAGAAGAGCTGTTTGCACCTGTGGCCATTAAAGCATAAAGCACGAGTCATCTAGAGGAGCTATAAATCGCTCTTACAAATGCAACTTAAGAAGAGTGATTGCTCTAGCTTCTCTCAAACAGCAGTCCCTGTTGACTGCTTGCTACGTTAATATGAAGACTGTATGCATGATCGAGGTGTAAATAAAAGAAGTTTTGAAGATGTTGACGAGTGAGAAATTGATCTCTACAAAAGAAAGCACTTGACACACGAAGATTGATCTTACAATGCTCTTGATGTTGAAACAGTGCAGGTAACTGGTGGCGCACTTTAGTGTGTGGTGCGCATGCGTTTTCAGTATTGTAATGCATATTGCTGAGTGAACTTTTCTACAGATGCTGCAAATATTCCGTAAAATAATGCTAACAGTTGGACCATTGATGCAAACAGTTGGACCATCTAGGTAAAGATGCATCCGATCTTTAAGTATTCCTTAGTACTAGTAGTAACAAGAGTTGTTGGCAGTTTACCTCCTGGTGGCGCCATGGGTGCAGCTGGAGAATACAGGTACAAACTTTCTGACCAGAAGGCCATATATATTCTATGCTTGTAAATGTATGTATCAGCTCATGGTACATCAATAAAATACTGAACTTGAATTTTTTTTTCTGTCAACTCATGCTATCAAGGTCATCTCCAATGCACATCTAAATAGTCAATGAACTCCCTATTCAAACGAAGCTAAATCAATTGGTGTGGGCAAAATATAAAGGAAACTGCATGCATGCATACACTTGTAGCATTGGATCATGGTTGGCTAAATTGGTGGCGCTGCAAATAATATGCAAAGTGTTCCATGTGATCAATTACATCTTCCATTAAAAGCCACCATCATGGCAAACTGAATAGGTTAGGTGACATGCAAAGCGGGGTCATGTGTCCTTTCAATTTAAACATCATGTCGCATATCCCCAGGGACTGTCTGAGAGCATTAAAGGGGCATTTCGTGATCCACAGCCTCATCCCCCACTTTTCTCAAAAAAGTTGAGATTTTTATATCACTGGAAACCTCTGGCTACATAATGTTTATGTACAAAATATTTCTTGCAGATTAATTCGTTTAGCAAAGATATCGTGAAATTTGAATTTCGTTCTGGTGCACCAGAATGAAATTACAACGCATTGTCTATGGAGCAGTGTAATACACATAATCATGCATAACTTTCATGAACGCAAAATCGGAATCAACTGAAATTTTGGGAATAGGTTTTTTCGTGGATATCTAATGAAAATGACATAAATAGAGGATGCTAGGATCACAAAATACTCCTTTAAAGCCATATTATAAAATTTTGATACAAAATAGATTAGCATTTCTTTGCCATAAAATGTTAGCTTTTACTGTCAGATATATATCCCCTTTCATTTTGAGCCGAACAAATAAGGCAAGGCAAAGAAAATTTGCTACCAGCGCCAATGTCACCAATACCTATCACTCCTTCGGTTGTGTTATTGAACGATCCTTTGTTGTGTAGATCACCGTCCCGCACGTCATGTACGTACTGTGTCATAAACAGTGTTCGAATTTAGGAAAAATAAATGGTTGTCCCATGGACAACCAGATTACAATTTCTGGTTGTCCGTCTAAGTTTTTGGTTGTCCGTAGGCCTACAAATGTGACTTTTGGCTAGATTTATGGTTGTCCGGCGGACAACCGAATCAATATTTTTGGTTGTCCGGCGACTCTTTTAGTCGTCACGGGCAACCGCACATCCAAAATTCGAAACCTGGTTATAAACATCATGTATGCGTTCGACTAATAATTCCATCGTAATAATAAAACAACGGTTCCTGTGTTTTATTCAAAATCTCTGATTTTGCCAAAACTACAGCACCCTGAGTCTTGATTTTTGCAAGGTAATGTTGTAAAGTACAATATAATCGTGTGAAAAAAGAAATTTAGAAAAATATTGAGGATGTCCTCCTCAGCAAATGTTATAAATTAAATAGTTCTTCTGGAGCCTTTAGAAAAGCTGTTTGGAGCATTTTACAATAGAATGTTTAAGGAGAAAATGGTCAACTAAGAAGAGCTAAAAATTACTCTCCTCATCAGATTTAAGGAGATCAGTAGAGAGTGAAATCTTGCTCATGCTCTCCTCAAAAGGCAGTCCAGGCCTCAGACACTTGGGAGGGGGGGTGAGTGTGTGATGCACCCACAACCCCCCAAAAAAAAAAAAATTTGCAAAAGTATACAAACACAAAGTCCTAAAAAATCGGGTTTTACGCTTTTGTGGTCAAAAAGGTCCAAATTTTGGGAAGAAAGTCCACTTTTCATAAAACGCACCTCCCCCTTGGAAAAAAAGTCCACTTTTGCAAAATCAGCCCCCCCAAAAAAATCCCTGTATACCTGGTAATTTAAGTGATGAGAACATTGTGGAATAGTCTTGGTCCAGCCAGGCTTGTGCTATTTTAGTGAGGAAGGAGCACATTCCAAGTCAGCTGGTACCAAGCATATTTGGGACAATTGGCACCCCTACCCCACCCGAGAATATATTAGACGCGTGCAGTGGCGTAGCTTGGGGTTGTGGCGCCCAGGGCTAAGGATATATTATTATATAATGCCCCCCCTCCCCAAATTTTGGACAAATAAGGCCTACCACTAATTAATTTTGGTTACTACATGTAGAAGTTGAATATCGGTCTTAAAATGTTCTTTCAATTTATTTGGTGTTGAAATGGGCGCTGAGCGCATGAAAATTTTGACTTTCATCGCTTGAGGCGCAGAAATTGCAGAATCGATGCAGAATTGGTCAATTTGGTGCCCCCTAAGGGTGGCGCCAGGGACACGTTACCCCCTAGTTACGCCACTGTGTCTATTGGTCAAAGGGCCCTTGGAAATGGGTAAGGGTTTCAAGTCTGGAGCCTCACACCCACATCCAAAAATATCCAAGTACCCCCCCCCCCCAATTGGGGGATGAAGCATCGTCTTGCAAGGCCGGGAGCCAAGTAAAAAGGGTCTTTTTCATGACCAGGCGCGATCTCGTTTAGGGTACCAAAAACAGCAGAAATTGTAAAATTGGTATCCAAATAATTATATAAATTTACTCTTTCCAAATATGTATTAGCTCCTGACCAATCCTAGAAAGATATGAAAAGTCAAAAAGGTATCAACTTTCAAGACTTTTGGGACACCCTGTACAGCTACGGAAATGCGGCAGTGCAAAAACAGTATGCCTCGCAGTGAAGGCATAAAATCCCTGATTTCCGCCCAAATTTCAAAATATTTTGGTGAAGTTGATCTAAATGGAGTCATCAATTTTATTATGTACAAATTTTGGTATAAACATTCGTTTGTGCACTTTTCAAAATTTTGCCCTAAAGGCGTGTAAATGAACAGTACAAAAGAAGTACCAGCACTATTTAGACAATAATAACTGCGCACCATCTATTTTGAGGTCATTGTGTGAAATCGGAGGGTTTTTTTGGGGCTGAGGTATTTTTTCCGAGGGAGCGGTAGCTCCCGAGGAAAAATACCGAGATGACAATTTCACACAATGACCTCAAAATAGATGGTGCAAAGTTATTGTCATTCATTACCGTCGTATCTAATATTTTGAACAAATCAAAATGACTGTTAAATATAACCAGTTTTAATCATTGTTGTAACCTACCCTACAAAAAAATCAACCAGGCGAATATAACATTCGCGCCGACTACTAAGAGCTACCAATCGCAAATATGAACCACAATTTGGTACCATTACCGAATAGGGTGCAACTTGCTAGACTTGAATCCAGTCCTCGTTTACGGAGTTTAGGGTTAGGGTTAGAGTAGGGCAGTCTTGTATTTAAGACTAGTAGAGTTGCAGTGTTGCACCCTATTCAGTAATTGCTCCACAATTTTAAATGTTCTGGTAAGTATGAATTGAACAGAGTTCATTCATATGACTTAAGTTATAGGGCGATTTCACAAAAGGTCATTATTAGTTCAAATCTGCCTCCAGAAAACATGATGCATGTAACAAGTACAAAGCAAATGAGTCAATCAATATCACTTCAATTCAACTTTCTTTGTGCTTTATGCACGCATCATGTCTTCTGGAGGCAGATTTGAACTAATGACCTTTCATAAAATCGCCTTTTAAAACATATATGCCCTTGACCTCAAGTTCAGCTTCAATGCACCCCGCAATTCTCATGTACATATCATGATATGCATATGTATGTACTCCCACTTTGACCCCCCCCCTAGTTCACCACGTAAACTTATGGCTCAAAATTCGGACCGCTCGCCAATAAGTTTACTGCTTTCTGTGTTTTGAAATTTGTTGGCGCTTTTAACGATCCCTGATTCCCGTCGCTTATTTTCGCTGTGTCACGTCACATGCATGACGCTGGTGGGTACCAACCAAACTTCAGGAAAAAAAAACCTCGATCGCCGATAACGATGTGATATGGGACTTACATAGGATTACACAGAGAGATAATTTGCCAAAATTTGACCATTTCCATTTAGCTTGGCCCTACTTTGTCTGCGCTATATGAAAAAGGACAGTCTTAAGTAAGTAAATGTACAATGATTTTGATGTTTTGATGTTTTGGGAGACTGGGAGGGTTCAGAACCAAAAGATGATGGAGCCTATTCTTTACTGTGTAATATTCCTTCACCACATTATCGTACGGTATTAAGAGGCTTATACGATGGACCAGTTTGTGAATGAGGACATCGTATAAGTTCCTTGTACTACCCCGGGGAGCAGGTCCCAGGGCAGGCTCAATAAAAGAAGTAATGTTGGTCACATCATCATACAATACATTCACTCGGTCGGATATCCGGGAACATTGTCCCGTTCGTCCCCTTTGCACAAGCGCGCACATAGCAACTAGCTCGAGAATGGGGAACTGCACATGTATGCGCATGTACGCACACTTGTTTTACAAGGCTATTTCCCCTTTGCGACCAAGCGAATGTACCATAATCTTGTACCACCTTGGGAAAACTATAATAATTAATATTGGTATTTTGTCATTTCATGTATAAAGCTAGTCCGAGGTGCTCTGACGATAACACTCCGATCGCCAGGCAATCTACGTTTGTAAAGTACATGTATGCACTCTACTCAATTGATTTTGTAGGCAGAATTGGCTACAGCATGCATGCAGTGAGTGAGTGAGTAACAAGTACATGTACCAGGCCGGGGTACCAGGTACAAAATGGTGCCGAGCCGAGCTATTAATCAATGCATGCACATACATGTATCCATGGCCATGCATGCATGCATGCAGCATTTCCCTGTAGTTTATAGCCACACCGTTAAGCCAAAGGCGTTTACTAAAATATTTCATTAAATATTTCTGGGTTATGACATGTTTGGAAAACAAAATGAAAACAATAAGTGCCATGCCATGAATATGTCAGATTTCTCAAAAACACGACACATGTATGCACACGTGATGAAAATAAACTAAAAACAAATAGAGGCCGAACATGATTTTCACCCATAGACCACAACACCATTCTACTCACCTCCACTGTATTTTGCTGCGTTTCTCATCATGCTTGTAGGCATCAACATGTTTGGATTTTCTAGCAGTGATTTTAATGTAACGGCAGATAATCCATTTAACCAGCTGTCCTTTTCTTCCATTTTTATGTTACTGCAGTGTCAGAGAATTTTACAACAGAATACTAGATAAAATCTCTTTTAAAAATACAGCACACAGGCCCAATTTTCACGATATGTTTACAAATGCGGCGAAAAGAATTTTTTGTGGGGGCGGAACCGCACGATCCGAGGCACGATGCTCGAAATAGATGGCGCTGTTTCAATCATGCTTCTAGGCCTGAATGTTCTCGTCCATGGAAGTCGGACCAAAAACTACTCAAAAGAGTGGACAACACTCTAAAATGAAAGAACTTGTACATTTTCTTTAGGCAATAGGCCTATTCACTCTTTTGAGAGTATAAGCCCACAGACTATTTTTCAATCCTTTTTATAGTTTAGAATTAAATTTTTCCACTCATAAAGGGGTTGTGGCCTCTATTATTCACTCTCTCACTCTTTTTCCCCCACTCTTTCCACTCGGTGTACATTTAGAGAGTAGCCCCTAGGTCTATAGCTCGAAACCAGGCCGGCATCCCTCCAAAAATGTTCACGAGTGAATATATCTATACGGATACGGTATTATATTGTTATTTAAGAAAGTGTGGCTTGGATGTAGGCCCTATTATCCCGGGCCTATTATATTTTTGCCACGGAGTGGCCTACGCGCCCGGGACTGGCACTCATAATGGAATTTGCGCTCAAGTTAATAGGCCACTTAGGTGTTATGTGGGCGGGTAGGCCTATGTGGGTCACTCTTATCTTTTAATTAGTGCTTTATTCATTACACCTAATGTTGGCGGAATTTATGTCTAATAACATCTTTGATTAAATGAGCTCATACTCTCTAATTGTAAAAGAGTGAAAAACTCACTCAGAGTGATTCACTTAGGCCTATAGGCCTAAAGATCACTCAAAAAAGAGTGAAATGTGGGTTTTTTTCACTTTAAAACTGCTCTAAAAAGAGGGAAAACCACTCTAAAAGAGTGAATATTAACTCTTTCAAGGAGTTAAATGACGGACAACTCTAAAAACGTGTTGTCCTTCATTTAACTCCTTGAACAAGTTGAGTGGTTTTCACTCTTTTTTGAGTGGTTTAAAATTAAAAAACACATTTTATTCTTTTTTGGGTGGTTTTATAAGTAAATACAGGGTGTCCCAAAAAAAGAGGCCCCTCATTGCGCCCTTTTTTCTCCTATTTCTGAAAAGTTGATCAAATATATTTTGGTATGTACGGAAACCTTGAGTCGTTAGCTTTAATAAACCAAAACAATTATATCAATCGGCTCACAACTTGTTTTTCACTCCACTGAGAAGGTTTGGCTACTTCAAAGATTGAAAAGCGAGGAGTACACCCTGTAGCTGTAAATCACTCTTTTGGGGAGTGAGTTTTTCACTCTTTTACATTTAGAGAGCAAGGAAAAAAAGTCAGAAGTGGAGAGAAAAACACTTGTCAGCCACCTATTTATAGGGCGGCACACGTTGGCTTGTAACAAAAAGAGAAAGCGGCGGAAAAGTACAACAGGCGTTATAAATATAGGTGAAGGAGGGCGGTTTGTGCCTGAGGCGGCACACGAGGAGGGCGGGGCTTGTAACCAGGAAAAAAGGAGGGGGTGAAAAGTCTATATCACGCTTTATGACTTTGGGCCTGCACTAGAAGGCGTGACATCCCGCTATCTCTATAACTGAGGACCGCTATCTCTACGGTTCGCTATATCTCTAAGGTTCGCTATCACTAACGTGTAAAGTCTATGGAGATGAGAATCCCGCTATCTCTAATAGAGAAAAGGGTTCGCTATATACCTAAAAAAAGGTCAGCTACTTCTAAGGTTTGATATCGCTAATTTGTAATAAGGTTCGCTAGTTCTAAGGTTCGATATCACTAATTTAAAATAAGGTTCGCTATCACTAATTTAAAATAAGGTTCGCTATCACTAATTTTCCCGGGCTAATTTTGAATAAGGTCCGCTATCACTAATTTATTAAAGGTTCGCTATCTCCAAGGTTCGCTACCACTAATTGCAAGGTCCGCTATACCTAAGGTTCGCTATCACTAATTTTGAATAAGGTTCGCTATCCCTAATTAATCAAGGTTCGCTATCTCTAAGGTTCGCTATCACTAATTTCGATTAAGGTTCGCTATACCTAAGGTTCGTTATCACTAATCTTAAATAATGTCCACTATCTCTAATTTTAAATAAGGTCCGCTATCTCTAATTTCAAATAAGGTCCGCTATAGCGAACCTCATTTGAAATTAGAGATAGCGAACCTTATTTAAAATTAGAGATAGCGAACCTTATTTAAAATTAGAGATAGCGAACCTTATTTAAAATTAGAGATAGCGAACCTTATTTAAAATTAGAGATAGCGAACCTTATTTAAAATTAGAGATAGTGAACCTTATTTTAAATTAATAATAATAATAAACATTTGTAATGCGCCATCAATCTAGTAGAACTATTCCGAGGTGCAGACATGAAAAAACAAATAAGTACAATAATTAAACATTAACATACATAAAGTACAAGTACAATTAAAACATTAAAAATACATCAGTTATGTTTGGTATATGCTTTGCTAAATAAATGAGTCTTTAACAAGTTCTTAAAAGTCTGAAAACAATCGCAGTTTCTAATGTTTAGAGGTAATAAGTTCCAAAGTGTGGGCGCAACAACAGAAAAGGCTCGATCTCCAAATGTAGATGAAGCCCGAGGAACGACAAGTAATTGTTTATCAGAAGACCGAAGTGTGCGACTCGGAGTAGGCCTATATGGAAGAAGAAGATTCGTTAAATACTCTGGTGCAGTGTCATTCAAAGCTTTCCAAGTTAAAATGAGTATTTTAAAGTCAATTCTCTCACGAATAGGTAGCCAGTGAAGATCTTTTAATACAGGAGTTATGTGAGTCAAATTTTCGTGTCTTTGTAAGAATACGAGCAGCAGCATTTTGTGCAAGTTGAAGTTTGCGAAGTAAGCGATCAGTGATGCCAGTTAGAAGAGAATTTCCATTGTCAAGGCGTGATGTAATAAGTGCATGAATAATGGTTGCAGCAGTTTCATCTGTTAAGATTTTTCTAATACTATTTACATTTCTAATGTGGACTGGCATATACGTTTGACATGTTGATCCATACACACATTATCATCAAAAACAATTCCTAGGTTACGGGCACTTTTTGAAGCATGGATTGTAGCAGTACCGACGTGTATAGAATGATCTTGAATTTTCTGCTGCTGATATTTTAAAGTCATGATTAGAAATTCTGTTTTTTCATCGTTTAGTTTGAGTTTATTCATTGACATCCATGACTTTATTTCCAATATAGAAGCCTCTGCTTGTTTGCGAGCTGACATTTCATCATTTGGATCATATAAGTCAAAGGGTATATATAGTTGTGTATCGTCAGCATAAGCATGAACAAACAAACCGTGTTTCGAGCAATGTTTGCGATAGGGAGGAATATATGGTGAAGAGTATAGGTCCAAGCACGGATCCTTGAGGAACTCCATAGTGAAGTGGCACATGCGTAGAAACAGTCCCGTTTATGTTGACTGCCTGAGATCTGCTACAAAGATAAGACTGAAACCATCTCAAAGCTGGACCTTCAACACCAATTGACTCAAGACGTTTGAACAGAATGTCATGATCAATGGTGTCAAAGGCAGTTGAGAGGTCCAAAAGTATCAGAAAGACGCCACGTTTACCATCAAGTTCACGCAAAATGTCGTTGTGAACTTTCAGAAGAGCTGTTTCTGTACCATGGAATTTTCTGTAAGCAGACTGATGTTGTTCATATAAATTATTTGAAGATAAATGTTCTGCAAGGCGATTTGCAATGATCTTTTCAAATTATCAACATCCAAGGAAGGTTTCTTGAGCAGAGGGGAAACAAGGGCATTTTTAAAATGATTTGGAAATGTCCCACTTTCCAGAGAGAGATTCACAATATTAGTGATAACTGGTGCCAACCCAGCAAACACAAAACGTTTTCGACATCATTCGCAAAAGGTTATAAAAGGTTGTCAGAAAAAGTTTAAATGTCGGGTTATATAAAGGGTATATTAACAGTATACAACGTTTTCATAACCTTAAAAACATATTTTGATAATCTACTGCTCAGCAAACAAAAATGTTTTACAGAAAACGTTTAAATGTCGGGTTATATAAAGGGTATAAAAACGTTTTAATAACATTCCAAAAACATTCTTGAAAACGTGATACAAAACATTCTAAACAGAATGTTATTTTGGGGTTGAAAAAATATTTTGCGAAAAATGTTTGCCCAAAATATTTTCAATAACGTTTTAAAAACGTTTTCATGACCTTTATATAACCCGACATTTAAATGTTATTAAAAGGTTTTGAAAAAACATTTTAAGAACATTTCTGTGTTTGCTTGGTTCAAATATTTTAACATAATGTTATTTAAGTATTGACACAATATTTGTCAAAAATGTTTGCAAAAATAGTTTACAATAACATTTTTTGAAAACATTTAAAAATATTATTGTAGTGTGTTTTCATACAAAACGTTTTAAAACGTTATCATGACCTTTATATAACCCGACATTTTAATGTTATTAAAACGTTTTTACCTAAGCCAAAAGCCAAAATATAACTTATTTAAAATGTTTTTAAAACGTTTTTGTGTTTGCTGGGAAGATGTCAACGTGATCTTTAAGCATCCATGTTGGAATCGGATCCAATGGGCACGATTTTGATGGTGAAGAAGTGATGAGTTTGGAAATCTCATCTACGGTGGTAGGCATGAAAGATGTTAGAGTTGTACCAAAGTATTCTAGAATACTTTGGTTGTACATAACATATGAGTTTCAGAAGTCACAATTTGCGATGTAGATGAAAATTGTACATTGGAATCAAGATCCTGACGTATGTTATCAATCTTGGAGACAAAATAGTCATTAAATCTTTGAGCCAGTTCTTTCTGACATGTATGAGAGGGCAGCTTGGCATTGCTTTTCTGATGAAGAAGACTCTCAACAACTTTGAAAACTTCCTTTTGATCTTTACATTGCAGTATTTGGTTCTCATAGTGTTTAGCTTTGGCGTGATTTATCATATTTGTAACAACAAGCCGCTGTGAAAGTTGTTTGTCAATCTCAAGTTTGGATTTGCGCCATTGTCGTTCACGTTTTTTGCGTAGTTTTTTCGCTTTGTCTATTTCAGGAGTGTACCACGGATTTGAGGGCCGTGATAGTGAACCTTAGAGATAGCGAACCTTAGAGATAGCGAACCTTAGAGATAGCGAACCTTAGAGATAGCGAACCTTAGAGATAGCGGACCTTATTTAAAATTAGATATAGTGAACCTTAGGGATACCGGGATTGTTAAAATTAGAGATAGCGGACCTTATTTTAAATTAGTGATAGCGAACCTTAGAGATAGCGAACCTTCAATAAATTAGTGATAGCGGACCTTTTTTAAAATTAGAGATAGCGAACCTTATTTAAAATTAGTGACATCGAACCTTAAAAATACCGAACCTGATTAAAAATTAGTGATATCGAACCTTAGGTATAGTGGACCTTTTTCGTAATTAGTGATAACGAACCTCAGGGATAGCGAACCTTAGAGATAGCGGTCCTTAGAGATAGCGCACCGTCGCCCTAGAAGGAGGGTAGCCTGTGGGGCATGCGGCAGCACACAGACGGTGGCTTTTGGGGCGGCACATACAAGGAAGGCGGCTTGCAAGTTGTAGCGAGGGAAACAAGTCAGAAGTGGAGAGAAAAACGCTTGTCAGCCAGGGCGGCACACCGTTGCCTGTAACCAAGAGAACTAGGGACGGCAACAGGCGTTATAAATATATAGGTGAAGGAGGGCGGCTTGTGAGGCGGCACATACGAGGAGGGGGCTTGTAACCAGGACAAAAGTAGAGGGAGGGAGGAAAGAAAAACGCTTGTCAGTCACCTATAAATGGCGGCAAATCGTGACCAGGAGAGAAGATGGAGTGGCAAACGGTAGGCTATATCACGCTTTGTAACTAGGGCCTATAGGTAAATCCGGCCAGTTATAGGCTACATGTAGGCCTACCAGCAAAATTTATTTCTCGACACCCCCTCTGATAAAATGACGGCCCTGGGCACCATTATGTATAGCCCTGGGCGCCACAACCCTTAGCTACGCCACTAGCTGTTTGAGCCCCTTCCATGATGCAAGCGGCAAAAATCTTACATCTTAATTTCCGCGCCTCTTGCTGGGCCTCTTGCGAAGTAATCCAATATGAAAGACAGTTTTAAGGCTAAAATTCAGAGGGTATAGAAAAAACATATATATATTATAGCGCCGTGCCATTGGAGTTGCAATGGAAGTCAAATGGGAACTCGAACTTGTCGCTAGATGGATTCAGCGCCCCTGATGGATTGTCAGCCCCTTCCGAGAGGTGAAAGTCTAAATTTTCTAGACCATGCAGCATGGGCGTCAATCCCGGGCCGCTAGAGGGTCAGGGTTCATGTCTCCTCCAAATTTTTTCAAATTCTCGGGGGCAAATGATTCCCCTCAGACTTCCCACACTGCGTATGCATTATAAGTTGCCTATTTCGCTTCTGCTTTAGACATCCGACACACTTCATTTAAAGCAAAAATACAATAGGCCTAAACTTGTACACGAATGGCTTCAATATTATTGGGCCGTCATTCCACAAATTTTCGGGCTTTTTTTTCAAACTAAAACTTTACACAATAGGCCTAATAGTGCCAAAATGGTTCACCAAATGGCATCAAGTAGGCCTAGGTCTTCATTTTGCAACAATTTGTCACTTCTCAGGGGCCCCTCAAACACCCCCTGCGTCGCCCCCCCCCCCCGATGCGCGATGGCCAATTCGTGGCCGTTTTTTAGGCCTACATATTTATTCTACAATTGGCCCATCCGCCAGATCGTGTGTGGGGGGGGGTGTGTGTGGGTGTGTGGGGGGGGGGGTGTTGTGGTGGTGGTGGGAGGGTAGGGCGCCATCCTGTATCCTTTCTCCAGGGCGAAACAAACATACCGTATCTCAGCCCCCCCCGGCCCCGGGGTAAGGGCCTTCTGGATACGCCACTGGCGCTGCGTAAAATAAAAACAAAATTAGGGTAGGTCGGTCGGCAATTTTTTTTAATTATTTTTTTACACACACGGTAAATTGCGTATGATAAAGGCCTTGGAACTTTTTTTTTTTTTCTTTTTTTTTATTTAGGCCTAGTTTTTTTTTTGCAAAAAAAAAACAAGAAAAAAGGTCGGGCCCATTTTTAGGGTCGGTCGGGTTACGCCAATCAAACAATTTTTTTAGGCCTTAAAGGCTTTGGACATTGGACAAGGCTAAACTGGAAAAAAATAAAATAAAATATGTGTTTTTTTTGCGGATTGATACATAAAGCCCTTTATGGTGTGACTTTTATCACGTGAGGGAAATTTTGGCGTACTATTTTCTCATCTCAACCGGTTGGAGTCATTTTTAAAGAGGTAGGTCTACATGAAAAAATAATCAGAGACATCAATAATTTGTGTAAATTTAGTGGTGGCGTTGCATGTGTTTACACCAAAATGTTGGCATGCTAAGTACGTCATCGGATCTAGCTGTGAACTTGAACCCCTGTGACTGAATGGAATATCCAAAATGACGTCAGAACAGCAATCAACTGAATGGACTTTAAAAATTCGCGCGAATTTTTTAAAGGCCATCTGATTGCGTATACAACAGGACGTGTCGAGACAGACAGGTGTTACAAGATTAGCCAGGATAAAAACTACTTTTAAAACGGTAAGCTTATGGTCAAATAATAGGGCCTATAACATGAAAAAATTGTTATTGAATTGTTGATAATATACATGTACAATGATGTATGAATTACTCACAACTTCGCTGCAATTTTTTCAATCTATATTCGGAAATTGGGTAATTGTTTGGGCACTTTATACATAATACATGGTTAAGGATAATTTGATCAGGTACTTTCTTTGATAAATCATTCAGTAAATATGAACCACTGAGAGAGATATAATTATGCAGTGTTAAAATTGCCTGGTCTAGACTAGTGTAACTTTGAATTTTGCTTGTGTGTCAGTTCCCTAGTCTGCTCTCTAAATCACTAGTAAAAAGCTATAAAACATCTTTGTTCTGGAATGTTGACATTTACAATTTTCCTTAATTCGAACACTGTTCATGTAGTATGTGCAGATATAGCCAGGGCTAGTCGGGATTATGCACTTTCAGTTTCTCACGCGTTTGAACGGGAATTGGATTGCGTACTTTTTTCGATGTCTAGTGAGCAAATTTCTTCAATATTTTGAGAAAATGATGTCAAATTTTCTATTCTATATTGTTTGGTAATAATGTCTTTTGCCAATAGTATGTTTAAAGTTGTAATTTTGTGTTTTTGATCGCAAAGATCGGATATTTTCGTTCCCGATTCGAATTCTGCACCCTTCGCAAGGGTGCCGATTTCGGCAGAACTTTGACGATAATTTTGCCTTTTTGAACACTAAAATGCATTCGATCCTTAATTTTGTTTCAACCGAGTCTTAAATTAGCAAGCACAATAAGGTTGGTACCACTTTTATATACATTGATAAAAATTTTAAGATTTTTTTTCAAGTTTCTAACCGGCGCAAATCGTTAAGTGTGTATTTCCCATTGACATCCAAAATAGGAAATACGAGTCTGATGGACATAGGAACGGCGTCCATGAGACTCAGCGAGTCTAGCCAGGGCCAGGCGTAGCCACCTTTCTTGGTCAGGGGTGGCAAAATAAAATTTCGAGGGCACAGCCGAGAAAAAAAATACAGTTACATCATAACCGGTTTTGTTTTTTAAAGAGTCTGTACATGTCTTGGAGTTTCCAAAAAGCCTTGACTGGGATGATATGTGCAAGCGTAGCACGGAAAAGTTTTTGTATTGTACACTATTTTTGACTTGTCCATAATTGGGATGAAAGGGACTTTATTGTGACAATGTGCGTGCACAGAGTGCAAAAATTGTATTTTACACCCATGATCTGGTTGAATTTTGGTGGAAAATGGCCTTTTTCTTTTCCTTTGCCCCCAGATTTGCTCTTCAATTTTTTTTGTCAGAGGGGCACATTTTTAAATTTTTTTGTCAGGGGTGGCACTCTGCCCCCCTGCCCCCTGCTGGTTACACTACTGAGATATAGGTAGTGTATGTGCAACGTCTCGTGGTTTGGAAGTCACGTAAAGCTGTTGCGGGTCCTGTACGTGTACAGGAATAGTCAAAACCCTGTCAAACTTATCGCATTTTTATTTGCAGAGAGCCGAACCTGGCACAATAGTTCCAGGATCGTGCATAGATAAACCATGTACATATAATTATAAGAATAAAACAAGACTTATTTTATTATTATTATTATTTTGACCATTGCATGTTCTCAGGGCATAGCCTGGATTTATTGGGGGGGGGCTGATTTTGAAAAAGTGGACCTTTTCCTAATATTTTGGAATTTTTTGACCAAGAAAAGCATAAAGCACCCTCATTATTTTGCTCGCTATGCTCATAAATGGGCAAATTTTGACATTTTTTTTGACTGAAAAAGCACCGTAACCTTTTTTTCACTTGCTACGCCCATAAAGTGGACCTTTTGGCCCTCGAGAGGTATTTTTGCTTTGGGGGCTGCCCCTCCTATGCCCCTGTATGTCTTTGCAATTAAACCATGTGGCATTGAAATCATAGACATGTCCCCCTAATTTTCCCCCTAATGTCCCCATAATGTCCCCATAAACTACAACTCATGTGCAATTAAATAGGTTTTAAAATGCTAATTTGTTCCAAAACCTCCCATGCCCCTATCCCAGAAAAAAAATTGTTTGCTTGCCCTCCAGTTGGATTTTTGGGGTCGGTTGGTTGGAAAATTGTTTTAATTTTTATTTTTTAATGACTCGCTACTGTATAGGCCTGTAGGCAATGAACATTAATTGGTCATGTGGAAAGATACACGGTACTTCACTACATCCCCCATTATTATGTGCAGGAACCAACTACACACCAAACATGGAACCATCTATACAATTAAAATCAATATTTTGGGACATTTGTTTACGTTTGCAATTATGTAAACAAATTAAAACAATGCTAAGCACCCACCCAAATGATGTTGTAAAGCGCCCTGAGTGCTTTATGGAATGAATATGGATTGTTTTAAAAATTATTTGTAATTTTGCTGTACCTGGTATTTTGTTTGAACCCCCTCCTTACAATCTATCACTAACCTATAACAATACAAATTTTCCATCTTGCAGGTTATTGGTGAAGCAAGCATGGGATGGCAATGTTACCATGGTTACCATGATAGGCATCTTCCACCAAAGTGGTTATCAGGTAAGCATTGTAACAACAAGATACCGTAAAACCCCGTCTACAAGCATATATAGTGTTTTTTATGAAAGCTATATTAATTCGAAGCAAGCGTAAATATACCGATACAAAAGATCTGTCTTAAAATAATACTTGTTTGTACATGCTTGGATCCGTAATTTATTTGCTCAAACTCCATAATGGCGCCTTGATTAATGTAGCTTTCATCAGAAGCACTCTATATGCTTGTAGACAGGGTTTTACGGTAGTGCAATTGATTTCAGTTTACATGCACTACAATCATGCAAATCATGTTTAGCTGTCATATTTGGCAGATGAATAGTATTTATAGTGCAAATTTAATCTAGGCTATGTGGAGGCATTTTAACAGTATCCTCATTTTAGTAGAGAAAAGGTCATTGAACTTTGCACAGAGGGTCAAGTTCAAAATTACTCAGACCTGTTCAAAACTCACACCATCGTGATCCTCTGGTAATAAGGATTCAGAAAAAGTATACTTTGACATACATTAGGGTGCATCAAACGCCCCCTATGTCAACCGATTTTCTTATTTGGTCAAAGTGTGCCACTTGCTAAAATAAATAATCTACACCAAATTTAAATTCAATCCCATGTCGTCTTCTGGGTCCATCGGGAGCTTTGCAGCAAATATATCACAATTGTGACACAATCTGTTCCATGGGGGCCAAAGGAGGCATTTTTGAAAATTGAGTTACTGTAATTATTACATTGTACTTACAAACTGAAAACACCAAAGGTCTAGCATACTTGGTTCTAATGTTATGACGTTTTTTGATGTCTATTTTCTTATGTATTTTATTGTTTATTTACTCCACATTTTTACCTTTATCTTCAGTTTCAAATTTGCCGCCTTTGGCCCCCATTTACCAGATCGTGTCACAATTACACATGAGGCAGCTTTTTATATTTCCATTATTTTTTCCCACCAAATAAGTTGAAAAGCGCTATAGGACTATTAAGTACTGTATCTCATATTTAACATGATTTGCACAATTGTTATGGCAATTCATTTATTGGACTAAGAGCTATATAAATGATTCTATTTTGTGATTAATTTTATATTAAAGGGCATTTCGTGATCCACAGCCTCATCCCCCACTTTTCCCAAAAAAGTTGAGATTTTTACACCACTGGATACCTCTGGCTACATAATGTTTATGTACCAAATATTTCTTGCAGATTAATTGCGTTTAGCAAAAAATATCGCCAAATTTGAATTTCGTTCTGGTGCACATTGTCTATGGAGCAGTGTACTACACATAATCATGCATAACTCGCAAACGCAAAATCGGAATCAAATGAAATTTTGGAAATAAGCTTTATTCGTGGATATCTACTGAAAAATGTCATAAAAAGAGGATTCTAGGATCACAAAATCCTCCTTTAAGTTCCTTAGAAAATGTGTGTCAGACAGTGGTGTAACCAGACCTAACCTTCCGGGGAGTTCTGTTTGTTACTCATTCATTGACATTGATGATACATAAGCAGTTTTTAAGTACATCACTGGTGTCAGAGATATGTCAAAGCAAAGTCATTAATAAAGGGAAGGAAACAGGACAGGTTTTATCACTGACAATCATATATATGGTCATTTTCACGGTAAAGGTTGTAACTTTGGATTTTTAACACTTTGATCCGTGGTGGTCTAATAAAGCTACAGAATTCCACAATATTTGGCCACATAAGTCATCTAGTTAGCAGCTAGCTACCTTGGGTAGCATAATCATCTTTGGGGAGTTACTGCGTTCAGTTTTGGCCCGGGGTTTTGGCAGGCTAAAATGTCCATAAATATGGCCTTTTTGATGTACTAAAAAAATAGTAACATTTTTGTAAAGCCCCAGGTGTTTTCAATTAGTTCATGGATAATTTTTCTTATGCTGAAACTGTAGTCATATGCTCAGTAAAAACTGCCACATTAGTTTTAATTGTGAACAGCCCTGTATTTTTATGAACCGGACTTCGATATTTGTCGTTTCGGAGGCTTCATTTTCCGTTAACAATTGTTAACAAACAAACTTTGTGGGTATAGCTTTGGTTCATAATTCTTTGTTATTTCTTTATTTCTTCTTGATTCATAGTTGATTACTTAACTTGAAATAGGTAACAAAAATTAGCCGACTTGCAAGCTTTTAAATTTTTTATAAAATCTTGACATCATAGAGGCGATTTTCCGTTAACAATTTTGAAGCATCCGAAACAAACTGTTCAGCTAGCTTGTGCAAATATAAATAAAAGAGCTCATCCAATGTATTTATCAAAATGTAGCAAAGTAGATCCTCAAACAGTGGAGATATACATCACCGTTTGAAAATGGGACCCAATACAAACTTTCCGTTAACACTTGAAGCCTCCGAAACAAATGAAGCCTCCGAAACAACAATAAGATTAATTGGTGTGTTTCATATTGATATCTGCATTGTAATTGTTACTTGATATGTGGAGAATGTGATAAATTTCAAAAAGTGTTGATATTATGGTTAATGTTTAAAAAATATACTGATACCCAAGAAAGCCTGTTTCGGAGGCTTCACATGCAAGTTAACACCATACTTAACAAATGGGTGAAAAAAATTAATTGTGATAAATCTACAATATATTTTGGCATAGAATCATTGATTCAATACACACAAGAAAATAACAGCTTAGATGATCCCAACAGTGTTGTTTTTAAAAAAAAACTGCAACTGATGTTTAACATTATTGTTAACAAGAAGCCTCCGAAACAAAAAATCATGACTTGCTGTGATAATTTACTTTTTGTCACAACTGAAATTCAATACTTAGAAGCAGAGCATGAAAATTGGTAATTGTGATATTCTTTACCTATTTTTTCATGTCAACTTGTAGTAGTTAGCCAAATATTTTACTTTTATGATCACTTGTGTTGTTAACTGAAGGCTCCAAAAAATAACTCCCAATTTCTATGAAACTTGGCTGGGAAGTTCCTTTTATCAAGTAGTATTTGTACATGAAGTTAGACATTCAAATTGTTTTAGGAACCCAATTAAAACTTTAAAAATATGTTTCACGTTGGGAAATTTCCATTGTAAATGACACTTGATGTTAAAGATTTTCAAAACTGCAATTACAAACATAGCAAAACATGGTATAAAATTTAACTTATATCTGTTGGCTTACTTTGGAATGGTATTTCACATGTATTCCAGATTTCATTTCATAATTTTCTGAGCTTAATATGTAAAGCCTTGAAACATTATTTTACTGGAATTTAAGTTGCTTCTATGCATGATTTCAGTAAAACAGAAACATATTTAAGTGGTTTGAAATTTTGACCCTAAAAATCAAAAGTTTCACCCTTTACCGTGAAAATGACTCTATGAGGATGTGGTATTTTATTGCAAAATTGTAAGGTGCTCGGTTTGGACAAAGTTATTTCGACTTAGATTGATCATATAGTATTTGTTCAAAATGAAACATTTTGATACGAATGATTTGACACTTAACATTTCAGAAGATCAATGCATGCACAGGGGCGGACTGGCCACTGTGGCGTTGTGGCGATCGCCACATGGGCCGCTTGGTTCTGGGCTGCTCAGGGCCGGTTGCTCAAAAAGAAGAGAAAAAGAAAGAAAAAGGAAAAGAAAGGAGAAGGGGAGAAAAAAGAGAAAGAGAGAAAAGGAAAAAGAGGAGAAAGAAAGTGAAAATAGCAGAAAATGGGAGAGAATGGGGAAGGAGTATCTTAAGACATAGGCCCTAGGGCCTGAGGCATAGGTCCGAGAGCCGAAGGTGTAAGGCCCAAGCCGAAGGCGTAAGGCCCAAGACATAGGCCCTAGGGCTTAAGGTATAGGCCCTAACACTAAGCTATTATAGGCCGCCACTAGTACACCGTCGCGGCATCACCTACAAATGGCCTTTTGAATCAATTCTCTAGACCGTAAACACAGCAAAAGGCCAATACTCTAGATGCGATACAGTAAAATGTTTAAATTTTAAGCCAACAGCAAAATATTGGGCTGGCTGTCAATGGAATATTGGTATTTCATTGCGGCTGCGGAATGAGGCTAGGGCGGTATGGGCATTTGGTATTAGGCAGACATAGGAGAAAGAAAGGAAAAGAGAAGAAAGGAGGGGGATAATTGAGGGGGATGAGTAATATAAGGGCCTACACAGTGTGCCCGCTGTTTGTCTGAAATAGGGGCTGATAGGCCTACAGGTACTCGACTTTGGAAGTGACGGGGATGTGCGAACATGGGACACCAGTTTGAAACTATACATGCTATAGGGGTCTTTTGGTGAGAGCTTCGACGCCATATAACCAAGGGGGTCATTCAGTAAGGAGGCCTCAAAAGGGGGTTATTTCAGTGAGACTGGGACAAAACTTGGGTAAAAATATAAAAGTTGACAAATTTTTGATAATTGTTTTTCAAAAGTCATCAAAAATTCCTTACAAAGGAAGGTCTTATTGTGACAGGAAAAGAAAAAATAGGGGTCATTGAGTGAGGAGTTCGGTAATTCAGTAAAATAAAAAATTAAAAAGCGGTCATTGAGTGAGAGGGAGTTGAAAAATGGAGGTTAATGTGGGTTGTGGCAGCACTGCACGCACATCGCTCCACTCATTTTTAGTGAGTGCCCCCCTCCCGGCCTTTGGCCCTTTGGACCACCATCAGCTGTCAAAACTAGCTGCTAGACCATCATTCGAAAACCTCTGGGCTGGGGTGCTCCTTGTAATGCAGGGATTACATTACATAATACTTACAGCCACATTACTCAGTTCAATACTCAAACCAATTTCTTTCCCTTTTTATGTTTCAACTCATACGCGTAGATCCCGGGGGATGGGGGATAAATCCCCCCCCCCCAATATTTTAAAAGGGATGGTCCATACAAGCCCCCCCATGATGACACCTGTAGGCCTATGTGAGTTTCTGACCAAATCAATCTCATACTTGGCCATTTTAGCCTAAAAGTGTCAATTTTTTCAAGGCTTCATGCAATTTATTCCACTGCATCATCACCAGTTTAGCTTCAATATGCCAAAAATGTCTGTGTACAATAAACTTATGTCGCCAAAAGGTGCTATTTCAAGAATATTTTTCCAACCCCAATGTCAAAAACAAATCTACGCCACTGTGGAGTTTTATCACGTTAAGCTATGAAATGATCAATGCAATTTTTGCCAAAGCTCACTACCATTCGCTAGATGCTGTGAACTACCAAATCGCAATAGTTTAAAAAAGTTGCTATTAACCTTTACCCAGTAGGCCTAAACAATTTTTAGCATTTGTCTTTTAATGATTGAATATATACTCACGATATGATAACACAGTTCTGCAAAGATGTAATTCTATATGTGTGCAAATGAGTCAAAACATAAAACATGCACACTACTTAATAAATTGAATAGTGACAATGGATAAAGAATATTTCAAGTCTGTACAAATGGAATTTGGCTTCAGAAATCGTTGTCAAATCCGGGCTTCCTGACCCCCTAGAATAGCTAAAACCCTTAGTTGTCCGGGGCTTCGCCCTGGACCCCCACCAGGGCTTTGCCCTGGACCCTACCAGGGGCCCTTACGCGGGCCCCTGGACCCCATGCGCTAATCTCTTCGCTCGCTTCACTAGCTGCGCTCTATTTGACTAATAGGGCCGGTCTTTATAAATTTGCCACGGCCGCCTAAAACCACCAGTCCGCCCCTGTGCATGCAGATGAATATATCAGTTATGGAATGGATGACAATGGTGAATGGTACTATATGACAGGTGGTGACCACTTGGGGATAATGGTGAAGGGTTCCAAGTATGTAAAAACATGAATGGCACAGAAAGTGGCTTTTAAATTTAAGCACATTTTACTAGAGTTTGGTAAGTAATTGATTTGCTGTTTTGCAGTCAAAATCTAGAAATTGAAATTCTTGAATAAGCTTTTAATTATGTACTCATGTTTGTTCTGTTTCATTGTCATGTCTTTCCTCCCGAACTCCTTCCTTCCTGATTCTATGTGTCTTCCTACATAAATATGTATTCCTGTCCGACCAATTGTACAGTACAATTGCTATTGTATATCACCAAGACAGTACTGTCGGCGACTGGTGCACCTTCCCCATCTTGGGGCGTCTCCCCATCCCAGGGTGGCTCCTCAAGATCTAGCCGGCTTACTCGTCTCGGGGTGGCTCCCCGAGTTTGAGCCGGCTTCCTCCCTCCCTCCCGACTTCCACGTCTCGGGGTTGCTCCCGAGATCGTGCCAGTCTGTGTCTGTCTATATGTCTGTTTATGTCACTGTTTTTTTTGTTTTATGTCATGTTTTTATGTATGTTTTGTGTTTGTGTCTATCTTGTTTTGTTCATGTTGTGTTCAAGTGCAAGGTATAGGGAAGGGGCAGGGGGGAGAGGGTGCGCATAGCTGTATTATTTTATGTACTAACATTTCTATTCTATTTTGTTTTTGTGTTTCAGATGGCTTTGTGGAGACGGGAAATGGCGTTAGGAAAGAAGAGGAGGCAATAAATGGTCAGTATTTTGCTTTCTGTACGTTTTTGTATGTGTTTGTGTTGTCCCTGAGGAGAAGGATGATGAGTGATGGAGGAGGATGAGGAAGTGGAGGAGGATGAGGAAGTGAAGGAGGATGAGGAAGTGAAGGAGGATGAGGAAGTGAAGGAGGATGAGGAAGTGAAGGAGGATGAGGAAGTGAAGGATAGCCGGAGCATTTGACTTGAATTGCTGAGTATAAAGCCCACTCCATGTCGACTTCCTGAGCCTTTCATCCTGCATAATGTGTAGATAACATCCTTGCTGTTCATCATGCTTGTAAGAAATACTGAAGTGAGTAGATCTATATATTGATCGGGAGTTAAGTGTCTGGTATCTGGTTAGGCTAGGGTTAGAGATAGGGTTAGGGCCAGGGGATAGGGTTAGAAGTGGGGTTAGGGCTAGAGTTAGAGGTAGGGAGGGTTAGAACTAGGATTAGGGCCAGGGTTGGGGTTAGGTTAGAGATACCAGCCTGCATTTTTGCATCAGTACATAGAACCTACTCATGAGAAGCATTTAGTGCAAACACGGTGAGCAGTATGGGTGTTGTCTATTATGTTGTGCTTGCCTGGATTGTCTTTTGTTTGTCTTCAGAAAGTGGGCCCAATGCTTGGTAATTGGAGCATTCTGTTCCTGTTTTCATTGCATTTTTACTGACACTTTTTTTTTTTTCTTAAGTGATTTTATTCTGTCAGGTCATGGATTTGCTAAATCAGTGAAGCTTACTTACCAACTGCCTATGTATCATCAATGTCAATGAATGAGTAACAAACAGTGATGAGCTGTACACCAAAGACCACTATTAAACCAGGACCATTCAAGAAAAGTAGTTGGATTGGATACATACTTCAGGATGAGCCCTCAGGACGAACCACTTAACATCTATGCATTCAACCCAACCCATTGGGCCAAAGAGAGGACATCACTATCACAATTTATGCAGATTATTGGTGAAGCAAGCATGGTTACCATGATAGGCCTATTTTCCAAATTTTAACGAATGGTTACCAGGTAAGCATTGTAACGACCAGAGGTTTATAAATGATTCTATTTTGTGATCAATTTGATATTAAGTTTCTTAGCAAATTGGTAAAAGTTTGTGTCAGATGTGTCAAAGCAAAGTGTTATTGTCACTGCATTAATATAGGGAAGGAAACAGGACAGGTGTTTGGGAGCTTTTGGGGGAAATTTATCACTGACAATGATATATTAGGTGGTATTAATTGCACAAATGTAAGGTGCTCAGTTTGGATAAAGAACAGTTATTACGACTTGGGGGGTTCTTGCAGAACTTGGATTGATAATATTTGTTGTTCAAAATGAATCATTTGATGATTTGACACTTTAAACTTAAAACATTTCAGAAGATCAATGCATGCAATTTAATATATCAGTTATGGAATGGATGTGAATGGTACTATATGACAGGAGGTGACCACTTGGGGACAATAGTATGTAAAAACATAAAAATGGCACAGAATGCTTGGTGATTGGAGCATTCTGTTCTGTTTTCATTGCATTTTTACCGACACTTTTTTTTTCTTAAGTGATTTTATTGTGTCAGGTCATGGTTTTGCTAAATCAGTGAAGCTTACTTACCAACTGCCTATGTTAATCGAGTAACAAACGGTGACGAGCTGTAAAGCAAAGACCACTAACCAGGACTATTCAAGAAAAGTAGTTGGATTGGATACATACTTAGATCAGGAAGAGCCGTCATGACGAACCACTTAACATCTATGCATTCAACCCAACCCACTAGGCCACTGTAACGGAGGTCAACTGGATTTAATGAGAGAGGACACCACTACCAGGTAAGTACTTGCAGCACTGACAAAACCCCAAATTTCATTAATTTGCCCCAACTTCATAAAAAGGACTCTTTCTTACCACTTTCTTTAAAAAAAAAAAGAAGCACAGCGATTGATAGTTCGCTACGCACAGGCACAATGTCTAGCCGTTGATCCACAAGCCTCAGCACACTTTACAGTGTATAATTTAACCCCCGAAACTTATATTTTCCTGCAATCCATCATCCTTACCAATCAGGACGCATTTTTCCACCTTATGTTGCAATTGTGCGCAAAATTTGTTGATTTTGCACCCTCTGAAATTCACTTTTCCCTCATTCCACCGTGAACTTGACCTCTGTGTAAAGTTCAGTGACCTTTTCCCACCAAATAAGGGTGCTGTTGAAAGGCGCTATAGGACTATTAAGTATTGTATCTCTGCCAAATGCAGCAAATTTAACAGGATTTGCACAATTGTTATAGCAATTCATTTATTGGACTAAGAGGTATATAAATGATTCTATTTTGTGATTAATTTTATATTCAGTTCCTTAGAAAGTTGGTAAATGTTTGTCAGACAGTGGTGTAACCAGACCTGACCTTACGGGGGGGTGTCAGATTTAACAAATGTCTTTTCCCAATTTTTTACTCTTCCCAGTTTTGTACCCGGGGGAGGGGGCAGCAGCTTTCCCTCGGCCCCCACTGGTTACACCACTGGTGTCCGAGATATGTCAAAGCAGTCATTAATAAAGGGAAGGAAACAGGACAGGTTTTATCACTGACAATCATATATTATATTTAACTTTTATAATGGCTATGAGGATGTGGTATTTTAGAATTGCAAAATTGTAAGGTGCTCGGTTTGGACAAAGTTATTTAGACTTAGATTGATCTTATAGTATTTGTTCAAAATGAAACATTAACATTTCAATACTAATGATTTGACACTTAACATTTCAGAAGATCAATGCATGCAGATGAATATATCAGTTATGGAATGGATGACAATGGTGAATGGTACTATATGACAGGTGGTGACCACTTGGGGACAATGGTGAAGGGTTCCAAGTATGTAAAAACATGAATGGCACAGAAAGTGGCTTTTAAATTTAAGCAAATTTTACTAGAGTTTGGTAAGTAATTGATTTGCTGTTTTGCAGTCAAAATCTAGAAATTGAAATTCTTGAATAAGCTTTTAATTATGTACTCATTTTTGTTCTGTTTCATTGTCATGTCTTTCCTCCTTCCTAACTCCTTCCTTCTTGATTCTATGTGTCTTGTATGTCTCTGACCGCTCTTGCAGAAATAAATTCCTGTCCGACCGATTGTACTGTGAAATTGCAACTAATTGTACAGTACAAATGCTATTGTATATCACCAAGACAGTACTGTCGGCGACCGGTGCCCACTAACCCATCTTGGGGAGTCCATCCAGGGTGGCTCCTCAAGATCTTTCTCCTGACTTCCACGTCTCGGGGTGACTCCCGAGATCGTGCCAGTCTTTGTCTGTCTTTTGTCTTTGTCTTTGTCTGTCCAGGTCTTCTGTTTCTTTTGTGTTTGTCTGTACTGTCTAGCTGTATGTTTGTCTTTCTTGTCTTGTTTGTGCACTTTGTAGTCTTTGTCTGTTTTATGTTTTTTGTTTCATGTAATGTTTTTATGTATGTATTCCTGTCCGACCAATTGTACAGTACAATTGCTATTGTATATCACCAAGACAGTACTGTCGGCGACTGGTGCCCCTTCCCCATCTTGGGGCGTCTCCCCATCCCAGGGTGGCTCCTCAAGATCTAGCCGGCTTACTCGTCTCGGGGTGGCTCCCCGAGTTTGAGCCGGCTTCCTCCCTCCCAGCTAACTCGTCTCGTGGTGACTCCCCGAGATCGAGCTGGCTTCCTTCCTCCTGACTTCCACGTCTCGGGGTTGCTCCCGAGATCGTGCCAGTCTGTGTCTGTCTATGTCTGTTTATGTCACTGTTTTTTTGTTTCATGTTTTATGTCATGTTTTTATGTATGTTTTGTGTTTGTGTCTATCTTGTTTTGTTCATGTTGTGTTCAAGTGCAAGGTATAGGGAAGGGGCAGGGGGAGAGGGTGCGCATAGCTGTATTATTTTATGTACTAACATTTCTATTCTATTTTGTTTTTGTTTTTGTGTTTCAGATGGCTTTGTGGAGACGGGAAATGGCGTTAGGAAAGAAGAGGAGGCAATAAATGGTCAGTATTTTGCTTTCTGTACGTTTTTGTATGTGTTTGTGTTGTCCCTGAGGAGAAGGATGATGAGTGATGGAGGAGTGGAGGAGGATGAGGAAGTGAAGGAGGATGAGGAAGTGAAGGAGGATGAGGAAGTGAAGGAGGATGAGGAAGTGAAGGAGGATGAGGAAGTGAAGGATAGCAGGAGCATTTGACTTGAATTGCTGAGTATAAAGCCCACTCCATGTCGACTTCCTGAGCCTTTCATCCTGCATAATGTGTAGATAACATCCTTGCTGTTCATCATGCTTGTAAGAAATACTGAAGTGAGTAGATCTATATATTGATCGGGAGTTCAGTGTCTGGTATCTGGTTAGGCTAGGGTTAGAGATAGGGTTAGGGCCAGGGGATAGGGTTAGAAGTGGGGTTAGGGCTAGAGTTAGAGGTAGGGGAGGGTTAGAACTAGGATTAGGGCCAGGGTTGGGGTTAGGTTAGAGATACCAGCCTGCATTTTTGCATCAGTACATAGAAACCTACTCATGAGAAGCATTTAGTGCAAACACGGTGAGCAGTATGGGTGTTGTCTATTATGTTGTGCTTGCCTGGATTGTCTTTAGTTTGTCTTCAGAAAGTGGGCCCAATGCTTGGTAATTGGAGCATTCTGTTCCTGTTTTCATTGCATTTTTACTGACACTTTTTTTTTCTTAAGTGATTTTATTCTGTCAGGTCATGGATTTGCTAAATCAGTGAAACTTACTTACCAACTGCCTATGTATCATCAATGTCAATGAATGAGTAACAAACAGTGATGAGCTGTACACCAAAGACCACTATTAAACCAGGACCATTCAAGAAAAGTAGTTGGATTGGATACATACTTCAGGATGAGCCCTCAGGACGAACCACTTAACATCTATGCATTCAACCCAACCCATTGGGCCAATGAGAGGACACCACTATCACAATTTATGCAGATTATTGGTGAAGCAAGCATGGTTACCATGATAGGCCTATCTTCCAAATTTTAACGAATGGTTACCAGGTAAGCATTGTAACGACCAGAGGTTTATAAATGATTCTATTTTGTGATCAATTTGATATTAAGTTTCTTAGCAAATTGGTAAAAGTTTGTGTCAGATGTGTCAAAGCAAAGTGTTATTGTCACTGCATTAATATAGGGAAGGAAACAGGACAGGTGTTTGGGAGCTTTTGGGGGAAATTTATCACTGACAATGATATATTAGGTGGTATTAATTGCACAAATGTAAGGTGCTCAGTTTGGATAAAGAACAGTTATTACGACTTGGGGGTTCTTTTTTTTTCTCTCTTTCCACTGAGCACATACTTGTGCCAGTGCTTTTATTTTGTTTTGTTTTTATATACAAAAGAACAATTAAGAAAAATCACAAAAAAAATCATTAAAAATCACAAAGAATTACAAACGCAGCATTAATTACAAAATGTTACTACATTTTAAACTGAAACAAAATACAAAAGCATACTCAAAGAATCATGTTATCTGAAAACCAGTCTTTAAAAATCAAATAAGATACAGTACATGTACTCACATGCATGGTACCAAGTTCTTGCAGAACTTGGATTGATAATATTTGTTGTTCAAAATGAATCATTTGATGATTTGACACTTTAAACTTAAAACATTTCAGAAGATCAATGCATGCAATTTAATATATCAGTTATGGAATGGATGTGAATGGTACTATATGACAGGAGGTGACCACTTGGGGACAATAGTATGTAAAAACATAAAAATGGCACAGAATGCTTGGTGATTGGAGCATTCTGTTCTGTTTTCATTGCATTTTTACCGACACTTTTTTTTTTTCTTAAGTGATTTTATTGTGTCAGGTCATGGTTTTGCTAAATCAGTGAAGCTTACTTACCAACTGCCTATGTTAATCGAGTAACAAACGGTGACGAGCTGTAAAGCAAAGACCACTAACCAGGACTATTCAAGAAAAGTTGTTGGATTGGATACATACTTAGATCAGGAAGAGCCGTAATGACGAACCACTTAACATCTATGCATTCTACCCAACCCACTAGGCCACTGTAACGGAGGTCAACTGGATTTAATGAGAGAGGACACCATTACCAGGTAAGTATTTGCAGCACTGACAAAACCCCAAATTTCATTAATTTGCCCCAACTTCATAAAAAGGACTCTTTCTTACCACTTTCTTTAAAAAAAAAAGAAGAAGCACAGCGATTGATAGTTCGCTACGCACAGGCACAATGTCTAGCCGTTGATCCACAAGCCTCAGCACACTTTACAGTGTATAATTTAACCCCAGAAACTTATATTTTCCTGCAATCCATCATCCTTACCAATCAGGACGCATTTTCCCACCTTATGTTGCAATTGTGCGCAAAATTTGTTGATTTTGCACCCTCTGAAATTCACTTTTCCCCCATTCCACCGTGAACTTGACCTCTGTGTAAAGTTCAGTGACCTTTTCCCACCAAATAAGGGTGCTGTTGAAAGGCGCTATAGGACTATTAAGTATTGTATCTCTACCAAATGCAGCAAATTTAACAGGATTTGCACAATTGTTATAGCAATTCATTTATTGGACTAAGAGGTATATAAATGATTCTATTTTGTGATTAATTTTATATTCAGTTCCTTAGAAAGTTGGTAAATGTTTGTCAGACAGTGGTGTAACCAGACCTGACCTTCAGGGGGGGTGTAAGATTTAACAAATGTCTTTTCCCAATTTTTTACTCTTCCCAGTTTTGTACCCGGGGGAGGGGGCAGCAGCTTTCCCTCGGCCCCCACTGGTTACACCACTGGTGTCAGAGATATGTCAAAGCAGTCATTAATAAAGGGAAGGAAACAGGACAGGTTTTATCACTGACAATCATATATTATATTTAACTTTTATAATGACTATGAGGATGTGGTATTTTAGAATTGCAAAATTGTAAGGTGCTCGGTTTGGACAAAGTTATTTAGACTTAGATTGATCTTATAGTATTTGTTCAAAATGAAACATTAACATTTCAATACGAATGATTTGACACTTAACATTTCAGAAGATCAATGCATGCAGATGAATATATCAGTTATGGAATGGATGACAATGGTGAATGGTACTATATGACAGGTGGTGACCACTTGGGGACAATGGTGAAGGGTTCCAAGTATGTAAAAACATGAATGGCACAGAAAGTGGCTTTTAAATTTAAGCAAATTTTACTAGAGTTTGGTAAGTAATTGATTTGCTGTTTTGCAGTCAAAATCTAGAAATTGAAATTCTTGAATAAGCTGTTAATTATGTACTCATGTTTGTTCCGTTTCATTGTCATGTCTTTCCTCCTTCCTAACTCCTTCCTTCCTGATTCTATGTGTCTTGTATGTCTCTGACCGCTCTTGCAGAAATAAATTCCTGTCCGACCGATTGTACTGTGAAATTGCAACTAATTGTACAGTACAAATGCTATTGTATATCACCAAGACAGTACTGTCGGCGACCGGTGCCCCTAACCCATCTTGGGGAGTCCATCCAGGGTGGCTCCTCAAGATCTTTCTCCTGACTTCCACGTCTCGGGGTGACTCCCGAGATCGTGCCAGTCTTTGTCTGTCCTTTGTCTTTGTCTGTCCAGGTCTTCTTTTTCTTTTGTGTGTGTCTGTACTGTCTAGCTGTATGTTTGTCTTTCTTGTCTTGTTTGTGCACTTTGTAGTCTTTGTCTGTTTTATGTTTTTTGTTTCATGTAATGTTTTCATGTATGTATTCCTGTCCGACCAATTGTACAGTACAATTGCTATTGTATGTCACCAAGACAGTACTGTCGGCGACTGGTGCCCCTTCCCCATCTTGGGGTGTCTCCCCATCCCAGGGTGGCTCCTCAAGATCTAGCCGGCTTACTCGTCTCGGGGTGGCTTCCCGAGTTTGAGCCGGCTTCCTCCTCCCTGCTACCTCGTCTCGTGGTGCCTCCCCGAGCTCGAGCTGGCTTCCTTCCTCCTGACTTCCGCGGCTCGGGGTTGCTCCCGTGATCGTGCCGGTCTGTGTCTGTCTATGTCTGTTTATGTCACTGTTTTTTTGTTTCATGTTTTATGTCATGTTTTTATGTATGTTTTGTGTTTGTGTCTATCTTGTTTTGTTCATGTTGTGTTCAAGTGCAAGGTATAGGGAAGGGGCAGGGGAGAGGGTGCGCATAGCTGTATTATTTTATATACTAACATTTCTATTCTATTTTGTTTTTGTGTTTCAGATGGCTTTGTGGAGACGGGAATTGGAGTTAGGAAAGAAGAGGAGGCAATAAATGGTCAGTATTTTGCTTTCTGTACGTTTTTGTATGTGTTTGTGTTGTCCCTGAGGAGAAGGATGATGAGTGATGGAGAAGGATGATGAGTGATGGAGGATGATGAGGAAGTGAAGGAGGATGAGGAAGTGAAGGAGGATGAGGAAGTGAAGGAGGATGAGGAAGTGAAGGATAGCCGGAGCATTTTACTTGAATTGCTGAGTATGAAGCCCACTCCATGTCGACTTCCTGAGCCTTTCAGCCTGCATAATGTGTAGATAACATCCTTGCTGTTCATCATGCTTGTAAGAAATACTGAAGTGAGTAGATCTATATATTGATCGGGAGTTAAGTGTCTGGCATCTGGTTAGGCTAGGGTTAGAGATAGGGTTAGGGCCAGGGGATAGTGTTAGAAGTGGGGTTAGGGCTAGGGTTAGAGGTAGGGGAGGGTTAGAACTAGGATTAGGGCCAGGGTTTGGGGTTAGGTTAGAGATACCAGCCTGCATTTTGCATCAGTACATAGAAACCTACTCATGAGAAGCATTTAGTTCAAACAAGGTGGGCAGTATGAGTGTTGTTTTCATTTTGTGCTTGCCTGGACTGTCTTCTGTTGTCTTCAGAAAGTGGGCCCAATGCTTGGTGATTGGAGCATTCTGTTCCTGCTTTCATTGCATTTTTTTACTGACACCTTTTTTTTTTTTGTAAGTGATTTTATTCTGTCAGGTCATGGATTTGCTAAATTGGTGAAGCTTACTTACCAACTGCCTATGTATCATCAATGTCATTAAATGAGTAACAAAGACCACTAACCAGGACCATTCAAGAAAAGTAGTTGGATTGGCCACATACTTCAGGATGAGCCCTCGGGATGTTACCATGTTTACCATGATAGGCATCTTCGGAATTTACAGAATGATTACCAGGTAAGCATCACCTATGATATGGAGTTCAGTGTCTGTTTCACAGCACTGAAACCTCAAATTTCATGCTGAGAATTTACCCCAACGTCTTAACAAGGATTCCTTATTATCACACTCTTGGATAATTTTACCCATAAAACTTAGAATATTTTCCTATGATTCTGCTACCTATTGTGATGTGCATTGTTTGTATGTATGCATGTTGTGTATGTCTTTGTTCTTGCAGAGGGTTATGTGATCAAGGTCAAATGTTCTGTGTGTTGTCACATTCTTTGGATTTTGTGTGCTTGGTGAGATGACATGATTAGAACATCAATGTATTCATATTTTTAAATTTAATTGTTGCATTTTGCAGATATTGATGCCTGCATTTGATGAGATGGTTTAGATGTTAACGATTTTTAGATGTCTTCCTATTTCAATGAATGAAGTTTGGGTCCCTGAACCATGTAAGTACAGTTAACAGAAAATGGGATGTTTATTTTACAGTGATCCACTTTGGGACAATTCTGCCTGTAGCTAAGATTAATTATTGCTCAACTTCAATTTGGACCTTGTTTAAAAAAACCAAATCTGCTCATACAACTGGGAATGTTAACTATGGAAATATTTTAATTAAAAAATCAAATCCTATGTGATGTTTGAGGCTTCCAAATTATATCCTTTTTGGGCACATTTTAAGAAGTTAACCAATATGTGGACCTTAAAACAACCAAAATTGTAGCTCTATGTCACAAGGGGAAATGGTAAATCAGTCATCATAATCAAACAAATTTAAAACAAATACTGTTAGTTGCAGTTTAGTGAAAAATAGCTTTAACTTGCATACAATTACGCTGAATGGTGGCTAAATCGCTGAATTGCGGTAAATATTTTGAAATTGCATCAAATTGTGATTGATAAAATGGTGCTTATGGTGTTAAATTCAATAACTGCAAATCTTGCTAAATTTTTACCGATCACTACATCCTCTACATCACTACATACTTTTGAAAAATATGAGGAAATTGCTGTGAATTTGACCAAATTGTTTCAAATACTGATAAATCTGCTAATGTCCCCTTAAATCACACTAAAGTCTGATAAGAAACAGCAACTTTGTGACCAGTAAATTAATTGTCTGTATTTTCTTTGTTATAGTATTTTCATGATCTGAGGAAGTTGGATTTGCCTCCATGTTGATACTTGCAGAGGTAAGTATCATTTTACAAGATTTCCAGTACAGTATTAATCAAAAAAAATTGCCATAGTAGAAATAATTTGGATCCACATAAGGGAACAAACCGAAAGTTCAATGATGATGTCCTATAAACAAAATTCCTTTTGTTTGGAGACCAACCCACAAAATTTAACACCAAGCGTGAAATGTTGACAATTCAAAACAGGAAGATCAACTTTGACTGATATTTTAACTAGTTTTTGTACAAATTTGGTTAATGGCCCGAGCTTTCGATCCTTGCAGGATCTTTATCAAAGGCAAAGTAATCAGAATTTTGACACCCTAGGGTCCCTAACTAAACGTCTTTCGTTTAAAGAACTGTTGGTTCATTCCCTAAATAACTAGTGGGTTCTCTCATCCAAAGTGACCACATGACTGGAATTTTGCACACAAAATATGTCTTAATATAATATTATGATTGAACAAGTGTTCATCAAGTGTTGACAAAGGTAATGGTGTTTGCTGAAACGTACACAACGTCGTTGGGCAGGAAAAAACCTATGTGTTTGTGGCCCCTGAACATGTTTAAAACAAAACTGCCAACCAGTGGCCCCTCAACATGTTTAAAACAAAACTGCCAACCAGTTACATAGGAGGTTTTACTTTAAGCATGTTCAGGGGCCAATGACACATGAGGGTTTTCCTGCCCATACGACGACTCGACAAGTAAGTGCATGTTCTGGATCAGATACAATGAACATTGTTTACTGGGTATAATATTATGTCCTTATAGTTAATCACTTGTTTACTTTCTTTTTCAGTGTTTTGGTATCTGATTGTGCCTGGTCCATCTGTACTTCAACCATGCACCCACCCGTCACAGCAAAACCTATCAAATGTTCCAAGCAAACAAAAGACTGCTTCAAAAACATCCAAGAACATTGTCCCCTTGGAACACTGGAAGTACCGTAATCAACATACAGAACAGGAAAGCATTTGAAAAAAAATAGCAGTATCCAGTCACCTTCATCAATTAGAGTAACTTGCATGATTAAATAACTTTACATGCAATTCTGTGAACAATGCTGATGAGATATATAAATAGCGGCTGCTGCTTGGGGCATGGATGCTGGTCATCCAGTACTTTTGCTGCCACTGTAATTTGAAAACTGATTGTATTTTATTTGTATGTGATACATGAAAAGGGAGGACTTTGTGGCAAAAGACATAAAAAAATAAGGAAAATAGTAAGAATTTGGAATGCCTTTTCACTTTAGATGAATGCCTTGATCAATTTTAGCAAAAGAGGTGTCATTTTAAAGCTTGCAAAATGCTTTCAAAGCAGAAATACTGAACTCAAAATTGACCTCACCTGCGAAGTTCTGACTTTTCATGTGTTGCATCAAATGTAACTTTGGTTCAAAATTACTGCAAATGTATAATTTTTGTTCAATTTGTAAAGTGCATTTTGTTATTATGAGATATATCAAGTGTCTCTTTGAGATTATTTCTTCAGTCCAAAACTATTACAGCCTAATAATTATGCAGGCTTGTATATTTGGCATTAAAAATATATTTGACTGTATTTAATAATTTCATTGTCTAGTAGTAAATGCATTCTAATCTAATGTATGCTCAAAAACTGATTTGATTTAAGGCGGCCAAAAATATGTTCTAATATGCCTACCCAGAATTTGCATTTTGGGAGCTTTTGAGGATATATTTTATATAAGTTCACATGTACGCCGACGATACACAGCTTTGTTTATCTTTTGATTTAGATAGTGCATCAGATGAACTTTCTTCACGTTCGCAAATTGAATTATGTATCAAGGACATTAAATCATGGATGACTGTAAATAAATTGAAATTAAATGATGACAAAACTGAACTTCTTATTATCACCTCCAAATTTAATCAATCAAAACTTCGCTCCAACTCTCTTCAAATTGATTCTGCCAACATTCAAGCTTCTACTAATACTCGCAATCTAGGAATTATATTTGACAACATTCTCTCAATGGACGACCACATCAAAAATGTGTGCAAATCAACTTATTTTCAGATTAGAAACATTAATGAAATTCGCAAAGTGCTCGATTATGATACTGCTGCAACACTTGTCCACGCTTTAGTCACATCACGTCTTGACAATGGAAATGCTTTATTATATGGAATCACTGAACGACAACTCAATAAACTTCAACAGGCTCAAAATGCTGCTGCACGCATGCTCACAAGGACTAGGAAATTTGACCATATTTCACCCGTCTTACAACGTCTGCATTGGTTACCAATACGGTATCGCATTCATTTCAAACTCCTTCTTCTCACCTGGAAAGCGCTCCATGACATGGCACCTTCTTATATCAGTGAACTTATCAATTTTTATATTCCATCACGAAACCTTAGATCATCGGATAAATGTCTTCTTTCAGTTCCACGGACTTCTTCATCATTTGGCGACCGGGCCTTCTATGCTTGTGCACCTGCACTTTGGAACTTGCTTCCTTTAAATCTCATGCATATGTGATTCACTTGATATTTTCAAAAGACTTTAAAAACTCATCTGTTTAAGATTGCTTATGACAATTGACTTCTATATGTGACTGTTTTTATAATTGTGTGTTAATTTTTAATTGTTCAATGTTTGCGCCTCGGAATAGGTTGTCTAGATAGATGGCGCATTATAAATGCATTATTATTATTATTATTATTATTATTATGTATATGAAAAAGCAGCCGTTTTTGGCCGATTGATTTTGAATGAATTTTTTGAAAAGTTTCAAAATATGTTTGAAAAACATTTTTAGGACCATTTAGCCTCTAACAGAAAAAAAACCCTGGCCAAGCCGCTCAACATATTTGTTTCCTTAACATGTTTTAATTGATACGGTATATTTTATATCGGTGAGAGCAAAATGTAAAAAATATGGGGTAAGAACATGACCTTTAGGTGAGAGCAGAAACGGCGTCACAGAAACCTCGAATATTGAATTTCTAGTTCTAAATGGCTTCAAATTTTTTGTTTTTTAAAATAAGTAACAAAATCAGCGATAAATGAAAGTTGCTGTTCCAATTGAACTTATAAGGGTCTTTGAGTGCCAGATCAAATGGAAAAATATGGGGTCTTTGGGTGACAGCGACCCTGAAAAAGGGGGTCTTAACAGCCCTACATACGCATCACCTCCGAAGTTGGAGTGCCCCCCCCCCAATGGCGCAAATGCTCTTTGTATTGTATATTAATTGGCAAGTGTCAGCCTGTAGAACAGGATCTTGTTTTTGCCGCCTAATATTAAAGCCTTAATGTATGATCTTTTTAAATTTTTAGATTTTTCTTTTCTTTTTTTTCTTTTCTTTTTTTTCTTCCAAAATGATAAAATAGTTGAAAAACATTGGAAATTTGCAAAGAAACAACATAAACTTAACTCGAAATATCTCGAGTTTAGGACTTAGGACGGCGAGTACACAGCCAGTGTGGAGGGAGCGTAACCAAAAATCATCCTGTTTTACTATAAATAGGGCGAATTTGACAGTTAGCTCATAGATTTAATAAATATGCAAAAAAAAAAAGGTATATTCTGAAAAAGATCGTACATTAAGGCTTTACGTGTTTAAATTGTTAGAAAAGTATGTGCAATAAAGAATAATGTACCTCCATTGGCAATTAGCGGCACAAGTCCAGATTTTTATATAGATGTCTGTATAAATGTACATGGTTTTTATTGAAATTGTTACTATTTTATGTGACCTTTCGATCGCTTTCGGGGTCGGATAGGAATTTTTTCTCATTGAATTGATCTGTTTTTTCGCCTATCTCAAGGTCAATCCATTATCATAGTTATATGAACACTACATGAAAATTGCTTTTGTTAAATTCATTTGCAATAAAATAAATTTAGTGTGTGTGTTTGCTTTGCTTTGTTTTGAAAGCTTAACAAGTTTTTTAAATTAGAAAATGAAATTCACACTTTGGTAAACCCTCATTTAAACATGTTAAAGCCATATTGTAACACTTTTAGTGTTTTTCAAAAATTATTTTTTACACAATTGTAATATACTATAAATGATTTATAGATTTTGGTGATTTTTCAAGTGGCATAGCTAGGGGAGAGCAAGGGAGGGAATGTGGGGGGACAGCTCGGGGGGTGGGGGATATCCTTTCGACACGATAATGCTTTGTTATAGGAAGTGGAAACCTTTACTCACCATGCATGAAATTCAACTTGGTTATACCAAATTAGTGGTATTTGTCCATATTTTCAAGCACCTGCGCACAATTGTTTTAGGGAGAGGGGGCATTTTTGCCCCCTGGCGCCACAACCAATAGCTACGTCACTGCAGCTAGTGACAAATCTTCAAATGTAAAGACGTTGGAGAAGATGAATTTTTTTTTATTAATATGAAGTTCATTGAAACATGAAATAAATTTGATCTGAAACACTTTGTAAGTTATTCGGTAGGTCTATGGCACACCCTTGGTCAGGGCCACCCAATTTACTTTTGCCCCAGGCACCCTGACCCAAAGTTACGTCACTGGGGGGAGAATTGGTGCTGAATTGATTGATTCTGCACCACCTCCAAGCGGTGAGGATTTCGTGCACAAATCGAAACTTGATTATAACCTCTAAATTAAATAATGTTATCTACTGAAGATAGCATCGTTTCATTAGAGGGCAATATGAGAGTAAAATGCTATCTACTGAAAATAGCAATTTACTCTCACGAAATAATGGTATCTACTAAATAAGGTTATCTACTGAATATAGCATATTGCCTCCCAATGAAACTGCTGTCTACTGAAGATAGCATATTTCCCTCTAATTACAAATGCTATCTACTGAAAATAGCAATTTACTTTCATGAATAATGGTATCTACTGTATACTGAAGAGAGTATACTATCTACTGAAGATAGCATTGTTTAGAGGTCAATATGAGAATAAAACGCTATCTACTGAATATAGCATATTGCCTTCCAATGAAACAATGCTATCTACTGAATATAGCAATTTACTCGCATGAAACAATACTGAAAATAGTAATTTACTCATGAAATAATGCTATCTATAATATGAGTATATTGCCCTCTAACTAAATAATGCTACCTTAGTACAGGACGCTATGGGTTTGGGATTTTATTCTCTGACATTAGTAATTTTAATTAATGTTTTTGGCATCCTAAAACGTGAAATAAGAATTTGATTGGTTCCATTTTGTTCTATGCCCCCTGTGGTACCCACGAGAGGTCGAAGGTCGCAGTGGGGTCAAAACAGTCCCATCATGTTGGAATGTATCTCAAATTGTTTCTCTCATCACGGGGAGTAAAAAAAAGTCAATTGTCATATTTTTCTACGATGCTTAGTTATCAGGTTGAATAGGTCAAATGTGAAAAAATTCATTAACAGAGGTCAAAATTAAAAAATGGTCCGATTTCATCGAAACTGGTCTTAAATTACTCCCCTTATCATAAGATATCTCACAAACATATACTTAATTCACAATTTTAGGTCATTTTTGTATTGTCATGTCGCCCAAAGTCCAATAAAAGTGACCTATGATTTCATCCGATTCTGAGGTTATATATTTCTCAAATAAACTATTTTCCTATTTGGTTTGCCCAGAGGAGTAATTTAAGACAAATTTCGATTGAATCAGTGCAATTTGAAAATTTGGCTTCTGTACACGAGTTATTTGGCCTTATTTAACTCTAGACGCCTGAACTAGTGAACGTGACAATTTACTTTTTTTTTTTATTCCTATCAATATTAAAAGAGGAACAATTTGAGGTATATTACAACATGATAGAACAAAGTTTTAATTTTGGCTTATTATGACCTTCGACCCCTCGTGGGAAGCATAGGGGACATAGAAAAAATGGAACCAATTCTAAGATGCCAAAAATCGCCCCATAGCGCTGTGTGCACTATCATGACTATCTACTGAAGATTTTATTCATTGCCCTCCAATGAAACAATGCTATCTACTGAAGATAGCATAATTATTTCCCTCTAATTACAAATGCTATCTACTGAATATAGCAATTTACTCTCATGACTAATGGTATCTACTGCATGTATACTGAAGAGAGTATATTGCCCTCTAACTAAATAATGCTATCTACTGTAGATAGCTGAAGATACTGAAGATAGCATTATATTACCATGAAACAATGCTAATACTGAATATAGCATATTGCCTTCCAATGAAACAATGCTATCTACTGAATATAGCAATTTACTCGCATGAAACAATGCTATCCACTGAAGATAGCACATTTCCCTCCAATTACAGTAATGCGTTCTACTGAAAATAGATGGCATTATTTCATGAGAGTAAATTACTATCTACTGAAGAGTGCCCTCTAACTAAATAATGCTATCTTAGTACAGGACGCTATGGGGTTGGGATGTTATTTTCCTACATTAGTAAAACTAATTTGGCATCTTTAAACGTGAAATAATAAGAATGTGATTGGCAAAAATGTACGAGCAAACCAAATGCTCAGTCGTGGTAAATGGAAAGATCACCGATTGGTTTGAAGTCCTATTGGTGTTAGACAGGGATATCTTCTCTCACCATGCCTCTTCAATCTATATCTGGAGTTTGTCATGAAGGACATCCAAAATCTAGGCTCGGGTGTGCAGATGGGTGACATGTGCATTAACATGATTAACAACATCCGATATGCAGATGACACCACACTCATGGATATGGACTTGGAGAACTTGCAAATCTCCACTAATTGGAAAAAGCATGCAGAAGCTGGGGAATGAAAATTAACCCAACAAAATGCAAGATCATGTCTGACGATCCAAGAGATATCATGCTGAACCAAATGGCCATTGACAAAGTATGATAACTTCGTCTTTCTGGGTAGTACCTGGGTAGTATAGTGTAGTCAGTCAGTGGCGTAGCCAGCACTTTGCAGAGAGGGGACAAAGGGGGACAAGACAAATTTTAAGGGGGGCACCTTGCCTCCCAATGAAGATAGCATATTGCCTCCCAATTAAACAATGCTATCTACTGAAGATAGCATATTGCCTCCCAATGAAACAATGCTATCTACTGAATATAGCATATTGCCTACCAATGAAACAATGCTATCTACTGAATATAGCATATTGCCTCCATTAATGAAACAATGCTATCTACTGAATATAGCATATTGCCTCCCAATGAAACAATGATATCTACTGAAGATAGCATTGTTTAATTGAGAAGCAATATATATCTTCAATGATAGCATTATTCAATGAAACAATATGCTATATTCAATAGATAGCATATTGCCTCCCAATTAAACAATGCTATCTACTGAATATAGCATATTGCCTCCCAATGAAACAATGCTATCTACTGAATATAGCATATTGCCTCCCAATGAAACAATGCTATCTACTGAAGATAGCATATTGCCTCCCAATGAAACAATGCTATCTGCTGAAAATAGCAATTTCTCATACTGAGATAGTTAACATGGTTAAAGGCCCATTCAGTGACTTGCTCATCCGGACGATCGTAAAGCAATCCAAAATTCAGATTTTGGTATACCTTTGTCATTGTCATAGATGTGCTAACATATATATGTAGTACTAGTAGTATAGCCGAAAGCTGTGCATGAAAGACAAGACATTTTACGTGAATTTGTAATTTATATACTGACAGTATATAAATTTCATGTATGTATTTCAATGGGGCTTAATGCTATTTCCTTGTTTTTTGCCCAAATTTTTCATTTCAGAAATACCTTGAAATTTTAATGATTTTTCCTCCACTTTTAAGGGATCGGGAATGAGCGTTTTGAGCGTTTCGACAGATTTTTTGTGGGACATGAGAGCACATCACTCAGACATATCGAATTGCATTCTGAATACGCAGAATGTGTTTCTATCAAATTATTTTCATTTTTTGAAATTCACGATATAATACACATTTTATGACAAATTATTAAAATTTGATATTTTTCACATTTTTGATATATAACAGTCCTCGAAGTAAATTTTATTAATCTAATGACATATTCTTAAAATGTTTGTAGCTGGGAGGAAAAGCCGACGATCAATTGAAAATTTTACCTTTCATATTGAAGTTATGGATTTTTCCCCAAAAAAGACCTAATTTTTGTTTGTGTTTTGGGGAAAAATCCATATCTTCAATACGAAAGGTCACAATTTTCAATTGATCGTCGGCTTTTCATCCCACCTACATACACTTTAAGTATAAATGATCAGATTTATAAAGTTTACTTCGAGTACTGTTAAATATCAAAAATATAAATTTTTAATCATTTGCCATAAAATGTATATTACATTGCGAATTTCAAAAATCAAAATTATTTGATATTATTAACCTATAAATAAATACTGTCCAAACGTTCATACCCCACCCCTTAAGGGATTCGTGCACAATTTAAAAAAAAATATTTTCGCTGGGATCACTGAATGGGACTTTAATGCTCGGTCCCGGGACTCACACCTTGCTACATAATCATGATAATAGGGCTGTAGTGAGTACATCTCGCTATCTACTGAAGATAGCTATATATATTTTCACAACTTGCTATCCGTGTCTTGCTATCTACTCAAGATAGTTTTCTTCAACAACATTTTTTTCGATTAAAGAGTTTAACTTCAACACTACACTATTTTTCGCTCACCTGGAACGTTTTCACTAGTTCGACTAGCGTCTTCAGCAGATGGTGATGCTGTGATGGTATCTTGTCTACGATCGGGATAACCTTCACTGATGACGTCATATGATTGACAGAATGACGTCATAGGATGTTACGATGTAGCGGCGCCCCCCCCCCTGGGCATCAGTAGACAAGATACCATCACAGCATCACCATCTGCTGAAGACGCTAGTCGAACTAGTGAAAACGTTCCAGGTGAGCGAAAAATAGTGTAGTGTTGAAGTTAAACTCTTTAATCATTTTATCTACCACTACGTATGAATATCCACTCGTATAACATTTTTTTCATTCATTTATTTTATTCCCACAATTCACATAAAAATTACAAAATAGGTATATGTAGGCCTACTACAATACCAATGCATCAAAATGCCATCAAAAGAATGGAGGTAGCCGAAAGGCTAATAAGGCCAGAACAGCCCTTTAACAAAAACAGTTACCAAACAGAAACACTAAAATGACAGCTAAAACAAAACAAAAACTATACATTACTCGAAAATTAATCATATTTTGAAATTAAGTGTATGTATTCGGAATTCATTGGCAAATCAAATGATCTATATTATGTTACTGTTCAGACTGGTCATAGCTTTTGAACGTGTTTTACAAACTTTCGATGAGTTCAGGCCGTTGTTTTGCCCGTATATAGTTCGGGCCAGAACATCGTCAGTGGCGTGCGCAAAGGGGGACCGAGCCCCCCTTTGTTGGTCATTCGGGAGATTCGGGGAAAAACGTCAAAATTTGCCCCTCAGACTCCTAATCAGACTCCCGATGATTCGGTGAACAACCTGCCCGTCCCCCCCCCACACACACACTTTCAATGTGCTGCACGCCACTGCATGACATTGACAGTTATTTAACCCGGAACTAACATCGAATTGTGTCATCGATTATGGTCTCATGGATTTTTAATGGAATCTTTAGGTTTGTGTTCAACTATGTTGTTATAATAGTAGTGGTAAGTTTTTTGGCTGATATTGTTGCCGCGAGTTTTTAACAAGGCCCATTCAGTGATTTGCTCATCCGGACAGGGCTCGAAATAAGGAGGGCCCCGAAAATCAGTGAGGGCCCGCAAAAGATACATCTGCCGGGCCCAAAAAATGGCCCTCAAAAAATTTACCATTTTTCCCACTTATGCCTATTTGTGGGGTTCATAGCCCCAAATTCGGGCCCAAAAAAAATTGTGAGGGCCCTCAAACATTTAAGATCGAGGGCCCAAATGGCGCACAGAAATCATCTGGCTTATTTCGAGGCCTGCATCCGGACAATTGTAAAAATTAAAATTCAGAATTTGGTACCTTTGTCATTGCCATATATAGAAGTGCTAAACAGCCTAGCCGGTAGCAGTTAGCTATAGTAGCGGGGTAACTTTGGTCGGTCACATATATTTTTTTTAAATGGTCATATTTTCGTACAGCAATATTGTTTTTAGTCATATTTGGTGTCAATTTGTTAAGAAATATATTTGAAAGAAATAGTCGATAGTTGAATTTCTTCAAAATTTATGAAAAAATCAGGATTTTGGACCAAAAATTAGCATTTTTTTACATTTTTTTCAGAAAAAATAAAAATCGATAGCCTATTTGTGAGCAAGGATGTGTGCTTGATTAATTTTACAAGGGGTCAAATGTCACAAAAAACAACTCGGCAACAAAAAAAACACTTGCCCATATTTAGGCCTACAGCATGCAAGATCAATTTTTTTGATTTTTTTCCTTCATGGATGGAATGTAATACTCTGACCAAAGTTGCCCCAAATGCGGGGTAACTTTGGTTATTTTTAACCCCTGGGGCACCCTTACAAAATTATTTAAAAATCTTTTTCAACTTCAAAGTGTGGGGAACCCTAATGTCCGATAAAAAGGAGTCATAACTTAGGCCTAATTGGTTTTGTTTGGAAGCAGTGGTTTAAAAACTCTGAAAAGTGGTTTAAAAACTCTGAAATGTGCCCAAAGTTACCCCATTACGGTAGTTCAACCGAAAACTGTATAACAAAATAAGGCATTTTACCCTGGGCATTTACATGAATCTGTAATGTAGGCCTATCCCTATCCAACCCCGTCTGAATGGAAACCGAACCAGTTTGTACCTTTTACAACGCATAGCGATATCTCTGGCGATACTCATAGAGCGATTAGTACGGTAATAATCCTTTTTAAATAACCAATCAACGTCCAGTTCTTTTTTGGCGTCGCTGCCACTCATAGCACTATGACCTCTGACGTACACAGAAAGAGGGATTGACCGCAAAACTGAACTCATAGTTGTAATGGCGGAGGATACCGAAATTCCGGATGTGAGGGTATTGGAAAGTTTAGGAATTGTTATTGGTGAGTACTGGATTGTACAGATGGGGCAATTGGTAGAAAAGATGGTCTTAGACTCTATCTACAACATTTGGCGTGACATTGTTCAGTATAGTTATGTTACATTTTACAACATGAAACCAGGCATAGTCATGATAGTCTACTACTAAAAATAAAGTCATGAATGCATGAATGATGGTTGTGTCGCATACATAGCCTATCATAGCCATGGCCATGCCCATGGTCATGATGGTCCATATCAAATAAAGTTCGCATTCAGTACATCATTATATCATTGTACATGTAAGTCATGTATGAGTACAAATCATCAATGATCATGTACATCATACCCCGGCATCATACACAAAAATTACACATGTAGGGTACATGTAGCATGGCCATAGGGTATATTGCTGATCCATTAATTATCCTTTTCTGGTGCATTGTGGGATTGAAAAGGGGGCAAATCGATCGCTAATTTGCTCCCTTTTCTATCCCACAATGCACCAGAAAAGGATAATTAATGGATCAGCAATATACCCTATGGACGATGGTATATGGTACATTACAAATACCATGATTCATGATAAATGTACATGTGTACACGTAACTTATAGCATACATGTATAGCACCTGTTGGTGCCAATTTAGGCTTTTAAGCATTTGCATGTGTGGTGCGCCCTTCAAGTTCAAACAATCTTTAGCTCATCTCTGGAGTTGCGCAGAAGTTGCGTAAACAATTCAGACAGACAAAATGGTGGATTGTAACCCGTGGTATTTACAATTTGTGAATAATCAACGAGCAATAAAGAAATGGTTTGTAAGTGAAAACTGTGTTTGGTGTGTATGTTCTATGAATCCTAGGTACATACGATCTGTCTCAATAGGCCAATAATTCACTCGTCAGGGCGAACTTTTGGTAAAAACCCTACAAAACCCCGGGGGTTATACTTTTCTATTCTCTCGCCGGTCGGGCCACGTCACATCCATTCAACATGTTCAATGATTCATGCATTGGAGTGAAACAACTTAAATCACATATTTTTATTTGCAGAGAGTCGAACCTGGGTCCTGGCACAATAGTGTGATACAGAGTCTTAGCCAGAAATCAGAAACTACCCGTCCAAGCAGATACCAAAATTTGACCCTCAAATATAAAACAACTTGTGTATACCCATGGAAGGGTCACTGGAGTCAAATATGTCCTGATTTGGCCTTTACATGTCACTCTGAATTAGTCTCAAGTTCATAACCTTAAAATCATCTGTTTTAGAGCTATCACATCTGTAAAATCCATTAAATCCACCCGTCTAAAATAGATTAGCCCGTCTTAAAGACTGGTGGACGCATGGCTGGCTAAGACCTTGGTGTGATAGCTTGTGATACACTCCAGAGTTCAGTGAATGCGAATGTTGTTTTCACTCCAGTGCTATCAGCCGGTTCATGCCTGGATGTCCAACCGACAGAATAATAACCCCTGTTTAGAGGAGTAACTTCAATTTACTTACAAAAATTAACATCTTTCTAAGTATGTCTGGCTCAAGCGAGTCTCTCTCACAACTATAATATAGTAATGGTTGTTTTTTACTCATGTTCAAAACGTGACATGTACACACCAAATACAGCCCCTGAAATGGTCTACTTTTAGCGCACATCGACTCGAAACAGTTTAGTCATTGTTAAAAATGTGATCCCCAGCCCTTTGCTTACCTTCGGACGAATTTATTGCAGTCTCCATGTCGAAGAATGCCCGGTACTTGCCCGGTACAAACATAGAAATGGCCACATTACTTCAGTCCCGTTAATGAATATTTCTTCCGTACACCAATGGTTCCAACTGGGTTCCAACGTGGGCGTCACGATGATAGTCTCCTACACAATCAGATTATGTCGGCCTGACGCTCGTTGATCCTAACAAACCTGTGATAGCCACATACAGTCTGGCGGCTGGCCTGAGACTAATTTTATACACATGTGATGACGTACATATGTATTGAACTATCAGCCAATTGTACATGTAAGCCTTGTTTATGTCCATTTAGCTGCACTGCTCATGCATCATGCCGATCAGCGGCAAGTGACATGAAAGTATGAAACCAGCATTAGAGCCGCCATTTTGACAAGTGCGTTCTACTCGTGAAAAAAATTACCTTTTGTTGACGTTTATCAAACAACATTTTTGATAACGGGTCATACTAGGATTTCAATTTTTTTATTAATGAAGTTACATGTTGTTTTGAGGAATAACACAGGAAGTTTTGAGTTTTATTTCAACTGGTGGTGTAGGAAGGTGAGTAAATTTGTGATGAGGTTTTCTTGTTTCAACGATCCGATAGTAGGATACGAGACGTAGGCTAAAAAGGTCTTATGCATGCGCGGTGGTGTTCTTGAAATCATCTAGAAACGCTTAATTCCCTGGTATTGTTTCAGGCGGTCTTACTGAGTGAAGGTGCTTTCTAAGAAAGGGCAATCTTTTCTTGTTTTGTTTTTGTTTTGTTATTTTGATCGACATGATTGAGTTGCAATGAATATACATGCAAGTAGGCCTAATAATGAGGCTATAAAGCCTAATATAATATTGTTCTTGAATGCTCATTGCTGGTGGGTGTGTAAGAGGTTTTTATTTTGTTATACCATAATAAACATTCATATTACATGTACATACCCATAGGTTAGCATGTTCATAAAATTTTGAAATTTAATAAATTCATCTAAAATTGCTTTCATTGAAAGAGAATCATTTAACTTCAAAAATGAGGGGTCAATCATGTATGTAGGCCTACAATTGGCAATGTTATGAGGAAAAATATATATGCTCGCCTGAATGTCCCACATTATCAATGTCTTACATTTAAGTTAAAGTTACATGTGTGTATGTATTTTATGGCTAAATTTTTGAGCACGAAGGGCCATTTTACAAAAAATTTTCATGAAATGTGGCTTTCACTACTTGATACATTTGTAGTAATAGTATCAAATAGTATTCAAATACAGTTTTAATAAAATTCATGCTAGATTAGAGTTTTGAGGGTCAAAATTCAAATTTTCTTCATTTTCCTATTGGATTACACAGTTAAGACAGGATCTTGGTGCACAAGAAGCTTAATGAAGCCCGCCCTCACATGTTACAAATGTGATCATATCTATACTCTATAGGCTATACAGGCTGGGAAATAAGAAATAAGGCAGGGGCCAATTTGTAAAAAAATAGCCCCTGGGCCTTCTGATATTGATTTGTTGAAATTCGCGATATAATACACATTTTATGGCAAATGATTAAAAATTGATATTTAACAGTCATCAAAGTAAACTTTATAAGTCTAATGATATGTACTTAAAATGCATGTAGCTGGGAAGAAAAGCCGACGATCAATTGAAAATTTTGACCTCTCGTCACAGAAAGAAAAAGTGGTTAATTAATTCGGTAATCTCATTACCGGGAAGCTTTTACTGCCAGCGGGAAATCTAGGGCAACTTGGCCTGAAGTTGATGTGAATGGATAGCTTAACCCATAGAAAATATGTACGCAAATTGCCCAGGCAGAATTCTCAATCCTACTTCCAGGTTTGTCATGTTTGTGGTTCCCACCGACAGTTTTGATCAAGTATTACATAGTGCGTAATGGGATGAATGATATAACGGAAGCCAGCAAAAGCGTTACCGTTAGCCTCCACTCAGAGTCTTAGCCAGAAATCAGCAACCACCTGTCCAAGCAGATACCAAAATGTGACCCTCAAATATAAAACAACTTGTCTGTACCCATGGAAGGGTCACTGGGGTCAAATATGTCCTGATTTGGCCTTTACATGTCACTCTGAATTAGTCTGAAAGTTCATAACCTTAAAATCATCTGTTTTAGAGCTATCACATCTGTAAAATCCATTAAATCCACCTGTCTAAAATTAGATTAGGCCGTCTTAAAGACGGGTGGACGCATGGCTGGCTAAGACCTTGCCTCCACTACAGGGCCACAGGCCCTTCATTATTACTACGTAATTTAGCCAATAATTTGATGGTAGAGTCTAACTCAGTGTGCCTGTTATTGCAAGCGCTCCGAGCCTCCAAAACGCTAGTCTTAGTGCTGCTGGGCGATTCTACACGGGAACCAAGCCGCACTAGAAAGTGCATTCGCACGTGTTGATAGCAATTGTGCTGGGTTTCCCAATCACGGCGATCGGCACAAAAAGGCGCATGCGTACATTTAATTTCATACACGAGGTCGATGCATTTTTGTAGGGCGGTACTCAGGGCTGGAAAAAAAGTTCAACATGGGCGGAGCTAGAGTGGTAGACAAGTTCTGTTGCGAGTTGAATTTCCGAAACTGTCGTGGTATTATACTGGTTAAGTTATGACACTTTGATGGTTATACTTTGTGAGTAATTCATGTAACAAAGTGCTAATTGTGTTCATTTTTTAAGCTTATTTAGGCTCATTTATGACATTTAAAAAAAAATTTTACGTTCCCGGGAAACTTTGCATTTTTTACAGCCCTGCCTCTCGTATTGAAGATATGGATTTTTTCCCCCAAAACACCAACAAAAATGAAGTCTTTTTGGGAAAAAATTACATACGGTATCTTCAATATGAAAGGTCAAAATTTTCAATTGATTGTCTGCTTTTCATCCCAGCTACATACACTTTCAGTACATATCATTAGATTTATGAAGTTTACTTTGAGGACTGTTATTGTTAAATATCAAAAATTAAAAAAATATCAAATTTTAATAATTTGTCATAAAATTTGTATTATATCGTGAATTTCAAAAAATCTAAATTAGGCCAATATGATATCAGAAAGACATTCCTCATATTCAGAATGCAATTTGATATGTATGGTGTACTCTCAGCTCCCACAAAAACTATGTGAAAACATCGCTAAACGTTAATATCCCATTCCTTAACTGTATCTTTTGAGCACGATTTGCCCATTTTGGACAGTCTAAAATTTTGCTGAAGTGTAATTTTAGCAACATTTTTGATGCAATCGCATGTTGTGATCAGCTGTGTTTACTTCTGAACTTCCATTGCTTTACACAGTGTCATCATGCTTCAGCAAATCCTACTAGATTTTGAATGCAATGGTCTCTAGCCTAGAATGTGAAGCTATCGGTGAGCAAATTCTTGGCTAGACATCTCGAGCAAGCCGGCCCCCACTTATTCCCCAGCCTGCATACATACACGATATCCCAGCGCACATGATTGGTCGAGAGCCGGGCTTAAACAATGTTTCATACATATACATACACGCTATGTAACAGTGCGTGTGATTGGTCGAGCGCTGGGCATAAACAGCGTTTATGCCTGGTGCCCCGGATGTGAGATGGCCGGGTAGGGAAAATGATGGAAAATCATGTGTTTTAATTATGTTACTTGTAATTTTTTGTTAATATTTTGATGAAATAAGAAGCACAAAATGTTCTGGTAATGTGTGAACGGGGTTCATTCACATATTTTCATGACTAAACGGTTGTTTATGCCCTCGGGTGCATAAACAACCGTTGTTATGCCATCATGAAAATAGAATGAACCCCGTTCATACATACCTTGCCAGAACATTTTGTGATTCTTATTTCATCAAAATAATAACAAAAAATTGCAAGTAACATTATTCAAAAACACGATTTTCCTTCATTTTCCCTACCCGGCGATCTCACATCCGGGACACCGGGCATAAATGCTGTTTATGCCTGGCTCTCGACCAATCATGCCGCATCACACGTGCTGTTACAATGTATATAGCGTGTATGTATGAATCCCTAATTAATGCTCGGTGTCACAGATTTGAGATGGCTGGATTGGGAAAATGGCGATCTTTATATAGGGACTAAATTATTACTTTTGCATTACCGTAAGGTTTACTTTTGCATTAAGGTTTACTTTTGCACCAAGGTTAAGCAGTTGCCAAACACTTTGAAATCAAGGTTTAATGTATTGGAAGGGGAACAGGTTACTCGAGAACTCTAGCTTAGAATTTGCACACGATAGTTATGCATTCGATGCTAGAGTGCATTGCTATCGGCTTTTTCGGTCGGACAACGGTGCAATTTTTTGCAACAGAGGTTATTATTCTGTTAATGTTGCAATTTGGTTGAAAGTTATTTTGATAAATTAACTGTATCTTTTGAGCAAGATTTGCCTATTTTGGACAGTCTAAAATTTTGTTGAAGTGTAAGTGTAGCAACATTTTTGATACGATCGCCTGTCGTGATCGGCTGTGTTTACTTCTGAACTTCCATTGCTCTACACGGTGCGGTGTAATGCTTCAGCGAATCCGACTAGATTTTGAATGCATTAATCTCTTGCATAGGGAATCGCAGCATAACCTCAGTGGCTACAGGTCGGTGATCGTCTGCGTTTCTTCTTTCCCTTCCGATAGCAAAAAAACCTTGTGTTCAGTTATGGTTAACCTTGATAAGAAAGTTTAATTTGATAAATTCGTAATTCATACATATACCAAAACATTTCCTGTTAAAATCATTACATAAGGCCTAAAAAAATTGTTTGATTGGCATAACATAAAAAAAAATTAGGGTAGGGTTAAAGCTGTAAATTGTGTTTAATAAAGGCCTTGGATCTTTTTTTCTTCTTTTAGTTAATTAAATTTTTTGTTTACCTTTTTTTATTGTGTTTTTGCAAAAAAATTAAAAAGTAGAGTCGGGTCTAATTTTAGGGTAGGTCGGGTTACGCCAATAAAACAATTTTTTTAGGCCCAAGCTTAAATGATGAACTATGTACTTAGGAACGATGACTTCCAGTTCACTTCTGGGGTTACGATCAGACTTTCGCCAACTACTGATGCCATTAGTTTTTAGATTTTTAGTTGATTCCGATTTTGCGTTTGTGAGTTATGCATGATGTGTATTCACTGCTACCTACTTGGAATTTCGTACTGATGTACCAGAACTTAATTCAAATTTCGCACAAAAAAATTTTTTTGCACATAAACATTATGTAGCCAGAGGTTTCCAGTGGTATAAAAATCTCTACTGTATTACAATGTTTGAAATATATTTTCTGAGCGACAATTGTACACCATACATTGTTGGATGCATTCCATAGTGGCGTATGGTGATTTTTGGTCATTTAAAAAAAAAATTGGCACATATGTTTTAATGATGTTCTCTTTCATTTTGCTAAGTTTCAGCAGTCAAAATTAGCTAATTAATTAATAATTAATTTGGCGTATCGTTACAAAGTGAAATTTTGTGTTTTCCAATTTCCATAGTGGACCACTCGCTGCTTTTTATACACATTTTATAATAGTAAACAAACTACGAAATATCGGCAAAAATGAAAAACATTGCATGTCATAGTGGTGTACATCTCGCTGCATTCCATAGTGACGTATCGGACCTATACGCCACTATGGAATGAAGCCAATGAACAGTAACGCCATAGAGATTACACGGCGACCAAGGTGGCATAAGGTTGGCGTTAGGTTAGACCAGTAAATAATGTTTCTTGATTTCTTTTGAAAAATAAAATTTTCCATAAATTTAGAGAATAAAGGTATTGTTTTTAGCCACTGGAGTGCATCTATCGTCTCCTATAACACGAGCGACATAATTTTTTAATAAAACAATGAAGCAGAGCCGAGCTGTTTTACGCCAAAAATAATGATGTCGCCCGTGTTATATGAGACGATAGAAGCACGTCTGCACGACAGGCTAAAAATAATACCTTTATTCTCATTCTTAAACACTTCAATTCAAATAAAAATATCATAAGTATTACAAATTTTAATCAAATTAAATTCTACATTTTACAAGGAATTACCTAGGGCTTAAAATCGATCAGTCCCGGTGTTGCTGCGCCTCCGATTGGTTCAAATAGCGAGTACGCGTATCGCGTCGATGCACACGCGCTGACCCGTGTGATATTGTGTCATATCACATGGGTAAGAACCAATAAGATTGTAGGAACGTTCTCAAGTGTTTAAGAATACCAAATATAATGAATATCTGATTTACACGACTCGATTTTAAATTGGCAATTCTTCAATCCTGATTTTCTCGAAAAGTTATTTATTCGCAGTGCCCCACTAGCCACTACAGAATACAGCCGACGACATGTACAACTTCAAAACATATTTGATAAAATGGTAAACAATACACACATGTTGGGATCATGTGACCATGGCAATTTTTTGGTTTCTTCTCTGTATCACCCCTGTAATGTCAGTTTCCATTGGCATTTTACGGATAATTTCTCCGGCATTATCCTTCATCAAGAAGGACAAATTCCAGCGAAACTCACCGCCATTAGCTGGCTAATGTCAGAGAACATCAGTTTCTCTTAGCTGATATATACATGTTTTCAGAAAATGGGTCCCAACAAAAACATGCTATTACTAGTCTTACATGTACTTTGTTTGAAGTGTTTACATTCATCTTCTCCAGAAAAACTTTCCCATGAGCCAGGTTCATTACATTTTAAAACTTAATTGTAACAATACAGTTTCAATACATTTTGTTTTGTTTCAAAGTTGTTTGAAAGCATAATAGAAACCCAAGTTGAAATTACAACCCTTCTGGCGATTATCTACATGTATAGATAAATAAAACAAGTGACGTCATTGTAGGATGTTATATGTAGGAGAAGAAGCATTTTAGCTGAAATCACATTTTTGGCCTATTTGACCCCTCTGTGACCTGTCTGAGCTAGAGCAAAAAGTGCCAGAAAATTGCCAGAAAGAAAGATCGGATAGCATTACAGTACCTAGCTGGGGGGTGTAAACCCCCAGCTAGGTAAGGAAGGTGTACACAAATTTTGTCTTCCTCTCACAGCAAGACCATGTTATAGTTCTACTCCAAAAGTGGAACACTTGAAATTTTGTGAAGTGGGGAAATATTTATCAGTATTACATTACATACCGTACCCAGTATTATTTTACATTTCAAATGTCGCACCTGAAGTAAAGTGACATACATGTACGGTCACAACTTTCAACATGGTAGTCTGGGGGCGGGAGGATATTGAGGGAAAATTCTACAATACAAATAAGTTCTTTGGGGAAAGATTATGAATTCTAAAAATTTGGTATTTTCAGCTATCATAAATATCACTGGATAAATAATTTACACCAAAACACCAACCATCATCACTCCCGTTTACTAACCGCTCACATTTCCTCAACTGGGGGGCTTCGCTTGTGTTTGAATAACTTATGTTTGAATAACTTATGTTATTAGGAATTGTATGCATGTGTAAAGGTCATTGTACTGCATTCATGTATGTACAACATATTACATGTTATATTGATAGTTATTTAAGCTTTGGTTCCAACCACAACCATTTTTAATCCTGCCTTTAAATTTTCAGATGGTATTTCAACAACCAGCTAGACTGAGTCTACATTTGGTTATTGACCTTTGACTTATTGACTGTAACTAAACTGTGTATTACTGCAACACGTTGAATGATGGCATAATTCATGTAAAATTCATTTAGCTTGGTCACACAGCATGTACCAAGTCTCCGACTACTGAGTTTGATAGAGCTCAGGAATGCTAAATTATCAGCATTTTTTTGAGAAATTTTAAAACAGTTATAACTGTTTTACATGCGTACATAGTTAAAGTGTAGTTATGAATATTCCTCTTCTTTTTTTTTTTTTTGAAGCAAAAAATTTAAGTTCAGCCAAAGATATTTACTGCACAATAAAACTAGACCAAGAGGAAGTTTACAAAACAGAGGTGAAGGAAAAAACTCAAAGGTATGTATGGATCATGCCCGGATCATGCTGGCCAGTTTTACATTTTTTATCAAAACAAATTTTTAAGTCATTTTAAATGTGCAGTAAGGTTGGTATAAATAGTTGAAAAAAATGTGATGTAAAATCCCAAAGGCAAGTGGTGTTCGACCCCTTGGGCTTTGCCAAGGTGCTACCCTTAGACCTCTTGCATAATCTTCAGAATATTTTCAGGGCATCTTTCTGGTATTATAACTTAATGAGAATAACTGAGAGTCTTACAAATATAAATATAGGCCCTGCCGTAGACTGTCATCCATATTGTCACCTTTCTATGATTTTTGCCTTTTGTCATTTTGTGTAATTTTCAATTTTGAGAACAAAGTACAAAATGTGGTTTAAACATTCATCAGTTAAGTAATCACCCTAATAATTATTTCTGATTAAATTCCCATTTGTTCTTGTGCAAAGATCTTGGTGAATAATTATGTTTAAATGCATGCGTGAAGCACATTATTGACCCGTTCTGACAAAACCAGGAACAAGTCGCATTTTGGACATTTCATAAAAAATAAAAGCACTAGATAAGGGACCGTTCACAAACACTTGTTGGGAGGGGCTGATGCAAAAAAAATTATTGCGAACATTTTTCGGGCCTCCCTTTACAGACCTCAACAATTTCAGGGCCCCCCTTTTTGACACGAACAATTATGGCTCAACCCCATAGAAAAGCATATAAACTCAATTTTCCCAGGAACGTTTGTGGTCATTTTTTTCAGGGCTCCCCCTTAGGAGGGTCAAAACAAAATGCATCGGCCCCCCTAATAATCTTTAAAATGATAACAAAATTATATAAATAGCATCAATACTTTTCAAGATGGATAATTTTGTAAATGATACCTTGATATTTTTGCCAAATTGCTTTTCTGAATGGGCCAATTAGTTTCCTGCCTTGCACAGGATTGAATAGGGATTATCATAGTTCAACTGTAATTTATTGATTATAAGTACTTTTAAGGATTCAAAAGTCCACTTAGTCCCACAGTCGAATTCCATGAAATTAAGAATCACAAAAGTTTTTTTTTTATGGGAATGTCATCTTTAATGGCCTATAACTCAAAAATGTGTCTAACGACTTGTTCCTGGTTTTGTTGGAGCTGGTAACATTTTGTACTTTGTTCTCAAAATGGCAAAAAAATGACATGGGCAGTTATTGTAGCAGGCTGATGGGACGATATGTATTGTTGAGGATTATAAGGAAGTTGTTCAACTTGATACAGTGTTTAGTACATGTACAAGTCCAGACTTGTAGGAAGATGGATGCACAGACTGAGCTCGTCATCCTAGGTTCGAAACAAACAAAGATATGTGAGGGAGTTAAATAGCTGCCATTATATCCAATGCAATGAGATCTGTTCCCGGGGATCTGTTCCCTCTTCTACCCAGTACACATGTTTACATGTTGCCTAGGAACTAGTTCCATTTGTACATGTAGACGCTATACTATGATCAGCTCTTAATAGGCGGGAATTATTTGGTTTTTGTTACTGCGCGAGTCAATAAAGTTCCAACTTACGCACGCGTAAATTCACAAAAGCACACATCATTCACGCAAAGCGCAGTTCGCGTAGGTGCTGCGCCTAGCTGTGTGTACGCCATTCTGTATCAATCCACAATGTTATGAGTCCCGCATATTAAGAGCTGATCAGAGTATAAGTCCATCGAATATCACATATAGGGCATTGAGTCAGTGCTAGTCTAACTCTCTGCAATATGAAATTATCTCTGTACTTTTGATGGGATATAATAATATCATTGTTCTTGTAAAGAGCCAAAAGTAAAATGAAATGAAGAAAAATTAACAATTGACCATATTGTAACATAAATGAATCGCAAGAGTTGCTCCCAAATTCAGGAATTCAAATTTGTCAAGAATCAAGAATCTGGATTCTCGACACAACTGATTTCCCTAACACTTTTGGTTTGCTCATGGATTCAAAGTTGATGTTTCTAAATGTGTGCCTATTCTGCATAATTATATTAAGTTACAACACATTGGCAATTCTCACTTCATTCTTGCTAGATGAGTCGGTGAGAATCAATCGGTGCTTAGATAGGGGGAAGGGGATCAATTCTGGATCAACTGTCAAGATTCATTTGTCTCATAATGGTCAATTGTTATTTTTTCATTTCATTTATTTTTGGTTTGATGAAATACCATCAAAAGTAAACGTACACTTCCCGACCGCCATTCTGGAGGGTGCCTAAATTGTCAGATATATACCAGGAAATAGGCGATAAATAACATAAATACCCTCTTATTTGGTATATTTTCTGACTGGCCACAATGCTAGCTATTGTGTGTACCCTTGCCTACATACACAAATGTATGGTGGAAATGTAACAGATTCTGTAGCAGTTGGAAAACTTTTGAGCATTTTGAATTCCATATAATTTGTCTCCTATAGTAGTAACTTCTGTGCAAACCCGACTACCTAATTAGATAGAAAATATTCTGCTCGTAATGAAGGTGAATATAGCATTTTTGTACGGTCACGCATAAAAAAGTTACGCACAAAATAATTTTTTGTCATCAAATAAAACTATTTTCCCAAAGATGTACAATTATGCTATATTCAGTTTTACAATCTAGACCCTCAGAGCAAAATCCTGTGCAAAAAGCAGACAATTTGGTTGTGTAGTTTAGGAAATACAGGCCTTTGAAGGTCAAAATTGGCACATAATAGCGCCCTTAACGGTGAAAATCACATATATTTACCTTCAAAGTCCTGGCAAAAGAGTTATTTTTGTGATTTCAGCCATTTTAAAAATGTTGTAAAGAAGCAAATATAGCAATTATGACCCTGGATTTTTAATATTTGCATAAATGAACATTAAATTTAAACAAAAACAATACATCTCGTGCCTTCTTTGGCTTTATTCCCACAATTAATCTTTATTACGTCTTGTTTCATGCAAAGTGCGATGGATTTTATAGTTCCTGGAATTTGTCTGCTGCATATATGTACGTAAGTCATATGTATATGGCAGCTTCATTATGTTTTGATATGCATATGTCCTTGTGTATATATACATGTATGACATGCTAGGTGTGTCAATATTTGTGAATAGCAATCCTTATCATCGGAAATAGACAGGAAGTACTACCGATTGAAATATTAGTAAGTGTTGGCCACAATTTTATTCCTGAATTTCTATCTGAAGTTCGGTTTGTTATACCCATTGGATACATATGTGATACCACATAGGGCTTAAAATACATCTTTTGATTATGCAGGCTCAGAAATCCGACGTGAATCCGCGAATCGATTCGCGCAAAGATTCTCGTAAAACATCAACCGGGTGAATCCATATGGATTCGCTTCTAGTGCATTGGCAGTATACAGAAATAAAAAAATATGTACCCAGTTTTAGTCCTGGTTTGACTATTTATACTTCATTATTAAAGCAACTGAACCCCCAAAATGACGAATTATGGTATAATTTACTTAAATCATTAATAATTTGTACAATAATACTGATTTGAGAGGGCATTTTAACAGCAAAAACAGCCATCGGTTGCGTGCCGATGTTTCGTTTTGCCAGAGCCGCCATCTTGGATGACTAAATCAGACTGTCATAACCATATAAGGGCAGTATTTAGATTCGTGCGAATCAGGGATTTCGCAAAATTCTCTTGCGAGAATCTAAATGGATTCGCCCGCACATATTGGCTAGCTATTTTGAACATATTCTGATGACATTCAGCCCTGGAGCATACTTTTTGCCAATATTTACAAATATATGTGAAATTTGGGGTGAAATGTTGCTTTTAAAGGGTACTACACCCCTCGATAAATTTGTGTCTATTTTTGCATTTTCCTCAAAACTAATAACACAGTGGTAACAAAAGTTATGTATATTATAGGGGCAAGGAATCCAATTACTACACTGGAATTTCAGTGACCCAAGACAAGCGGTTCGTTATTTATGATAAGAAAAGAGGTACCGCAAGAATGTACCTCATTTCGATCATATATACTGAACCACTTGTCTTGAATCACTGAAATTCCAGTGTAGTAATTGGATTCCTTGCCCCAATAATATACATAACTTTTGTTACCAGTGTGTTATTATTTTTGAGAAAATGCAAAATAGTCACAAATTTACCACAGAGTGTAGTACCCTTAATTAGCCCCATGTGTTTTGGGTCCTGATACCACGGATCTGTGGTGATAACATCAAAGAAAACAACAGGAAAGGAAGTATGTTGGGTAAAAGAAATGGAACACTTTGAGCTACTTTGGTGTAAAGAACTGTAAACCATTACTACCCCTGTCTCCCATGCAATGTTGAGAAATGTTAATGTCTTCAGCAGTTATCCAATGTGTTCCAACATTGATAGATGGCGGAGAGGTGAAGGGTAAATTCTAGATATTTATTGTGTTCCTGAACACAACATACGTCATTTCAGTGATCATCATCATAACAAATTCTGCACAGAATTTCTACAAAGTTTGCCAAGTGTACAAACTACTTTTTTTCAAGATTGTAGATGAGACGGATATTGGATGAAAAGATGATAGAGGGTGGTTATTGAACTGAAGGCCTATAGTCTAGATAATAACATCACAGCTCTTCTCCATCTGACTCATTAGCTCAGTTGGTAGAGCATCGGTCCGGTGATCCGAAGGTCCCAGGTTCAAATCCTGGATGGTCGGTGAAATTTTTCACTGGCTGTCATTTATGTATGTGGAGACTTGTGTTAAAAACCTTTCTCATAAAGATTGTAGATAATACAAAATACCTGTAACTGATTATAATTAAGATTCAGTATTTGATTTAACCGAGTTATAAGATAATAATAAAAAGAAACACAAAGTGGGATAGAATTACAAAAAAAAAATATTATGTATTGTCAGCATAGTCATTTTATTTCACTTCCAGGGGGAAAATATATAATTACTGAAATGTTTTTAAACATTAAAACAAACATTTTAAACAAAGTTTGGTGTTTGTCATTTTTTGCATGTCTTTGCTGATTTTGAATAATTTATAACTCCGCCCTTTTTTTAAATTCATGATTTTGAATTTCTTACACTTCCAGAGACCATAAAAAAGAATATTTTTACTTTTTCACTGTAACTGTGTTGATTGAGAAAATTGATGTTCGGCAAAAGTTTTATGTTTTTACAGATCTCATATCAATAATATTATGAATACAGTTTGTCCACTCTGAAGTACAAAGTGACAATGCGCGCGTTAACAGCGCATAGTGCCGCGTCTCTGCTGCAGGTATGCGTGCCTTCAAAGTCGGCACAATGTGTGCATCCGCATCTGTACTTTGTACTTCAGAGTAGACTGACTGTAGTAGGTTATATGTATTTGTGGCATTCAACTTTATTAATCTTTAAATGTCAAATTTCCACCTTGAAATTTTCAGTCCATTTTGGTCCGAGGAGTACACATTTGATGTGCCGAGAGAGTTCCGCACATTATCCTTCTATGTGTATGAGAAAGACTGGCTGAAGCGATCAAATAGCAGTATCGTAGGAAAAGTAGCATTACGGAGAGATGAACTGCACAGGTTACAGAATAAAGATCAATGGTTCCCATTGCGACCTGTTGACTCAGACTCAGAAGTACAGGTAAGAACCATTGAAGTTGCAATCCATACACCTGCTATGGAAGACATGACCTTAATCCCCAGGGGGGTACTTAGTACAAATGACCATACAGGGACGTGCCGCTAATTTTCGGCCTTTTGGTATATCTTTTTCTAATCCAATTTTGGTATATGAATGGGTCCTTTTTTCAAAGTTTTTTAAATTTTTTCAAAAAATAGCCCAATTTTGCCTCAATCTAACCAAAATTTTGAAATTTTCCAAAGACAATTTTGGCCGAAAATTTTGACTTTTGGTATATCAATGGGTCCAAATTTGTATATTTATGGGTTCACTTTCAAATTCTCAGCAGCACGTCCCTACCAAAATCAAACTTGAGTACCCCCCGGGCCTAAAATCTCCCACACAGGGGTGTAGATTTCCAATAGGTAATCCCATTTGAATTTCACATTCCCTGTGTGGAAGTTTAAGGCTATGTCTTCCATGGGGGTGTATGGATTTCAAATGGAATAGCCCAAAATGTATGAACATCATAATGGTTTGGTTGACGTGGAGTTCAGTTTAGTAGTGATGGCTGTGCTTTTACTGTGTTGAGCCGTAAGCATGCTGACAACTGCTTGTTGTATGTGTGTATTCGCTCTGTGGGAATAGGTTAGCAGTGCGCGATTCAACATTACAATTAGTGAAATATGCTCCTACTTCACTACCACACTCAAAGTGAAACAAATTATAGAGTGTAATATAATACCCCGGGGGGGGGGGACTTGGATTATTTTTCGACGGGGAAGTGCGGCCCGAGCTTCCGAACCCATACCCATTTCTAAGGGTAATTTTACCGAAAATAGGGAACCATATCTAAGGATTTTCAGTAAATAAGGACCCATATCTAAGGATTTGAGCTTGAAAATAGTAAAAGCAACATGTTTCCTGCATGTTTTTAATGCATACCATGGAAAATCTAAAATGGTGACCCATGTTTAAGGATTTTTTGTGGAAAACCTACCCATTTGGGCATCACATCCCCGTATAGCGTTTGTACTTGAGTCAATGTGGACCATCATTATCCTTTAAACTCATTTTTCTCAGAATGGCCAAAATGGAGGTACGTCTTTGTGTCAATGACCCCTCGACATAAGTTTACTAGCGAGAATTAGATTTGACTTGTGGATGGACCCAGTTAGGGGAGAGTTGTCAAAGATATGGCCAAAAATGTAGCTTTAGTGTGTGTAAGTGTAACTTGCTATTAATATTTTTAATTAATTAATTGGATTTGATACAGCTACATAATGCTTTACAAATCTGTTTCGTAAGGCCACAGGGCCTCACTCCTCAGAAGCACATAACCATATTAATTATTTCGCTCCCATTTTTGGTTGAGCACTTTACCTTTGGATGATTTCAACCATCTTGGATGTATATCTTGGATTTATCTATTTATTAATATTTTTATGTACATGTGTATCATAATGAGGCAGTAACATTATTTGTTTTTTTCTCTCTCTCTACAGGGTCAGGTACAAGTGGAAATCAAACTGGTAGAAGTTGTATCAGAATCGGGACAGCCAACTATCTCTTTACTAGTACAGTAAGTGTCATAAGTTGAATAATGACAGTATAATCTAACAATGACAACATTTTGATGCTTAAATGAGAAGATGCTTAAATTAAAGTACTCGCCATATTGGGACCTAATTAGCATCCTGGGTACTAAAATCAGGCATGGGGAGAGGGGAGGTGTGTGGAGTCCAAATTTGGAATTTACACACATAATCAATTGAAAAATACAGTGCATCTGAAGCAAGATCATAATCTTAGTCGAAAATGAAAGATGTTAATTGCATGGACAAAAAAGATAACAGACCACGTCCAAGCAGTCATCGTCTCAGCATCACCCGAAAATGAGGGCCAATTATTCCATGAAATGCATATTTTTACGGACTACCGCGCGTATATGTGAAGGCACACAACGCTGATGTGATTGTTAGACACGGCACGATCGGCCCTCATTAATATGCGAGAATTCACAGCTAAATGCACGGGGACTTTGACAGTTGATACATGGTATGTAGTAGTCTGTGGTTATTTGTATTTCGACATTTGTTTCGACAGGTGCATTGATAGAGGGCGCTTTAGACAGCTGTCATTTGAAAATGGGGGTGCTTGTTAGGTTAAATATGGTACATTCTTTTATAGGCACTATTTATACTTTTATTCTTGTGAGGTTTTTGGAAACCATAATCAGATCAGTAGTAAATACAAACAGTTGATACTGAGGAAAATCATTAACAAGGGAATATTCTATTTGCAAATATGTTTTAGGAGTTTATAAGATAGCATGAAAAAGATTCTTGATTCCATGTATTAACCAGCCAGCTCTTTTATGACCAAGCAAAGATTACGATTTCTCTCTGTGTGAAATTCAATGCTGATGGTGTTCACACGGTCATAAAATTTTTGAGAATCGATGTGCTTGAGAATTGTGATTCCAATCCCATAATGTATGTCCATAGGATTCAATTTAAAGCCTGCAATTCCCAAGTTTCGCCGTTGTTCCTGATAACATCAGCTGTGGAATTACAATCGCAAAATGGTAGCTCTTAAGGATCTTTCATTGGAATCGTGAAATCTCTTGAATTTCTTGGGGATAAATTTGGGGGCAATATTAGGCATTGGAATCCTGAAGACGGATCTCCCCAAGTGTTTGTTCAAGACCCATGTTGCTTTTAAAGCAAAAAGACCTCAGTGTGGACATGCCTCATTACCTCTCTCTAAAATTGATCCCAAATTGTGGTTTATTTTACTGATAACAAACATCTTGTATTCTGATCATGCAACATATTGACGGGTTATTGCCCTATATGAAATAGCTGCCCTATAGACAATTGACAATTATCTGCATTCTATATTGTACATGTAATAACACATGGCAGCTATTGCATTGTTAACCTCCGTGATATGTTATGGGATCAGTATTTTCCAGGAAAGATATGATTGTGAAGGAATCTAAACATTCAATCATTATTACGTATTTTGAACTTACTGAACTTGGTTTTAGATATTTTAGTTTTGGTTATAATTGAACTATTTTGAGGTACGAGTTATTCCATTTAAAAAATACCCCCTCTGAAAGAAGAGTTTTGAAATTCCAAATTCAATAGTAAAAAACATACAAAATCCAACAATTTTCATCTAAAAATGGCGGAAAAGGAGGGTTGGAAGATTTTGGAATTCCAAATAAGGTGTTCCAATTAGGACCCAAATTGTGTACAATCTAACTGGATAAACATAATTTTTCACCAGGTTCGCCGTTGCAAATAATAAAGGAGACAAGTAGAAAAAGTGATCCCGCCTGGGAATCGAACCCAGTACCTCGGGTTTAATTCTCGTCGATCATGCCACTGTTTTTCCATGTAATCTAACTGGGTATAATCATATTCCATGTTGTCTGCTGGATTTGAACATAAAATGCACACAAACTTCCACTTGTATTGACCTTAAAGTTCACTTGGAAATGAAATAAACACAGCACAAGAAATAAGTCCCCCTCTCAAAATTTCATCATAACATTGTAAAGTTTCGTTTTGTACCAATAAAACTAACTTTGAAATAATTATATGACTGTTTACTAAGTGTTGTGTGAAAATGAAAGATGTCCATGACTTCAGGACTGAATGAGCCCAAATTTTAGACAAAAACTGACCTTTTCAAAAGTCACAAAGTAGGCCTATGCTTGTCACGAAAGTTGATTCATGACTTGTTACTATGGAAAACCCTTGTGGTTGAGTGCAGTTTATAATCCTCACCATGTGAACATTTGTGTATCGATTCTTTATCATTCAGCCATGCAAATCCCCTCCTTGCTGCAGAGTTCAGCACAGTGAGTTGTAAGATGGCTAGTCCCATTCCTTGTACAATACATCTTGCAGTTAACAAGCATAGGCCTACTTTGTGACTTTTGGAAAGGGCAGTTTGAGGGCAGTTGAGAGGGGGACTTATTTCTTGTGATGTGTTTAGCAGGGACATCTTCCATAAGAGTGTTTATGGAGCTAACAGGCAACACAGGTATTCAATTAAAGAACTAATGTTTTAATTCTTACTGTGTCTTTGTGTACAGGTGCTTAGAGGGCAACGGTTTAACTATAGTGCAGGGAAGATGTGATCCATATGCAAATGTAACTCTTTGTTCAATAACAAGGTAAATTGATATATCCAAGGGATGATTTAGCAAAGATGAATGTAAGTTGCTGAATTGTTTAGAGATGTGGGCTGTGCATCGAGTGTACAGGAGTGTGAACACAGGAGTGATACGCTGATCAGTTGTCACAGTTGTCCACTAAACATTGAGTGGGTAGAAGGGGCAGAAACTATGCACTCGATGATCACTATCACATACCTGGAACAATTAGGAAATTTACTAGAATTCATGTACAGTCCAGTAGGCGAATAATCCTAGTTTGCCATTGGGCTTTCATTCAAGGCTTTACACAAGCATGTAAGTGGTGAACTCTTTTGTATGGAAAACCTGAAAATGGTAAAAAAAAGGCAGCATCAAATAGGCCAAGAGTACCATAAATTGAGTTACAATTAATCAGGTTTAAGCAAGAAGGTTTTTTTAGTTCAATAAATACACAAAGTGTAATGCCGTCTCGCTGTGCTTGTCTATAAATAATATTATTGCTGTCAGTAATGCATGCTCTTTTTAGAAACTATAAATTTTTCATCAGTTAAGAAGTTTCGTGCACAATTTTTGATCTGGTTTATAATCCCACCCCTGAATTTTAGTCATAATTCAATTAAAATGGGGTAGAACTATTATACCAGGGTCAGTACTATAATGGTAATAATTTCTTTTTGTATCCTTGATTATTATTTCAGAAATGATACAAAAAGAACCAAAGTGAGAAAGAAAACAGTGAATCCTCAGTTTGATGAAAGTTTTACATTTGAGGTAAGGTCATTTCATTTCATGATTTTGTTTGCTACTTCTTTCATATTCATAACCTCAGCATATCAATCCATATATGTGTATAGATGATAAACATGAGGTTATTGATATCCACTAGTGACCATTGCATGTGACATAGCGAAAAACTATGCAGTGCAATGACTTCCGCATGCGTATATCCTATGCAATGGAACAGTTCACACAACTACCATATTTGCACATTGTGATGCTGTGGTAAGCTTGTTCGATTTTTTGAAGGGCAAAATGCAAATTGTGATTGAAACTGCTTATATTTATAAATTTAAAAAATAAAAATTGTACTGTTTTGTAAAAAGAGGAAAAAGGTGAGGGTTATGAATTTGGTTGATAACTTTGCATCAGTTATATTTCTGGTGATATGAAAAATATAAACATTTTACTGCTTAGGCCTACGCCCATCGGAATATTCCTCGGTTCCAAAGGCAACATGTTTTGATTTTTCACAATACCTCCAAAGAACTGATGCACAGTTATCAACCTATAATTAAAATCAAGGCATGTTGTTTACTGTACACAGTTTCCAATGAAATAGTTACAATTTAGTTGTGTCCTTTGTGTAAGATGTGTCAGTTGATCAGGACTCACTAATGATTTTCTGTTATGTTGCGACCCGATCACCTGGTCTTCATCAGACTGTGCAGAAACTTGACTTGTGTTTTCGTTGTGTGATGGTAAATCTTGCCAATTACCATCACATTTGCAGTCTGATGTAGCCTGATCAGGTAGCAATGTAACTGAAAATCGTTGGTGAATTTTGACTTTCTTATTCACTTTTCATAGTATACCTTTCATTGAGAAAGTATCCTACTGGTTTTTTTTTACAGCTGACAGCTGTGCTGTCAAATTGTTGGAAGATTGATTTTCTAGTTACATAGAGAAACAAATGAGGTTATAAGATGTGATTCTACTATGCAGTGTGGGGATTCCCTCTTCCCAATGTCTACAAACATATTTAGCATTGTCTACAATGGCTGTATATATCCCCTCTGTCATAGTAGAAAGCCTTATTGTGAACTTGTTACACACATTTGACCAAAATATGCACATATACACCCACACATAATTTGTTTTTCTCAAATGTTTATGATACAACAATAAGATATTCCTACTGCAGAAATGATACCCTTTTAATGTTAAATGTAATAAGTCAATAGTTTTATGTTTACATGTTTAATATTTGTTTTACATGTGCAGTTGTCAAAGGGTGTAAATGAAAGACATCAGTTTAGTCCAGTAGATGAAGAACTTTGCAATTTAGAGTTAAGGTAAGTTGCGGCTTGCATTATGCATACTTTTATGGATTTATTATGTACTGTAAATTATATGGTGAGGGTATGTGAATGAGTTTTGCTTGGGGGTAGGGCTAAATAACATAAAAAGATAATATGAAATACTGAGAGAGGGATCCAGATGAAAATATTGAGCACCACAATTTTAAAGATGCTTGCATTTGTGTGGGCAGATGCTGGCCCCCTAAAGAACGAGGAATCAGGGAGAATGGCTGTGGTCATATTTGTTGATTTTATGTGTTGATTTCTCAATGTTATGAAAACTGCAATATATTGCTATGTTGCCATGTAACCCTATTGTGAATGTGAAGGAAATTCTTTCAAATTTCATAGTGAATAATATGATATAATGTTTTGCATGTAATTTAAACACATATATGCCATTTACTATGTGAAACACACAAAGCATAAAGCAAAACCTGCAGCACCTTAGTCAAGAATCACAATGTATGGAGATATGTTTTAGACAACCTGCTCTGCTGTCAGTACTTGTGATCAGTGCAGAACATTATGGAATGTCCAACTGAGATGTAATGCGTAAGAATTTATGACTGCATTAATTACAGAATATCGTTATGGAATTCATGGAGTTCTCTTGGAGGAGATGTGTTTATTGGGGAGGTACGGATACCTATAGGTGCAATAGATTTGGCTGCAGACAGACCGCATAAAGCATGGTGAGTATGGAGGACATGGGTGGAATAAATAGAACAGGCTTGCAAAGGTTTCATGAAAATATATTTTTGTGATCCAATGTGTGGGGTTGGGTGTGTTTGTAAAAACTTACAAACTAGAATACACACTTGAAAATTCAAAGATAACAGAGGACGCTCAGCAAATTAAGATGTCCACGGTTCCCTCTACCCATCAGTAGATAGTGAAAAGTCAAGTGGGGCCACAATTCTCGCATTTCGCAATCTATGTGCCCCCATTCGGTTTAAATGTGACAGTCGTCATAGCGCGTTGAATTGTGGGAAATTGGTCGACAAGCCAGACCCAGAAGTAGATATCATCAAGTACTTGCATGTAATTTTGCATTCAGTTGTCACAAATAAGCCGTAACACAGGAACATTATGTGTTTAAATGTCAATATAATTATGTTACATGCGAATGCACACTAAACAGCAGTTTACAATAATTGTATTAGATCCATTAGATCCACGGAATCCTTGGTGGAGCCATTTTCAGCATTATTATCACACTCGCTTAAAAATCCAATGGTGGCTAGCAAGGCGATGTCAACGCTAGAGGTCAAAAATTGGACTAGCAAGAGCAACTGTTGGTGGCGCATTGTATTGTGAAATGCGAGAATCTAGAGCTCAGCTTCCTGTCTTTGTCGGTTCACCTCATTGTGTCATCATAGCTGCATTAAAATCTGCACTTCACTGCCTTGAGATCCCCTTGTTTGCTGCAAGTCACACATTATAAATCCTTGGATTTATTTATTATATTTTGCAGGTACTTCTTGCAGCCAAGAGAATCCAACAAAAGCAACAATAAAAGTGACATTGGTTCACTGCGAGTGAGGATTAATTACACAGAGGACCATGTGTTCCCCTCACAGTACTATGAACAACTCAGGGATATCATGTTGGAGTCAGTCAAAGTTGAGGTAAGGAAAGGGCAGATTGTCACGTCTCTAGAAAGAATTCAAATTTCTGTTGTTTTTAGCTTTTTCAATGGGCACAGTGTGTCATCCTGCTGTTTCCCTTTACTAATACAACAAGCACTTGATTAAAGCAGTCAAGTTAGCTCAATCTTTAAGACACTAGACTCATCTTAATTTGAGAGTAAAGCCATGTGGCAGATTTGAATCAGTGCGTTTACGCAGTTGTGTCACTGGTGTATGGACAACTCGCCCTTCTACGCGTGTTACTCTCAACTTAAGATAAGACACGTACACTATAGTGTATGATGAAACAAGTTTTAGCCTCTGCAGTGTTGCTGGTGTGTTCTTACAAGTTCACTTGGTTTTAAGTTAAAAGTTCACATGGCAGATTGAGATGCCTACACATATGTAGAAATAATTAAATATTACTATTAAATACAAATACTGGACATGTGTGGTCAAGCGGTAGAACACAGGCCTCATAATCGTAAGATTGTGGGTTTGAGCCTCCTTTAATTTTTTTTTATTAAAGTAAATCAAAAGTGTGTTTTAACTACTGTACAAGTTTAGAGTTTTGAAAGATACTAATTGATTTTTTTGTTGATATTTATAGCCAACATCAGCCAGTGCCATTCACATTCTTGGGGAGCTTGTGAAAGACAAACTACGACCAGCGAGGGCACTTGTCAGGTTATTCCATTATCATAATAGGGTGGTTCCTATGCTGAAAGCACTCACAGACTATGAAGTGTCAAGAACATCGTAAGTATTAAACAAATATGTTTGGGTTGAAACTGAGTTTACTGCTTCTGTTTTATATTTTTATTGTCTAACTTGAGTGCATATTTATACTCTTCCACAGGCTGTTAAAGGATGTCTTCGCCAATCACAGCATTATGCCTTATATGTGACACGATCTGGTCCATGGGGGCCAATGGCGGCAAATTTGAAACTGAGATAAAGGCAATCACGAATCATGTGGTTTTATTCGAAACAAGCTCGTATTGACCATAAAAATGAATTAATACAGCCGTCTCTCAACACACGATTTTCAAAATTCCCGGGCGCTGAAATTGTCCAGTGCAATGCCGTCCCAGTAATACAATGAAGGCTGGCAACATTGAGCACAAATAACCATGACGTCATTGCACTGTACAATTTCGGCACGAGAATTTTGAATATCGTGTGTTGAGAGCCATAGCCAAATAGAACCATGTGATTCGTGCTTAACCCTAACACTTAACCCTGCTTTTTGATATCGGAAGTTAAAGAAGATACGAAAAAGGAGAGAAGATGAACAAAGAAGTCACTTGGCACCCCCGGGATTCGAACCGTTGACCCCCCGCATGCCAACCACACGATCACGGACCGGTAGCTACAAAGGTTATTGCTGCCCGGGCAGCAATTCCGTGAGCATATAACACTCAGGGTGATTGCGTCATCGCAGACCCTGGGATTCACGCATGCGCTTAATTTTTCATCGTGGTTTTTTGTGGTATTTTTGAGTGTTAGGGTTAATAATTATCTTTCTAACATTGAAGGCATAATGTTGTGATTGCTGGAGACATCCTTTAATACCCTTAAAATAAAACTTAACATCAGACTTTTCATATTATTCAATCAAAATGTACTTTTTGTAAGTGTTCATCTAGATGTGATTTTTATTTAACAAAATGTATTTTGCACTATTTGCTCTTGCTTTAACAGAAGCGACCCAAACACAATATTCCGTGGCAATTCCTTAGCTTCCAAATGTGTAGATGAATACATGAAGTTAGATGGTTTATACTACTTATACGATACATTGCAAATGCTACTTGATGACATCTTTGAGAACAAGAAACCTTATGAGGTAGATCCTACCAAGTTAAAAGATGGTGAAAATCTAGAGACAAACATGGTAAGTCATAACCTCAATTGACTATTTTGATTGGTTACAATGATGGCTAAATCATGTATTAAGCCAATAAGAGATATGGTAAGAATAGTCAGTAGGGCTGAAGGGGATTAAACTTACAATTCCGAGATATCTAAAAGCTCTATTTCGATTGGTTGCTCGGATGATTATATCATGTATAAATTGACCAATCAGGGGCACTTTATCAAAGGCAGTAGTACACATGGGGGTTAAAGAATATCCAAAGTGCCCACAAAGAAAGTAATATTTCCACTTTTTTATTCTGTAAAAGATGACATTTTTGTGTAATTTTTGACCTACACACAAAATAAATATATTTGTGTGTTGTCATTTTTGCGGTAGCTACTTGGAACGTGAGATGAATGAAAATAAATGCAGTACAAAACTTTCCACCTTTACAGTATAATTGAAGACAGAGATAAAAAGACTAAAATGCGTCTGACGTCATCTGTCAATCAAACTCAAACACTGTTTGTTTACAAGTGTCTTGTGATGATGAGCAAATTGCTGAACGCGGCGATAAAACTGGTCGCCTTATGGTTAATTTTGTACCTTCAAACATACAAACCATCTCAAAAGTTATGTCTTTATAGTAGGAAACTTTCATTCCCGAAGGCACCATGTTAACAATGCCTAGAAAAGTTGCTTTTCGCCTTGAAAAAGTACGTAATTTTTCGCCTTGATTGACAGTGACGTCAGACGCATAATAGTCTTTTTATCTCTGTCTTCAATTATAGTTCCATTCAGGTAAAAATGGTGTATCCTTAGGTCTCTCCTACATGTATGTAAAGTACAATGTATACATAACCGTATTTTATAATGCTGTTGTACCTTACTGTTTTCAGGCCAATCTGGAAGGATATGTAGAGCAAGCGTACCAAGCCATTGTGGACTCTGCTATGGCATGCCCTACTGGCATGTGTGAAATGTTCTACTATCTAAAAGAAGCAGCACTCAAACACTTCCCAGGTAAGACATGCAACATAAGGCTCCCAAAAAAATTGTTGGATTGGCGTAATCCGACCGACCCTAAAAGTAGGCCCGACCCTAGATTTTTCTTTTTTTTGTGCAAAATAATAAACAAATAAACAAATAAAAAGATAAATAAAGATAAATAAATATATAAATTTTGAAAAAAGAAGAAGAAAAGTTCCAAAAAGGTAAAAATAAAAAATCCTGACCTACCTACCTTAATTGTTTTTTTATGTCACGCCAAACAAACAATTTCTTTTGTTAGGCCTAAATGAAGAGATTGTTATATTGTGCTGTTCCATTTGACAACCTCATCCCCATTGTGGAAGATTTTTGGATTCCAACCAAATTCAACAGTTTTAATTAGTCCTAATCCAAAAGGTATGGAGGTATTTCATCTTCAAAAGAGATTTTTCTTTAAAGGAGTGACCCCTATATCCCCTGTTACAGATCTGAACCTGATACTTATAAACCTGCCTCATGAAGCTGGTTTGTGGTTTATTCTTGTTTCCATCTATAGACGAATCCTACAAGCCACATTCCTACACCTCACTGGCGACCATAGCTGGGGACCATCCATCCATTTTACGCGACGCCAGTATCATAGGCGTGCAGTGTTTACCACTCCCGTGATGCGGCGCAAGTGCTACACGATCCGATGCGCTCGCGATAGTGGCCGTCTTGGATCGCAATCCAAACAGACTAATCTAGTTTGTCACGGATGGCCCCCAGCTATGGCCGACTTAATCCTGACCATCACTTGGCTTGTTGGATCCGTCTATATGAGTTATCATTACATAGACCTAGTAACCTTGTGCTAATATCATTATGGCTTGATGTTTGTTTGTTTGTTTCAGATGAGCCATATGCTCGTTACTCTGCGGTCAGTGGGTTTGTCTTCCTGAGATTCTTTGCACCAGCAATTTTATCTCCAAAGCTCTTCAATCTACGCAATGATAACCCTGTAAGTTACAACATGGATGGATGGTGCTTTTTTAGTAGTTTACTATTGAATTCACAATATCATATCTGGGGACTATCACTCTAGATTATTTTATTATGCGCCAGGCGAGTTTGATTCAAAATGATTTTGGGCTCTTGCTGATGAATGTCAGGGGTACATTATCTGCCCTTCATGAGCGATAAATCAAGATAGCGGATTTCCATAGCGTTACTTATGGTGCAATTTTGAGTCGGTCTTAATCTTTGCGTATGATATCTTTGTAGCATGTACAGGTAATAAGAAAATTCATATCTGTGCGTGTGTGTCCAGCCCAGACCCCGTACAAGAAAAGCAGAACATATTTGTGTAGCATTCTTACACTCAATCTTTTCTGTCAAATTATATTACAGGATGAAAATGTGGCAAGAACACTGAAGATGGTTTCTAAGGCAGTACAAACATTAGGGAACCATGTCAATCCAGACAAGTTGGTAAGTGGACAAAATTATATAAACATGTTAGATTCAATTAATGGTTAGATTTTATTTTTATTTTGAATAAGTTTATGGCTTATTGCACAACAACTCTTTATTGCAGTGAAGTGATATATAAGACAGTCTTATAAGAATACATTTTGGTGATTCAATGCAAAAGATGAACAAAACATGCACAATGCTTAGAATGTTGAAACTTCAAGTACTACATTTGATATCAGGAATAAAACATCAATATGCTCTGTAAATTGAGGCATCTTACATTTAAATCACTATTTCCTACAAATTTTCTTCAAATTTTTTTTTGTGCCAAACTCAGTTTGTGACTTCAGGAAGTAGAGAAGACATTGACCTATTCCAGTTGAAATTCATACACCCCCTATGGAAGATGTGACCTTAATCTTCCACATTGGGAGTGTGAATTTCAGATAGGGTTACCTGAATGGGTATTTCAATTTGAAATCTGTACCCCCTGTATGGGAGATGAGATCTTTTCCATAGAGGGTGTATGAATTTCAACTGCAATTACAACCGTCAGGTTTTCATCATATGGTAGAGGAAGAGGAGAATAGAATTTGATAAATTACCAAAATGTTGGAGGTGTGATAAGTTATTTTGTTAAATTGTTGTTATTGTGTTTTTGTATTTGAATCAGAATGCCAACATGAAAGAAGAGTATATGGCTCCATTATACTCAACATTACTCAACAGAGAACATGTAGAAGGGATTAGGAGGGTAAGTAGGCCGAACTTTTTGATATTTTATTTTAAATATTTATTTTTACAAGATAAGTTTTGAAAGCAAATCAGATAAGTGACATCTACATCTACCAGTTAACATTTGAAAAGAATCAATACTCATGTAATGTAGTTGTTAAACATGGGTGAATATCGTATATGTAATCCACATGTTTTTGCTTTCTCATCAGTTTTTAGATGTGGTGTCGTCTTCCAGTCTAGCAAGGGCAAAAACAATAGAAGCACCGATTGTGTTAAAGGAAGGGTAAGTCGGATGCCTCTTTTATCGATTGAGCTGTCTTAGCTATTACTATACCTCATAAATATTTATTAGGTAATCCATACATCTTATTGCTTAATAATGCCAGCGTCCGAGTACGGTATTTACACCAATTCCCCGTGCCTGTGCAATAACGCGTCACTGTCCCTTCAGTCGTAGCATTATGCTACACAACTGCGATTCTGCAGATGCATTTATCAAGAAAATGGCGTCTGCTGCAGTTATTTTGCCGAGATAACCGATGGATAATAACACACAAATTTGACATTTGATGAAACAAAATGTTATTTATGGAACGTTAAAAAGAAAATTAGGTTAATATAGGTTAAAATTGTAAATTGATTGCTCAGAAATCCTCCAATAAAATCAGGTAAGCAAAATATTAAGCTTATTTACCATGCCGGCCGGCACGTTGACTGGTGTGTGTTTTTACTTTTGTTTACGATTTTACCGTAATAGTGAAAATATTTATGCGGGCTGGCACGTTGACTGGTGTGTGTTTTTACTTTTGTTTACGATTTTACTGTGACAGTGAAAATATTTCTGAGGTATAGTAAAACAAATACAACATGTTCCATTTCGGGGAAGTATTCAAAACTACTGGTCCCTCGGTGTTGGATGATTTGACTACTTCCCCTCAAAACATGTTGTATTTATATACTTTTACCATTAAAGAGTTTCATTTGTAGGATTGTTTCATACGATTGGTGAATTTTTGGTAGGCAAAGCCAGTAAAATAGTACTCACTTTCTGAGCTTTCGATGACCGGTTATGTCATCTTGATGACACAGATGATCTTGACTTGCTGCTAAACCAATCAAGAACCTGTGGGAATTAGACTACCAAGTCCCATGGCAGGACATCTGTGATCAAGATAGCTCAGAAAGTGAGTACTATTTTACTGGATTTGCCTACCAAAAATTCACCAATACTTTTACCATGTTTACTACATCCTCCGTCACATACAGACTCACTCACTCACTGTACCCCCTTTGCTCCCTTTGTCCCTCTCCCCCTCTTCCCTCCTTTCTCTTTCTCTGTCTCTATCTTTTTTCCTGCTTCAAACCAAACAGTATAGGGAAACTTATTTTTCAGACTTTTTGGTAGTGTTTTTGACAAGACTGGCATCTCTGATTTAGTTAGTAACATTTCATCATGTGAAATGTAATCTGTATCTTTTAATGAATTTATATCTATCATATATCTCAGTCCTCAACTGGTTTATAATTATGTCACTCCTAGGAAAGCAGTGCTAGAAACTGAATGGAACTACCATGGATAAAAGAAAGTTGAAATAAAACAAAATAAGCAATAGGAAAATAGAAACGGCTAATGGTATATAATATTGTAACCAAGCCTACAAATATGAAATTGTGGTTCTGTTCAGGACTTAATTTGTTTAATTTTTGGAGTAGGACTTATCGGAGCAGGATTGGTTTTTAAAAATGCCTGCGTATAAACTTTATTCCATACTGCCTCTACTCAAATTGAGAGTAACGCCATGTTGAATTTTGCAATGTCAGTTTTGAATCGACCGCACTGACCTAATCCCGCTAGGCATATACACACACGTAGAAGGGCGATTTGTCCATATGATGGAGACGCAAGGAGACGCAACCGTGTAAGCTAATTCAAATCTGCCACTGCAAAATCCATATGGCATTTTTCTCAACTTAAGACGAGACTAATTTGGCCCGTCTTTGCTACAAATCTTTTGTACAACTTTCTCTATGAACAGGTTCATGACGAAAAGAGCCCAGGGCAGGAACAAGATGGGTGTCGGTGTGAAGAATTTCAAGAAGAGGTGGTTTAAGCTTACTAACCATGAATTATCTTACGCCAAATTTAAAGGTGAGGGGCAGAAATGTGGTGGATATTTACGCCAATAGTAATGAGAGAATGAAACAAAAGATAAAACAAGACCATGCTGTATTCACTGGATTAGTCTAATAATTAGGTATGATCCTTTATTTGCTTAACCCCATGAGAACTACCTGCCGATTGGCTAAAAAAAAAGTTTTCATTATCAATTGGCCCAATCAGCAACATTGTTAGAATAATTTCACCATGCTAAAAAATTGGGGTGAATTATTTGCAAAGCTCCATTCTGATTGGTGATTAAAGTGAAAATATCATGTAATTAACCAATCAGAGGCAATGTTAGATCGGCAGGTAGTGCTTGGGGTTAAATCAGGACAAGAACTTCAACAGATGAGAGCAGCTTGTGTGAATCAAATCACTTTTTGATAAGTTTGACTTACAATATCATTATATCATTATAATATTGACATAAATGGCCCACTATCCTTGAGATTATAATTTTTGGTCAAGGATTATGGCATACTAATGGGCTATTCCACCAGTTGAAATTCATACACATACACCCCCTGTCAAAGACATGACCTTAATCTTCCACACAGGGAGTGTGAATTTCAAATGGGGTTACCCGAATGAGTACTTCATTTGCAGTCTACACCCTTATTGTGGGAGATTAAAGTTCTGTCTTTCATCAGGGGTGTATGGAATTCAACTGGTATTGCCCAAGCCTGTTTTGTGAATATTAGCAAGTATGTTTGTGTAAGCAGGCTATTAACATGTGAAAAACACTGTTACAAAGATGTTCACACAGAAATGGTCTGACTTTAATGTCATAACAGGTAGTCAGGTAGTCCAGAAAGAAAGTTTATTTAGGTCATGTTGGATGAAGGATATTATTACCAGATCCATTCTGTTTGCATGTATGTCTGATGGCATTCGCTGTCAAGTGATATAATAATCGGTTTAACTACCATAGCAATAGGTTCAAACAATTTTTGAACATACCGAGCTGCACTACAAGCAGGTTGCACTCATCACCTGTGTATGTCTGCAATCATAGATTGAATACAATACCGGTCTTTTTAAAGATATTAACCTTACAGTTGCAAGTGATTAGCATGATATGAATATTCTTTAGAATTACGATCCAGGTCTTAATCCGTGCTCTTTGACATCTATGTTTCAATGCAGAAGTACTGTGTGAACGTACTAGTGCAGCGTGATATATTCAAAAATTGTTTTAACCTATTGCTATGGTAGATAATCCGATAATTACGTCACTTCAACAGCGACTTATCTGTTAGTTTTTATCAAAACACTGGTATATAGCCTCTACCTTTTCCGGAGTAATAAATCCTGTTTTGATTTAGAGACTTGTAAAGTTTTCATAAAAAGTTTTGAGATTACAGTGTATTTTTTTCAGACCTGACGTCGCAAGTCTTTAGGGAGAATATTTTGAGTAACCCATGTATTTTAAGTTTATAACTGTTGGTTAAAATAGTATTTAAAAATTCAACACATTGGAGTGCTTCTTGTTTGAATTTCATTATTTCTTATCACATGTTTGGAATTTTCAAGTAAACCAACTATCCAATGTGTTACCAAGAGTTAAGTTAAGACGAAACTTGTTGCACAAGTTCAGTCAAATTGTTATAACTTTTGCGACAAAGCTAACAGTATTTACCATATAACAAAGTGCTTCTTTAACAACTAATGAAACTAAGGTATACCAAAATACTAAACCCAATGTACTATGCTTTCATTATTATTATTTTTATTACTTTTAATATAAAATTAGAAAAGTGGTTTAGGGGTGAATGTTACATCAGGGTGTGTTTTTGGGGAGGGGCATCACTCCTCTGATTGTCATTTCATGAAAGAAAAACATATCTTATTTGTAGATTTTCATTTAAATGATATTATAATCCCACACAAAAACGAAGGCCACACTTACATGCGAAGTCCGAAGTTTAAAATAATACTGTAAAAAGTTTTGTGCCATTTTTTATGATGTGCCAATAATTATTAACTTGTTTCACTTGTTTTTAAATTTTCGATTCTAAGTGTCCGTACATTGACCTGTACACAAAGTGAATATATTTGTGGGGTGTTATTTTCACGGCAGCTGCTTGAAATGTGAAAGGTGCAAAAATAAATGTATTATGAATATTAAAATGATAAAATTAAATATATGGAGAAATTTATGGAATGCAGTTTGATGCCTCATTTGCCCATTGCACGGTTACACCATAAACAAAGAGAGCCTTGAATTGACAATAGACATGAAACAGAGAACTACATAACTTTATGCAGTGTTATATGACTGGTTCAATTCCCATTCACGTATGCTGCCAGATTGAGACTCTCCTCGCATATCGCAGAACTGTGCAATGGGTGAATTGTCTAAAAATGGAAAGAGTTCAAACTTTAAAATTTTAACAATTTTTGCAATTTGAAAATTTGCACATTCAAAATGAATACACAGAGTAAATTGCTAAGCTTGAGAATTTGTTATGTAGCCTGAACAGAGTGGCGACCTGCGTGTGGTCACCGTTGCTCCTACACCAGACATGCCAATGTGAAGATCAAATGCTTGATGCATATCCATTTAAGCATAACTTTATATAACACAGTATAACAGTATTCTTTTAAGTTGCAACTTCTTAAAAATTCCAAGTGCACAAGTGAGGTTTCTAGCTGCAGCTTTAAAAAAAATGACACATTCTTACCAAATAATTTACTTTTTAATCAGAAATGTATGAAATTGATAACACTTTAAAAGTAAATGGTGGCCTTTGTGTGGTTTTTACCTTCGAGTTAACATACCAGATACATGTTTATACTTCATGGGTCACTTTAGCATGAATGTTTAAATTCCGTCATGAGTTTGGCAGAATGCTGAATATGGATTTGGCTCGATTTAGAGGACAGGGATCATATGGTAGAGAGCCAGAGGGCTGTGTGTCAATTATTTAACAGGGAAATGTATTTATTCAGCATGATAATTGAGCTAAAGAGGACACCATACAGTGTTAGTTAACAGAGCATGCATTGCCACCTGATCCCTGTTCTCTGATTCAAGACACCATACAGTGTTAGTTAACAGAGCATGCATTGCCACCTGATCCCTGTTCTCTGATTCAAGACACCATACAGTGTTAGTTAACAGAGCATGCATTGCCACCTGATCCCTGTTCTCTGATTCAACACACTTCATGCTTAATATGAACAAAGACAAATTACTATTTTGATATTTTGCCAAACTCATAGCGATATGTGACATAATTATGTGTATTTTGCTGAAAGAAAAGTATCTTATTCTGCAAAGTGGATAGATAATCCTATAACAGACCCTCCCCAAAGCCTCTAGACACATGATGGGGGCAGTTGGGAGTTAACACTGACATAGTATCAACCTAATCATTACAGCAGCATGCACTGTAGCCATATATTATCCAAATCACCCCCACCATTTTCACATGTTTTACACAAATTACATGATGTTGACACTTCTTCACAGACTCACGTATGCCCTAGCCGCAAACTGCTCATGTAAAAACAAACAGTGTAACACACTTGTACGTACAGCTCTGATGGAAGTAAGTCTTATATAACCGAGTCCTTGGCATGCCAATGTTGTCAGCGCAGTGGCTGGCCATATTATGAGGGATGATGTTTGTGGATTGTGGCAGTTTTGTGCACCAAATCTATGTGTTTCTTTTGTTACCTGCTTGAATGTTGAAAAGTTAGCCGTGTTTTGCCTGTGATTGTACTTCTCTGAATTTGACAGTTGAATACGGCATATTTCAGGGTTTGTTGTATTATAAGTATTTAAAAAAGCAGTGATTTATATTGGGCTATGCTCGCTATTGCAAAGTGTAAGAGCACAGTGATTTATAGTGCTTTATACACAGGTATAAACCCACAAGGCTCAGCACACTTAACAGGAATTCACAGAGTACTGTGACCCCAGCCACACCATATAAACTATTTAGCAACAGTCAGGGACTTGCAGCTAAGAAATGCATACCCTAAAAATACCACAATAAACCATCGTAACCAGAATCATCTCCCAAAGTTCTTGTATTGGTTACTGAGACAATATATGCAGTTAATTCATTGCACAGGGGAATTTCAAGTTAGCTGAATTATTTTCACAAGAACAAATGGATTGGCGTGTGACCACAGAATTAGAGACAGAGAACCGGGACTTGACCGCCATCTTGATACAGGCATGGAGCAAAAATTGGGGGTATACGGTTTCTCTCGGAATGCGCTCGAGGCAATTCAAGCGCGACATGTATGATGGGTGCATTTGAGAGACGCACAGAGATGCGACCTGCACGCGATACCAAAACGCTAATGATGAGACGCAGAATCGTTTTCGTTCGTCTCCGCCCACCGTCGGCAAGGACCCGAATATCCCCAATTTTCTCCCCATAGCTGATTGTACATGGCGGTGTAGGGAGTCCCGGTTCTCCTTCTCTAATTCTGTGGGTGTGACTCAAACTTGCATTGCCACATACCAATGCAACAGTCTTATCACCTTACTGATTACTTAACTTGACTGTTTTGAGCCAAAGAAGATTTCACAAACATGACAAACGCTTTTGGCTGGCTAGGTTTGATTCAATACAACAACTCTTGAAATATGCAGTAATTTCATTTGTCATCTGGAGATAGTGGTTGATTGTTTTGCTGTTTTGAAATATGCCGTTTTGCAAGAACTTTTACTAGAAAATTTCATTGGAATATTTTACATTTTATTGGAACTACAATGTAGATGGGACAGTATGCATGTCAAAATCACAAATCGGATATGAGCCTGAAACAATTTCATGGAGAATTGATGCCTGAAATAAGTTAACAGGAAGAATATTGCAGGATTTACCATTTTGCAAAAAGGTAGAGAAGGGGTGGAGATGGGACAAATACAATTTTAATATAGTTAATGTGTGCTGTTATTTCACAAAGTCTCTAGTGCAAATTTTGAATGTTGAAAGCGCAATATGTTATTATGATAATTGTAATTGTATTGTGGTCAGTTTGTTGCTGTTGTAGAAATGTATTTATGTAGCACTCATGGAGGCATTGTGTATTTGTTAATTGGCTGCTGTTTTGTGCTCTCTTTTATATGGATGGAATGTGTGCTCTTAGGAGGGAGGATTCAACCCAAATTAGGCATTATTGAAATGTATGAATACAAACATGCAACAAACAGTATTGGAATTCAGAAAATTTCTGATTTTCTAATTTTGGGTGTTACAGGGTGTATGCTAGATTTGATGGTGGTTTGTAGTTTTTCAATACTTTTTTGCCTGTAGCATGATTATGGGGGGTGGGGCACTAGTTTTGATTCTAGCCCCTGAGTGAAAATATACTTTTGTTGGAATGATAGATCAGTTTATGTCAAAACACTGAATTTTGTTTTGATCAACATTAAGGCAACTTCAATATCAGTTTTAGTTTGTCCAATACTTAGCATGTTGTAATTTAGAGGACAGCGATTGCACCCAAAAGTGAAAGGTACACTGCTTTGCTTTGTTACGTATTTGGAGAGTTACCCTCGTACATATTTAGAGCAACCATCATGTCTTTGGTATAGTTGGGCATTCTTCCCTATCATTGAGTACATTGGACTCCCTGATTCATTTGGTACAGTGGCTATAATTCAATCCAAAGTACCAAAAATATCTCACCAATCCTTGCCAGCCATAACCTATGCATGTTTGTACTTGACACCTGCTTTGTGGGAAACAAGGGCAAATAACATCCAGCTTGTTTTCCTTCCTAACCAGCCAGCCTTTCAATCAATAGGCTATTCCAGTTGACATCCATACACCCCCATGCAAGATATGACCTTAATCTTCCACACAGGGAGTAAGAATTTAAAATTGGGTTAGTGTGTGGGTGACTCCATATGAAATATACACACATTGTGGGAGATTAAGGTCATGTCTTCCATAGGGGGTGTAGATATCAAGTGGAATAGTTTAATCACTCCTTCCTTGGTAGCTGGTGCGAATAACTCATTTTGCATTGTCTTTCCCCCATTCTTTTCCTCTTTGTCTTTCCTTCCTTGCATGTAACATCATGTAACTGTCATGTGACTAACATATGATCATCTCTAGACACTGAGCAACCTACTTGCTGCTGTTTTTGGCGTATAGAATCCAAACCGCTGTGTGTGATACCGGTGTCCAACGTCCTGGCCGTGGAGAGACTAGAAGAGGAATCATTCCAGATGAAATTCGTAAGTAGGAAAATACTAAGAGTAAGATATCATATTTTGCCTTATTCCTTGTACAAATAAAGTGTACTCCTTACTGTCCAGCCTGTATTATTTTAGACAAGGTTCTATGCACACGCTTGATGTCTCTCATGTACATGCATGGGCTAGCGCTTAAATAGGACATGACCTTGATCTTCCACACAGTGTGAATTTCAAATGGGGTTACCTGAATGGGTAACTTCATTTGAAATCTTCACCCCCTGTGTGGGAGATTAAGGTCATGTCTTCCATAGGGGGTGAATGGATTTCAAATGGAATAGCCAAATATATCTGCATAGTTATGTGAAATTAAATGTTATGATATTATGTTCATATGTGTTATGAAACAGCGCGCAATTGCTGCGCATGTTTATTGTGTCGATCGCGGTATAGAAAAAAAGTATGAAATTGAATTTTTAAGAATGTTAGATATTACTTTTTTGTTATTATTTGATGCAAAACATTCACAGAATCCCAAAAACTAATGAGTTTCCCTGATCAAAACTGAAAGTTTGATATCAGAAGGAAGTTTATATTTTCTCAAAAAATTGCGCAGTGTGCCCCAGAACCGAAAGTATGTATTTTTCCATGGGGTATTGTTATACACATTTATATCGAATATCAATATTGAAAACCCACGAGCAATAACTGACAACTGGGAAACTAATTGTTTTTATTGTTGGCTTCAATGTAAGATGGAATATGCAGTATGAAAATATCAGGCCACCCTCCTTTAAGTAGATAAAAAGAGAAGTAATGAAGATTAATAGTTGTCTTGATTTTAAGTTGGATTTCTGTATTGAATTTCTTCTCTGTGGAATCATATGATCCAGAAATAACGAGGTAAATGTGTGTGGTGGTAAGTTGCAGTGGTGCATTGAACAATTTATTAAACTAAATGAAATACAAGGTAATACCTTCTGTTCTTTGTGTGTCCGAATCAATAAACTTAACATATTTAAATTTGCACTTTGAAAACTAAATTCACAGTAATTATAAAGCAGTATAATTGAAGACCTAATTAAAAAAAGACTATATGTATGACGTCCTGTCAACCAGACCAAAAATGCTGTACTGCGCAGGTCAGCAATCAATCATGTCGTGCCTTTGCCCTGACGTCAGACGCAAACTAGTCTTTTTAATTCAATCTTCAATTATAGTCACATGTATGGCATTCTTTACACAAGTGTTTCTAGTTCTTTTGATACATAATGTTTACAAGATAATTAAAAGATTAATACACAGCACTTCTATTTCTTGGTTTTTGTGTTATTAATTTGTTACAACTAATTTATACTAAACATTCAGTCAGTTTTCCTTATTGATTGTGGGCAGTTAGGATGCTGTGGTATTAAGGGTAGACTAGGTATTGTTGGTCGAAGCAACCAAAAAAAAAAATTTTCATTATCGAAGTCAATATATTATTAAAAAATAACACTTTGATAATTTGCAAAAATTTTATTCTACAAATCATATACTTCGAAAACGTGCTTGATTTATTGTTGTTAATGAGTTATGTATGTTTTACTAAAGTGTTGCTGTTTCAGCCCTCTTTACAACATAACTCAAGAACCACAGGACCTACAAAAGTATATCTGTGATATTTGAATTCTTCTACGCTCGCTATGAAATGATCAATGCAATTTTTGCCAAAGCTTACGACCATTCGCAAGATGCTGTGAACTACCAAATCGCAACAGTTTAAAATAGTTGCTAACCTTAAAGAGTGCGATTATATTTCAAAATTGAGAGTATACAAATGAAAATGACCAGTAAGCTCAATTTTCAGATAAATTTACTGTGTTGATAGCAGTGTAAATGCTATTGTAAATTTACTGTGTTAAATTGTGAGGCATGGAAACTACAATAGTGTTTTGTGTAGGTGGGTGTGCATGAGGGGAATTGTGTGGATAGGGGAGGATGTGATGTGTGAAGGCCTTAATTGGACAGTAGTCATCATCTCTATGCAGCAAACTTTTGTAAGTTCATGCATGTTAGTGTTGGGTGCATCCCAGTTACAATCCATACACCCCCTATGGAAGACATGAACTTATCTTCCACAAAGGGAGTTTGAATTTCAAATAGGGTTACCTGACTCCCATTTAAAATCTACACCGCCTGTGTGGGAGATTAAGGGCACGTGTTCCATAGGGGGTTATGGATTTCAAATGGAATAGCCCAGAATAGTGCATGATGGGATATGGGAGGAAAAGGTCTATACGATACCTCTACAAGTGTCATGTCAATCAGTTTGCCATTTTGGACAAAGTAAACAACCTGTTTTTACTTGCATGTTGATTTTCAGATGTTCCAAGTTGTGCAACCAGAAAGAGCATTATACATCCAAGCTAATAACTGTGTGGAAGAGAAAGAATGGTAAGATTATATAGCACTCTACTGGGATATGTGGGCATGCCTTTACAGTAGAAGTAATTTGTGTCAATTATATGCTACAGAAAAGGTAATTTCAATGATTACAACACTACCATCGTGAGTTAATTTCAATTAATCAATCAATCCCTTATGTAGCGCCTAAAACCAAGAAACTTGCACTAAGGCACTGGGGACACATACAAATAGAATCATATGCAAACAAATGAAAAGAAATACATACATGATATCAATTCAGAAATATACACAATTACAAAGAAATATCATACGCAAATCCAAACGGATGTGTTTGAAGAGAAAAGTTTCAGTGTATGTAGGGGTATATTTACTCTCAGAAGTGACTTCCCAAAGTGGTGAGAACACTTTGTCCACTTTGAAAAGAGAAGCTCTTGCTCAATTCTGACAACTTTCTCATTTCTGAGAACTTTCTCATTTTAGACAACTGTTCATTTCTGACAACTGACTCATTTAGAGACAAAAATGTGAAGGATGTGGGGATTTTAGAAGCCCATCGAAATCGTCTCCCTGAGCTAACAAAAATTGCCAAACAGGACCAATCTGTGTCAGTGTACAGCCAATTGGCTTAGCCTTCATACGCTACCAAGCTTTTGTTACTTGTGAATCAACAGTATTGAATAGCATGTCAGTAGGCACTTACCTGCCTCTTGGTATGACAAACTGCATATTATATCTCGGGAGTTCCGCTACTTCAAATGAGATAATAAGATAATTGAATGAGATAATTTACATAAGTGTGATAATATTGTTAATCAAACCTGGGGTCCATTTCACTAAACTTTACGAAGCTTCGTAAGTCTTGAAATCATTCGTAACTTACGACGAGTTGTAAGTTCCATTTCACTAAACTTACTTATGAACGGTACCCTTCGTAAGTAATAGGGATTTACTACAGGGACCCTTCGTAAACTTATGTCTAGTATTGGGTATTCGTAACTTTACGAATGGTTACTTGAGTTACGAAGGGTTAAAGGTTTAGTGAAATAGACCCCTGGTACCTTGTATTTAGACTCTGAAACCAATATCAAGTGGGTACTAACTTTTACTAAAATAATGATAATAGTTATGCAAGAATTCTTTGTTGTGAGCAACACGGAAAAGCCTTGCAGGTGTAGATATAAGTGTTCCAAAATCATTATATCTCAATTAAGTATCCAAAAGAAAATTCTACAATCCAAAAATGAAGATGTCTCAAATGAAATTTGAATAGAATGACACACATCAAATGTTAATTTTTTTAGCTGAATCCAATAAATGTTTTACTCACAAGTCTGAGCTTTCACCATCTTAGTTGATCTGGTCCTCTGTTTCTTCAGTGAAACTTGACTGCTGATGCATCCTTGTTACATGAAAGTAATGTTAGTTTTAGGAGTGGGTCAGTCATATACATATCATATACTTTCTTGCCCTACTAAATTCTACTGAATTAGATAGCTTCCCTGATTTTTCTTGTAATAAAACTTGTGTCTATATCCAGCACTTTGCTCCCTCTCCCATGACAAACATCTTTATATCAAATACAAATCTTATCAAATATAAATATAGAAAAATTAAAGAAATGAAGCTCAGACAAACTGGCATTATAATAAAGGAGAGAAAAAATCAGAACCGTTCGGATTCGAACCAGCGCGCACCCACGATTACATGTCGTTGAGTTCACCACCACACGCCACAACAGCTCATGGCGGATCTGCCGGCGAATTGAACATGTAGTGATTTTATTCTCTCAAAAATATCTCGCGGACAATGTAATCCTCTGGATCCTCGCATTTAATATTTAATGTCTCATATTGACTGATTTCCTGCTAGGGCACAGCAGATAGGCCGCCCCTAATTATAAATATAAATATAGTTCAATTTATTTTTTCACATTTCCAGGATTGATATCTTATCAAACATCTGCAAGACCAACACAAATAGGTTACACTACTACCATCCGGCAGCCTTCAAAAATGGACATTGGATATGGTAAGAAGTTAAAAACAAACTTGCTTGGTAGATTTGGCAACAAAAGTTGCATAGCTGCCATATGATATATAAATATTAAAAACCCAAATTCCACTTCTCAAATTTGTGTCTAGTGGCTCTTGATTATGAATCCTTGCTGGAATCTGTCTCATGATGAACAACGATATAGCTGGCCGCATACTTGACTGTATGGGATAATCTGCCGTATTGGATTGTCATTATTTAGGTTGCAAAAATCTGATTCTGTCCACAACTTGTGGTCTAGGACTACAATGCTATTTAGTGTCTTGAGGGCTTTTCTATATTGGAACTATGGAAGACAGCAGCCTCAGGCCTTTATGTTTTAGCATTGTGCCTGGACCACAAGATCCTGATGAAATGAGATATTTGCGTAGAGGGGTCGAGTTTTGTTGCACAGTACAAGGATCAAACCTGATTCTAAAGGTTGTTTTTCAAAATTTTTAAGAATCCATTTGTGGATTCTTGCACAATTTTTAGCCTTGGACTGTCTTGGAATAGGGATGGGTGATGAATTCAGGAGTATGGAGGAAGTTGGTGCATTAATTGTAGAAATTTTGATTATCCATTCATTTGATTTCAAATGAATGAATACCCACTTGCTCCAGTGAGAGGATGTCATGTTGAGCAATCATTTCACATGATGTGTATGAGCTAATACATAGACATTCCTCTCAATTAACTGGAACTGGTCGGGTATATCAAATGAATAGAATGTTTTACGTGATAATATTTGCGGTCCAAACCTTGATATGCATAGCAATATTTGGAGACAAATTTTGCTATGCCACACATGTACCAATATCCTGTGCCTGATGTTGTCACACAGAGATCCATCTTGAGAACTGGGGTTTTGTTTTTGTTGAAATCTCATATACCAGTATTCTAGTTTTTAAATCTCTTCTTAATATATATTGGAAGGCAGCTGTACCATTCCACAGTTTTGGGACAAATGTAGGTAACATTAATAACCAACAATTTTTCCTCTCCCGTAAATGAAGAAATCATAAGAATTGTAATAACATGCCAAGGACGAGACCTTGATATGATATTAAATAGCGAGTGACTTGCTTCATGTATGTACAAGAGAGAGAGAGGACACAGTGTTGCAGGCATGAGAAATTTCAGATATTAGCCTGAGTTCAGTATATAATTGTTCAAATGTACACACTTTAAAAAAAAATTCAAAAAAGCCATTCTCAAGCCTGGTGTTGGTTACCTACCTTTGTCTCAAACTGATGGAATGACCCAGCTGTATGTATCTTCCAAGTGAGGAGTATAATTTCTTATAACCTCATTATGTTTTAACTTTCAGCTGCAAAGCAACATTGGAAACTGAGCCTGGCTGTACACCAGTTACTGGGTCAGTATGGCATTGTTTTGACCATATCATACTCTGCAGTTGTTGCCAGCGTAGCATTTTTTAATGACATATTTTTGCATCAACATCTATCTGGTTGCTCAATCCTGAAAGCGATTTATTGATATAGCAATCAGAATCCGCCTACATGTTCAGAGAGACAAGTTGCTACAACTGTGAGCAACACAACTCACAGTTACTATTATATAGTCTGTCCATGACTTTGTTATCTCATACACTCTGTCCAAATCATGTTCCATCTTTTTAAATGACCTCCAACAATTAAAGTATGTTCTACCATAAGTTGGCAACATAACATCTGTAAGATCTTTGTATTTTGATGTAGGTCATGTTCCACCTTATACTGTACAGAGTATAGCAATGACTGAATTGTCTACCCAGACACTGTCATCATTTGATAACTAGTGATTTGTCTCTTAAATTCTGCATACCGTATTTCAGTCAAATAAATGCCCCGGGCGTTACATTTTCCCAAGGGGGCGTTTATTCAAGGTCAATTTTAGAACGATAATTCCGTTAAAATCATTAGGTAAACTAAAACACACGCTAAAATGACAAACTATGAACTAAAAACACTGACTTCTGGCTCACTTCCGGGTTTCTGATCCAGATTTTCGCCAATTATTGACGCTAATATCCACCATGTGCGTAACTTGGTAAGCTTACTACACAAGATAGCATGGAAATATCGGCATTTTTGAAACATCTTGGTTGAAAAAAGTGGTGGGTGCGTTTATTTGAGGGGGGGCGACTATTTGACGAAATACGGTATATGCTAGTATGATATGGTATTCAAAAAAGTACATGCATGCTTTGTTTTTCGTCCGTACACCTTCCTTTAGTCAGTAAAGTAAACTCAAATTTTAAGCTTTCCTCAAACGCTGTTAATTTCTGCAAGAATCTGTTATGCTGGTTTGATTCCTTGCATCATTTCCTTTCTGAAAATGTATACTTTTATACTTCTCATTATTACATTTAGAGATACAATAAGAAACAATATCTAAATTACTGACTCGAGAAAGGTATACTCCATCCTTGGTTTGTATAAACATTCATGCATTTTTGTTGATCCAATAGAATCTTACCATTCATATCAGTAGAGGTCATTTCATGCATGCTTTGAATATTTCCAGAGGTCCTTATAGTTGATATTGATTGTTGAATGGAAAACATTATTCCTCTTAAGAATATGATAAACATACATGTAATCATTCAATCAAGTGAACCATTGCTGTTCCCACTAAGGCGCAAATTGGGCTACTTGGCGATCACTTTTGCCACGACTCAAAAAATTAATGCCGCGCTACTTGCCTTAAAATATTGGGCTACATTTGCAATTGTCAGGCGGCTGCAGTATTTTCCTTTCATTTTAGCTGAATTGTAAAAGGTTTTGAGTCTCTGAAGCTCCAAATTGCAATTAACAATGGGCTTTTATTGTTCAGTTAGTAACTTCCTATAAAGGACCGAAGTTTTATGTAGTTAACTGCTCTTCCTCCCATTTAGGTGATATACGTTCTAAATTCAGGTAAAACTGCCTAAATTTCTGTTGTTGGACATGTTTTTGAAATCTTAAAAAATGAGTAATTCACCACAGACTGGCGAGCCAATTTGTCGCATCGTGGCACTGAAAAGTTTTAGCAAACTGATTAGATCTATGGCTGTTCATATGTCACAGATCAATATTATAGCAATGAGCATTTATCTTATGCATACTCTGGATAAGTCCATTAGGGTCTTAAAACTTCTACCAAAAGAAACCTGGATTGTTTTCAAGTCACATAGAAGGCAGTAATTCCAGTCATGTTAGGCCCCAATAGGTATTTAGATTCTGCAAATATTTCATGATTCCATGTACCAGGTGTGATAAATTAATACCATCATAAATTACTAACCATCTGCCTACATTGCTTGTCACCATCAACTGATTAACCATCCTACAGTATGAATTGCAGCCTATCTATGGTGGGTTATTCCAGTCAAAATCTATGGAAGGCATGACCTTCATCTTCCCATAGGGCCTGCAGTATATCTTCATATTTGAAGGGGTGTGAACTTATTTTTGGACACGCTTCTATTATAATGATACCCACACAGTGATCTGTCTGTACACAGATTATATTTTGAAAAGACTATGCTGTATCACAGGAATGTATTGAATGGCCAATCATAGGGAAAGTAATCAAATTGCAGTGACTTTCCTTTGTTAACATATGTCAGTCATCTGATGCTTATTGGACCATGTAAACCTGCCAAAAACGTGATATACTGCTCGCCCTATGCACACAGGGAGTGTAAATTTCAAATGGAGTTACCTGAATGGGTGACTCCATGTGTGGGAGATAAAGTTCATGTCTTCCATAGGGGGTATGGATTTCAACTGGAATAGCACAATCAGAGATGTAAATCTTCAGGAAATTTGCTTTGATCTTCCCTGTACAAAGTAGAGGGAAATACACATTTTCAGGAAATGTTAAAGTAATTTCAGGAAATTATGTCAATGCTTGTTTTCATCCCTGCGCAATACACTGTTACTGGTAAATTGCGCCATGCATTGGTATTCTTCAACTTGGTGCATGCTAATCAGGCCATATCTCAAAACTAAATTTCCAGTACACACTACACAATGTGATTTACTTTCCTATATTGTCAGCATGAAGATGATTTATTGAGAATTGATACAAATATTTAAGTCGTCGGCTGCATTACATGCTGACGGATGTAACTTAAACCTAGGGTGTATTACATAGTAATGGATGTTGATCGCAAATTCATCAAAAAATGTACATCAGGAAAACGTTGAGTAAGTAAATTGTATTGGGCATAGATTATAAACTTGCCATTAATGTTCAGCAATTCATGTGTCTATTAAAAGTAGACACTTGAAAGATATTTACAGAACTTTAAAATGTATCAAAATCGTACATCTTATATATGTAATAGATTGCCAAAGTTATCCATCACTATGTTTTGCGCAATGTTTTTGAGAACTCAACATTCGTCACTATGGATTTTACCATAAAGTGCAGATCCGTCACTGTAATGCACCCGACGAAGTGATGTAATTTATTTTTTACCTAATGGAAGTAATTGTTAATGAATATGAGTAAACAATGTTGTGATTGTATGTTTTGCTGTTTAGGGGTCTTCCACGTAGCATCACGCTGGACATAGATCCTGACAGAGAGATGGAGAAGATACATTCCTTATTCCTCAACAACATTGAGAAACTAGAGAAACAGCAAGGTACGATACAGCTCTTTTTTTATCCAATTTATTCCATCTATTCACTTTATGAGGGGGACAAATTAATCTCCCATGTCAGCAGGGATGTCAACGTAATAACCTAGATCTTGTCGTCATCCCTTAGAATTTTCTATGTATTCCCTTTATAACATGAGGGAGCTTCAGGGGCGCCCTGAATGATCCAAGCTACACTTATACAGTTTGCATCTGTCAGGATCTGTTTCATTAGTTCCTCTTCAGCGCTGCTACTATTGCCAATCGTAGTCGGTGATTTTGTTTGAGATCCTGTGCATGCAAAAGTTCTGTCGTGCATTCCAACTGTATGAAAGGTAAGTATCGTTTGCTTGGGAATCATCCAGATCTTTGTCATGATGTCTTTACCCGTGGCCAAGTCAGTAGATCTTCTGTGAAGGGAATGCCGATTTCTTTACAGTAAGCTTCCAGCATTTCTTTGGGATTCACCAAAACGTTCCCCACTAACTATTGGTGGTACGTTTTTAGTACCCCACAAGAATGGTGTGATAAGAAATATACCCCAGAAAGAACCACTGACCTATTTTATACACACATAATGCTGGACCCCACGAATCCTGGTGTAAGGGGGTAAAAAAAGCTAACCTGTGTTTGTTCAAAATGCTTCACTGCATACAGAAGTTGATTTATTTTGATGGTAGTTGTATGGGATGATCCTTTGGTTAGGGGTAATGGGGAGGGGGGCACCAAAGGTAAAGATCTGGTCATTTTTCCCTCATGTTGTGATGGTATACAATGGGATTTGAAAGGCAATGGCCCTTGGGTACAGTGGCATGTCAGCAGATGTGAGCATATATGTCATCTAGCGGTGATTTGAAGTAATTTCACCATGTACAGAATTTTGTCTAAACTTTGCCTTAATCTGATCACTTAATTCGGCGGAGACATATTTGACGCACCACATAATTGACTAACATACTTGTGTGTTTCCTTTTAGATGCTTGTGCTGGTCTGTCCGTTTACCAAGGGAACCACTCCCACAACCACCAATAGCCATTGATGATGTGAAGGCTTGTTTTGGGACAGTGAATAACCTCCTGGGTCAAATCATATCACTTGAGCAAGAACACAAGAAATATTTGAAACTCAAACAAAGACGGACAGAGTATGGCAGCAAGTAAGTGACATTCATTTTTTGAAAAATTTACAACATGACATGACGTATAATTTGGTTCACCTCAAGTTTGGTAGTGACATCAAGTGTGTTGACAAACCGCCCATATACACGTGCATGTTACTCAGCGTGTTTTACTTTACGTGTGCGATTTGAAACTGCGGCAAGCGAAATACTCACATACGTCACTACCGAACTTGAGGTGATCCAAATTATAGAGATTTTGTTGAAAATCTTTCAAGAGAAGCATTTACACTACATGTATAGTCCATTTGGTTTCTCAAAAGAGGGATGTCAGTACTTTGTCTCACTTTGTTGTAGTTACTTGGCATGTATACAGATGTACCGCCTTTGCTTGCGCATGTAAATATGCCAGTTCTTATAGTCGATGTGCATGATTTAATACTATGTGCACACCCTGACGCCACTCTCTCAAGGAAGCCAAATGGACTACAGCTTGTTGCTGGTTTATTGATAAATTGCAATTTTTTTCTTCTAAATTTCAGGCAAGCACCAATTGGACAAGAAGTGTACAACTCTTACCATTGACTAACATAGAGAATGCAAAAAGGTTTCTACGGCAACAGTTCCTATGGCAACAGTACTTATATGATGGACATGCCTTGAAGCACAGAAGTGAGAAGTGATGCATGCATACACTCTGGCAACTGTGTGAGATTTGAAATATGCAAGATATGAAATATTGTTATAAGAGTTATGACTATTATTAGTAAAGACAGTTTCAAAACAAGCTTCTTGCACCATGTCATGTTGCGAGTCTCCTTATATGAGATTTCTGTTCCTTATTTGGAAATTTCTTCCTAGCAAACTTACCCTATGTCATTGAGTATGCATGTAATACTCAAAACTACAGATGATATTGTGAATGAATACTTGACCCTGCTGATGAGGTCATTCCACATTGTGCATTTAAGGATGTATTTTATTATGCAGTTTACCTGTAACCCTGTCTTTTCATCATGCATTATTGAAGCAGGTTATCATTACTGTAAGAGTGGTAATTTTTGTGCTTATCATTTTTGCACTTTGCTGATTTTGAACTACTTTGCTTGGTCTTAAATTCATGATTTTGAGTTTTTATGCATAGACCTCTGCATACAAGAATATATGTGCATATTGTTAGTTTCGCAGTAGCTGTGTTGATCGGGAAAAGCGCTAAAATTAATGTTTTGCGAAAATGTCCACTTTTAGCAGTAATTTATTAAATTGTCAGACCATGTGAATTGTCAGTTGCTCATGTTCTGTTAGGATAGCATAAAAATGTTTATACAACTAAGCAAAGTGAACATATGTGACACGATCAAGGAAAATGAGTCGGATGTCGCTAATATTGATTTTGAGATATTGGCAAAGAAAGTGTTCAAATTCTTTTGTTTTATATTGTTTTCAGCGATTGATAAATTGATATAACTTTGCAAAGAAAAGCTGTATCAACATGGGGTTTTCAGTTTCTGAAAGCTCTATATGTCCTCTTTAGAAACAAATGTAAAACTCATTTTCGACCAGGGTCGACATGCGACTCATTCCCCTTGATCATGTCACATATGTGCATTGCTGGATTGTGTGTCATGAAAACGTGGCATGTATGATGTGTCCATATCATGTGATGGTCAAAATTTTATCACTCTGTGAAAAATGTATTGTTACATTGCACGAGCCAGAACGGCAAGCAGAATAGAACAATACATCTTTTACGGAGTGATTATATTTTGCCCATTCTACAAATATAAGACAGTTAATATTTGTTTTATATCACTCATACATACATTTGTGTAAATTCAATAACATTTCAAGAATAGGCACTATTTCATATTTTACTGCCCTGGATTAATTCATTTTACCAGATTTGCCCGGGAACTTGGCGGGCAAGTCCATGAGGTAACACACAAGCAAATTTAACTGAGGAGCCGTCTCTTTCCTACACATACACAACATGCATTCTGTGTCTTACCAAGGCACGGATGCTTGTTATGTATTGTGTGACATATATATATGTGTCATTGGGATGGTAAAAACGATCAAACAGTGGTGATTGATGGTAAAAATATGAAATGGTAATCAAACAACGAACGAGTTTATATACGAGTTATATAATATAGGATTTGTTGATAGTGGTTGCTGATTTTTATAACGTTGGTAAGCTGCAAGGGATTACCCGTACACACTGAACATGCATGCATCTGACCTCCTATGTTAGGTGAATAACAGCCTGAGTATATTAAGCAGGGCCCTCTTGAATATTGCATGATGGGAAGGCTTGCTATATTTTGTTTTCACCACAATCTACCTGTTATATAGTGTTTTCTCTTCCAAATTACTCATGTCCATTCCAATTTCTTAGATGTAAATATCTAGTATTATATCAATATGCATGCTGTCAAAGTATGTCTTTTTTGTTTACAAAAAGCTTGAAATTATGCAAGTGCTGCAAAAACCTACATGTACTATGTGAGACTTGAAATTGAATAGAATCTCATAATGTGTTCAGTGGGTGCCAGGTACATGTTCAAGATGTTGCAGCTTGAAAATTATGTACACTGAACAAAATTGCGGCATATTTGCAGTAAAACATTTGATGTCCCTAGTGGCAGAAGATCTAAAGTGTCAAAAAAATAGTTCTAACATAGAATGGTTCCAGTTTTTAAATACTTCAGGAGCTTACAATCAAACTAACCTGTAACACATTATGTAAAAGTATTATAAAGACCAAAAAAATTCACACAAATATTCAAACAAATTGAGGACAGTTTTTGGAAACAGGACACCTTAAAAAATTAATCAAAACTTTTGAAGAACTAAATGTTTTCACTTGAATAATATATTCTTCCACTGCACTCTTCATATCTTCCTTGGCATAAAATTATTTTTGCAAACTAGTTGGATTTTACCAACTTTGCCTTTAGAGTGTCAGATCCATCGTCCATGCCATTTGAACTCACTTTGGATGAAAGGTTGTTGGATCTGGAATGGGTAAAACTGATGAATTTGGTTGGAATTGCACAATTTTCCTCAAGGGGTGTGTGTTCTACAAATGGAATAGCCCATTAAATGCAGTGGAGATATTTTACACTTCAAGTTAAAAGCTAATTACAAATATTTAATGGCCAAATTTTATACCGTTATGAAAGCTAATTGCGATATATTTATTGTTTCGTGAAATATGAACATTATTTAAAATGCGCTACAGAATCACAAGTCTACAGCAGTTAAATGTTTTATTCAGCTTTTCAATTAAAATAATTTTTGTGAGCAGAGGCCACAATAATGCAGCTTTCAAAATATTTGTAGTAATAAGGCAAAAAATGTTGGGCTATATATGAGTAAGTGTCCAACATTACCACTCCACTATCACACACAATTCCAACCCCTACCTCACCACCACTCTTTCCTAAAGACATATTATCAAAATATTTCGGTTATCTCAAATATATCTGTATTTATCTCATATTTACTGCTTTTAAGTTGCCAAAATCCATGTCAATTCCAAAACAGAAATTTGTGACTTCCATGAAGTTACTGAATAAATTATAAAAACAAGTAAAATAGGTTTTAAAAACCACACCATGTATTTTATTATTATATCTGCACCTACTTAATATTTATTATCAATTGCTTCCATAACCTGAAATGCAAAAATAATTATAATGCTTGTAATAATTGATTGTTGTTGTGCAGTTCTCACTGGCAGACTATTCAGAAAGAAGTTTCTTTTTGACATTTTTGAAGAAACAAAATGTCTTTTGGTCAGAGTTGAACAGAATAACAAAGAGAAAATGTTGAACTATTTTGCCAAAATGTGCTTGAATGTGAGATAAAAAAGAAGATGACCAAACTTTATTTTGGTACGGGTGATGGGATCTAGAAAATTGACGTATCAACTGTGGGTTATTAAAGTTGAAATCCATACACCCCCTATGGAAGACGTAGCCTTAATTTGCCACACAGGGGGTGTGAATTTCAAATGGGATTATCTGAATTGGTGACTCTATTTGAAATCTACACCCCCTGTGTGGGAGATTAAGGTCATGTCTTCCATAGGGGGTTCCAGGGATTGTCCTTTGGAATTTGCAGGAGAGCATTAAATAGCTCTTCTGGAGCCTTCCAAGGAGAGCTGTTTAGAGCATTTACAATAGAATATAAGGAGAGAATGGCCAACTAAGGAGAGCTGAAAACCACTCTCCTATATCAGATTTAAGGAGATCAGTAGAGAGTGATTGCTTTCGCTCTCCTCGAAAGGCAGTCTCTGGAGTTCATAGCCTGGATTTCAACTGGTATAACCCACTGTGTCTGTCTTGACAGTGACTTTTATGCAGCCCATACATTGTACATAGTTGAATATTTGTGAACATGCCTGTCAATTGCCAGTTTTATTTCTTTATCCCAATCATCTGTATAATAATGATGATTTCATTGTAGTATTTGTAGTATTTTATCAATGTTTTGTTCCGTTTTGAATTTATGTAGTTTATGAAGCTGTGTGTCATAACATTTGCAATTAGAATGATCAGTTTGTGTGTTTTGATGCGTAATTATGTTTGTTTGTAATAGTATAACAGTTTATACTTATAGATGATTTTTTAAATAAATTTGTATATTTTAAATTTAATTTGAATCAAAACCAAATATATTTTAAATTTAATTTGAATCAAAACAATTTATAGTATTTGTATTTCTGTGATTTGATTTTGCGCTATTTTGTACTCAGTTATACAGGTATGCAGGTCAAATCCCCAAACATGATTGATTGTCAGGACTTTATATCATAACACGTTGTACTCACTGTTGTAAGAGGCAAGGTAAAATGCAACATGTGAAATTGTCTATACGCTGGCGAAGTTACGTAATAAATCGGATTAACTACCATAGCAAGAGGGGAAAACAATTTTGAATATATTGCGCGGCACTACAAGCAGGTTGAACTAATCACCTGTGTATGTCTGCAATCTTAGATTGAATACAATACCGGTCTTTTCAAAGATACTAATCTTACAGGTGCGAGTGATCAGCAGGATGTGGTTCAATGCAGGGTACGGCGTGAACGACCCAGTGCAGCGCGGTATATTCAGAAATTGTTTTCACCTATTGCTATGGTAGTTAATCCGATTATTACGTAACTTCGCCAGCTTATAGTGTGTCTCATCATCTCAAGTTGAGAGTGACGCCGTGTTTGGATGTTTTTAATCGCATGTGTTAACCTAACCCCGCAGGGCATATACACATGTATAGATGTGCTGATTCAACATACGCCGGTGACATAACCGTGTAGATGCACATCCACTGTGACATCCAACATGCAGATACTCTCAACTTAAGATGAGACACAGTATAATTATAGTCTATCATGTATCAAAATAGCATGTTTCCTCAATCCTTACGGGGGAAATATAAAGGCACCGTCTTTGAAGGCATATACATTGTACATGACCAATATATTCTCATGGAGCTCCCCGAAAGAATTACTGTACGCATGATATGTAATGGATAAGTATGGTGTAGAGATGCCACTTAATATCACTCAAAAAATCTGAAAGCTTTGAAAAAAGCACAATTTGGGGTACTTTGTATATGACGATTGAGAAGTTATGCAACATGATGATGCCAAATCACACAGCAAGATACCCTTGTAAGTGCCTCAATGTGTAAAATAATTTTGTCTGAGATGCCTTCACTTTTGTAGTTGCTTTGCTCTATGATATGTAGCTTTGCTAACAGATTCACTCTCCTTGTCTTGGTTTGGTCAAAACAGCTCATCTGATGCTTTACTTGAGAACTGGAAGAGTTGTTATTTCCCTCCCTTATTTTGGAGGCACCATTAGCTCAAGACGTTAGACTCTTGTTGCGTGTGCTTGCTTGTGTTCCCGGAACCACCGCTAGGTGGCAGCACACGACTAAAGCTTTGAAGGAACACCTGAATTGCTTTCATATGCTCAGACCTGGTAATGCTCAGCGATGCCCGAGATATCTATGATGTAGCCACAATTTTGACATTGTAGTGCATGGAATGCCTTAGGATGGTTTCAAAAGGGTTGGAAACACTGATAAATATACGAAACAGCATAGATCTGGGCCAAAAAGTGCATTTAATCAACAGCTCTACTAGACCTGTGACGTCTGCGCGACATCACGGGTCTAGCCGGGTATAGCCCCCTTCATCTGGCCAGACGCCACCAACGGCATCTATCTCTAGATCCGAAAAACTCTGGATGGTACATGTATGAGTATGAGCATCTGCAACGTCTATTTCTGTTCTTGTGGAAAAATTGAATTTCCCCTGGGCAAGGAACTTGCTGCTAATGGTCTCAATTTACCCGTATGAACCTCGGGAAGTGGATCCTGACTGTGATGGTTATTATATATGTAGGCTGACTAGGGTTCTCCCTGAATTATGCTGAATGGTTTATAAGGTGTGTCTTGTGCCATGATAGTGGTCAGTGACTTTGTAATTGCACTATATAAATATGTGGCACCATCTGGAGGAAGACAAATTGGAGACAATCTGTACATGGGCTATTCCAATTGAAAACTATACACTCCTTATGGAAGACATGACCTCAATCTCACATACAGGGGGTGTGAATTTTAAATGGGGGTTATACCCTTTCAGGGAACCTCATTTGAAATTCACACTCCATGTTTGGAAGATTAATGTCATGTCTTCCATAGGGGGTGTATGGTTTTCAATTGGAATACCCCAATGTTGTGTTTTTCATACTTCAGTAGTGCAGATTGGGCACATATTTAACATTTCAGATTGTCGAGAACCTTGGCTATAAAACAAGTCATTAGCTACTTGCAATGTAAGGTTGTTACCCAAGCCTTATTGCAAGTTGTTTGCAACTTGATCATAATTTGGTTTTAGATTTGTTTCCAATTTTTGTGAAACTTGGATCATAGCAGTTAATATAGACCCATTATTACAACTGAAAGTTGTATTTGAAACAAGACCTTTTGTGATTTCAGAATCAGTAAGTTTCAGGATCACATCGAAATGCTTCAGTATCCTTCAAGAGGTACTTGTAATGTGCCTAGTGCGATATATGTGTGTATGCAATCACAAAATAGGGCACTACCTTCATGCTAGCCTCCAGGGAGTTACAACTAGTTGGCCTAGTATCAAGACTGGGATTATACAGATTGCAGAACAAAGCTGTCTAATCCCTGATTGAAGTCTTGACAATAGGCTAATTTGGGGTAGGGCCTCATGAAGGGTACACCCAAAGTGGATATCCCTCTCTTATGCATTTTCACAGAAGTAATCATTGCATCAAAGCAGTTGCTAATAACATAGTATTTTGGATGTTTTGCACACTGCGGGGAAGTAGTTTATCTACCAGAAGTTGTTAGCATGTCCTGCGTCAAAATGCTACAAATCAGTGTTGTTAGCAATGACTGACATGCCAATTGTGTTGACCAAGCAATGTGATTTGTAGGTCTGGAAGTAAGCCAACATTTTGTGAGGTCAATAGGGCCTATAGGTTTAAATTTCTAAGGGCCCGAACAATTTCTGGACACCAGAAAACAAATGTAAAGTTGGAAGTCAATCTGCTAAAGGGTGCAAATGATAAAATACAACAAAATATTTTCCGCCATGCATGAACAAGTTGGGAGAAAATGTGCAGGGCATTTGGGCCAGCAGAATGTCAACTTTGTGGGCTCTGGCCAAGTTTTGCGGACACCTTGGCCCGCCTTATTTTGAGGTCTAGAGATTTGTCTCTTAATAGTTGTGACTGCTAGCATGGTACAGGCATAATGGTGTATTTGTGTCTTTATTTTGATTTGCTGAAATTGCTTAACCTGGTGCTGCATTGTAGTCCACCAAAGCTGCCTTAAACAATTTGATTGTACATTGTATTATAGCTATATATATATGATAACAAATGACTATATCAAGCTTGTAGGATAGAAGCAAAGAAAGTTCCCACAAATTTTAAACAAGTATTATTTTTATTACAGTACTGTCGTACATGTTGTATTATTTGTTGTTAAGAAGATGTTGTACATGAGAAAGTGTACTTAATGGGATATTCCTGTTGTAATCCATACACCTCATGTGGAAGACATGACATTCATCTTCCACACAGGGAGTGTGAATTTAAATTAGGATACCTGAATGGGTGACTCCATTTGAAATCTACATCCCCTATGTGGGAGGTTTAGTTTAGTGTTTTCCATGGGGGTGTAAGGATTTTAACTGGAAAAGACCAATATGGAAATTGTCCAATTGGCTGTTTTGTAAGATAGAATTTGTCGTAGGTTTATTTAACGAAGGCTCAAAGATGGGCCTTGCTTGGTAACCTATCTATTTTTCAAAATGATCTTTTCTGAACAGAATGTGTTCAGATTTATGAGTTTATAGGGTTATTATGTGTAGGAAATTGTGTATTGAAGTAAATCACAGTCAGGCTTACTGGGATATCTGTCTTTACCTTGTTACAGTCAGTAAGTTGGATTGACAACCAGCTGGCTTATTGAATGGATGGCGATATGTGACCTGCTCCCACAAAATGAGCATAAAGTTGCAAGTTGGGAGTTTTGAGGCGTTCCAACTGTTGCTTGAAGACATGTCCTCTGTGAATGGGAATAGAATTGAATACAGTGTACAGTATATTATGTCCCCATTCACAAAGACATGCCACTGACTAAACAAAAACAGCAAATCAACAATTGGAAACCACCAACATGCAACTTAACACTCATTTTGTGGGAACAGGCCACATATGATTAATATGAAAGGGCTTGAGCCAGGTCCTATCTGTAATAGCTGCCAGGAGTCATTTTGAGATGTGAACAATATAGAATGCAGGAGAAATTGTCTATAGGGCAGCTTTTTGCATATAAGGCCTTCTTGCAATAACCCCTTGAATTAAATGATGTGATTTATTTACATCAGCCAGAATACTCTACTAGAAAAGATGCCAAAAGGCAGTATGTGACTACGAGGGCAACATTTTATTGGTAACATGTTGAGCCCAATAAAACCAGTAGACATTGCTCTTGAATTTACCACTACTTTATCATTATTGTCAAGGACATTTATGTGTACAGAAATTCAAAAAATCTATGGGAATTTCTTTAGATTCACACAAATCAGTTTAGGAGAATCTCGGAGTATGGATTCTCGGATTCTTGCTGAAGTTCTAGGCCTGAGCAGCTAGTGGACACATGTCTGCTGCTGGATCATAATTAATGTTCCTTTTCAAAGCCACCTGATTCAGTAGCACAGTAGCCCATCATTCCTATGCTGATTGTAGACTATGTAGCATTTTGCCGTTAATTTGCATAATTCACACGTTTGTATCATACACATTCCAATAAGCAGTAAATGCAGATATGTTAATCATGAAATAAAGTGCCTTTGTTCTCCCTCAAGTCAAATGACTTGATTATGTAATCAAATTTACCAAATGAAATCATGTGTATTAATTAACACCATTTGTATGTACTGTATATACATGTACAAGAAGTGCACTTATGTATGCTAAACAGCTGTGTCAAATGATTCTGTGAGATTTTGACCTGCAATCATGCTGCTGGACCATATCAAAATCTGCCTAATAGTGATGGTATTTATGTAATTCTATATGTCAGTTTTTATTCCGTAAGTGTATCAATTGATTCCAGTAGTAGAAAAAACTGACTGTCTGCCAGCTGTATATATTACCATAACCAGTTTACAGGGGTGTGAAAGGCATAGCAGTCGCAGAGTGTGATTCAAAAATTGCTAGTGATCAAACGCAGGTAGCGTTTTACTTGGTACTTGGTATTGGTGACCTCCAAAAATCTCCTTGCAGAAGTTCAAACTGGAGGCTAGCGCTAGCAGCGTGCAAGTGTCGCAGTGTTTCCTTTGAAGTCAACTGGCTTGCAACTTGATTCTTGTGGCATGCTAACTGAACTGACATCATAAAAAAACCCGCCAGGCTCCTAGCGATTGGCTTTGGCTTACCCTTAAGCCCACCTCCTGTTTATCAATACATGCAAGAAACAAGCTAAGTACCGGTAGTCATTTTGAGCGAAGTTGTACAATCAAATCAAATCAAACATTCTATTTTATTTGATCTTTTGCGATGCCTCATTGACAAGTGTTGAGGGGTGACCCAAAATCAATTTGATTTTCCTAAATTAAAAAACAGTTGAAATCTACTTTTCCATACTTACACCATCAACATAGGAAACAGTGTTACCCATGGCATGACTTATACAAAAAAAGTACTAGTCTCTCCTTAAGTCTAAGCCTACCTCCATTTTTGGAGTGGAATTGCCTATAGTGGGTGGGTTACGGTAACACAAGTGGTTACAGTAGTGTGATATCTAATAGATTGCTGGAATCTTGATACTTCTTTACTTTCTATAGATTGGATATATTATAAAGAGGAAAGCATCAATTTGCAAATTAAACTCTCAACACAAGTTAGACCAGGACCAGGTCTAACTTTAGACATGGTCTTACTATGGAGGTTAGACTTAGGAGGGACTTCTTTAATCATTGCCCCTTTATACTCCTGGCAAAGTCCAAAAATTCAGTACGTCCATCTATTATGTATTTGCCCTACAATAATAAAGAATAAGGTTGGTAAATACTTCCTTCCTTCTCCATAGTTCTAATCTCCATAGTTTTGTGCACACCTCGGTTTTTATAATAAATGTAACAAGTTGCCTTATGAGGTTAGTCATATAGTTATGCTCCAGGAGCATGATTGAGCACAATCTCACAGAAGTCTTTTCCAAAAGGAACTGCCACTCCTTTGGATAGGTCAGTTTTTGAGAGGCTACAATTATTATTTGATCTGAAATTTATAACAATAGCAGGTACTTGCAACAGCCTCATGAAAGCTCACTTTTGACTGAAATCATTGCGAAGTTGCTTAAGGTGTGTGCATGTGTACTGTTTGTTGGCACATTTGATTTTTTTACCATATTTATTGTTCAATGTAGAAGTTAAATATTTGATATTGGTTGATTTTCATTTGATGTACTTAATTGCAATTGTGATTTAATAAGACCAAAATGATTTTAAAAACTTATTTTTTATAAATCGATAAATCAGAGAAATGTGCAAATGAGATATGGACATATTAAAGGGGCATTTCGTGATCCACCGCCTCATCCCCCACTTTTCTCAAAAAAAGTTGAGATTTTTATATCACTGGAAACCTCTGGCTACATAATGTTTATGTACAAAATATTTCTTGCAGATTAATTCGTTTAGCAAAGATATCGTGAAATTTGAATTTCGTTCTGGTGCACCAGAACGAAATTACAACGCATTGTCTATGGAGCAGTGTAATACACATAATCATGCATAACTCATGAACGCATAAAATCGGAATCAACTGAAATTTTGGGAATAGGTTTTTTTTGTGGATATCTAATGAAAAATGACATAAATAGAGGATGCTAGGATCACGAAATACTCCTTTAAGCATGTTAATTGTTTTTTTCCTTTTTTTTTTATCAGCATCATATTTTAAGCATAAGTAAAATGTATAAGTATTTTCACATTATATGTTAAGTTGCGCTTAGATACACTGTAGAATATTACTTATTGTTCTGTTTGTACAGAATTCTTTTGCACATTCTGTTGTGTACTTCTATGAGTTTTCTTAATGAAGCTCACTGAGAAACAAAATTGTTTGTGTGAATTGCTAGTTTCATTTTCAAAATTATTTGATAGTCTTAGAGTTGGAACATCTGTGATAAGCAAATGAGAAACAGAAACTGAAAGAATTAAAGCCATAATGTACAATCTTTTACAACGAATTTGGTTAATTTGTTTAAAACCTGATTTTTTGGCCCAACTTTCACTTAAAAAAAAAAAAAAGGGTTTGTCTCAAAGCTCGCGCGCGAATTTGTGAGATTTGGGAAAAAAGAAATGCAGAATGTTTTTTTATTTCAAATTTTTTTTTTTTTAGTTTTTCCAAAAAAAATCGGCGAAAATCTGATTTTTTTCCTCCAAATACCATGAAAAAAGTCTGGAATAAAAAAAAAAAAAATCGCATTTCGCATTTGTTTTCAAACCACTCGTGAGCTTTGAGACAAACCATTATTTTTTTTTTTTGCCTTATATAGAACCAGCCAAATGTGTTGTGTTTGTCGGACAACAGAGCAATTTTGTCTTAACTCAGACATATATAGAACTCCCAAGTTAAACAGCCAAAATAGCCAGCGGGGTTTCCTTTACTTTATCTTGTTATTTGGCTTAAGGTGGACAAGTAACCCTTGCTACTAATATTATTTCAGTATTTTTGGTAAATAACAACATTGAAATTTGATGGAAATTCTACATTATGGCTATAAGTACCCATATGCAATGTTATTAGCTTATAAGTGATCTAATTTGATATGTTTTCCTCAGTTTTGCCATCTTGTATCTCAATTTTATTATTTTAACCTGATTGGGTTAGATTTGGATTAGTATCTCACTGGTGAGAGAATGAAGTATATTGGGCTATTACAATTGAAATCTATACACCCCCTATGGAAGACACAACCTTACACACAGGGGTGTAGATTTCAAATGGAGTCACCCATTCAGGTAACCCCATTTGAAATTCACAATCCTTGTGTAGGTCATGTCTTCCATAGGGGGTGTATGGATTTCAACGTCCATAGGGGGTGTATGGATTTCAACTGGAATAGCCCATTGTGACAAGCAAACAGTAAAGGAGTTGCTACTTCCTTTTGGTTCATATTTGTGGGATTTGGAAATGTTCAGTGTCACTTGATCAGTACAGTTTAAACAAGGTATAAGTGACTTAAAAGTTTAACTTCAACACTACACTATTTTTCGCTCAACTGGAACATTTTCACTAGTCCGACTAGCGTCTTCAGCAGATGGTGATGCTGTGATGATATCTTGTCTACAATCGGGATATCTCTCACTGATGACGTCATATGATCATTTTATCTACCACTACGTATGAATATCCACTTGTATAAGGTAATTTGCGCATACAGTTATTTTCGCGATTTCTAAAGGAATTCATTATTTTTGCGATTGCCCAATATTCGTCTCAGATACTTTCTATACATTATTAGATACCTTCGGGAGGTGTTAATTTCAAATTTGGAACTCCAATCGCAAAATTCACGAAATAAAACCCTCACGAAAATTAGCACTTGCACAATACCTTGATATTTTGACTGATGTATGTATGTAGTTGTGGGTACTTTGACACATTGATTTCAGGTCACCAGTGACTGTAGCGAAGAGATTAGATCCAAAGAGGACCGACTCTGAATTGTCCAGGGCATAACACTATGATAAATCCTCCCTATTGGTTTGTGATGCTTGGAAACCAAAGTAGTGTACCTCGGGCATTTATAGGCAGAATCCTGATATTGAACAATTAATCAAGTCTTTATGCTGGTAGTGCTCAGTGTGTATTATCAACCCCAGTTATCAGCACAACACAAACAAGCACACAATTTAAAAGTTTCTTGGGCAGGCGAAATAATCCGAATGTACACTATTTTGCTCTCCATGAGCGGTACACAAACATGGAGGAGTCGGTTCTCTTGGGTTCTAAGCTCCTTGGTTAAAAATACTTCGAGCAAGTGTTGCTTATAAATTATACACTGCTAAATCTCTAGGGAGGGCAGAGATATCAAGAATCTGTGAGATCTTGACTTACAGCCATGCCCTTGGACCATAACTAGGTAACCTATATGAGATGGTTAAATTTCTTATGGTCCAGGAGCATGGTTTTTGGTCAAACCTCACAGAATCAAGATACCAAGGTATTATATGACATGTTAACTGGCTCAATGTACTTGAAACATATAAATCTGTAGACAGGTCACGTTACCATACTGAGCCAACTTTGTATTTCATGAGCAATAAAATCATGATAAAACATCCTGAATTTTGTGTATTTTTGGTACTTACTAAAGAAGTATAGACCTTTGAGGTGGAAACACCCCTATCATTTTGGTGATAGGGGTGTTCAGACGCCCCATAAAAGGCAATTTGTAGGGGGTTTATTTATGTCCACCTTTTATACAAAATCTGTGCGAGGGCACACTTCATTAGAAAAAGGTTTATATTATATTCTGGAAGTCCTGCATCCCCATTTATATTATGATGTGGGTCCCGCCATATTTTCCTCATAGCTGGGTCACAGTAGATGTAGACCCTCCCTCGGGTCCGTGGAGAACGACTGGTAATGTAGATTACATAGCATTAAAAATCAACCCAAGCGGTCACTGAAATTTAGCGTTCAATATAGGAGGTGTGATTAGTCTAGTGGCATCAATTTGTGTAGAAAGAGGAATTGGTTTTTTGGCGCTGTGAATTGGTTTTTGGCGCTGTGTATTTAGAATCGGGGGTGAAGGACTATGGCATATTTTGATAGGCTATTATGTAGGCCTATCGTTCCATTATCCAGGCCGGACCGAACCGAGACTGTGGGACAGTCTACAGTAGATGAAGACTTATGATGCACATTGACTCAATATGCATTTGAACAACGACTCATAAAAAATAATAAATCACAAATTCAAACTGTTTTTGTTAAAAAGATTTTTATTAACAAGAAAACATATGTAGTGAGGAAATTTCCGCCACCTTGTATTAGTGACCATCAAAATGTATACAAATTACCAGTCAGTATCTAATTTATAAATAAAGTCATCATTCAATGTACAAAATTATCTATTTACAGTACACCCTCCCTCTGATAGGAAGAAACAATTACACCATAGCTTGTTTAACAGTACACGTTAGGTTTTGACCGACAACTATACTCCTGGACCATAAGAAATCAAGATGCCGTTGTTATAAGTTGGGCTTTATTCCGTCACTGCAAGTGGGAGGTAGGAGCCATGGTTCCAGTCATTGAACTGCAGTTTACTTCTTAATATTTAATAGGAAAAGAGTTGAGGAAGCCATTAATTGCATTTATAGGTCTTGCGTTTGCCAACAATAGATCAAAATTAAAGTTTTGGGCATTTCCCCATCCAAAGTAAAATCCTGCACATGGGGTGGAAATTGCACTCCTTACAAAATTATATGAAGCTTTGGGATTTCCTTTAACCATTCCTCTTGTGTGTCACCTTTTTGTCTCAATATTTGAGTACAAGCACCGCTAGGTCATGCTTCCCTCCAACATGCCTGAAGCATTTATTAGAAAGGTAAAAACTACCTTCTGGTGGTCTGTGTGGCACACACCAACATCGACCGGTTGATAATTACATTATACAGCAGAGACACTGAAATGAATACCGGGATCGATACACGTGAATGTGCTATGCACGATTTGATATTCAGACGATAAATCTTTGGATACCGGGGTAGAAAATGATGAATATTTCCCGTAATTTATTTAGTCTAAAGAAGCCAGATTTTGTTCCTTGCACTTGAATATATGTGTTGAACGGATATGATGGTTGTTAGCTTGCGTCTTGAGAAAGAACTGTGCGTCTAGCTGCACTCACTCGTAGAGGCAGTCTAAAAGCAGAATGGAGAGGTCAATTACCAGGCTATTGGATGTCCCTCGGCTCATTATGCGTCTCAAAGGTCGGAACAAAATTGCCATGCGTGGCTGTGGATTCAACCTATATACCATGGCGATTTCTGCCATGAAGATATCAGGGCGATGACACTGTGTGACATCAAGCATTAGTCTCATAGTCAAAGTTTGATGGTTCACTCAGTGCAATTTTCTGATATTGATTTTCTTATTTTCTAAGATGGGGTCTAGGAGATGGGGAAAGCAAGTTAAGTATCATCTTATAATAATGAATAGCTGCTCTATGAGGTATATAATTTAGGAGCATGGTTGAAGGTCAAATATTGCATGGACAGAACTCATTCTTTTACTCAACTACATGTTTAAAATTTGCTCACTTTTTAATCAGTGACTCCTTGTATAGCAGATCAATTCATGATATCAGATGACAAATGGATGAATTGGACATTTTAATCGCTTATTTTTTTTATTTTTTGATGGTGAGCTTGGCATAAGATCACATAGGGTCAGCTGCCATCCCAGTAAGATTTTGTTTAGAAGCAAGCAAATTCATTTTGTGGTCAACATTTCAAAGAGTTAGTGGGTGACACATTAAACATCACCTCTTTTATTGCCAATAGGTACAATGTGATTTTGACAAACCCCTACCTGAATATTGTCAATATATAATGAATTTTTAAACCCTTTTCTGTGATTTTTCAGTGAAAAAAGTTGGAAATTGACTCCAATGTAGCAACTAGAAAATGCATAACGCTTCATACAAGGGGGGGTCTTCAAGGTTTTAAAAACAAGATAACTGTTACAACGAACTTTTTTTATGCCTTATGATGGTTTCTCAAATGCAACCTGCCACAGTCATACATGTACAACTTGCTTTGAAAGGCCCATTCAGTGATTTGTATTGCTCATCCACAAGATCATAAAAATCATCAAAATTCAGAATTTGACACCTTTGTTAGTGTCATAGATGTGCTAGTGGTTAAACCCAAAGCTGTATATGAAAGACCAAATAAGACATTTAAGGTGAATCTGTAATTTCTCTACTTAAGTAGATAAATTAGCTACATGTATTTGTCAATCAATACAGCTGTTTTCATCATTTTTTTGCCAAATTTTTCATTTAAAAATACTTAATGACAATTTTAATGACTTATCCTTCACTTTTAGGCAATTTAGACACAATTGTAATTTCTTTACACTTTTGCTGGGATCACTGTAAAAATAGAATAGAAAGAAATAGATTTGTACCATACAAACAACAAAATCTGAAAACCTAAGATGATGCCAACTCTATTGCTGTGTTCAGCCCTGGTTCAGGGCTCAGTGCATCTTAACTTCAAATGTGTTGCAATCAATTTTGTTTCCCCTTTTATCAAATTCATCACATACTGTAAAGATTTGCATACATGGGGCCCCTATTTGACATACGAATAAAAACTAAGGGTCCGTGCCCTTATTTGCTGGTGGGAATTTTACAGGAGTGCACTTTTAGTTTGTGCCTAAAGTTCCAGTTATGTCAAGGGAGCCCATATGCGCCATTAGGCGAATCTTTACGGTAGTATATGTCCAAGTACTTCATCTCTTGTGTCCAGCACAATTAAATTGCATTCACTCGTCAGATTTAATTGCACTCATTCACTCATCAAATCAAAACACAAAATATATACACAGTTTGTTCATGATTTACATAATGGTACACATTGAAACACAATCTTCTAAAATAGGGTGGTCAAAGGTGACCATAAGTCACTGAAGAACGCCAGTTTTGTAAGAATCAAAAATGACATTTTCCCCATTAAATGTGATCAAAATATACGGATGTTGTGATTAGGCTTTAAGTATTTTCACTCTTGGCAAGTGTGTGCGCATATCAATGGGCAGTTTTAAGAAAGTTTAGAAACTGACTTGCTGATCGTAAAAGACTATAGTTCAATTTTCTCACTAGCCCTAATTGGGCTATTCTAACTGAAATCCATACACCCTCTATGGAAGACATTACCTTAATCTTCCACACAGGGAGTGTAGATTTCAAATGGAGTCCCCTATTCAGGTAGCCCCATTTGAAATTCCCACTCCCTGCGTGGGAGATTAAGGTCATGTCTTCCATAGGTGTATGGATTTCAACTAGATTAGCCCATTCTGATTAACCCTAACTCTCTTTCTGTTTTTCGGCAGAGGAAAGAAGGAAAGAAATCTCTGGTCCGGTTTTGATGGACCTGTCGGGTGCTGATCAGAAGACCTGGGATAGCACCCCACGAGGGTGTAGCTCATCCATTTTTGCCTATATTATGTTTCCACTATCACATGGGGTACTTGGGCTTGGGGCGCTCAGAGTTAATGATTCAGTTGACCAATAATATAAGGTTAAGAACTATGAAAAAAGTTCACATGATTATTTGATAGAATATGTCAATATTACTTAAGAATACACCCCATGTTTCTAAAAAAAACAACTGAGTATATACTTTCAATATAGCAGACACTGAATAGCAAAATTGAAAAAACAAGATAACAATGTACTACTGTGATTGTACACGCTTGTTTAAAGATATGTAATACAGAAGGGCAATACAATACATAATACAGTCCAAGTTTCCATAGGACTGCCCCTGATATTGTCCATAACACACTGTATGGAGGACCCACACTATACAATTGACGCTTTGAACGGTCATCTCAAAATGAGGTTCCACCCGCAAACTGTGTGTGTAAGTGAGGTTACCTTGAACAGCCCTTGGATTGTGTATGATCCTTTGTCAGTCAGTCTAATCAGGGATCATAATATACGGTCCCTGGTTAGATCAAAACTTTAAACAAGTGCAGTGCTAGCCAGAAGTACTAGGCTGGTAACACAATAATACAAAATACACATTGAAAATTGTGTCACGTAAAAGCACCACATCACCAAAAGTACATGCGGGGAAAAAGTACAACGATTTGATCTTTGGTCAACATATATAATGGAAAACACATATTTGTAACAATCAAGGTTTTAAAGACTGATGCATAATTCCTTTTACAATGGGCTGTTCCAGTTAACATCCATACACACCCCTATGGAGGCCACTACCATAGGGGTGTGTAAATTCTTCCACACAGGGAGTGTAAATTTCAAATGGGGTTACCTTAATGGGCAACTCCCATTTCAAATCTACACCCCCTGTGTGAGAGATTAATGCAGTCTTCCATATGGGGTGTATGGATTTCAACTGGAATAGCCTAATTACAGGCATGCTGCGAGCATGAAGTGCATGAATCAGAAAGCACATGATCAGTAATTTTATCATTCCAGATTTGCGATATATGATTAGCCAAGTTGAGGGGGCTAGCCCCACCATCTAATACGCATTGCATGCCTGTTAACAAGTTAAAGGAATCATGACAAACAGATTCATTGTAATACCAATAAATAAGCTCATCCACTCTCATCTTTACAATTTACAATCTTTAAAATAGCACTTCAGAATAATTTACAAAATTGTTCATGGTATATAGTGTATTTACAGTGTAAAAGAAACAAGCAAATTTGAAGGGTAGTAAGTTATCAAACCTTAGAATGAGATTTGTGGCAATCTCAAGCACAAAATACATCAAAAACAACAATAATACAAAAACACCTCAAGTGAATCTACTCTTACTATATTGAATTCTCAGACAAAGGTGTATGTATATATGCCTGGCATCTTGTCAATGCCTGTGTATTAATTTGCAGCATCTCCGTACTTAGCAGCTGGCTGCTTTAGTAACAACATTGCGTAGCATGATTAGTATAATTTTATGTAAGTTGTGCACTTGTTACATCATTATTATGTTTTGATGAGTCCAAGTGTGTGAAAATATTGGATCCAAAACATAATAATGATAAAATTGGATGCTTACGCCCAATATTTATTGGTCTCGCTATGAGTTTTGAAATATTGGACTTGACTACGTCTCGTCCAATATTTTAAAACTCATAGCTCGACCAATAAATATGGGCTCAATCGATCCAATTTTATATCAAATGTACGCATGTGTCCGAGAATTAAATATAGGTATAGTAGTTGTGTATGTAAACAGTTATTCCAAATCGTCGTTGGGGAGGAAAAACCTCCTATGTGTTATTAGCCCCTGAACATGTTTAAAGCAAAACCTCCCATGTAACCTCTTGGCAGTTTTCTTTTAAGCATGTTCTGGGGCCACAACTACATAGGAGGTTTTTCCTGCCCAACGACGAAATGTTGTGCGCAAACTCTTACAAAATTTACAGATCAACTTGTCTTTGTCTACTGAGTTATTCCAGTTGAAATCCATACACCCCCTGACATTACCATAATCTTCAACACATGGCTATGTCTTCTATAGGGAGTGTATGGATTTCAACTGGAATAACCAGTATGCAATAGGATATGCTTTCATATTTTTATTTATTGCCTAAATTCAAAACTTATACCCTACAAAATGGCTGCTGTCACTAAGCAACAAGTGTTATGCTTTGTTTAATACCAACACAGAATATAAGTGGAAGCATATCACAATATCCGCATCAAATTTATATTATGTGCTATAATTTCTTTTCCCTAGCATAATTGCAACTATTTTCATTACAAAATGTATGAGCGATGGTTATGGGGCTATTAGGTCAATCAAACATCATAAATCTGGATTAATGCTACATATATCGCCTTATCTGTACTTCCTGGTTCATGCACCACATGCTCCAAGTATGCCAATTTTGAGAAAAGAAATTGCAGCACATTATATTTTACAAGGCTGGTAAACCTTCACCCTTTCTTACAGCATTTCTGATTGGGTAATTATTTGATATATTCTTCTTGTTGACCAATCAGCAGGTAGCACTCATGGGGTTAATGACTCCACTCATAGTGCCATGTGAAATCAGCTTCATGTACATGTATAAGATTTTTTCTCACAGCTTAAAAAGTTTACTGCCACCATTTTCTGCAATTAGAGAATAAAGGTATTGTTTTTAGCTACTGTCGTGCATCTATCGTCTCATATAGCACGGGCAAAATCATTATTTTTCGCCACATTATTTTACGCCAAAAATAATGATGTCACCCGTGTTATATGAGACAATAGATGCACGACAGCAGCTAAAATTATAACCTTTATTCTCATTTTTAAACACTTCAATTCAAATAAAAATATACCAAATTATAATCAAATTAAATTCTTCATTTGACAAGGAATTATCAATAGCGTTCTTTCAATCAATAGAAATTCTTGGCATAGGGTTTAGAATTGATCAGTCCCGTTGATGCTATGCACCTCCGATTGGTTAAAATAGTGTGTGCATGTATCACATCGACTCACACGCTCTGAACCGTGTTATATCGTGTCATATCACACAGCTAAGAACCAATAAGATTGCAGGAACTTTCTCAAGTGTTTAAGAATGGTTAATATAAATTATGTATTACTAGAAAACAAATTATATATACTTTGAGAATGAAAGATATCATATTTTAGTCATCTACTGAATTGAATTGCTTCAGGTCCAAATGCCATTGGGTGATTGGTATTTCATTAATGACTTGCAAGTGATTACTTGTTACTTGAGATTGGAATCTGTATTGCTAACCTTCAGTTTTCTTGTTGGTCCCCAGAGATGTGAGATTGTATGTACAGTGCATTTTACACCACCACCTCCCTTATTCAAATACTGAGCATTGGGTTATTCCAGTTTAAATTCATACAGCCCCTATGGAAGACATATGACTTTAATCTCCCACTGAGGGGTGTAGATTTCATATGGAGTCACCCATTCAGGTAACCCCATTTGAATTCACACTCCCTGTGTGGAAGATTAAGGCCATATCGTCCATATGGGGGTGTATGGATTTCAACAAGAATAACCCATTGTTTTAGGTTGGAATAGTCTGAGGTTCTCAACCTTATTTGTTCACAGGCCATAAGACAAAACACATTTCAAACATAGCATGTTTGAGCTGAGACAAATATAAGTTATATTCATCTCAGGTTTGAGGGCCATATACATCTCCTTTCCATTTTGGAGTTGGTTAAGGGCCAAATATCAGTATTTTGGCGGCGCCATTTGACATTTGAGCTGCCTGGTGAGAACACTTGGTACAGGTACTCGATGAAACCTGGTGAAATCATGCCAGACCCTACATAGTAGAAATACCACACTAGTTACATGGCTGACAAGCAGTACACCCATGCATGACTGTATGCAAGTTGATTTACGGTGAGTTTCGTGAACAGACATCTCAAAGTGTTCTTGTATCCAGCACCCCCTGACTGTGTGCAAGTAGATTTATGGCGAGTTTTGTGAACAGACATCTGGTTAACAGCACCTGCTGACAGAAACAAACCACTAAGTGTTCTTGTATCCAGCACCCCCTGACTGTGTGAAAGTTGATTTGTGGCGAGTTTTGCGAACAGACACCTGGTGAACAGCACCCCCTGACAGAAACAAATCACTAGGTGTTCTGGTATCCAGCACCCCCTGATAGATAAGCACATGTGCTGACAGTTGTAACAACAATATGATATTAGTATATTCGTTTAGTGTCCAATGTGACAGCAACCGGCTCCTATTCCGTAGTTGCCGCAGTCCCGGCTGCAGCACAACAGACACAACAGCAAGCCGCTGCACACATTATATAAACAGCTGTGGTGATCCAGAAGGCAAAATAGTACATGGGTGGGTAGCAGTAATTAGGATCACCTACAACATCTGATGGAGGGTAGTTACTATATATCCATACATTGCCTAAATGATGGGAAAACAAGAAATATAACAATAGTAAGTAAGTAATACCACAATATAGGCTTGGGTTATCTTTGTTTCTGACGGCAGGCCTTGATGCAAGGCGAGTGGTCGAAGCACTCTTTAGTAGAATATAGTGGTCGAATCACTCTCTAGGTCTGAGATAATTCATACCAATATTGAAACACTTAGGCACTGTTGACACCCTCTCTTTCATTTTCAGGGATTAATACCAATTTATTATAATAAATCGAATACACTGAAAATGCTGAAACTTTAATGTTATTGGATTCAATTTTACATGATTCGCAGCTAGCGATATTTAGTGTCTATAGTGAGTGGCAAATTGCTCACTAAAAATTGAGTTTGGGCGAGCGGTGGCGAGCGAGAGCGAGTGCTCGTCTCAAACGGCCAGGCCTGTGATGGACTATTTTATTTTCAAAAGGACCAGGGCCCCATTTAACAAAGCCAAAGTAATCTTCTAATAAATTAATTCTAAGATTGATAGTAAGTCTTTGTGAAACAGACCCTAGGTCTATTGTGCTATTCCATTTAAAATCCGCACTACCCCTGTGGAAGATTTAGATGAAGTCTTCCACAGAGGGAGTAATTGGGTAACTTCCATTTGAAATACTCAGCTATAATACAGGGGGAGTATGGGTTTCAAAAGGATTAACCCTGACCAATTACATTTAAAAAACATACTCCTCCTGTGGAAGATATTTCCAAAATCTTCCACAGGGGTGGTGTGGATTTGAAATGGAATAGCCCATTACTGACATACCTCCATGTATGGAAAAACAAACAGTTGGTTCTAAATTCATTAACAATAAACTGCTACAAATGATCATGTGTGAACATAACTGTGATCATTTTGTATTCAACTCATTTATTTCCTTGCACAAGTTGCCAGCCTCGTGAATATTATTTTACTCTAGTTTAAAATTGTTCAATATTTGTAATCATAACAATGTACTGCTTATATCAGTTTCTTTTTGCAAAGCAGGAAAAACAAGTAGCACAATTCTACACAATATGAAGTGTTTTTGAAAAAAGGAAAGGGCTGATTCAAGTGTGTTGGCATAAACATTTTTAGTTTTAGATGAAAACTTGAATGTTATTTATACACAAAACATTTCATATATTTGCAAAGTTGACATTGCACACCCAATTCTTTTGTGTATAAATATGTGGCACATTGAAAACACTGTTTATATATAATACAAACAAAATTGTATTTCACCTTAACTTAACTTAACTTGTACAGGGTGTTACTATCAAAAAATAAATTTGACATTTAAAGCAGTGACATATGTCACAACTCAGCAAGAGAGAAATAGATTTCAATGGCTCAGTCAGCGGCACAAAGACATATGTCCATTAGCTGCTATATGAATGATTACATCTACGCAACCCAGGCTTAGGTGACTAAAGACATTATGTCATTAGCCACTGTGCACTAGACTAGAGCTCAGCAGCACAAAGACATAACTCCATTTTGGTCATTTGAAGGGTTCAACTATTTTATGAACAGAAAATCGATGGACATACATCTTTGTGCTGCTGGGACATCTGGATGCAATCACCCATATCAGTTCAGGGGCACTCGTAATAACCGGACGCCTCTGATTTCAAAGACGGGTCAGTGATTTCACATACGGGGGTCTGTGATATCACATACGTCGAGCTTTGTTGACAGCTGGGCACTCGATGCAGCACATCGGAACGAAGCTGAGTGTATTAGAATAAGCTTTCCTATGTTTAGCAAATATCTACCTGTGCAAAAATTATATCTATCTGTGCAAATTCTGACAAATGGTCCCAGAACACACTTAGATTGCAATGGCCAAAATCAAATGTTTTGAAGTAAAATATCCCAATTTTACTATCCAATTCATGAATTGGATAGTAAAATTAGCAGGCACTCAACATGCTCAACTTGGGCTAGCTACAACCCTGATAAGGCCTATACACAAAATTATTCCCACTGCGCTGCCACGTTCATCAAAATTACTTACCGTATTGTTTGTAATAAACGCTCCCCCTCTAATAAACGCCCCCTCCAATTTTTCTGTGAAAAATTGACAAAAATGCAAACATTTCCATGCCATATCGTGTAGGTAAGCTTAAAACTTGCATCAGTCATGTCAGTCACGATCGCTATATTGAATGGACAAAACATATGACTCAACTCCCATCCATTTCATTGCCTAATTATGGTAGAATTTCACTAATTCCATGCACTTACAGGAGTAATTTTGTTGTATTTCCACGAAAATATCATTTTCCGTGGGGCGCCATCATGTATAGTCGTGAATCCCTCCTTTTAATAGGAGCACCATCGGGAAATTGAACCCGATTTTTAAGCTTTTTTCACTGACAATTCACTTCCAATAAACGCCCCCCTTTTGGAAAAATGCAACGCCCCCGGGGCGTTTATTACAAACAATACGGTATATCGTTTGCGACTGGGTTTTGAAACTAGGGAGTATGTGATTTATGAGACGTCTCTGAAATATGATACTGTTATGTGACATGACGCTTCAAGAGTATTTGATATCAGAGACGTCTTTGAATTAGCAGTGCCCCCGAACTGATATGGTAACTAATGCACATACGTCTTTGTGCCGCTAAGCCCTGTCTTAGCTGTCCTGTGAATGATTGCATTCAGATAATGGACATACATCTTTGTGCTTCTGAGCCACCTAGATGCAATCATCCATATGGCAACTAATGCACATACATCTTTGTGCCGCTAAGCACTGTGCTATTTAAATGCAATTATTCATAAGACAGCTAATGAACATGTGTCTTTGTGCTGCTTAGCCATAAATGTGTGCCACAGAAGAAAATACAATCAGAAATGTATGTCAATTGCCAAAGTGTTGGTACCTTGGGTCACCATAAACAGCTTCGTATACATTGTATGCACCCACAGAAATAGGGAAGGAGAACCGGGACTCCCTATACCGCCACGTGCAACCGCACCGTTAGTTATGGTGCAAAAATTGGGGGTATGCGGGTCCATGCCGATGGTGCACGGAGATGAACGAAAACAATTCTGTGCCCCATCTTAGCGTCTTGCAATCAACACGTTTTGCTACGAAGCGTGTCAAATTACGCTTAGTATGCAATGTCACGCTTGCATGACAACGAATGCCTCAAGAGCATTGCAAGGGATACACCCCAATTTTTGCTCCATGCCTGTATCAAGATGGCGGTCATGTCCCGGTTCTCCTTCTCTAATTCTGTGCATACACCCCATCCCCACCCCCTTGAACCATATATACTTACCTGCTATAAAGAACCCAAAGAGAAAGCAACCTATAAGTCTGCTAAAGGAATTTTCTTTTGTGTTTCCATTGGCATCTTCTTGGTCTTCGTTATCTCTGTGTCTTTTGAATCGTACAATAAGGTCCACTAAGGTCTTGAGTATGTAGAAACATCCACTAACGAGCAGATAAATGGGAATTTTGTTTTCAATTGGACAGTCATGAAGATGAAGAGCACCTGTTGGGACAAAAACAAGAAAACCAAATTAATTCATAACCTCCATCACATCAAAAGTGCGTCCCAATCAGATTGCTCGATAGATGACATATACGCACACCGTCGCGGAAGTTATTGATATCCACCAATGACTTCCGCTTGTGACGTAGCGATGGAGGATTCTGCGCCACAATGGCTTCCCTTGTGACGTAATGAAGGATTACGCACCACAATGACTTCCGCGTACGCATATCCTGAGTAAACGAACAAGTTATGCCCAGTTGCAGACTACTGTATTTGAACATTGCATGATTAAGGGGGTACTACACCCCTGGCCAATTTTATGCCTATTTTTGCATTTTTCTCAAAAATTATAGCACATTGGTGACAAGTAAGATATGTATATTATAGGGACAAGGACTACAAGTACTGTACTGAAAATTCAGCAACTCAAAGCAAGTAGTTATATATTGGTTTTCCCTCATTTTTGACTGTAACCCCACAACTGTTGTCTGTGCTGAAATAACATTTACAGTGCAGTAGTAATGTAGCCCTTGCCCCTATAATATACATATCTTACTTGTCTCCAATGCACTGTAATTTTTGAGAAAAATGCAAAAATAGGCACAAAACTGAGCAGGGGTGTAATACCCCCTTAACTGCTTTGTAATTGGTTTGTTAGCGAATCGGCTGTTCAATTTTTGTAAGGGAAAATGAAAGATAAAGTTAAAATTGTATTTTGTTTTGAAAAAGAAATATAATAATATCATACAGATGGAATAAAACAAATTGAATAGTGATGGATATGGATGAGGTTAATGACTTTGAATCAGTTATTTTTCTGGTATTGTGAATAATGTTAACATTTTGAGACCTCGGAATATCCTTCGGGGCTGCACACTTCAGGATATGCCCTGGTCCTAAAGTAGAATGTTAAGATTTTTCCAAATACCCTCAAAACAACTGATGTGCAGTCATTAACCTCTACTAAGGCTGACTAGATCATTTAGCAATAACAATGTACTGTCAAACCGCTCATTTTTTCATGTGTAATTTTTGCGCTATGCTCATTTTTAACTCCTTCACTTGTTTTTAAATGTTAAATTTTTAGTTATATTCCGGGGGTGGGGGCACTCCCACTTTGGGGTGATGCATATATAGGGCTGTAGCCTGTTAAGACCCCCTTTTACAGCATCGCTGTAACCCAAAGACCCCATATTTTTTCCAAACACATGCTCTTTCACCCAAAGACCCCTTATTTTGCCATTCGATCTGCCATCCAAATGGCCCTTCAATTTGAACATCAACTTTCATTTATCACTGATTTTGTTACTTATTTTGAAATAACAAAGCCATTTAGAACTAGAAATTTAATTCAATTCATGATGTTATTTATGTGGTAGTTGGATTGAACTAGAAAAGAGTAAAGGGCAATCCAGGAGCAGGTCCAGATTTTTTTAGAAAAAAATATTTTACTCAAAAAGCAAAATAAAGAAACTTATTTTTTATTTTGTGATGCAACCCTATCTCTGTACTTCCTATAAGGAGGAGAGGCAAAAAATGAAAAATAAAAAAAAATGAAAGAAACTTCATTTTCATCTTGGAATACAACCCTGGATAACATGCCTTTCTGTATTTTCCTATACTTTAGAGGAGAGCTAACTAGTGCATAGAACCACAGCAAGCACGCTCTAAACTGATTAAATCTTCAGAGACTGCGGAACTGTATCAAACGCAGCATTACCAACACACTATGTTTTCACAATGCTACTTGTGCCGTGTTTTATTAAGTCCCAGTTGCAGCTAGTCGACTTATAAATGTGAAGCTGCTCAACTCGATGAAATGTGATTTAAATGAGGAACATTGATTTTATGTCAAAAAAGATTGACTTTTTGACTAAATAAAATTGACATTTTACTAATAAAATTGGCAGCAAACTAAGACTTAATAATAAGCCAATATTAAAGTAGGCCATGTGTCTGTGTGCATGTCCCTAGTCAAACAGCCTACATACAAGTCAAATGATCAGAACCAGGTGGAGACTAACATGCCACTTTTGCTGATAAGTTCAACATAATTAGCCTCGATATTTTCTAGGCAAAAACAGGTCCTGATTTCCCCAAAACCTGCAAGCTATTACTAGTACTGAAACATATGTGGAAGCCTGCTTGGTTTGTATGTCGTCTGGAGAGCTGTAAGGAGGCCTCAACCAATAGATCCAACATGGAATAAGTGTTGAATATGTTTTCTTTAAAAGAAAAAGAAAAAAGGACCCACATTGACACAGGCAGGAAGAAGAACAAAATGGATTTTATTCCGCTTCAAAACAATTATTGTCCCCACTTCCACTTCCTCATTTTATTACACAAAGACAGTGGAACATGTTGGCTGTTAAGTTGTGGATATCGGATCAACTTGTTTTGTTACCTAGCTGGGGGGGGGTTTACACCCCCCAGCTAGGTACTGTAATGCTCTCCGATTCTTCTTTCTTTCTTTCTTTCTTTCTTTCTTTCTTCTTCTTCTGGCAACAAACTTGAAATGCTTCTCCTCCTACATGTTACACCCTACAATTCACGTAACTTGCACATATGTACCGCCTATATCCAGTGCCCATATGGTGCAAACAGAATTGGGATCAAAGGTCATTAAAGGGGCTTTTTCGGTATATAACCAAATATCTTCAAAATGCTTCTTCTGCCACATATTACATAGCACAATGACGTCACTTACACATGTGCATCGGCTTTACCCAGTGCCCATACCTTGCACACAGAATTGGGGTCAAAGGTCATTAAGGGGTAAAATCTTACAATTGCATTATCTGGACATCTGTAAGGAGTATGGGGCTCAAACTCGATACAATAAATCTCATGACCAGGGGAACATTTTATGGGGTCAGGTCAAAGGTCATGCAGAGGTCAAATTTTAGAAACGCATTTCCTGGACATCTGTAAGGGGTACGGGGCTCAAACTTGGTGACAACAAACTTAATGATCAGGGGAACATGTTGGAACACTTTGCAGGGGTCAGGTCAAAGGTTATCTGGGGTCAAATCTTTATAACTTCATTTTCTGGATATTTGCAAGGGGTATGGGGCTCAAACTCAGTGACAACAAATCTCATGACCAGGGGAACATTTTGCAGGGGTCAGGTCAAAGGTCATGTAGAGGTCACATTTTCTAAATGCATTTTCTGGACATCTGTTAGGGGTACGGGGCTCAAACTCCACAACAACAAACTTACTGACCTGGGGAACATTTTGGAACACTGTGCAAGGGTCATGTCAAAGGTCATCTGGGGTCAAATCGTAGAATTTAATTTTCTGGATATCTGTAAGAGGTACGGGGCTCAAACATGGTGACAACAAACCTCAAGACCAGGGGAACATTATGGAACATCATGCATAGGTCAGGTCAAAGGACATCTGGGGTCAAATCTTAGAATTGAATTTTTTTGACATCTGTTAGGAGCACGGGACTCAAACTCGGTGAAAACAAACCCCATGACCAGGGGAGCATTTTTGGAACATTTTGTAGGGGTCAGATACCTCCACAACACCAACATGCCCCAGCTAGGTTTGTGGTCTATGACCACCATTTGCCACTAGTTTATTTTCCCTCTAGTCAACATTCATGATCTACTTTCAAGTGCAGTTGTATCTAAATATACACTTGAATTGTATTTACTTTCCCAGCATAAAGGGGTTACCTAGACATGAAACCTCTCTCAGGGCATGCTGTATATTGTGTACTGTATACTCACAAATAAATTGTGTTTTCCAGCTTCAAGGGTTGTAGAAAGAAATGTAGAAAGAAAGAAAGGTAGATAGAATTGCAAGAAATTTACAAAGAAAGAAAGAAATTTAGGGAGAAATGTAGAAAAAAATGTAGGAAGAAATGTAGAAAGAAAGAAAGAAGATTTTTTTCATACAAATGCACAGTGGGACATGTTTGCTGTTAACTTGTGAATTTCAGATAAACTTGTTTTGTTTATTTTCCCTTTATTCACCATTCACCATCTAGTTTCAAGTGCAGTTGTATCTAAATATACACTTGAAGTGTATTTACTTTTAGCGTAAAAGGGGTTGCCTAGAAATGAAACCTCTCTCAGGGTATACCACCGGCGTGTCCAGGATCTTTTCCTGCGGGGGGCTAAGCCCCTTTTTCAGATTTATGCGGGGGGCTTTATGGCTAAAATCGCCAAAACACGGCTGATTTTACATGATTTTTAAAGTGCGGGGGGCTTCAGCACCCAAAGCTCCCCCCCTGGACACGCTACTGTATACTATATGTTATTCACACAATAAATTGTGTTTTTCAGCTTCAAGGGTTGCAGGAAGAAATGTAGAAAGAAAGAAATATAGAAAGAAATGTATAAATGTAACAAGAAAGAAAGTAATGAAGAACGAAATGTAGAAAGAAAGATAGAAATGAAAAAATAAATTTAGAAAGAAAGAAAATGTAGAAAGAAAGAAATGAAAAAAGAAATGTAGAAAGAAAGAAAATGTAGAAAGAAATGTAGAAAGAAACAAATGTACGAAAGGAAGGACGGAAGGAGAAAGGAAGGAAAGGAGGAAGGAAAGAAGGAAGGCAGAAAGGAAGGATTGATGGAAGGAAGAAAGGAAGCAAGCAAGCAAGCAAGCAAACAAGGAAAGAAGCAAGGAAGGAAGGAAAGAAGCAAGGAAGGAAGGGGGAAGGAAGGAAGGAAGGGGAAGGAAGGAAGGATGGACAGAAAAACAGACACACTACTCACCCATTACAATCATGGTAATTGGTATAGCCAACAAAATGCCCATCATTATAGTGACAACAACTGCAAAACAAAGCAATCAAAAGCAAAATATTAAATTTTATTAAAACATTTTAAAAGAAATACAAAACAGGCACAAAAAAGTAAAGAAATGTACCATCGGAAAATAACAATATGCAAAATGCATTTTAACTGCAACACTAACGTTCCACATATGCTAGATTTGATTGTTAACTAGAGTATGAATCTCAAAAACTTGCAACCAGCAATATATGTATTGGGCTATTCCATTTAAAATCCACATCCCCCTGTGGAAGATTTTGGAAATATCTTCCACAGGGGAGTATAAATTAAAACACACCCTCCCTCTATGGAAGATTCCGGTTGAATCTTTCTCAGAGGATGTATGAAATTCAAATGCAGCTGCCGAATATGTTCAATCCATTTGAAATTCATACTCCCCCTAGTGAAAGACATTTCCAAAATCTTCCACAGGGGTAGTATGAATTTGAAATGGAATAGTCCATTTTCAAGTTAGTGCCTCTAACTGAACAGCTTACATTTCCCCACACTTTATATTAAAATATCAATCAATCCAGCATGGAACATGTGCATGAAAGAGTTCCAATGAAATATCAGTAGATTTGAATTTCATAGGATGCCCGATATATGGATTACACTCATTCCTTAGTGAGATGCAATGCAGTGTGTTTTACGTCTCGGCCAAATAATACACGTTTTGGGACAAGTCTAGACGCTACATTGGTATAACAAGAATTATATTAAAGATGATAAAAATAAAATAGTGTCTTGATATTGTATGACAGTTTTAATATTCGGTTACATCATTCATTCAGTTACATTTGATGGCTTATCAAATAACAATGAAAAAAATTATTGAAGCTAATATTTGAGTTTTATTAAATTATGTAGTCTTAGTTTGCACAAATAACCAAATATAAAAATCCTGCATGTCTGAAGTACTAAGCAATATATTTTGAATGATTTTGAAATATAAGAAAATTGGGAATTTAAAGGTGGAGCAATGTAATTCAAAACTTAGAATCTTACTGCTTTGGTGATGGGCCTTATTAAGGTATGAAAGAAAATATCATAATATGAAAAAATTGGACTAACCACCTTGAAGTAGAATTATGGATGTCCTCATTTTTAGTACAGTAAAAGTGGAAATTTGTGCTTGATTCATTTTTTGTGCTTACTACTTCCCTTGTTTTTAAATTTGTGATTCTAAGTTTCCTAACATTGACCTATACACAAAAGGAATATATTTGCATGTTGTTATTTTTGCATTTTTTATGAAAATTAATGTGGCATGAAAATGTCCACTTTTACAGTAGTTTAGTTTGACAAGAGCACCAATGGCGCTGTGGCTCTGTGCTTTTTTGAATGTGAAAGTAATTGCAGTCGAATGTGCAACAGGTGAAATCATATACATTGTATGTGCCAGATCACACGCAATCATACATCTTGCTGGTTGGTAGCTATATCTTATTTGCAGAGCATAATACATCCATCAATAAGTTTCATATCCACATGAGGTTTTAGTAATTTGACCACAGATGACCCCTGAGTGACCTTGGATGACCCCAAAATGACATTCCAAAAATTTGGCTTGAAATGTTGACTGTACCCACCAAGTTTCATGCCCATGCGAGTTTTTAGTAACTTAACCTCAGATGACCCCTGGGTGACCTCGGATGACCCCGAAATGACCTTCCAAAATTTGACTCTAAATGTTGACTGTACCCACAAAGTTTCATGCCCATACAACAGTTTTAGTAATTTGACCTCTCAGATGACCCCTTGGTGACCTCAGATGACCCCAAAATAACCGTCTGAAAATTTGACTCTAAATGTTAAGTGTACCCACCAAGTTTCATGCCCATACAAGTTTTTAGTAATTTGACCTCAGGTGACCCCTTGGTGACCTTGGATGACCCCGAAATGACCGTCCGATAATTTGACTCTAAATGTTGACTGTACCCACCAAGTTTCATGCCCATACGACAGTTTTAGTAATTTGACCTCAGATGACCCCTTGGTGACCTTGGATGACCCGAAATTACCTTCGAAACTTTGACTCATAATGTTAAGTGTATGCATCAAGTTTCATGCTCATACGACAGTTTTTAGTAATTTGACCTCGGATGACCCCTAAGTGACCTCGGATGACCCCAAAATGACCGTCAGAAAATTTGACTCTAAATGTTAACTGTACCCACCAAGTTTCATGCCCATACGACAGTTTTTAGTTTTTTGACCTTAGATGACCCCTGGATGACCTCGAGTGACCTTCACCCACTAACCAATACAAACTTGTTCTGTCTGGGGTCAAGATGCACCCGCCCACCAAGTTTGAAGAATGTGCGACCCCTAGTCTCCGAGAAAAAAGGCTTTCGCATATTATGCATAAATTATGCAAATTAGGTAGGTAATTACCATATTTTGCGCTGAAAATCGAATCAGGTCGAGATCCTCTGGTCATGCTACCCCCACCACGTTTCATCATCATAGGGCTTAGCATTCTTACGGATCCCCAGAAACAGCTTCACAAGGCGGATTTCTTCAGATTTCCAACCATTTTGTAGAAGCGCCCGCATAAATTATGCAACTTAACAACTAAATGCGCATACTTTTGCCAAAAACTAATCAGGTGATCAGCAGGTGTGTATCATTCCTGTCACAAGGTTTCAGTTACCATGCACCGCTATCAATTTGCGCTGATATTCGCATAAATTATGCAAATTAGCTATGTTAATTTGCATATTTTCACCGAAAAACATACAATTACGGAGCAAACTTGGATACCCTTCCTCCCACCAAGTAAGCGCCCCGTAGGTCTTACGGTTCCCCAGATACAGCTCCGGACAAACATTCGGACATCCCACCCCCACACACAGGACGGAAATAGTGATTACTAAGTCCCATCCTGAACAAAGTTCAGAAATGAAATTTTATCAATTTGCGCTGATTTTTGCATAAATTATGCAAATTAGCTATGTTAATTTGCATTATTTTTCACCGAAAACATACAATTACGGAGCAAACTTAGATACCCTTCCTCCCACCAAGTAGCGCCCACGTACTCGTAGGTCTTACAGTTTCCCAGATACAGCTCCAGACGGACACACGGACATCCACAACCCCGGACAGGCAGAAATACTGAGGCGAGACAAAGAATGAAATTTTATAACAGATTTTTGTGACTTGAGATCATTTGCATTTTTTGTAAACACCAAAACTGTTCTGTCCTGACATGTCTGTTGTGTCATGTGTGTTGAACCAGTCCAACCGAACAATCGTAAGTTCTGTTCGGATCTGGATCTGCCTGGTCTGGATGCTGTACTCCGATTAAGCAGGACTAGCCTACATCACATCAGTGTTTATTTCTGATAGATTTCACTTCATGATTTTTTCTTCAATTTCATCACTTACGAAAGTACAAAAGTAGACAATCTAGTAGTCAGTATAACCTCGGAGCAGTTCGTGTGAGACCTACGCATACATGGAATAGTAGTACATGGCTTCCGAATTTGGAACTTCACATGTTCAACTTGTCATGCCGGTCGAGTCCCAGCGTTTACAACTAAAATCAAACCACTTCTATATTAAGTCCATCGCTGAATTTTACAAATAACTTAAATAAACATCTTTATATTTAATTAAAAAAATATTATGGTATGCTCGTAAATGCTTCGGAATGACATTTATAGCAGAAGCTCATGAGCTCAGAATGGTAAACAAACTAGCGTATTTTCACCTCGATTATGCACCGTAGCTCTCTGTGGTTGAGTTTGCAAGGTCAGTGGGTCAGTGAACTTAAGTCTCCTATGCAGCCAGTTTGGTTACGCTCCCTTCACAAAAATGTTTGTGTGGAAGGGGCGGAACCAAACTGGCTGCTGTGGAGACTACTGCAAGAATCGATCAATCACACAAAACTGTTTGCTGATTGGTTCAGAAATGGTGATGTCATCAATCAAGAAAAACTAATCGATTTATTGGTTCAAAATAGCCTCATAGAAAAGTACGAAGTTTGTTGAGCATCGCAGCTTATCGGTAAAAGCGTGACCTTTAACAAAAAAATCGGCACAGTGCTTTTCGTACTGCACTTGCATAAGCCAAATAGTCCCCCAGAAAAGTCATTTGTTCAGATTTATTCGGGATTTATTCAAGATTCAGACATGTTCTTGACTATTTTTGACATTCCTTACCTATCTCTTTATTTAAATTATAAAGAAATAGTGAAGAAAAGTTAAGAAGTAGTCAAATAATTTCTGATCTGAACTAAATCTTAAGAAATGTACCTCCATTGGTTTCCGTCTGTATTACGCATCTTAAATTATACAGACCAGAATAATCTCTAGCACACACAGGGAACCAAGATATAACTCGATTATCGTGACTATTTTGGTCTTTTTTACCCAAAAATAATACTTTTATCGCCTGAATTTCAATAAAATCTGGAGTGCAATCGATTAGAAAATAACTTAGCCAAACTTAGAAACGAAACTTAAGTCTTCATATCAGTCATTAAATGATCCTTAGCATAAAAACCAACAGCGTATTGTGGCCTGAAAATGAATGCTAGTTAGTTGCATGACAAAGGCACTGATAAGCTCCGCTCAGAGCCAAAAAACTACAATCCAGGACAAAATGTGTTGGATCACCCAAGGTGTTTATGAATGACCTCACAGCCACCATGGAATTCACATATGAAACATGATTTTGATATGTAATGTAGAGCTTTAACCAATACCTATCCCCCAATCCCTCCCCCTTTCCCCCAGTCAATGTTGGGTACTTCCACAACAGCAGAAATGAAATTCAAAGATTCAACATTGATAAGGGGAAAAGGGGGATCAATGACAAAGCACATGCTCAAAGTGATCTAACAATTGTGTCCTGCATTGTAGGCTAGCTAGAAAACTTTTGATGGTAATCAAACCTCATTCCTCTTTCTCAGGAAAAGACAATACATATTTTAGATCACACATTTTTAGTAGAATTATGGATTTTCCCTTTTGTCATTTGCAACCAAATATGCCAACAGCATTGTTTTTTTGTTGGTGTCTCTCACTCTCTGGTAGACTGGAATATACCTTTGACAGCAATTGAATCTTAAAGCCATATTATAACATTTGCTGAGGAGAAGCCATCAAAAATATTTAAATTCTGGTTTGTACACGATTGTTACACTGCAAAAAAGTTGGTCAAATCTTTCTACCTATTTGGTTGGGCAAACTCTTTTACTTATTTGTTGGTCACGGCTTGCCCAATAATAGTTAAATCTAAATTCTTATTGGGCAACCTCTCATTTTGACCATTTATTTATCTTTATTTTACTACGAGAGGAGTAAAGTTGGTTAAATTTTTGGCCACGTAATTTATATATGACTGTTGTGCAAAATAAATCACATCAGTTGGGCAACTTTGTAGTAAATTGTGTGAATTACAAGTTGTTGGGCAAAGAGATGTAAAATGTTGAGCAAAGTTTTCGATCATGCGCACTGTTGTCTTTTCATTGAACAACAGTTGGTCAACATTTCAGCGGTTCAGTTCTGGAAAGCACATTTTCGATCTTATCGTAAAATGGCGGATGACATGGGTGCTGGCAGAGTGGGGGCTGGCACAGCTAATTGACACCTTTAAAGGTGAGTTTTCTCTAAATTAATTATAAATACATACATTATTGCACGGTGTTACTTGCCTCATTTCATTCTGACCACTGTGTATGAAAAATACTGAGAAATTTAGTGAAGTTGTTTTACGACATGTACGAGTCAGACACTCGTGATATACGCATAGCCATGCATGCATGATGGCAGTCTGTACTGAGCAGTTAATAAGCTTACGTATCAGTTTTTATTAATCAATCAAGTATTTGAAAATAACTTCACTAAATTTCTCAGTATTTTTTCATACACAGTGGTCAGAATGAAATGAGGGAAGTAACACCGTGTAATATTGTATGTATTTATAATTAATTTAGAGAAAACTCACCTCACAATTGAAAAATATTTGCCCAACTAATTTGGCAAATATTTTGCTTAATAATTAAGCAAAATATAAACCAACATATGAACCAATAATGTATAAAATGCCCAACAGTTTAATCAAATTTTGTCCAACAATTGGTACAATCAACTATTTGCCCAACAGTTTTATTAAATATTGCCCAACAATTAGTGAAAAATATTTACCCAACTATGTTGGTCAAATATTTTGCTTAACAGTTATGCAAAAATAAACCAACATATGAACCAATACCGTGTAAAAATGCCCAACAGTTTGTTCAAATTTTGAACAATAATTGGTAAAACAGATTGCCCAACTTTGCCCAATATTTTTGCCCAATATATTTGCAAGTTTTTGTAAACCAACTGTTGGTCATAATTTTTGTACAACTCTTGTTGGTCAAATTTTGACCAACTGTTTCATGTGTTGTATATAGACCAAACTGTTGGTCATTTTTTTGACCAACATTATTTGCAGTGTATGTACTTTAGTCAATAAAGATATTCTGCAAAAAACAAGACTTTAGGTGCTGTAGTTTTGTCAAAATCCGAGATTTTGAATAAAACGATGGAACCGGCGTTTTATTATTACGATGGAAATATATTCAGCATGTTCATATGAAAACCTTTCTATTCAGACCATATAATTTGGTAAACTTTATTCCAAGCTATTTCATGTGTGCATACTCATTTTGAAAATCTCTTCAGATTCTCCTCTCTATTGTGAGTTGGTAAAGTGCATTTTACTGCAGCTAGCATCTACTACTAGTTACCAGAGGACAAATAAACTGGTTATCTACAGGCCGGCCGGGTGTACAGGACATCCTAACAGGAAATATTGCTTGTCAGCCGCTATTGTTAGTTGTTCAGAATTATTTCAGAGCTCTATATTTTAATAATTATCATTTTTTGGTTAGTCCAGAAGACTGGATTGCCACTATACTTTGAAAGCTTCTAATGACCTGATAATGGTGTAAAGGGTATATAGAAGGTAGAGAAGGTAGTAGCATGGTCATATTCAATTGTGAGGCAACAGGGGGGGGGCTTGGGGGGGCTTAGGGGGTCCAAGGCTGGTGTAAATGATTAAAAAATGATTCCACCCTCTGTGGTGCTTGTTGGTGCTAGTCTTAATATTCTTGCACCATTTCTTTGCAAGGGAAATTCTTAAATAAATTATTTCATTAAATCATGGAATTAGAAGTTATTATGTAGAATAATGAAAAATTATCTTTAAGAAGTACTGATGATGACTAGCCGAGAAACATGCATAGTAAACTGTTGCTTTACACAGATGAAAAGGTTGAAATATGTACCATACTGACGCGAGTATAGTCCCACCCCGTTTTTGGGTGAACATTTTTCAAAATTGGGGGGTGGGACTATACTCGAATTTCAAAAAAAAAAAAAATTTTTTTAATTTTTTCGGTTTTGGAGTGTCCCTGGACCTAGACCTAAATGCTAGGATCATTCATGGTTGACCTAAAAAAAAAAAAAAAAAAATTTCAAGATGTTTTGTTATTTTTAATATGAAAATTGATAATTTGTATTCATGTGAAACTCTATTAATGATTTCAAAATGCATTGAATTTGAATGCATTTTCATATTAAAAATAACAAAACATCTATGAATTTTTTTTTTTTTTTTTTTTTTAGGTCAACCATGAATGATCCTAACATTAAATCTAGGTCCTGGGACACTCAAAGCCAAAAAATAAATAACTTAAAAAAAAATTTAAATTTTTTTTTTTTTTTTTTTTTTTAATTTCTGAAATTTTCCGAAAGTTTGGGGGTGGGACTTTACTCGAAGGTGGGACTATACTCGCGTCAGTACGGTAATATGGTTGGTCCATATATCGTGGCATATGTAACTAACTTTGCATGTTTATATTTAGACATTGATAATCACTATTGAATAAAGTGATTATCAATGAAATGATTAATTGATAAGAACACCCACAAAGTAAAGATGTGGTTCACCATAGATCATTTAAATTGCAATCAAGAATAGTTATATAGTGTTTCAAATATGAGAATGAGTGGAACCAATTAACCTCCCCTATCCTTTACCCAAACAAATTTCTTGCTACTATTTAAGGCAATGCATTAAAAAACAGACACACACACACTCCCAGGCCCATACGCAGGATTTCATTTTTTTGGGTGAAAAGTGGACTTCCTTCCCAAAATTTGGAGCTTTTTCGTCCAAAAAATGGTAAAAAAACTGATTTTTTGGCACCTTTTGTATACTTTTTCAAATTTGGGTGAGGGGGGGGGGGGGGGATGTGCACACCTGCACACTCCACGTGAAAACAATGTGTAGTTATACTGGTAAAGCCTGTAACTATTGCCAACTATTGCCCCATGGGGGAGCATTTTCCATATTCTCATTGAATCTGCCTGTCTGCTTCTCCTTTATATTCGCTGATTACTCTGAACTTTATAACTTAGGGACATATCTGACTTAATGTTTATTAGCTTTCACCTGGGAGGGGGCAGCCCCTCACCCTCACAATCACTTTTCTTTGACTGCTACATATAATAAATTTATAGTGAACATGTGACTTCACATGAAAAAACCTCCCATACTGCTAATATGAAAAGCTGCATATGCAGGTTGCTTCACAGTCAATTCCATGCCCCCTCCTTTAGAAAATCCTTTACTCCGAAAAGTAAGTCTCCGATGACAGGTACATGTCAGCCCCAAGTTCCTTCACTAATGCAACATGCACTAAAAAGTAAAGCATTTTCTGTGCCTGCTCAACTTCCAAACTGTGAAATGCTATCAAATTAATATAATTTGAATTTTGAGGGGAAAATTGAGCTAATTGCATAATTTGAAAATTTATCAGCTCATAACTAAACTTGTTATATGGCCCTGCAAAAGCTGCAGTGCTGGCTGTCAAAACCCTTCAAACATCACACACAGCCTTGTGCACGATATTAAAGATGCACTCACAAATTGTTCTACCAGAATACGCTATACTTCATCAAAATTCTGATCCAGGCCGGCACTCTTGGAACAAGCATACGCATGCTAATAACACATACGTGCAAATGGCAAATGCGGGAGAAATTTAATTAAGACAATATCTGACATTTAACATGAAGTTAGATTTTAATCTACTTTGAAAAAAAATTAAGTGCTTATATTCTCTCATGAGTGAGGATGTTTTGTGATATCATATGCATGTGCAGCTGCCTAGACACTGGTTTATGATTCTTTGACAATTCTGGGACTCTCGTGTAAGCATGCGACATTCACACATTCTGCAACGCACAACTAGCATAAGCACTGTACCCAACTGGTGTTTGCCATTCTATATCAATACACAGTGTTATGAGTCTCATTTTTTTCGTCTTATATAAAGCCAAACAAACTTGTCTTGTCTTGTAGGTATACTGTCCCACGCCCCAAAGTCGGAGCTAAGTGGACAGGATCGGTGGTAGGGCAATGTAATTTCTGTGTTTATTTGAGGTAGTGCTTGGTAATTGTTGCCTTGAATAACTTGTTGCTGGTAATATTTAAGTGACACCCCTTGAAAAATTTCATCAGGTTAGGAGGTCCATACGATTCATTTCACCAAGTTCCAATAAATCATTAAAATCATGCTCACAAGGTTTGATTTATGCAGATGAGCTATATAATTAGCATATTTTACGATGAAAATAAAATCCATTCCATAAAGTTACATCATTATACGCCTCATCATTTCTGAGAAATCATCCCAACAAGCGCGGACAGACAGACTGATGGAAGGACAACCAGGCAACATAATGCCTCACAAAATTGATTATGATTGATCTGATTATATTGAGTGTTTGATTTGTGAAGCAGTAAGGCAAAATATTTTGTACAGAAAAATCTCTGTGAATGTGCACCTTTAATACGATTCAGTGAAGGGTAGCATAAATCCTTGACAGCATAAAATATATCCTTAAACTCCATTAATTACCGAATGTTACTTAATCATGTTTAATGATGCAGTAAAACCCTGGGGACATGCAACTTTCACATCATCATCATCATCGCATTAACATTTGCCCCATTCTTAATGTCAATGGTTTCTGAGTATTAAGCTACTTGCGGTTCCGCCATTATGCACTATGTGCGGGGAGAGCCTCGAACTGGCAGCATACATGAAAGGAAGAATTATGTAACCTTACACAGAAGCGTTATGACTAGTTCAATTCCCATTCATGTATGCTGCCAGTTCGAGGCTCTCCCGCATATAGTGCATAATGGCGGAACCTGCAAGTAGCTTAATAGGATTGGGGTTGATCCTGTGCGAAAAGCAAAGCATTTTCAAAATCACTTTTCCAGAATTTTGTCAACAATTCTCTAGAATGTAAAGATCACTTGACATCATTGTTTATCAACAAAGGCGAGGGACTGGTCTATCGATATGCTTGAACAAACTGCTACACTGTTCAATGGCTTTCTTGTACTATATGAAATGTGGTGGGGTGATTTAAAATGCATGTGCCCTGAGCAAACTACGATGCATATGCACACTGCAGGGCAAAGAACAATGGAAATTGCCATAATTTGCGCGCATACTGCCAGCCAATGACGTCACATGTCAAGTGGTCTATATTTCTCCTGTGTTGTATTTGGCATAATACCTGTGAGATTACACATCCACAAATCTTGCACATATCCAATGCTTCCTTCCATCCACCATATTTGAATTGATAAGTCAATCGTCCTCTCATTTTGATCATGAGATTTATATCATGGCTATTATGTCTTCCTGTACCATCTTCTGCCATGATAAAATCAAGGGGTAGGGGAACCCCCTTTCCCTCCACTTAAAACATCTCCTGTCCCTCCCCTCTCTGCAATTGTTACCAACTGTAATGGTTACCAACAGGATGGTAGACAGCATAATATTATATAAGGGTGATCGACATGAGGATCTTAAACATACCACATACCTCCCCATTCATGTACATGCTTATATATCATAATTATATTTTCTTCCGGTTCTCTGCAGAGTAGTTTCCCCAGGGTGAATTATCTTTATAGCATTTTGTGTTCATTTCCATCTACCATTGAATTAATCAGTCTGTTCCCTCATCCGTATAATTTAAATTGTGTGGCCTATACAGCGGAAGAAACATCCATAACATTTTTCAGATAATGTTGACTTTCATCAGTCTATCGCAATGTCATTCACCTGGTAAGATTGTAGCCTACATTGAAATGTGACTTGCTCCTACAAAACATGTTTAAACGGGATATTCCAGTTGAAATCCATACACCCCCTATGAAAAACATGACCTTATAAATAGTTTCCACAAAGTGAGTTTGAATTTTAAAATTTTGGGTTTATCTGAATATTAAACTCCATTTGAAATCTATACCACTGTGTGGGAGATCCAAGGTCATGGCTTGATGTCGTCTTTCGCACTCCCGCTCGTCCCCTCCATTGCGAGTAGTTTGACAAAGACTTGCCCAGACAGACAGATAACCGACTGACCACCCATGGTGTTGTGGTGTACAGGCTGTATCAAAATGATTGGTACCCATCAGTTTTTGGTTATTGACAAGCTCACTTCTTGCAACATTATGCAACATTGGATCCTCTTGAAATACACAGGATTATGTTTTATGAAAATATAACATTCATCTATAAATAAGGTAACTTCCATGTTGCATTTTGATGTGGCTGGCAGTCTATAACCACTTGACATGTGACGTCATTGCCCAGCAGTGTGCGTACGCATCGGCACGTGTATTTTAAATCGCCTACCACATGTCGTATAGTACAAGACAGCCGTTGAGCAGTGTAGTGGTTCGTTCAAGCATATCAATAGACCAGTCCCTCGCCTTTGTTGATAAACAATGATGTCAAGTGGTCTTTTATCACCAGAAACTAATGAGTACCAATCAAAAACCAGAAAAAATCTTTTGCATTTAATCATTTTCAGCGAAGTAAAAATATAAATGTATCGTTCTTATTTACACTTATTTACACAAGGCACATTTTTCCATATTGCCCAGTGTATTTTGTTTCCACTAACATGAAATCTATATCTGATGTTTTCAGTGGACTTGCGAGCTCTCTGTTGATTAAAAAACAGCATGTCAGTACACTGGTACAGCAAGCAGGGTGTATCTTACACTTGAAATATTTGAGTTTGCAGTCCAATCCAATACCTAGCAATGACTGATTGTTTTAGATCAATGGGTCATTTTCTGCAAAACACACTCTTAAGTCCATTCCAACATGACCATAAAAAATTTCCTAACTTGGATAACTATGTAGCCTATAATCAAGGATGCAAATGTTGCAAAATGTTTAGAAATAGATAGAAAAGATATTGTTTTGTCAGTTAACGCATAAAACTAAATCTTGTTCCACCTGTTGCTACTTTTTCCTTGCTGGTTTCATACTTTCCTGCCACTTGCCGCTTTGACAATGATTTTGCTTCACTACACAGTCGCACACCGATATATCGATCACTCCACCGCTTTGCCAAAAGCGGCAGATTGCAAGGAGCTGAATTCAGTCAACTCGGAGCTGCGCCTCATTGACGCGAGAGCAGGAAATGATTTTTGGCGGTGCTGAGCGGCAATTGGATTTCAAAGTCATGCCGCTGCCACTCAGTGGCCTGCTGCTCCTTTTACAGAAAAGTACAAGCCGCATGATGAAGCGTCCTACCGCTCAGCGGCAAGCGACAGGAAGTATGAAACCAGCATAAATGTAGGTGATAAAAACTAGAGAAAAAGACAGTATGTTATACAAAAGGATACAGAATACCTTTATTAGAAATCTGTACATAGCTTGACATACACCCCCTTTTTGCCTCTCTGTGGTCAGTACAGATGATGGATATTACTTCTTCTATATATAAACACAAACAGCACTGTCTTCATTTTAAAGTTAAATATATACTAAAGATATAGCTATTATTCAAGAGAGCATCAAATTACCATATTGAAAAGTACATCTGAGATGGAGAGAGACAAAGAGGGAGAAAGAGATGCTTTCAAAAGGAAACTTGGCCAGTTCACTGATGATAATAAAATATGAACAAGAATTAGGCATAATTCCATATGAAATCCATACCCATTACGATTGTAAGATTTTAATTCAAATTCCAACCAAATCCAGCAGGTATAATTAATTCCACCTACAACCATATTCACACATAAAATGTAGAAAAGGTAGAGGAAGAATTTGGAATTTCAAACAAAATTGTCAAATTTTAGGCAAAATTATACAAAATTCAACTAGATTTGAAAAATGTCAAAAGTTTTCAATACGAATAATAACACAGGGGCACAATTGACCATAATAACGTTTCTGAAAGCTTGTCTGGAAGAAACCAGTTTACCCATGCAGAGAAATGGTTGCTTCCGTAATGACTGTTGATGTAAGGTCATTGTGTTTTGAACCGTGATGTTATTGTTGTTATGGTTTACGAGTGCATCATACCACGTCCAATCGTAAGGCCCGTTATGGCCTAGCCATGAACCAATGGGAGTAGACCTAATGTTGATGCGGGTTTGCTTTTGGTTCATATCACATTCAGCTTTCATCAAATTCGGATCGAGAAATTTATTTTTCCGATATTTCTACTTAAGCTTACTAAATTATTCATGGGCCAATTGTCAATTAACTTTGGTGCATCGTATCATTGGCATTCATTGCGTATGGCGATATCTTCTACAATAACCGGGACAAATAATTATGACAGGTTTATCCTTCAAATATTGCCGGAGATTGGGGTAATTTTTCATCATGCATCGTTCGTGATGGAGAAGGCCGCAAGAGGAAGTAGAAAAAACTAACAGAGCAAGTTACGAAGATAGGCCTACCAGATTTGCGGCGTAATTTAATCATGTATAACTATAAACAAATCATGGATTATTGTAGCTGTATTTTGGGGACATTCCTCGGCGAAGACGGCAATTTATATGCGGGACTATGGAAATCAGATGACACAGGTAATAGCTACATGGCGCGGGAAACAAAACATTTTATCAAAATCTGATTCTGCATAAACACAAGTTGCAATCGAGGTTTTGATTTTCACGCATAACAATTTTTATGAATGAAATGGCATCGTAAAGGTCATTGGACATGCGGACATGCGCAATGAAAATTTGAGGAAGAAAAAAAATAATATCTTGAAATTCATGTGCAAAAAATCTACGAAAAATGCACATACTTTTGGAGGATATGGACCAGTAATAATTCAAAAATCGGCTTTATGAAATACTTTCGAGGCTGCGAAGACGGCGATTTATATGCTTGAACTCTGGCAATCAGATGAGAAAGGCAATAGCAACGTGGCGCGGGAACTAATAAATTTTATGAATGAAATGGCATCATTAATGTCATTGGACATGCGCAGTGAAATTGGAGTTAAGAAAGTCCCGGGGAAAAAGCATTTCTTGAACTTCACACAGAAGTGCAGAAAATCTACCAAAAATGCATGTACTTTTGGAAGATATGGACTAGTAATTATTAAAAAATCGGCTGATAAAGAATCTTCGACGCCGGTGCGAGGACTAAGGGTACAACGAATGATATTTCGTGCTGTTGTGAACTTGTTGATATACAATGGATCATCGCCGATTGTGATTGAGGCGAGGTAAACAATCTAATCTGTGCAATGCTGTGAGATACTGATCAGTCAAAACAAATCATCAGCGCACGGAGGTTGAAGATGTATGACTTTGAAACCATGGTAACAGCGGCACCAGTACAGGGACAATGTATTCAATTCATAAAGTGGGCGTGGCATCATAGCGACGGCTATGGTACATGGTGGGGCCCAGGCGGTCGCAGTTTGCGATGCAAATACATTGTACAACTCCAGAATTGACGAGTCATTCGGTGAGAAGTTTTAATTTAATTACTATATTTAAAATAGGCAAACCTTAGTTAACACATTTGCTAGTCAGTCAAATTCGCCGACAATGTCAATGCATTTTTACATAGAAATTTAAAACAAGTGCCCGAAGAAAGAAACCTACATAAATATGTTTTCTATACTTCACTTGACCCAAATATATGATTTCTTTATGGTGATAAGTCACCCGCACATGGAATTTTAGAGGGATTTGGATAGCATTTCCATCATAATGAGACTAAGATCTAGAAACACCCCGAAATGCCGTTTTGGGGAATTTTGCTAGCTGAAACTTTTGATGATTTCAAGTCAATCTTTGACAAGATGTAACTTTGCTACGGAAAGTGCTATGAAAAAATGGTTTTCAGTTTTGGCTTTGTTTACTCTTGGGCTTTAATTTGATATACAAAATGATGCAGTTTGATGGCAAATTTAAATTCACCTAGCATAATGCAGGGAGGATTGGGTTAAATAAATAAATAAATAAATTAGTTAATAAAATAAAATTTAGAATAGAATTTCATTGCTTTATAAGTTAAATATCAGCAATTATTCAATTTGCATGCATTTTAGATACGGTGGATTGGTCTTTTGATGATCAACAAGCTAAAACATCTTGTTTTGCGCGGGCGCTCTGTCATAATTATACGAATTTTAAAATTAATGACGAATATACTTGGTGTCATGTTATCGGGTCAGGGATATTGATATTTGATTAGATCTCATTGAAAGTAATTTCGAGTCATCATAGTTGCAGGGAATAAATAAAGATTGGTAGTTGTTGATCATTGATGCATGTACTTTCCTCCCACGAGGCCAGTGAGTACAACAGTGGCTATTCAATGTTATTCATTTCGTATAAAACTAAATGCTTTAGATTTTAATTTTATTTCAAAGCGAGTCTTTAATTAGCAAGCAGAGTCTACCTGTCGGGTGAGGTATGGCTATCAGTCAAGCCAAAGGTGCTCTTCTGGTTAGGTGTTGGTTGATCAGTAGTCATAACATTTTGTTTGCGTGGGCGCTCGGACATAATTATGTCTCTGAAGTCAAAATTGATAAATATTTGGTGGCATCAGGAAAGTTGTGGCCAGGAAAGATTATTGGTATTTGATCAGATGTCAATGAAAGTAATTACGGATAAATTACTTGAAGGGGAGGTGTTAGTTCAAGAGGCTATTCAATGTTATTCTTTCGTATTTTCGAAAGCATAAAAAGATGACAGGATTGTCGGGTGAGGTATGGCTATCAGTCAAGCCAAAGGTGCTCTTCTGGTTAGGTGTTGGTTGATCAGTAGTCATAACATTGTGAATTATTCATAATATTGTCATTTGGATATACTTGTTTTGTTTTACAGGATCCGTTTTTACCTTATGATAAATTAAGGCTACATTAATTAATTAATAAGTCTCTATAAATTGAGACGTAGGCCCCTATTGCCCAGGTGCAGTTGGACAATTATGAAGCAAATAAAAATTAGGGGCCTACATGTAGGCGGCCCATAGTGAGAGTATTAATGGATACACTTTGGGTATTATACATCGGATTTACGTTTCGGTATAAATTTCTTTTATATATCTCGGGCGTTAAAGTTTCAGTGGGTACAAAAAATCTCAATTTCGATGGGGTCAAAGGACAAATATAATAATTAAGTCCTATTCCAAGTGCAAGGCACAATCATGCAGTGAAAAAGAATAGGGCCATACTGTTTGCTCATTCGTACAGTAAGAGTTTTATTGGCACAATTAGTTCTCTTCTTTGTATTTTTGAATTGCAGATGGGGCTGAGGCGCTAAAGGATGGGGGAATGAGAAACGCTGGAACTTGAATCATAATTGGATGTCCAGGACTGGAAAGATGCAGCCATAAAATGCATGCATTCGGTTTAGCTCAAATACGCACATATTCGGAATATTATATGATATTGGAAGGAAAATAAAAATTGATATTTTCTGAATGGGCATTAATGCAGCAGCAATTGAAGAAGAAAAGGCAGAATGAGTACGTGTGCAGGAATAAAAGACCAATGTTACCATTACCAAATACTTACTATCGATATTATTATTATTAAAAGCGATGAAGCAGGACACTGTCGTTCTTGCTCTCCTAGTCAAAAGAGAGCTTGTGTCAAACTTACAACAATTGGTTCCATCATCCGTCATCTACCAGTACTATCAATTTGGGATGAAGTCGTAGTCTATCTACAAACACCAACGATTCTTGCAGCGGTTTGTTTTATGGAATGTACGTTATAATAAATAATCATTACGGTTAAAGATTGAACTGCTCAACTTGATTTTCTACTGCGCCGATTTGCATAATTGCTGATCGCCGAACTGAACAAGGAGAAGGAGATGAAAATATTATACTATTATCATAGAAGTGGTCAGGCTCAAGAATTGTGTAAACAAGACATTATAAGACAAGCATCACTACATACATAATAATGTACTTATAATCACTGTGGTATACATTTATTTATAGATTTACTTGAAATTGAGTTATTTTCTTCTTTTCTTGGCCAGTTATTATTATGATTTATATACATTTGTATATACAATGTATCAGGTTATTTTCTGTAAATTTTCTGGATAAATCTTGAAAAAATTATCTCATGTTATGCACGAGGGCCTGCTTGGAAGCAGTATTAGCCATCTAATTCATCAATAAAGATTTCGGCAGGGTCCAGGTTAGGACCATTCATGTTAAATTATTTGCTTCCTCAGAATGTCGAATGATCGGGTATGGTAGTTAAAATAGTTACCACCATTTGATTCAATTCAAAACAAGCATCATTACTTGTACTGTGGAATTATAATCATTCTTAGGATCATGTTTGCATGTAATTATATACATGTAGATTTATATCAATTATAGACGGTACTTGAAATATAGTTATTTTCTTTCCCATTTATTATGTGATGAGTTTATATAAATTTGTAAATATCACATTATTGTCAATTTTCTGTATTAAATCAGGTGATAAAAATTTCACTTTTATGAGTGCTAGCCATTGAAGTATCAAGAAGTTAAAGTCCTCAATGAACATGATAAAGATTTCACAAATCAAAATAGTTAATACATGTACTATCCAGTCATGAATTTTTCGTGAAAGTTGTGTTTCATTATGAAGAAGGATTACAATATCGGTTAAAGGGAAAGGTGTAATAATATAGAATTGTAATTAAGTCGTAATCCATTGATCAGGGCTAGCAAATGAGTTCCAGAGTCAAAAATTGCATTAGTTTTAGGAAAATTTAACAAACACAAGCGGGGGGTTTGGGCGAGTTCCTAGCATGGCATGACTAGTAACTCGTTGGGAGTAATTCCTCTGCTTTTTCTGCATATTTTCTTAATTTGATGTATTTCTGAAGGTTCGGCAGCCATTGTTTCATATTTGTCAGCTTTTGCTAAACTTATATATATTGCATTGTAATGCACCCTAGCTTTTGATGTTATTTGTAAGCAGCTGCTCCTTACAAATTTTAGAGTAATTCACCCTAGCTTTTGCTCTTGCAACTTTATTTGCTTTGTTTTTGTATGAAGCTATTCTCTTACAAATTTTTAGAGTAATTCACCCTAGCTTTTGCTCTTGCAACTTTATTTGCTTTGTTTTTGTATGAAGCTATTCTCTTACAAATTTTTTGAGTAATTCACCCTAGCTTTTGCTCTTGCAACTTTATTTGCTTTGTTTTGTATGAAGCTATTCTCTTACAAATTTTTAGAGTAATTCACCCTAGCTTTTGCGCATAATTATTACTTTTAGATCCAAAAGAATTATGTTTGCCTTAAAATATGTTTGTTTACATGTATGTGGCTTGCTGGAACCTTTATATGCTTATGCAATTGATAATGCTTATCGTTGTTTGTTTATGTAGAAATATTAAGCGAAAATAAATTCTTGATTCGGTTTGATGCTGATATGTGTGGCAAATTAAGTGGTGCGTCTCATATTCATTTCTCGTGTCAATGGGTAATAACGTTTCTGAAAGCTTGTCTGGAAGAAACCAGTTTACCCATGCAGAGTAATGGTTGCTTCCGGCATGACTGTTGATGTAAGGTCATTGTGTTTTGAACCGTGATGTTATTGTTGTTATGGTTTACGAGTGCATCATACCACGTCCAATCGTAAGGCCCGTTATGGCCTAGCCATGAACCAATGGGAGTAGACCTAATGTTGATGCGGGTTTGCTTTTGGTTCATATCACATTCAGCTTTCATCAAATTCGGATCGAGAAATTTATTTTCCCACCCACCACTCCCTAAATAAGAAAGTAAGGTTGAGAAAAGCTTTGAAATGGTGGAGTATTGCTCTGGGGGAAGGTAATTTGAAATACATTTGTAAAGGTATAAATCCAAGCTAAAAAATCAAACTAGTTGGTACTGTTCATGCATGTAATATAGACAGCTTAGAATATTAAGCGAAAAAGGTACAATTTAAATGATAGTTTTATTCCACTAAGTTAATCATCAATCTGCCATGAGGAAAGTGGATCAATGGGGGGATCATGTAAGTGATTGAGTTTTTAGTACAACTACAAATCGTGTACATACATGTATGGTATAATTAAGCTGAAAATCATTTAAAGATTTTGAAATTCTGATATAATATTAGTCTACAACCTTTCATAGACTGTATACATGTGCTTCTCCCATGAGAAGTACATATATTATTATATTTTGTGCATATTGGAATTGGATGTGTTTTAAATTGGGAATGATGTACATGTAAATGTCTGTGAGATTTGGTAAACAGTACAGTATATTTTTAGTACACATGTTGTTAAGCTGAAATATTTATTTCATTATCGAAGTGGTTTGATGATATTGATTACCGTCATATTGGTTTTAAAAATAATCAGCAACTGTTCTTTGATTAGTTACATGTACTTCTATGAGTAGTACATGTAATGATTTTATGTGCTGGAAAAAGAAAAGTTGATTGGCACATCAGGTCTTAAATTGAGTTTAGTGTTTCAAAAGAGGACCAACATTTCTGCTGCTTCCTTTCTGTGCATTTCAACATAAGCAGTATGTTTGTTGTTCAGTCGCTTACAAATCTTTAAAGTAAGTGGTTGAGCAGCCACAATTGCTAATTTGTTGCCATTAATTCAAAGATGGCCAGGAATCTCTTTTGAGATCCAGTCATTGCATGTTACAATTTGCCTAATTACAATGTTTTTCAAAAGCATTAGCCGTTAGTGCTAAATATGGCATGGTTTATGAGTAGGTGGGTATTTTAGCCTATATAGCGTCAATGATAGTGAATGGGAGTAATTCCTCTGCTTTTCTGCATATTTTCTTAATTTGATGTATTTCTGAAGGTCGGCAGCCATTGTTTCATATTTGTCAGCTTTTGCTAAACTAATATATATATTGCATTGTAATTCACCCTAGCTTTTGCTCTTGCAACTTTATTTGCTTTGTTTTTGTATGAAGCTATTCTCTTACAAATTTTTAGAGTAATTCACCCTAGCTTTTGCTCTTGCAACTTTATTTGCTTTGTTTTTGTATGAAGCTATTCTCTTACAAATTTTTTGAGTAATTCACCCTAGCTTTTGCTCTTGCAACTTTATTTGCTTTGTTTTTGTATGAAGCTATTCTCTTACAAATTTTTAGAGTAATTCACCCTAGCTTTTGCGCATAATTATTACTTTTAGATCCAAAAGAATTATGTTTGCCTTAAAATATGTTTGTTTACATGTATGTGGCTTGCTGGAACCTTTATATGCTTATGCAATTGATAATGCTTATCGTTGTTTGTTTATGTAGAAATATTAATCGAAAATAAATTCTTGATTCGGTTTGATGCTGATATGTGTGGCAAATTAAGTGGTGCGTCTCATATTCATTTCTCGTGTCTACGGGTAATGAGTATGCGCAAGACCCCTATTTTTTGACTGCACAATTCCCAAAGAACCTAAATTTTACCATTAGACAAGTTTATCTGGGGCACTTATTAGGGGAAAGGGAACTATTAGGTCCATGAAAAGTATCTTTATCTGTCCCTTTGGGAACTTAAAGGAGTATTTCGTGATTCTAGCATCCTTTATGACATTTTTCAGTATATATCCACGAAAAAAGCTTGTTCCTAAAATTTCAGGTGATTCCGATTTTGCGTTTGCGAGTTATGCATGAATATGTGTATAACACTTCTCCATAGACAATGCATTGTCTCCATAGACAATGCATTTCGTTCTGGTATACCAGAACGAAATTCAAATTTGGCGATATCTTTGCTAAACGAATTAACCTGCAAGAAATTTTTGGTACATAAACATTATGTACACAGAGGTATCCAGTGGTATAAAAATATCAACTTTTTTTGTGAAAAGTGGGGGGATGATGCTGTGGATCACGAAATGCCCTTTTAAGGTTCGTTTTCAAAAGTTCTATGCAAACTCAAAAGCATGAGGGTAAAATTGTTATGGAAGGGGTATTCAGACACAACATCAAATTCTAGGGCAATTAACTTGGGCAATAACTTTTATTTATCTTTTAGCATACACAGATCAGATTTATTTTCCACAGCGGTGTTAATATTTTTTGCTCCCATACTTTTCAAAGCCCTAAAAATTTGTACATTGAATATCATCCTGAACTGAACCTCTTCAACAAATCACTCAAGTCTATCCTCTCCTTGTTGCATCCAATCACAAGCAATATCTTTAAGTAAGTCAGCAATAACAAAATAGATTACAAGTCTGTTTATTTTGTGTCTAAATGTAAGTCCAATGAGGTATCTTTATGAGAAAACTGTTCACTTGTGTTTGTCTTGTGCAACCCTTGTCCGGATAGTGACATGTATGGTGTTATTTCATCCAGCCCCCTTACATGCAGAGGCGGAGCACTTTATTGTTAGAGTGGACATTTTGGTACTACATGTATTTGTGCAGTTTGCATCCTGTTTATCTCTTCTGTAAAAAGTTAAAATGACTTATAATGATTTGACTTACTGAATATTAGCTTAACCCTAACACTGACCATGGTTTTTTGCTACTGGAAGTTATACAGATGAAAAGAACAAGGAGTGTAGATGTACAAAGAAGGTCCTTGGTATCCCCAGGATGCGAACCTTATGCTGGTTTCATACTTTCTGCCGCTTGCTGCTAGCGTGACGCTTCATCATGCCACTTGTACTTTTCTGCAAGCGGAGCAGCACACCGCTGAGCGGTAGTGGCATGACTATGAAAGCCAATGTTGCCGCTCAGCATCGCCAAAAATCGTATCATAGTCTCATACGTCAGAGCGGCACCGCTCCCAAGTTTGACTTGAATTGAACTCCTACCAATGCTGCCACTTGGGCAGAGCAGCAGAGTGATCGATATTTCAGCTTGCCGCTAGTCACCGCTACCGTTTCTGGTGCGACTGCACAGTGAAGCAAAATCGTCATCATAGTGGCAAAGCGGCAAGTGGCAGGAAAGTATGAAACCAGCATTAGACATACCTCTCGCATGCCAAGCACATAATCACTGACCGCCGACCGGTACCCATGGGTGTTTCGCTGGCCTGGCCAGCGATTCCGTGGGTACTGCCACAACTACAGAGTAGTAACCTCTTACACCACACAGAATAGAGCACTTGCTTTTATCATCTAGCCACTGAACAGAGTATACACCATTATCTTATGATTATTATTTCAGGTTTCAAATACAACAACCATTCATTATTTCCTCCACCCAGTCCAGTTCATTAGCTAACAAATATCTACATGTAATTTCTTCTATCCATCACTTTTGTGGCATCTATATCTTACACATAGTGCCTCTGACGATAGTGATCGCGGGTACAAACCAATACACTTGATGTAAAAGGTTCCACTAAGCGAAATTCTATTACCTCCACGACCCATTATTCAAAATCGCACACTGTGATTTGTTGAAACGTGTCACGTGAAAGACCATTAATTAACAATAAAGTGGTCAGGCCAACATACTTTACGTTCTTCTCGCATCACCCATTATTTATGTTTTTACTGCCTCGGACACATTATGTGTGTAAAGGATAATGCATTGGGCTATTCCATTTAAAATCCACACTACCCCTGTGGAAGATTTTGGAAATATCAGCCACACGGGGAGCACATAGGCAGCTGCATTCGAATTTTATACACCCTCTGAGAAAGATTCAATCTGAATCTTCCACAGAGGGAGGGTGAGTTTCAAATGGAGCTGCCTAATGTGCTAATTCCATTTGAAATTCATGCTCCCTCTGCGGAAGGTATTTCTAAAATCTTCCACAGGGGGAGTGTGGATTTTAAATGGAATAGCCCATTACCCTTTATTACTTAATTAAACAAGAGCACCAATGGCGCTGTGGCTCTGTGCTTTTTTGAATGTGAAAGTAATTGCAGTCGAATGTGCAACAGGTGAAATCATATACATTGTATGTGCCAGATCACACGCAATCATACATCTTGCTGGTTGGTAGCTATATCTTATTTGCAGAGCATAATACATCCATCAATAAGTTTCATATCCACATGAGGTTTTAGTAATTTGACCACAGATGACCCTGAGTGACCTTGGATGACCCCAAAATGACATTCCAAAAATTTGGCTTGAAATGTTGACTGTACCCACCAAGTTTCATGCCCATGCGAGTTTTTAGTAACTTAACCTCAGATGACCCCTGGGTGACCTCGGATGACCCCGAAATGACCTTCCAAAAATTTGACTCTAAATGTTGACTGTACCCACAAAGTTTCATGCCCATACAACAGTTTTTAGTAATTTGACCTCAGATGACCCCTTGGTGACCTCAGATGACCCCAAAATAACCGTCTGAAAATTTGACTCTAAATGTTAAGTGTACCCACCAAGTTTCATGCCCATACAAGTTTTTAGTAATTTGACCTCAGGTGACCCCTTGGTGACCTTGGATGACCCCGAAATGACCGTCCGATAATTTGACTCTAAATGTTGACTGTACCCACCAAGTTTCATGCCCATCGACAGTTTTTAGTAATTTGACCTCAGATGACCCCTTGGTGACCTTGGATGACCCGAAATTACCTTCGAAACTTTGACTCATAATGTTAAGTGTATCCATCAAGTTTCATGCTCATACGACAGTTTTAGTAATTTGACCTCGGATGACCCCTAAGTGACCTCGGATGACCCCAAAATGACCGTCAGAAAATTTGACTCTAAATGTTAACTGTACCCACCAAGTTTCATGCCCATACGACAGTTTTAGTAATTTGACCTTAGATGACCCCTGGATGACCTCGAGTGACCTTCACCCACTAACCAATACAAACTTGTTCTGTCTGGGGTCAAGATGCACCCGCCCACCAAGTTTGAAGAATGTCGACCCCTAGTCTCCGAGAAAAAGGTTTTTGCATATTATGCATAAATTATGCAAATTAGGTAGGTAATTACCATATTTTTGCGCTGAAAATCGAATCAGGTCGAGATCCTCTGGTCATGCTACCCCCACCACGTTTCATCATCATAGGGCTTAGCATTCTTACGGATCCCCAGAAACAGCTTCACAAGGCGGATTTCTTCAGATTTCCAACCATTTTGTAGAAGCGTTCCGCATAAATTATGCAACTTAACAACTAAATGCGCATACTTTTCGCAAAAACTAATCAGGTGATCAGCAGGTGTGTATCATTCCTGTCACAAGGTTTCGTTACCATGCACCGCTATCAATTTGCGCTGATATTCGCATAAATTATGCAAATTAGCTATGTTAATTTGCATATTTTCACCGAAAACATACAATTACGGAGCAAACTTGGATACCCTTCCTCCCACCAAGTAAGCGCCCCCGTAGGTCTTACGGTTCCCCAGATACAGCTCCGGACAAACATTCGGACATCCCACCCCCACACACAGACGGAAATAGTGATTACTAAGTCCCATCCTGAACAAAGTTCAGAAATGAAATTTTATCAATTTGCGCTGATTTTTTGCATAAATTATGCAAATTAGCTATGTTAATTTGCATTATTTTTCACCGAAAACATACAATTACGGAGCAAACTTAGATACCCTTCCTCCCACCAAGTAGCGTCCACGTACTCGTGAGGTCTTACAGTTTCCCAGATACAGCTCCAGGCGGACACACGGACATCCACACCCCGGACAGACAGAAATACTGAGGCGAGACAAAAATGAAATTTTATAACAAATTTTTGTGACTTGAGATCATTTGCATTTTTTGTAAACACCAAAACTGTTCTGTCCTGACATGTCTGTTGTGTCATGTGTGTTGAACCGGTCCAACCGAACAATCGTAAGTTCTGTTCGGATCTGGATCTGCCTGGTCTGGATGCTGTACTCCGATTAAGCAGGACTAGCCTACATCACATCAGTGTTTATTTCTGATAGATTTCACTTCATGATTTTTTCTTCAATTTCATCACTTACGAAAGTACAAAAGTAGACAATCTAGTAGTCAGTATAACCCTCGGAGCAGTTCGTGTGAGACCTACGTACATGGAATAGTAGTACATGGCTTCGAATTTGGAACTTCACATGTTCAACTTGTCATGCCGGTCGAGTCCAGCGTTTACAACTAAAATCAAACCACTTCTATATTAAGTCCATCGCTGAATTTTACAAATAACTTAAATAAACATCTTTATATTTAATAAAAAAAATATTATGGTATGCTCGTAAATGCTTCGGAATGACATTTACCAAAAGCTCATCAGCTCAGAATGGTAAACAAACTAGCGTATTTTCACCTCGATTATGCACCGTAGCTCTCTGTGGTTGAGTTTGCAAGGTCAGTGGGTCAGTGAACTTAGTCTCCTATGCAGCCAGTTTGGTTACGCTCCTCCACAAAAATGTTTGTGTGGAAGGGCGGAACCAAACTGGCTGCTGTGAAGAGACTACTGCAAGAATCGATCAATCACACAAAACTGTTTGCTGATTGGTTCAGAAATGGTGATGTCATCAATCAAGAAAAACTAATCGATTTATTGGTTCAAAATAGCCTCATAGAAAAGTACGAAGTTTGTTGAGCATCGCAGCTTATCGGTAAAAACGTGACCTTTAACAAAAAATCGGCACAGTGCTTTTCAGTACTGCACTTGCGCAAGCCAAATAGTCCCCCAGAAAAGTCATTTGTTCAGATTTATTCGGGATTTATTCAAGATTCAGACATGTTCTTGACTATTTTTGACATTCCTTACCTATCTCTTTATTTAAATTATAAAGAAATAGTGAAGAAAAGTTAAGAAGTAGTCAAATAATTTCTGATCTGAACTAAATCTTAAGAAATGTACCTCCATTGGTTTCCGTCTGTATTACGCATCTTAAATTATACAGACCAGAATAATCTCTAGCACACACAGGAACCAAGATATAACTCGATTATCGTGACTATTTTGGTCTTTTTACCCAAAAATAATACTTTTATCGCCTGAATTTCAATAAAATCTGGAGTGCAATCGATTCGAAAATAACTTAGCCAAACTTAGAAAGCGAAACTTAAGTCTTCATATCAGTCATTAAATGATCCTTAGCATAAAAACCAACAGCGTATTGTGGCCTGAAAATGAATGCTAGTTAGTTGCATGACAAAGGCACTGATAAGCTCCGCTCAGAGCCAAAAACCAGTAATAAATTTAGCATTGTTGAATTATATATAGGCTAATAAATGTGTATCACTTGTTGAGAGACAAATTGGAGTCGATAATGCACACGCGCTGAGATATTGATGTGTCCGATGAACGAGCCCTGCAGGGAGAGTGCACTGGACATATCAACATTCAGCACAAGTGTACTATTGAGTCCAATTGCTCAAACAACAAGGGATCTGCATTTATTAACCTATTTCATATACAAATCTTGCTCAAGCATTAAGAAAAGAAGTCAAATAAAGAATAGTTTGCACTAGCTACAATGCTTCGTTAGTGGGGTAACACACCACAAAATAGGTTGTGGTCAATAGTTCAATGGCAGTTTGACCTTTCTTGCTCTTACTCCTGTAACGAAGCATTCTACCCAACGCAGATCATCCCTTGTTTGACTTCTTTCTACATGACGATAAATCTGCCAATCAGAAACCCACTTCCGTAATTTGAGATATTGATATAAATTCCATCGTGTAATTAATGAGCTGCTGTGACTCAAAAGCGCCTAGTTCAGTGTTGATCAGAGATACTATTTCAGTACTTACTTGTATTTAAAAGTAATGTGATAAGTTTCTTGACAAATTCCAATGGACCGGATGATGTCTTCTTTGCATCTTTGATTTGACCATACAGGGATTGGTAAGAGGGAGGAGCATCTGAAATGACAACAAGGAAGATTAAAATGAGATGATTAAAACATAATTATTAATTATTTCAAGAATAAAAAAATTAGTAGAAAGAAGCAGGTGAACCTGGAAGGAACATGCACAAAACCAGTCAGAAACTTGCAGAAAGACTAGACATTTGTATGATGAAAATTGGATTGGTCTATTTAAAAAAAACCCACCAATAATCCTGATTGAACAACTAAGTTTGTTGCAGTTCATGGAAGGGATTTTATACACTGCCTGAGTGGTATTGTTCGAGTCGTGCTTATCTTTTGGATGGACGAGTGGTTTTCTGAGGGTGTTGTGCGGTCTCATAGGTGTGAAAATATTATAGTTCTTCAGCTATCAGCTATCTCACATCAACAGGGATCAAGAAAATTCCCAGAAGGAAAACCAACTGGCAACCCAAAAAATCTAGCGTCGGTTGTCAGAAGATGCAGTCACATCCTCATCAAGTGTTGACAAAGGCAACAGTGTTTGGTGAAACGTACACATAAGTGCATTTCTGGATCAGATACAGCAAACTTTGTTTACTGACTAATAATCATGCAAATGCCACATTAGTTTTCACAACACATCCTCAAAATATTTAACCAATATAAAATTAAAGTGCATGTGATTCTAGTATGGGAATCATGAGACTGCTACAATGATGACCCAGTTCTGTCTCGTTTCATATGTAGATGATCAGTTGACACTCATGTGATGCTATTTCAATATTATTTCCCCTGACTTGAAACATGTCCTTAATCATAGGATATCAAAACGGGACTTATTATCTGAGTAATTTAATACCACAAATAGGCTTGTATACAGCCAGAATCTTTTATTTTTTTATTTTTTATTTTTTTCTCGTAAAATAAACTTGACCAACCCTATTGTTTTCTTTTACAATACTCAGAGTCAAGAAGGCATTGAAATAATCCATTTTAAAAAACTTACCAAATTTAAAATGGGTTACCTGAATGGGCGATTCCATTTGAAATCTACACCCCTTGTGCAAGAGATTATGGTCATGTCTTCCATAGGGTGTATGGATTTCAGCTGGAATAGCCCAATGCACCCAAAATCACACAATTAATTTTTTAGTGCTGGAAATCCAAAATGCACTTGAGGTTATCAAGATATCATTTTTCATGTTGCAGACAAAATAGAACTTGATTTTTGTGACAAACCCCTCAAAGTACATGACATTAATAAAAATTATAAATGTAATAATAGAAAGCTAATTGAACTAAGACTGAAAATAGTGCATGTAAAACATATGCTCGATTCCACATGGCTTGTTTTGCTAACTTATTTGTAGTCATACCCATACTGACATGGTTACAGGGTTAAGAGCCCTTACAACCAAATCAGATGTGCAGTACACCAGCTGCATACAAGATGAGTTTGCATCACCCTGGATTTGATGCTAAAATCAGGCATGAGAATACTTTTCCATGAAAAAACAAGAAAATTCTGAAAAAGCAGGAAAAAGTGCTGAAAATCATAGATCATCAATTTTTTGACGATGTATGTTAAAATGTAGTAAAATGCTCCAAGACTGGCTAAAAATAAATAAAACATTTAGGCAACAAGCAGGAAAATTCTCATGCCTGTAAAATGCTCAATATGCCATGATGTGCATCCATTAATGAATTACAAAAATAATAGACATGCTTGAAAAGAAATATGGCCCAGAGTGTGTATATTTGAGATTCCTTCAACATGGTATGCTCCTGGAGCACAACTACTTTACTTTATACCTCATAAGGCAGCTATTCATTGTTACTATCTAACATATTTGTGCTCCAGGAGCATAACATGTTGAAGGAATCTCCAATAACCCCATAGCACTGTAAGGCTGTAAGCCTTCCCCCTCCTTCCCCACCCCTGTGGATAAATGCTGAAAAATACCCCATCAGTATCGTAAACAATGGGCTATTCCAGTTGATATCTATACACCCCCTATGGAAATCATTACCTCAATCTCCCACATAGGGGTATAGATTTTCAAATGGAGTCACCCATTCAGGCAATACCATTGCAATTCACACTCCCTGTGTGAAAGATTCAGGTCATGTCTTTCACAGGGGGTGTGTGGATTTCAACTGAAATACCCCAATACACAATGTTTTCATGTTAGTAAATTATCAAGGGAGAAAGTGGGGTTACTAGGCCATGTGTGGAGTCATCATTATTTTGACAGCGATTTGCTCATTATTGCAATCGCTATTGGCTGTGTTACTCTTTTCATTACATCTGATGACACAGAGTAGCATATATACATCGGTATGTTTTTATAGATCTATATCAGCTTATATTGAAAATGATAAGTGCATATCCCAAGTCAGTACAATGACATGGTTCTACTTTCCATAGGCGAGATTCATTTGAATAATTTTTCTGAACATAATTAGGTTGTTAAAGCACTGATTCACTTGCCTAGTCTGATATGTATGACCCGATAACATTATCCACCATATCGTCCATATGCTACAACATTGATGTACATGTATATAAGAAAAGCCAACTCCTTGATGAACGGCATGGTATATAAATTGTTTAACAACACTGCCCAGCATACGATTGGTTAATTGCGATGCTCAGTGGTGTATACATATCCCTAGTCTTCCCCCAACTTGCTCCAAAAATGACTTAACTGGGATAATTACGCAAAAAATGCATGAAAAATTGCAATTTAACAGTATTTTGGCCCATAATCAAGGTGAATTTGGTGTTAAACACTCCCATATGGAAGTATGCATCATATGTCTGTCAAAAGACCCCCTTTTTTAAAGTTGATCTTAACCAATGATTGCCTTTTTTTAAGTTAATACCTGATGATACTTCTTTTTGTAGGTTCGGCTACCCAATGACCCAGGCTTCTTTTTCTAGAATTTTATCATTAAAATGCCACGGAATAATGCAGAAACTTGCCAATTCTCTTACATATATAAAAAAACCTTTTATACCCAATGAACTCCTTTTTTAAACAACATTTGTTACCTAATATGCCCCTACTTCCAGATGCCATGGTACACCTGTCAATTTTACTGTGAACCCCCCTCCCCCTCCCAGAGTTTTGCATGGTAGATTGCAGAGTAGTTGGCATGCCTAGTAAGAGCTGTCTGAGAGAGCTGCCTAATCAGAAGTTCCACTTCTGGGGTCCATTTCAATCAACCTCTAACCCTTTGTAACTCCAGTAACCATTCTCAAGTTACTAACACCATTTTACTAGGCTAGACATGTCCACATTGCTTATTATAGAGGGCGACATTCAATCCAAAAAGTTGCGACCACAGTAGCTCACAGTCAATGGCTTAACTGTGTAATCTCCATAGGGAAATACAAAAATTTGAAATTTGGACACCAGAAACTTGGAGACGTAGTCTAAAAAGTGCTGGTACTTTATCCTTGATACAGAAGTCAGCATGCAGTGAAAGTTAGATTTCATAAAATAAAATCGCCTTTGTGTAAAATGGATCATCGTGGTACAAAATGATGCATTACGTGTTTTTTTTTGTAAAGTCATTGTAAGGCATTGTCAATGATGGTCGCAGAAAAGTGCAGTTTTTTAAAAACAGACATTTGCCCATAACTTCGCTAATTTTTGACCTACAGACATGGTTGACCCCACATTTTTAAAGTTAAATGATCACCTTTTTAAACAAAATAATTTCCATGTGAAATATCCTACTTGAAAATTTTGTGAACATGCCTAACTAGGCATAACTTTACGAAGGGTCCTTGTAGTAAATCCCTATTACTTACGAAGGGTACCAACTGCAAGTCACTTTAGTGAAATGAATTTTATGATACATCGTAAGTTACATTGTAAGATTTTGACACCTTCGTAAAGTTGAGTGAAATGGACCCCTGATCATTACAAATTGAGGTAAAATTACAGGTCTATTTGGTTAAGTACAGTAGGACTACATCTTTCAAGTACTAGTAAATGCAGGGGTAAATGAAGCCTAAATGAGTCTGGAGTCATCAAGCACACTCATCTACTATTTTTTCTACTTCAATGAACTATCTGAGTTGCTGTGATTTGACTTGCTGAAATTTAAAGTAAATCAATTATATGGATGCCAAAAAATGAAGCCTGAATAAGATCCCCTCCCTTAACACATATAGAACTACATAAAATGAATGCACCTAAAGCATCAGAGTTCTAAAAAATGTCAATGGTATATCATAATATAGGATAATCTAGTTCTATGTAAGGGTATACCAGTATCTGCATTACCACAGACCAGGTGTTACTTTCTGCTTAAAGCCATACCTTTTTAAATGAACTTATAGTTACTTTATTTCAAACCAGATGTTTGGAATATTGGCTACTATAAATCTTTAAATAATTTTCAGCCAACCAAATCTGTTGTGTTAGTAGGACAACAGTTCAATTTTTAAAGTCATAATTATGACACCGAAATCCCCCGCCATACGGTTTCTTTCATTTTACCTCATTATTTCAGCATATTATTGGATGGAAAACCTTCCTGACAATTGTTACAAATCATTTCATATTTTTGGCAAAGAATAAAGAAATTTAAATTAAAATTTGATAAAAATCATCTATTATGGCTTTAAAGGAAAAACACTTATTTTCAACAACAACAAATATAGAAACATACTGAACAAGAAATGTCTTTAAAAAAGACAATGCCTCAAGAGATTCCAGCGGGCACCATCTGTTATTTGCCATAAGAGATACTTGAAATGCTAGCTTTAAGCCTAGTACAAGGAACTTATACGATGTCCTCATTCACAAACTGATACTATCTGTCCATCGCAGCGTATAAGACTATTACCGTAAGGCAGCGATTGAATGAATATTAAACAGTCAAGAATAAGCTCCGCCGCCCGCTGTTTCGGATCCCTCACTGTCTCCCAAAACATCAAAAGCGTTGCACGATACTTACTTAAGACTGTCCTTTTTCACACAACGCTACAAAGTAAGGCCAACTTGCCTACAAATGGTCAAATTTTGGCACGAAATATCTCTGTGTAATCCTATGCAAGTCCCACATCACATCCATCACATCGATATCGGCGATCGTATTTTTTTTTACTTAATTTAGGCTAGGCTGGTTACCACCAGCGTCATGCGCGTGACGTGACACAGCTAAAATAATCAACCGGAAATCGGGGACCATTAAAACGTCAACAATTTCAAAATACGCAATGACAGTAAACTTAATGGCGAGCGGTCCGAATTTTGAGCCATACAAGTTTACGTGGTGAACTAGCTTTATTTAAGCCATCTTGCAATGGTAATAATTCTGATGTATTTAATGCAGGAATATACACACCCAGTTTTTGCCCACTTTGTACATAAATTTTAAATTTACACACCCAGTTTTTTAAATTTACACACCCAAACCTTCTGATCCTGCCTAAGACCCTGCCTAGCATGGAGGACAGGCCTAGGCAAAATAAAAGCTTTTTTTCTAATAATTTCTCCGCAAGCGTCATTTATGTCAACAAATTGTTCGCAAATCCACAGCAGGGTTGCAAATATACCATATGTCACTCGGAGTGCGACAATTTGTACAGATAAATTTATCACAGGTATTTTTCTATTAATTTGGCCATTCGTCTGCATATTACCAAAAATAATGCATTTTGGGCGCGACCGCTTTCTCCACTAACGTTATTTATGTCGACAAATTGTTCGCAAATCCACCACAGGGTTGCAAATATACCATACGCCACTCGGAGTGCGACAATGTGTACAGATAAATTTATCACAGGTATTTTTCTATTAATTTGACCATTCGTAGTGCATATTACCAAATATAACCCATTTTGGCCCACCGTTTCACATGAACGTCATTTATTGCGACAAATTGTTCGCAAATCCACCGTTAGTTTTAAGAATATAATACATGGCATAAAATGTGACAATTTATCAAAATAAATTGATAATGAACGCTTTTGTGGATATTTGCCAATACAATTATACATCTGACATGTATATGAATTATGATTATGTCTTCAGGCTGTCTTCAGTCAGTAGGAATTCAGATGAGTACATGCAGCTGAGACTAGTCAATGCTAGTCTCAGGTTGTAGTAAGCTACAAATTTCAAATGTAGGACTTGTTCTCATTGCTTACCTGTGTTTCACATCATATTTTGTGGTCAAAATGATTACAAATGTGTAATTTGCAATCATTTCCGACGGCTAGTAAGGATTTGAATGCACACTAAACCCGGCCGTGACACTCGTATTCAATCCCTGTATAAAAGTGAACGGCAGTTGACACATCGTAAGTTTGAGTGACAGTTGCTAGGCATTTTAAATACAAGATGGCGGATGTCGATCGAGTACGTGCTATTTTATCAGCAAAAATACAGCTGATTTAGCCAAATTCAACATGGGGTCATCGGTTATAATACTTTCCTAGCATATTGAGCTAACACCACAGCTACATGGTTTTTCACAATATACTAGTAATAAAATAAAGAAAATCTGTAAGCTTAAGACGAATATTACCGCACTCTAGGGAGATCGGGGAAAGTGGAACATATTTTTGTCCAGCCCAAACAGGATTACGAAGCAAGCAAGGCAAAACGTAAGGTTTACAAGATACATATTTGGTGCATACGCACCAATATGAACCTCGCGTAATCAACCTTTTTGTTCCTTATGACCGGAGGAAAAGTTCGACATATCGCACGCGACTCTGTAGGATATTTGATTAAAAGATACAGAGTTAAGTGCACAAAGTACAATAAGTGACTATATCTCATTAACCAATGATCGTACAGATATGCGACCACTGAATTTTTTGTTCCTTATGACCAGACGAAAAGTTTGACATATCGCACGACTCTCTAGAATATTTGGTTAAAAAGATAGAGGGTTAAATGCACAAAATTGGAAAAGTAACTCTATCTCATTAACCAATGATCCTACAGATATGCCACCGCTGACTTCTTTGTTCTTTATGGCCAGAGGAAAAGTTTGACATATCGCACGACTCTGTGGGATATTTGGTTAAAAAGATAGAGGGTTAAGTACACAAAGTAGAAAAAAGTGACTATATCTCATTAACCAATGATCCTACAGAGATGTGAACACTGACTTTTTGTTCCTTATGACCAGAGGAAAAGTTTGACATATCGCACAACTCTGTGGGATATTTGGTTAAAAAGATAGAGGGTTAAGTACACAAAGTACAAAAAAGTGACTATATCTCATAAAACAATGATCTTACAGAGATGTGACCACTGACTTTTTGTTCCTTATGACCAGAGGAAAAGTTTGACATATCGCTCGACTCTGTGGGATATTTGGTTAAAAAGATAGAGGGTTAAGTACACAAAGTAGAAAAAAGTGACTATATCTCATTAACCAATGATCCTACAGAGATGTGACCACTGACTTTTTGTTCCTTATGCCCAGAGGAAAAGTTTGACATATCGCACGACTCTGTGGAATATTTGGTTAAAAAGATAGAGGGTTAAGTACAGAAAGTAGAAAAAAGTGACTATATCTCATTAACCAATGATCCTACAGAGATGTGACCACTGACTTTTTGTTCCTTATGACCAGAGGAAAAGTTTGACATATCGCATGCGACTCTGTGGGATATTTGGTTAAAAAGATAGAGGGTTAAGTACACAAAGTACAAACAAGTGACTATATCTCATTAACCAATGATCCTACAGAGATGTGACCACTGACTTTTTGTTCCTTATGACCAGAGGAAAAGTTTGACATATCGCACGACTCTGTGGGATATTTGGTTAAAAAGATAGAGGGTTAAGTACACAAAGTACAAAAAAGTGACTATATCTCATTAACCAATGATCCTACAGAGATGTGACCACTGACTTTTTTGTTCCTTATGACCAGAGGAAAAGTTTGACATATCGCACGACTCTGTGGAATATTTGGTTAAAAAGATAGAGGGTTAAGTACAGAAAGTAGAAAAAAGTGACTATATCTCATTAACCAATGATCCTACAGAGATGCGACCACTGACTTTTTTGTTCCTTATGGCCAGAGGAAAAGTTTGACATATCGCACGACTCTGTGGGATATTTGGTTAAAAAGATAGAGGGTTAAGTACACAAAGTACAAAAAAGTGACTATATCTCATTAACCAATGATCCTACAGAGATGTGACCACTGACTTTTTTGTTCCTTATGACCAGAGGAAAAGTTTGACATATCGCACGACTCTGTGGGATATTTGGTTAAAAAGATAGAGAGTTAAGTACAGAAAGTAGAAAAAGTGACTATATCTCATTAACCAATGATCCTACAGAGATGTGACCACTGACTTTTTGTTCCTTATGACCAGAGGAAAAGTTTGACATATCGCACGACTCTGTGGAATATTTGGTTAAAAAGATAGAGGGTTAAGTACAGAAAGTAGAAAAAAAGTGACTATATCTCATTAACCAATGATCCTACAGAGATGTGACCACTGACTTTTTGTTCCTTATGACCAGAGGAAAAGTTTGACATATCGCACGACTCTGTGGGATATTTGGTTAAAAAGATAGAGGGTTAAGTACACAAAGTACAAACAAGTGACTATATCTCATTAACCAATGATCCTACAGAGATGTGACCACTGACTTTTTGTTCCTTATGACCAGAGGAAAAGTTTGACATATCGCACGCGACTCTGTGGGATATTTGGTTAAAAAGATAGAGGGTTAAGTACACAAAGTACAAAAAGTGACTATATCTCATTAACCAATGATCCTACAGAGATGTGACCACTGACTTTTTGTTCCTTATGACCAGAGGAAAAGTTTGACATATCACACGACTCTGTGGGATATTTGGTTAAAAAGATAGAGGGTTAAGTACAGAAAGTAGAAAAAGTGACTATATCTCATTAACCAATGATCCTACAGAGATGCGACCGCTGACTTTTTTGTTCCTTATGACCAGAGGAAAAGTTTGACATATCGCATGACTCTGTGGGATATTTGGTTAAAAAGATAGAGGGTTAAGTACACAAAGTACAAAAAGTGACTATATCTCATTAACCAATGATCCTACATAGATGTGACCACTGACTTTTTTGTTTTTTATGTCCATAGGGAAAGTTTGACTTTTTGCACGACTCTGTGGGATATTTGGTTAAAAAGATAGAGGGTTAAGTACACAAAGTACAAAAAGGATGCAGCCAAAAATAGGAGCTTGTAGTCACCTGCTCCGCAGCCGACTGATGATTCCGCTTTGCCCGTGTTCCACTTTGCCCCGGTCTCCCTAAATATTCAGTATCAGGCTGAACTATTTAGGTGCCGTTCACAAAATAATTCGACATTTTTGTAAGACGGGGGGTGCAGGCCCTCTAAATATCCGTAAAATCCTTCACATATACCTTATTTCAGATTAACTTCTTTAAAACAATAAAAACTTCACACATTCAAAGCTTTATATTCTTTTCAAAGTCCAGAATCAAGTCAAACATTTTTATAATCACTCTTCAAGGCAAACATTTTACTACAACCCGTATAAAGAATTTATGACCGTCCCTGCCATTTTTTTTTTTTCTAATGCATAATTCATTAGCCGAAATGCAGACTTATTGAGCATTTTGTACTGTAAGAACTTCGTGGCAACATGGAAAACGTAGCCCAAATGTACTTGACAGAATGATTTGTCATGGCAATCCGGCCATTATTTCGCCCAATAGTCGTGTTTCATGTTCCAATTCGAATACATACTGCTTTCGGCAGAAAAACAGGAGAGCTGAAAAATGTTTTAAAATATTAACCCAACATGTAAGGTTTGGAAGAAATTATAAAATGTATACAAATAATATGAAATTTAAATAAAATATGAATACAAGAATGTACAGGAAGAATTCTACCTGTCTCAAATGCTTTGTAAAAGTACTCCACATCTTAAGCATTATATATCTAACTAGGGTTTCTACCAAAGAATGTATCCCCATTTTCTTGTTTTATAAGGTATCATTGCTGCATGAAAATTGCTGAATATATGCCCCATGCCCCAGAGGCACCTTGGAAACCATCCTGTACACCATTACATTCATAAATAAAATATATGCATACATTAAGCTTAATATTCTTTACAAACCTTTACCCCAGAGAAGATATCTTACCCTTCCCAGAATCCTTTGCAACATGATGTATCACCTCATTACAAAAACGTACATCAAAAGACACTCCTATTACTTTGTACTGTTCCATTGTTTTCATGTTGAGAATAGACTGGCTAAACATGGGTTGATAGTCAAGAAATAAACATATTTTGCAAGATCTGCAATTAAGGAAATTAATGTTGGGCATTGTTGGCACACTCTGTCTTAATGTTGATGAAAGCACTTTTTCAATTGGGCTCTCACAGGGAATGGGGAGGGAAGGGGAAAGGAGAAGGTTTGTACTTCTCATCAAACATATACTAATTTCACTAAACTCTCAGAGTGGGCCAATTTGGAGAGTTCCAACATGTTGTCAAAGTGCGCAAACTATTTCCTTGATTGTGGACAGGGCGGATTTAGAGGGCGCACTTGGCGCCCTCTATTTTTTTGCAGATCGACGCTGACTCTGAGTATTTTTGCAGAGCGGTGCCTGACTTTGTGTGCCACCACCGCCGCGGCTCGGCGCCCCCTCTATTGAAAATTCCTGGATCCGCCCCTGGTGGATGTGCTCTGTTCATTGAGGTACTTTTTGTCACTATAAACCTATGTTGCACTAGATCAGTACAGAAAATTGAAATGGAAGAAATGCATTGTGGGAAGTGTATAAGATATCTTCGCTGGCATTTATATCCATTTCAACTGTAAACTAAACTATGGGTCCAAAGAGACACATAGTGCAAGGAACAGACTATTCCAGTTGAAATCCTTGCACCCTGTATGGAAGGCATGACCTTAATCTTCCATACAGAGGGTGTATAATTCAAATGGGCTACCTGAATAAGTGACTTCATTTGAAACCTCCACCCCCTGTGTGAGAGACCACTGGGGGTGTATGGATTTCAAATCGAATAGCCCATTTTGTTTTGCTCTAAATAATTTGATGAAACATCAAACATCCATTAAATCAAAATCAAATCATCACATCATATAGTTCCAAATTCATCACAACATATGAAATTACAAATACCAATACTATGTAAAATAATGTGAACCATTATTTATGTAAGGCATTACAAAAACAGAACAGAGCATGTAGTGGTTTATCAGGTACAAAGTGCGGAAGCTTGTTTAACACAGCAATATTTCTTGAAATTGTCTTTGATAGAGCATATCATATCACATGATTTTTTGACGATCTATGATACAAAAAACAATAATAACAATAACAACAAAGCACACAGAAATATTCACAATATTTGGCCTGTAAAAAAGTAAAGTCGACATATTGTAGCACTCAATAATTTGTGATGGAAAAAGACAAAATCTTTGCAGCCATAACCCAAATAATACACATCAAACAGGATACTCATAACCATCAAAAACCCTGAGGTACTGTGTCTAGCCTCTTTATAACCCTAAGCCCACCTCTAACATTATCAAACCTTAACCACAAACCTGTAAACATTACCAAACCTTAACAATAATAACCTTACCACATATCCTACCCAAAATTAATAACCTTACCACATATCCTACCCAAAATTGCACAACAACAAACAGATTTTCATATGCATCTTTTTTTTTTTTCATTATGTTCCAAGAAATATTACTTTTCCATAGGGAATGACTTTATTCAATCTGCAAAAACAGACAACAGCTAGAAAAGCAAGCTCATTTTCATCAATTCAACATTTCTAGCTCATATTAACATGACATCCTCTGGCTGTAGAATGACTACATGTAGGTCACACAAGGTTTATCAAGATGACACAGTTATTCTACTCAATTATTCACTATTATGAAGAATAAAATGTTGCCTGACTTTGACAATGGAACGGAAGTGAGATTTATTCCACGTGAATTAAGTAGAGAACTAACCGAGCCACACGTCAGGGTGACACACTCTGTTTACAACTCAACCAAAGCAAATTTAATACTGTCAAGATTAGGATTGCATCCATTGATTGAGTGGCTGCTTTTGTCTCGGTCCCATCTCGGTTCTAGATAGCTTATGCGTCGTCATCATAAACAATGCATCTACCTGCAACATGCTCAGGAATGATGTCTCCCATTGGTGAATTTTAGCACCCTTTTTTACTGTGGTTGATTTTTAATTGGCAGAATTAAATACACATGAGTAGAATTATCACACAAAGAGCCCACATGATCATCAATTTAAGTTCCATATTTGAAAAGAAAAACATTTTTAAACTTCTTAAAATCCATTGAATTTTAAATCAATTGAATGTTTTCAATGCACCCAGTCAGGGAAAACAATTATGGGGATAGCAATGGCAGCAAGACAATTTTTGAACGGTCAGGGATTAAAGACTAAAACTGCCAGTGCCACTTTGCTCATATGTACACATTTATTTAGATTTATCTTAACACTTCACTGCATTCCACATTAGCATTTCTGTGTAAACTCAACTTGACAATTTTTATAATTCAATGACTAAATACACAAAACTAAGGTCTAAACAATTTGGAATATGCAAAGAACAACAGATACTGTGTACCAATAGCAAAGAATCATGCCTTGTCATCAAGCCATATTCCAATTTTTCTATAAACAGCTATGTATTCCATATTTATAAATTCAAATTTATAAATTTGTGAGAGAGATGGACCACCGGAGGCTGCCATTATGACTGGGTATCAGTATATCTGAAAATTTGACCCAAGCACAGTGTACACCATAGTACGCCATGCATGCTGAAAAGTTTCTAAAGGGGTTAATAATGACTCATATTTGATGAGAAAAATGGGATGATGAGGCTGCCAATTTGGTCACAAACTTTATATATCCTTAAATCCTTAAATATCTAAACTAGATTAGATTCAAGATATAAAGGAACTTTGTCAGTATAATATATAAGATGGCTAAGTGCATTCTCTTGGTTGTTTTTGGACACACCTACCCAAAGTATATACACACATTTTATTTGCATCTCTCTTTCCTTGTGGTGACAGGAGAACAACAAGAATTTGCGTCAAGTCTACAAATTATACAACTCTATTCAAAGACAAATCTATTTTTGTGTGCATGCTGCCCTTTACACTCCATTTCAAATTCAGCAATAACAACAATCCCATATCATTCCAGTCAGGTGTTGTATTCAAGGCAGAAATGTCCTACTTTTAGGGACCATCAGCTGGCTCGCAGTGTCTGCAAAAATGCAGCAAACAGAAATACTATTACCCTTTTACCATTTTGTTTATAAAGATTATGGACATTTTCAAATTGTCACTGTGATAGGCTTCTGCTTCACATCCTTTCTTTCAAGTAACATGAGGCAGAGGCTTTTAGTAAGTTACTTCAAGTTCAGAGTTGCGTATGAATATTCCATTATACTCTTTAATCATTCCAAAAATTCTGTAAAACCGCAATCTCAGACATGTGTGGTGTAATATTTCACAATACAGAGGTCCAGAGGGGCTATGCATAAGTGTTCAACAGCGTGTTCAATAAATGTTCTTGGGCATTTCCAAACATTCACTTCAACTTTTTTAAACAGTCATGCATTTACTGATGTTATGAAATTCAACACAGTTTTTGATGAGTAGGCATGGCCAAAATCAAGTAACGTGAAAAATTACAAATTTATTCATTTAGGGATTCAATCATATTTCACTGTTGTTCATCACCGATTAACAGCGATGCGTCAGCGTCGTCTGAGTGGTTTACTTGCGAGGGCAGCTTTAGCTGCCCGAGTAATAAACCACGCAGACGCGCGCCGGACGCGAGTTGTTAATCGGTGATGAACAATGGTGAAACATGATTGAATCCCTTTCAACAACGAAACAAGCTAAAGATGTCTAATTCACATGATTCTTTTATTCAGAATGCATGTCCGTTTGCCATTACCACTCAACCTTACAAAAAGATCGCGGTATTTTTCTGTTAATATCAGCAATAAAACTAAAGAATAAAGCGGTAATATTTAGCTGCTACCGCCAACATAAGAGAGTTCATGTTTAAGCATATGTTCCAGGCATGACAAATTTTACGCGCTTATGCGTAACGCGTACGCGTAAACCTTGCGTTTGCGTATACGCTACTGAACTGTGGATTCATCACGGATTAACAACGGTTGGCTCCTGTTCAAAGGTATAGGAAGAGTTGTTGAAATGCAATGCATGCTAAGCTCCAAAAATAAGCCTATTGGCAGTCATAATGACTGTGCCAATAGGCTTATTTTTGTCCTGGAACCAACTTGGAAAATCAAGAGACAACACTGAACTATCTTTAAGATATAGCATTTGATGGCTGCAACTGCCATTTAACTATCTACTGTAGATGTTAAATTTGCACTGTGTTATACAGTAATAAAGATTCTATCATCACAGCGCGGAGAATGGAATGTTAGGTTGTGTTATTGGAATGTGCATGCGCTTTGGCTACGCGTAGGCGCTCCACGTTGAGGTAAACAACTTGAAATATTTGGGCAAAAATGTGATATTTTTCTTTAAATCGCACTATTTTGTGGTAATAGAATAGAAATAAAGGGTGCAGCATTATCCTTTGCACACAAATAATGTGTCCTCGGCAGTAAAAATGTTTAAATAATGGGTTCTCCCCATTATTTACGTTTTTACTGCCTCGGAAACATTATTTTCGTGTAAAGGATCATGCATTACCCTTTATTTCTTAAATAATGTGTCCGAGGCAGTAAAAACGTATATAATGGGTGAGGCACAGCCGAACCCATTATTTAAACATTTTTACTGCCAAGGACGAATTATTTGCATGCAAAGGATAATGCTGCACCCTTTATTTCTATTCTATTACCAGAAAATATTGCGATTTAAGGAGAAAATATAATTTTTGGCTCAAATATTTTAAGTTGTTTACTTCAAGGTGCAGCGCGTACGCGCAAGTGACAGCGCGTATCGCGGTAATATTGCATGCGTAACCAAGCATAATGCTGTGTGTAGAATGTGTTACGGCGCTTGACCCATTATTGCAGAATAATGGGCTCTCACGTGACGCGTTTTAACAAATCACAGTGCGCAATTTTGAATAATGGGTCGTAAGAGTAATAGAATAGTTAATAAAGATTTTACTGAGCTATCTGCAGTAGATAGCATTTTATTAGTTAATAAAGATGCAACTTTTTACTGAGCTATCTACAGTAGACAGCATTTTATTAGTTAATAAAGATGCAACTTTTACTGAGCTATCTACAGTAGATAGCATTTTATTAGTTAATAAAGATGCAACTTTTTACTGAGCTATCTACAGTAGATAGCATTTTATTAGTTAATAAAGATGCAACTTTTACTGAGCTATCTACAGTAGATAGCATTTTATTAGTTAATAAAGATGCAACTTTTACTGAGCTATCTACAGTAGATAGCATTTTATTAGTTAATAAAGATGCAACTTTTACTGAGCTATCTACAGTAGATAGCATTTTATTAGTTAATAAAGATGCAACTTTTTACTGAGCTATCTACAGAAGACAGCATTTTATTAGTTAATAAAGATGCAACTTTTACTGAGCTATCTACAGCCAGTGGCGGTGCCAGGAAATTTTTTTCGGGGGCATTAGGGGGCAAAGTGAATTTCAGGGGGGCAAAATCAACAAATTTTGCGCAAACTTACCGCAAAAAGTGGAAATTTCTGTAATTTTAGGTTTTTTCTTAGGGGCAACAGGGGGGAAAGAGTTCTGACTGGGGGCATTTGCCCCCATGCCCCCCCCCGTGGCAACCGCCACTGTCTACAGCAGACAGCATTTTATTAGTTAATAAAGATGCAACTTTTACTGAGCTATCTACAGCAGACAGCATTTTATTAGTTAATAACGATGCAACTTTTACTGAGCTATCTACAGTAGATAGCATTTTATTAGTTAATACAGATGCAACTTTCTCTGAGCTATCTACAGTAGATAGCATTTTATTAGTTAATAAAGATGCAACTTTTTACTGAGCTATCTACAGTAGATAGCATTTTATTAGTTAATAAAGATGCAACTTTTACTGAGCTATCTACAGTAGATAGCATTTTATTAGTTAATAAAGATGCAACTTTTACTGAGCTATCTACAGTAGACAGCATTTTATTAGTTAATAAAGATGCAACTTTTACTGAGCTATCTACAGTAGATAGCATTTTATTAGTTAATAAAGATGCAACTTTTACTGAGCTATCTACAGTAGATAGCATTTTATTAGTTAATAAAGATGCAACTTTCTCTGAGCTATCTACAGCAGACAGCATTTTATTAGTTAATAAAGATGCAACTTTTTACTGAGCTATCTACAGTAGACAGCATTTTATTAGTTAATAAAGATGCAACTTTTACTGAGCTATCTACAGTAGATAGCATTTTATTAGTTAATAAAGATGCAACTTTTATTGAGCTATCTACAGTAGATAGCATTTTATTAGTTAATAAAGATGCAACTTTTACTGAGCTATCTACAGTAGATAGCATTTTATTAGTTAATAAAGATGCAACTTTTACTGAGCTATCTACAGTAGATAGCATTTTATTAGTTAATAAAGATGCAACTTTCTCTGAGCTATCTACAGTAGATAGCATTTTATTAGTTAATAAAGATGCAACTTTTACTGAGCTATCTACAGTAGATAGCATTTTATTAGTTAATAAAGATGCAACTTTTACTGAGAAATTTACATGAAAGAAATAGCAAGTTCACCTCTAAGTACTTCGTTCATATCTAATGTTAAAAAATACCCATTAAAAAGATCAAATAATGGTTATCTACACTGGCCCAGATGAAATGCACATAAACTTATTTCATATAATTATTTTGATTTATTTGTCAATACTCTATCCTTTAAATCTAGGTTATGAATGTGTGCAACCTGTTGCGCCTTTGGGTGTTATACATCTAAAATGTCACAATGCGAGCACTATGCACTTCATACCAACAAGTTCTTGTACTTAACGCACCTTTGGGAAAAGCAAACTCCCATGATTTTTTCTGTGACATTTCCATAACCCAATTTTAAAATTCTGTGACCTTCCATAAAATACATTGCCCAAGCCCTTGCCTTCTTTCATTTTGATTATTACCACAGTATGGTCTGGTCTAATTTTAGTGCTTGCCACAATAAAGAGGTTCAGATTCTGCTAAAATAGGCTTGTTTGTGTTTACTTTCTGCAGACATCAGAACCAGTGGTGTAGATTTCTTTGTGGCATTCGGGGAAGGGGGGGAAGTGGGATTGAAAAAAATTCTTGAAGTATAGTGAATCCAGTTGTTTTTTTGCGGCAGACTAAGTTTATGGCACAAATGCGAGTGAAGCGCGAGAAACATTTTGCCATATTGATCCTAAACTGATGAAATATGGTGCAAAAGTGGAATAATTTTGTGCGTAACGCACAAAAATTGGCACTTTTGGGGATAAAATGGCCAAGTATGAGGTTAATTTGGTCAGAAACCCACATACAGGCATCAACATTGGGGGATGAATGTATGGACCACCCCCACCCGCCTTCCACAAGGATTAATATTTGGTCCACCAGTGTTCTCTTACACAAGATGGCAGGGTACTTGTTTTACCTTGGTTTTACCCATGATGGCAGTATGTATAATACCTTTTATTTCCTTGCTCCCAAAGCAGGTCCACTTTTTGAAGTATTTTTAATCAAGTTTTTTCCCTAGTGTAACCCTGGGGCATGGCGACACTAAACAAATTCAAAGACTTATTTAAATTCCGATCGTTAGTATTCATTACTGATCAAATTTGACACAAGAATAATGTACACATTAAGGGCACCCTTCAAGATTATAAGGATAAATGACAATGGATTGAAATTGTATGCCCATTTCACAAAAACGATCTACTTAACTTTTCTACTAAAACACTCCAAATCACTCTCTTCCTCCCTCTTGTTACTTATTACTTAAATTACCTATGTTCCGCAGCCATTCTTCTGTCTGCTTTGGCAGCCAACTGACACAAGTCAAGAGCTTCAGATGCTAAGATGCTGAAGCCTTTAAGATGTAAATATCCCAGAGCAAGCTGCTTTAGCACTTCAAGTTGGCTGTTATGATGATAAGGTTCAAGCATTTTAACCAGCCGTGATTACATGAAATGCTTATAAATTATACAGACATGTTGCGACACCAACTCTCTCTCCCTCTCATCATCTCTCTCTCTCTCTCAGGGTTCGCAGGTTTTGGCCGCAGGTGGAAAAAACCATGGTTTTATCCGCATGGCAAAAACTAAAAAAGTTATTTATAATTTGGATTTTCGTATCTCAAAACGAATTATTAAATTAAAAAATTAATTTCCTGAGTGTAACAAGGCCAAATTTTTTAATTATAAGTAACGTATTTGTTTATTAAGATATTAAAGGCATGTATTTTCATTGCTCAGTAGTGCATTTAACTGAAATGTGGCATGTCAAATTCAAAACTTTTTCATTTTAAGGACTTGATTAGATAAAAAATATGTTGAATGATTCGTTTAAAGTTGTATGTTTACTGTTTATGAGCTTTCTGTGTTACTTGTTAATATTTGAATGACTATATATGAGTTTTTGCCAGTTTTGCGGCAAAAACCGAACCCTACCTCTCTCTCTGACTCTCCTCTCTTTCATTCTCTATTAAGCGTCCCATCACAATTGCACCCTCGTGATATTGACTGTTATCCAAGCTGGCATATAGAGTGGCCGACACTTAAAGCCACAAGAACCATCTACAGGCTAAATTTATGTTGTATACAGTCACATGCAAGGTCGTAGTCAAAACACACTTCCGATATATGTGTGCATGTTGTTGTTATAACATCTGTTGAGGTTTCAACCAATACTATGGTAACTCTTGCGGTTACATTGTTTTCAAACTTGTCACATTTGATCTGTGTTCATGTAATGATAAGCATTTATGTGCACATGAACAAGTTCTATCTCTGAGCGAGTACCAGATTTATACTTGGATTTGAAAAAACCTTTTCTATTTTAACATTTATCTTTGTCGAGATTTCATTTAAAAATTTCATTTAGTACAAATTTCAGAGAATAACATTTTGTTATTTGTAACTTGAGAAGTTGAAAAGTAAATTACTTTTGGTTATCTGAATTAGGTTATAACTTTACATCAGTTATATATGTCTGGCATTGTGATAATTCTAAACCATTTGCTTTGGACCTCAGAAGATCACTCGGGGATATGCCCCTCAGAATATTCCTTTCCAAACAACTGATGCAGTTATCAACCTCTTGTTGTTGTTGTTGTTATCATTATTATTATTAAAAAATCATTTCATTTCACTTAATAAATTTGGCAAGTAAATATAAATCAATAATATCATGATGCATTAAACCCGGCAGAAGAGCCTGGTGATTTGAAATAGATTTTTTAATGGGTCTACGGTGCATGAGACAGAGATGCGTTGAAGCCGACACCTACTCCAATGCATATGACATTAACCTGTAGTTGATTGAATCGACATGCACAAAAAAATGACATGCAATCAATTAGTGAAAAATTTATCCCATTTTACTGCACTTTTAACAGTGACAAAATCGTTGTTATTTTCATCTCTGGTAATTTATAGCCTGGATACATCATATTGCGCTATTCCAACTGGAATTCTTACACCCTCTATGAAAGACACAGCCTTAATCTCCCACACAAGGGGTGTAGATTTCAAATGGAGTCACCAATTCAGGTAATCCCATTTGAAATTCACACTCCCTAAACATTAACGTCATGTCTTCCATAGGGGGTGTATGGAGTTCAACAGGAATAGCCCATTGCATCTAACACTCTTCTCCCAAGTTGCTCTATTACTCTGCCACCTCACTAATAGGTTCCAGGAATAAGTTTCCAAGTTCTAGCAATTTATCTAGAATTTTGATGCACTTTTGACGAATTGCATACCATACAATGATAACAGGTTTGTTGATACACCTTTTGTTTTCATGGGGACTTTTACATGTTGAAAAGATGGGTATGGTACAAAGTTACAAACCCAATGTACTGTGTAGCGGGAAATTTTTGTGCGGGTTTAATTTTCGCACTTTTCGCAGTCGAACAGGCAGCTGCGAATTTTTATCCCTGCGAAAATATTTGTTACACATAGTACTTAATGTGAATATATTTGGAAACACAAATTAAACACCCACTAAACTGTCCAGAATTGATCAAATTGCAAAAATAACCCACTATACAGTATTGTAAGATATGCTCCAGAGAACACCCTCAATCTTTTTCATTTTCACTAACTGTGACAATGTTTTTTTTGCTATCGGAAGGGAAAGAAGAAACGAAGGGGGTAATACACTGGCCCGGCCAGTGATTCCCTGGGTATATATGACTAAGGCTGATTGTGTCATCGCATCACGTGGAATGCATGCACGAGTAGTGATTTTAATAGTGAGCTTTAGTGAGCTCTGGTTGCGCTAGGGTTAATTAAGGAGGCCTAAATCTAGGAAAAACATGTTCCCTTAACCCTAACCACGCCCATGGTTTTTTGCTATCAGAAGGGAAAGAAAAAACAAAATAGGAGAGAAGGTGAACAAAGAAGACACTTGGTACCCCCAGGATTCGATGTGTAAAATTTAACACAGGCAAGTTGTTTTACCGCCATGTTCATAAATTTGAATCTTTACAAAATAATTGTAAAAAATTGTTTGATTGACAGGTGACATCAGATGCAAACTAGTATCTTTGGCTCTAATTATAGTCACTTTTTTCCTGAATTTTACATACTGATGATTATACGCATTCTATATTGCACCTCATACTTCTGTTTTTGGGAAAGCTATATTCTCAGGCCTGTTAGGCATGATCATATAGGGTAATGCCCTACAAAATCAATGTTGAAAGCTTTTTAAAGGGATATACGGAGAGCATGCTAAAATAGGGTTAACAGGTCTACCAATGCTATCATCCATACCTCACCAACATGACTCGGCACTAATGTCATCCAACATACACCATATGCAAAAGACATTTTCAAAACATCAGAAACGTTTGGAAATCCAGATCATGTGTGCCAGATGTGCATGCAGCGTAATAAAGCATATATGCATATTCAAATAAGTGCTTGCAACTGACACTTATTACGCAGAGCGCAGCTGGCGTAAGTGCTGTGGCCAGCATCTGCGTGATTACCAGAAACATTATTATAAACTGGTTCATTATAAACAAAATGGCAGCTGTCTTCAGAAAACTTTGATTTGAAAACGTCTTTGAAAAAGGACAGTAGATTGAGGTGTGGTGAAGACATTTGCTGACTAGTTTAATAACCCCTATTTACATCATTTGGCCTAAGGTATCCATTCATTTGGAAGAAATTACAACATCTGTGTAAATTTGGTGGTTGTGCATATGGGAAAAAAGATTGGAATTCTTCATTATTTGCCAATCAAATATGGGCTATTCCACTTAAAATACACACTACCCCTGTGGAAGATTTTGGAAATATCTTCCACAGGGGGAGTAGGAATTTCAAATGGAATTAACACATTAGGCAGCTCGAAACTCACCCTCCCTCTGTGGAAGATTCAGGTTGAATCTTTCTTAAGAGGTTGTATGAAATTCAAACGGGGCTGTTTAATGTGCTTATGCCATTTGAAATTCACTACTTCCGTGGAAGATATTTCCAAAATCTTCCACAGGGGTAGTGTGTATTTTGAATGGAATAGCCCAATAAACTTTACTTGTCCTTTCATTTTGACTGAGCATTTTTCCTTACAAAACACACCCCAATTTAACAGACCATTTTGGTAAAATTTGGCGTACCGAACTATGTGGGCATCCCCTTAAAGCGTGCCCTGGACCCGGACCCCACGCAGTGAGACACACTGCTCTATTGGTCACTGGCATTTTCCAACCGTACGCCCCTGGTAATTCCCAAAAAGCCTTTACAAAGGTAACCATAAGACAGTGTGTACACATTAGGAAAATTACATCTTCATTCCATCTTCATCAAAAGAATCACATTCAATAGTGTGCTCATGTCAAGGCCTGTGTCATAAGAATCAGAAACGAGATACATAATAACTTTGTAGCCTCTTAATATATCACCTGTTCCTGACTAAAATCATATTTACAGTTCAACTTATTCAGATCTGAGAATCGACCATGTTCTGTTTACTCATCTATCTACTGTATAGTGTATAAAGTACATACAAGATGGGTCCTTGATGGAGTTGACGTCATCACAACCTTGGAAGTTCATTAGCAAATGGACTATTCCAGTTGAAATCCATGCGCTATTGAAGACATGACCTTAATTCACACACAAGGGGGTGTATATTTCAAATGGAGCCATCCATTCAGGTAACCCCATTTGATATTCACACTCCCGGTGCGGAAGATTAAGGTCATGTGACCATAGGGGTGTATGGATTTCAACTAGAATACCCCAAATGACAAGGTCTCTGAAGTGTATGTGCAGCTCCTTTTCATTTTACTTGAGAAACAGAATCATCTCCAATAACAGTTAAAATATATTCACACTTTTTACATTTTAGTCCTTACTGATTCTACTGCTAAGCAGAACTTTCATACATAATAAATGATATGTGAGTAAACATGATATTAAAGGTGTGCGACTCAATTGAGAGCCTCATCTCTTCACTTCACCAAATTAAAATGCACATTTTGGCATCAGGTGAAAGTTTGCTCAATGAAATTTTAGGACTGAAATATGTTTTGTTTATGATATGCACAAAACCATGGTAGTTTGGGTAATCCCCCTATTCTGGCACTGTATATGATACAATTTTTTTCTCTAGAATCTAAATTACAGGAGCAATTGAACTCAAAACTTTATAGATTAGGCAAAAAAAACATGTTTGTTTCCTGTAGCAGGTCAAAAAAAGTCAAATGCGAAATAGCAATGCATTTTTTTATTTTAATTTTTTTTTATAATCCATGTTTTGCTGCAAATTGGAATGGAAATTTACAGTTGGTAATAAAAATATCATATTTCTTCATATTCAAGAATATTTATGATCCCCTTTCAACCTGCAGATTAAATGTTTATTCCAGTAGTGTTTTATATTATTTTATGCGATTTTTTTCCAGGTTTTTTTTTTTCAAAAGTGAAAAAAAAATCTAAATGCGCAAGAAAGCCGTCAAAAACGAAATGCGTGCGCGCTACAGGAAACAAACTTGGGTTTCTTTTGGCCTTATGTTTAGGTGATAGGCCTCAATATGAGGTAGAAAACATGATGTGTTACAAACGGACTACAATCTGGTCATGCACCTTTAATATGAATCAAAGCAGCCAGTAATAATGAACATAGGCAAGCAAAAATGAGTCATTTGACAAATCCATTGATTCTGAAGTGCAGACTTAGATTATTGAGCAGGAATGTTATTAAAATGAGAAAATATTGAAATATTGCTCCATAAGATTAGCTCGATTAGTTGATCACAAGAGACGTGAAGTGAGAGTGAGTAGCAAAGGGATGCAAGTGTCCATGGTACAAGTTGAGGATTGAGTAGTACTAAATTGACCAAGCTAGCTTTTTTTTAATGAGAAACTTTTTTCCCTATTAAGATTTTCAAAACTGATTATTTTATTTTGGCAAATGCCCCCCCCCCCCTCCCTCCAAAGAGAAACAAATAGGGCTAGGAACTTTAACCTTCCCTCAGCATCATGAGCCTTACTTACACCTTTCCCATCAGGACTACTGTTTTCCCCAATCCAGTACAATATCACTGCACCTTTATACCCAGTACATGTGATGCAACCAATGCTATCTCTAACATGATACTAAAGCCTAGTTATGACACATGCATGCATTTCAGATTATGATGAAAGAGAAGCTGATAAAAAACCAAGCGAAACACCATTTATTTTATATCCCTGGATATAATGTTGATTTCAAATATGAACAATTTTGATCCCTATGCATATAATGTGTTATTCCAGTTGAAATCCATACCCCCTTTGGAAGACATGACCTTAATCTCCCACACAGGGGGTGTAGATTTCAAATCGAGTCATCCATTCAGGTTTGAAATTCACACTTCCTGTGTGGAAGATTAAGGTCATGTCTTCCGCAAGGGGTATATGGATTTCAACTGGAATATCCCTATGTGCTTCTTCAATGTCCCATCTTGAGTGATACAGTCATTTGCATAATCGACATCTGATCCAAGCCAAATGTTATGCCTATTTAAAATTCATCTATTAAGATTTCAGACTGGCTTGCTTGAAAACATACTCATCAATATGATCAAAAGCAATGCCGAGCGAAGCTCTGGTTTTCAGCATCTTAAAGTGGCAATTTACATTCCATTAATTTGGTTCAACTGTGTGAATTAAAAACACTAAATATGTAGGATTTGCTAATTAAGTGTGCCCTATATAGCTTGATAAACTAATTTAAGATATTTCTAGTGATTATATAAGTCCTTTTTTTATTTACAAGAATAGCACACCATAGCAGTCTAGCACTAACGTGTTTATATTTTGCAGAATATTGTGACGGTTTCTTCAATTGATACAGCACAATGGAAATAGATGCTACTTTGCCGCAGTTTTCCTTTCTTTTTAATTTTCACAAGCCATTTTTTCTCTCTCTCTCTCTCAATGTGTCTATTTGTATCTCATTGTCACATATATGTCTATGCTTCCAATACAATAATTGGGATATTCCAGTTGAAATCCATATGCCCCCTATGGAACGCATGACCTTCATCTCCCACACAGGGGGTGTAGATTGCAAATGGAATCAACCCCAATCGAAATTCACATTCCCTGTGTGGAAGATTAAGGGTATATCTTCCATAGGGTGTATGGGTTTCAAGTGGAATAGACCAAAGAGTAGTCCCAGGTGATGAACAGGGTTGCCAAACCCATAATTTGTAGCCCAATTGGGCGATTTTTGAAGATTTTCCCCGCAACTTTTGACAGTTTCCTGTCCCATAGAAACCAATGGTTAAGAACAAATTTGGGCGACTTTTCAACATTGGCTCTTGTGACTTCCGATAGTTTCCTGCCCCATAGAAACCAATGGTAAAGAGAAAAATTGAGTGACTTTTCGATTTGACTCGCGATTCAGGCTGAAATCTTTTGGCAACCCTGGTGATGAAGTTAGATCGAAACAGGTTGAATATGGGCCACATGGCTCTTGCATACTGTAATTTGAAGTACGTACAATTATGTCTCTTCCTTTGATATCTTCACATTACCATCCAATTCCAAATAGAATGGGTACCTAGGAGGCTCACGATAATATTTTGTGTGAAACAGGTGCAAAATCAATTATACCACAATACTTTGTACCACATGAGCAAATAAAGCATCCACATTCATGGAAAATGAATCGGTCCTATATGCAAACACACACATTCAAAATACTACATAGAGTGAAAGTTTGCACACATTTTCAATATATTCCACATATTTTGTCAAACATCTGGTTTTGACTAGCTATGTGGCTTTAGAAGTGTATTGATATTAATACCATACATTTTAAAATAGTAATTGATATTTTGGGAGCTAAGTGGGACGAAGGAAGTTTGATTAAAAAAAACACTTTATAGTTTCATACTTACCACATTATTGTTTGTATTTAATGCTATACCGTAAAAACTCAATAGTCAGAATATGTGCTTACTATCGAGCGCTTTTATGCCTTTTAAAACATGCAAACATGAAGAGCCCCATCCACAAAAGTGTAAAGGGTTTTGAGCAAATTATTGAGTTCATGTTTTCAAAAGCGCTCGATAATAAGCACATAATATGCTAACTATCCAGTTTTTACGGTATTATAATTAGAATGAACAATAATTATTTGACAATACTAAAAATAGATATATCACTGTCTGATTTCCCCCAGTTAAGATGCGATATGTTTCTTAAAGTTACCTATACTTTGTCCCAAACCGTGAAATGGCCCATTTGACACTATTATACATGATATGTAATGAGTACAATATTAGCAAAGGGCTCATACCACTTTTGCAGCATAAATACAATCATGTGTTACAAATGTAGCGTAAGCAATATATATCACATTCTCCTACACATTTCAAGAGGATAGATTTGGTCTCAGGCATTTAGACTAGATTTATATAAACTTCCTATCACCAAAGCTGACATATGAAAGCACCATGACTGCTTTTCAGAGTGCTGACAATGTGCAAAGCTCACACGCAATGTTCTATATTTAACAAAACGCTTATAGACTGTAAAACGTGGCACAGTACTACACAGGAATTTTAAAAAGTACTGTAAAGTATCAAAATGTTCATGTGATATTATATCTTTTGCCTTATAGACTTTCAGATATCTGTTGAGGACCAAATAAATCTGTATTATTTTCTGAAGTAGCTTAAAATTGGTTGCTAAATCGGGAGAATAAACCATTCATTTTCTTTCAGAAATGTCAATAAAATCCTGTCCCTATTGTATTGCATGGTTATGCCTGGGCATAAAGAATGACAGACTTGTCTCTATTAAATCAATAATAAGCAACTTGCATAAAGAATAGATTCCTATTGAAATGTTAGGTTTCACTGATAGCTACTGATCACATTGCCCCCTTTTAATTTCGAGCCAAACAAACGAGGTAAAACAAAGAAAATTGCTATTTCATTCCAGCGCCTATGTGTGTATTAACTCGCTGATCATATTATTATCATGATTATTGGTGAAGCTTCGTGCAGCTGAGATGTACAAACAAGATGCCAGACGAATAGTGATGTGCACTGATTATATGTCAAGACGAAGACGAATGAATAGTGATATGGACACAATTTATACGTTACTGATTCAATGATGCAGTGTATAGCATATCCATTGCAGGGTTTAATTATTACATTAATAAATATGCTAAGTGCAGAAATAAAGACCTGTGTTGGGGCACAGCATCATCATCCCAATATCTTCGTGTCAAAAAGTGATAGTACAGTGAATCCTCTCGTTTTTCAAAAGCTACGCATGGCGATTTTGTTCGAGATAGGCCGAGCGACTCAGGCTAAGCATACCATATGCACACGATATGAGATACCACATAGCCTGCAACAGAGTTTCTATTCTATGTTTTTACAAATGCGCATGATCAAGTACCCCATATGATATTGCCATTACAAGAAAATTCAATTTTTGTCAGGTAAACACCAGGTTTTGTTTTCAATACACTAACTGGAAATGCAATACACTAATTAGCGGGGATTGCTGTTTGCTGTGGATATATTTTACTGCATTTTATCCGTAACGATTTTGAAATCGTTCGTCAAAATTGTGATATATTAAACTGTTTGAGAATTACAATTTATAAAGGAACACGTGTACAGAATATTAAAGCACACGTCTATACAATGTACTATATCAACACACTATACCACTTTCTTTATCTGCGTCAATAATAGAATAATGATTTCAATCGAATTGAATACATCTCTCCATTTTGAGTTTGTACTCCACCACTGAGCGATCTAGCGATCGATTTCTAGCCAATCAGATGGGACTCCTTTTCTTGCGTTCGATGAAATACCAATCGCCCGTTGCTCACCAACGGAGTATTAAGTTTATATTTATAATATAGGGTGTCGACACTGTGTGGGGAATAGTGTAGTTTAGGACTGGTGCATCTCTAGTCTATGTACCTATATTACCCATAGGGAGATATTAAACTACTGGGAACTACACACTACGCTCGCTATTCGTGGGGCACCGTGGTTTGTGACTCGCACCTCGTGTCCCCCTAAATCGCGAGTAGTCTGCTCGCTACACTCACTGCTCGCTATTCGTGGGGCATCACGGTTTGTGACTCGCAGCTCAAGTTGTGTCCCCCTAAATCGTGAGTAGTCTTTGACAAAGACTAGTACATCTCTGAATGTCCCTGTACAAAATGTTTCAAAATTTGTGAAAATTACATGCCATAAAAAATGTTTATAATCAAATCGCAAAAATTTGTGTTGCGAAAAATTGCAATCTGGACTGGAACATACCTTCTTTCTCTGGTGCTCATCAAAAAATGCTTATTATTTATTGTTCATTGTATTCTGATGCTTTTACAATACTTTTGTACAAACATGAAATATAATAAATCGAAATATAATAAATCGAAATATAAAGAAAATTTTAAAACCCAATGAAATTGTATTTTCATTGTGCAGAGAATGATCTTTAAGTTGATGTTTATTATGCACAGCTCACACTGCAAAACATCTTCACAATATGATCAGTAAAATTCATGATAACTATCAAATTTGCCGCAGCCAAATTAATATCCTGAATGTCTGATGTGCATCAATTATATAATAGTACGAGAAAATAGCACAAATTATGCTCTGTTCTAAATTTTACAACGCCATATATATTTATGCATTCAATGAAACGTGTGCATAAAATTGCACACGGAGGAGTGAAATGCAAATTGCAAAATTTATTGCTTTTTTAAAGTAATATTTAATAAATAATCAGCTTTCTGCATAAAAAATCAGTAATTTTCAAAGTGAGAGAAATGGGAGAAGGTGAAGTTAAGGGTACTAGCTTCATCAACGCCATGTGGCAATATAAAATATTGAAGAAAACAGCATATTGTGAAAAGTTTAGGTAAGCTTAACGAATAACCAAACAATTTGTTCCACATTTCAAGGTTCTACTCAATAAGTAAATAAAAAATAAAATAAAATAAATTGATTCATATAGATAAACAAATCTAATATAAAAAATTACTTTGACTTTTTTTTTCAGGAAGTGGAACATCATCTGGTAGTTAAATTCAGCAAAACTTCATTGAATATACTCAAAACAATATTTTCACCCATGTCTGCAAATTGGACATTGTAAGTATAATTACTAAGGTTTGCCATGATGGGTCTCTAATATAATTCATCTTGTCTCTTGAATCCTATACATGGTAAATTTAAAATTAAGAAATAGTTACATACCAAATTTCTGGTACAATAAACATTTCAATCAATCAGAAAAATCATGACACCACTTTGATCAAAGTGACCCCAATCTTGTCATTCTAATAGCTTGTGACATTTTAAAATTAAAATAGGTATAATATAGAGTCCAAGTTTTCCGCTTTTACGGAAAATGGAAGAAAATCACGGAATCGGAGGTACAACACGGAAAATGACATTTTTGTATGATGTGACAAAAATTGTTAAAAGATAAGAGAAAAAAATGTTAAAAACAATCATGAGATGTGTTTGTCAGCTTTTATGATAAAAATACTGTTTAATAATACCTAAATAAAGGTATATTACCTAGGCATGAACCCCTTATATCCCACCACACATCGTAATAGTCGCCCTATTATCGTGAGAATATTCAAATCAGAGCATATTGATTGCGATATTGAACACTTTATTGTGACATTAATATCATTGTTTATACGTTTGAAGCTTTATTCATGACACGGATTTACAAATTTTACAACACGGATTACAACACGGAAAATGGATTTTAGAAAACGGTAAACTTCGGACTCTAGTATGATACCATTGCAGAAGTCCGTTGTTATAGCTGATGGTTAACCTATATTTTTTGTCCTTGCTAATTAATGACTTAATAATTTGCAGTAAATATGGGTGGAGACTTATTAAACGCTATTAGTGCTGGAAAAATAAATGAGGAAAATTATGTAACAATGTTGACTTTATAACCACAATGTCAATTGAAATGACTAAAAGGCTTCAAAAATCCAAGCAAGGTTTTGACCATACTAAGCATGCTAAGAAGGGAAACAATAAAAAAAATAATAATACTGAGGCTGTGAAAAACTAATTTCTTGTTAGGGCTCCTGACGCTCAGTAAGTATGGTCGGTCATTTGCAAAATTATAGTTTTACCGTATTTCGTCAAATAGTCGCACCCCCTCAAATAAACGCCCCCACCACTTTTTTCAACCAAGATGTTTCAAAAATGACAATATTTCCACGCTATCTTGTGTAGTAAGCTTACCAACTTGCCCACATGGTCGAAAATAGCGTCAATAATTGGCGAAAATCTGGATTGGAAACCTGGAAGTGAACCAGAAGTAAGTGTTTCTATTTCATAGTTCGTCATTTTAGAGTGAATTTTAAGTTTACCTAAATAATGATTTTAACGGAATTATCGTTCTAAAATTGACCTTGAATAAACGCCCCCATTGGGAAAATGTAACGCTCGGGCGTTTATTTGACTAAATCACGGTATATGCATGAGGATGTGAAATGTGTAGATTTTTGGAATATCAACACAAATTATAGAATCTCTGCCGACTTTTTTTCTATCTTCCAGAAGCTTTAAAATATCCATGAAATGCACTTATCACCTGTAACAAACAATTTGATTGGGACGTACATACAACATCACACACCAAGGTTACCGATACATCTCAACTGTGAAAATTACTTTGATCATGCAACCACAGATATTAAACACACACAAAATGGCCTCCCTGAGCAGTTTATTACCAACACTTGCTGATTGTATTCCATTGATTCCTTGTAAGGTATGTTTAATGATATACATTGTACCATTGCACACATTGAGTTCATACTTTATAAGCTTTTTATACAGACTCTTTCAAGATTTCTTAATAAACTGTTAGACTTCCACTCTTGTCAAAGTATATCGACAGGTACTCCATCAGGGCAGTGTAATTATAACAATAAGGTGAACCTCTAAACCTGTTGGGAATTGACAACAAAAATAAGCCCCTAATATTATCATCCACTTCGAAACCTTTACAAAGCTTATGTCTCAACCATGGAAACTGTTCTTTTAATATGAACACACACACACACGTGCATGATAAGACACAGCGATGTTATTGCAGGAAAACAGCCTCTTTCGTTCTTACTCCCCTGCAACCAAATCAAGTTTTTAAAAGTCCATATAATCGAAGACTGAGCTGTGATTGTAACCCCTTGAGCCATGCACGGAGAAAGCTATAAAGTAGTATTGAGTCAGAGTGACTTCAAATGTTGCTTTATAATGCTCTATGTGGCTTCAATAACTACAAAATATGCTTGATTGCGGTTGCTTTCGAAAATAAAATTCTTTTGTTGTCCAAAATTCAAAATACAAACCAGATGTTGAAGAAAAACTACAATTACTTTTACAGCCTTGTGTGGAACTCTGAGTGCATTGTGTAGTATGGCTTTCACATTAATGGGTATTTCATGTTTCTGTCTGCATAGTGCATATTTGCAATCACGTGTTATTAGGCTTTATCAGTCTAATTGCCGTCGGCTGTATTCCATAGTGGCGTATAGTGATTTTTGGTCATTTTTTGAAAATTGGCACATATGTTTTTAATGATGTTCTCTTTCATTTTTTCTAAGTCTCATCAGTCATAATTAGCTAATTAATTAAATGTGGCGTATAGTTACAAAGTGACATTTTTTGTATTCCATAGTGGCGTATCGACCATACGCCACTATTTATACACATTTTATAATTATGAAATATCGGCAAAAAAAAACAAACATCGTATGTCATAGTGGCGACGCAGATCGGACCTATATGCCACTATGGAATACGAACGATTTAAAAGTAACGCATATAGGGATTACACGGCGATCGAGGTGGCGACGGTTAACGTAAGGTTAGGGTATTGCGTTTTGTTCGCTTTTCCATAGTGACGTATAGTTTTATTGTCAGTTTGCCAGCAATAGTATGTATTTATTTCTTTTGAAAAATATATAACAATAACATCTATTTAGTTTACTGCAGAAATTTCACATCATTTACAAAATATAATGAATGTCTGATTTACACAACTCGATTTTAAATTGGCATTTCTTCAAACCTGATTTTCTCAAAAAGTTGTTTATTCGCGGCGCCCCACTATACGCCACTATGGAATACGGACGACGAATTGTTAGTCAGTTATCTTCAGTAGATAGCAAAGACAATGTCTACCACTAGCGATGGATGATGGTAAAAATTCTGTCGATAAGGCCTAAAAAATAGTTTGATTGGCGTAACCCGACTGACCCTAAAAATAGGCCCGACCCTAGACATTTTTTCTAATATTTTTGCAAAAAATTAATTTTTTTTTTTTTTAATTGAAATTTTAACAAAAAATTGAAAAAAGTTGCAATTTACAGCTTAAAATGTGTGTAAAAAATTTGAAAAAAAAAAAAAATGCCGACTGACCTACGCTAATTTTTTTTTTTTGTTACGCCAATCAAACATTTTTTTAGGCCTAACTACATATAAATGTATGGTACACATTCTGATAATGATTTGTGTCTTCATCAAAGTCTCTCATATACAAAATCTAAGCCTTGGTTTAAATAAATTTTGGATTCAGAGGCAGTTTTGTTATTGGACTGTTATTTGCAGATTGAATATTTTGAAACTGGCGCATAATTTTACAATGCACATTTAGCGATTATTCCTTGACTATGTGACAGTAATAACTATAGTATGTATCATCTCAAGTTGAGAGTAACGCCAAGTTGGATTTCGCCATAGCAGGTTCAAAGCGTGTGCGCTAACCTAATCCCACAGGGCGTATACAATTTGTCCTTACGTGATTTGTCCTTACACTGGTGACACAAACACGTAAACGTATTGATTTGAATCTCCTACTGCCAAATCCAACATGACGTTACTCTCAACTTATGACAAGATACACTATAAATCAACTGTTATCCCTATAATACAACAAGACAGACGGGAAAGTTGAATGCTTCCAAGTTCCAACGGAAGAGAGATTTTTCTGATTTACAGCTGGAGATATGCCATGACATGACAGCTTTATGACTTTTTGAGATACCATCAAAAATAAGAAGATTGCAGAATTTATTCATAGCTAGGAGTGTTGCAGAGTACGAAATTGTACGACAACAGTGTTTTTTAATGTGGAAATAATGTGTGACCTTGATACAACATCATCCAACGGGCACAGCTCACGTCCCATTGAAAAGCAGTGTCACACAATTTGGCAGTCCTCTGTATAGCTAGATACTGTAACAATGAAGATAGCATACATTAAGCTATGCAGTCTGCACAGAAGACAGAAACAATAAGTCCCTGCTGTCTACAGAAGATAGCAAAGATCACAAGATTATAATTATTTAGATGGACAAAGAAATTATGCCTACTACCACACCTACCTGAATATTGAATATTAAGTTTTAAAGTAGGTATATAGCTACAGAAGACATTGATGACCAATTCTACTGCTACATGCTGTGTTAAATCTAACAAAACATTAGACTCTAAAGGACCTTCACCCAAATTATCTCCTTCTACAGGTGTTAGGGCTCATTTTGAAATACCCTACCACGCTTTCACACAGAAAGAAGGCAGGATTCCCCTCGCAAAGCGCGCGCCTCAGGAAAGCTCGGTCATAATACGGATTATAAAGATGGATTATATGCATCAGTGATACACCCTGCCTTTTGAAGTGGTCCATGACGAATGGGAAGAAAACAAACTGACTATGGCTCATCGCACAACCCAGGAAAGCGCGCTCCTAATTTAAGTGGCTAATTGCAGTGTTATAATTACACAGGATTTTAACAAAAGAAGGCTAGCATAGGAAAGCTGCAGGATGGCGCACACCTTCCTGTGTAAGGGAATTTCAATATGAGCCCTTAGTAGTACATTATGCTAGCGAGACTTCAGTTTATTGTTGGAAAATAGCCAATATTAAATTTTTGCTTTCTACATACAATGTAAGATAGCAAAAATAATATTCACTGCTATCTACATAAGATAGCAAATACTAAATTTGTGCTTTCTACATACAATGTAAGATAGCAAATATAATATCCACTGCTATCTACAGAAGATAGCAAATATTAAATTTTTACTATCTACATAAGATAGAAAGGGGAACTGGGAAGCTCCTAGCTGAGAAATTTGGCAAGTTTGTGGGAAATTTTCAGTAATACAGACAAAATTAATAAATTTTAATTAAACTTTTGCAGGAAATATGTGGTTGACTGAAACTCTTTCCTGGGAAATTTACATTCTTTTCTAGCCCTGAGGAGGCATTTCATTGCTATTCCTTTTATGACCAATTTGTAAAAGACAATGAGTGTAATGCTATCTACAAAATATAGCAAATGTACAATTTACAGCTATACTTAAAGTAAATTGCTATCTAGAGAAGACAGGATGTTAAGTTAAATGCACTGCTATATCTGATACAAGCAACCATAAAGATACTTAGTGAAGAATCCAACTATCATTATAGGAAAGCATTGATTAATTTCAACCATTGGCTCTCTGTCAAGTTTATGAGTCTTTTACAAGCTTATCTATTATCACAAGAATCGTAAATCTTAAGGCTCCACCCAGCACCCCTTCCTATTAAATACACTATACATTCTTAACATCTTTCAACAAAGATTCATTTTGTTTTACTTTCAATCACAACAGTGCACACAATTTTTTGTTTTAAGTCTGTTAGTCAGTCTGAACACCCATTGCTTGCACATAAGGCCGGCGTCGACAGGTCCTCCGTCGGAATCCAGCCGACAAAGTGAATTATGTTAACATATCGACAGAACTTCGTCCATGGCGACATAGCGCTCAGGCAATGGCCCAGTAAAACTTTGTCAGGCAAGCTCATTTTCACTCAAAATATTGGCCATTTCCAATGTATATTCAACAAAATACAATGCAAAATCTTATCTTTTACCTACTATTTTGCCAACTTTTCATGTTATTTGCCTTCAGGGGTCATACTTATGGCAGTATTTTGCCTTGTTTTCTAGTGTAAATTGTACACTTTATCGCTACGTGCTCGCTATGAAGACGGCCATCTTGGATTTTGCTGAAATTGCCGCTGGTGTTTCTAGATATTTTTAGGTTAAAATTTTTAAAATATTCCTAAAATCATGAAGAAAATAAAGTCCTGGTATTTTTTCGGAACCCAAATGTATGTCGACGTCAAGATATACGAAATATGTCGACATGGCGACATCAAAAAATGGTTCCGACGCCGGCCCTACAAGTTGCACCCAAACATAACTTATAAGAGGATATGTTTGGTAATGCATACCTGATATTAGATAACTAATCCAAGGCAAGCTTTTCATAGGAATATATGCCATAAACATCTACTATATCACACTTGGATCTCGAACATGACAATCTTTAGGACACAATTCTGTAAAGCCTTAATAAGAATATTTGATTTTGAGCAAATTTTTGTTTGGTTATTCTTTGCCAAATATTATAAAACATTATTAGTAATAACTGTCTGGCAAGTTTTCTGGTCATTTAAGCCAAACTAATGAGGCAGAATGAAAGAAAACTCACTTACTATCTTAGCAGTTTAACTGGGATGTTCTGTGGGGGATTAATAATTCAAACTTGCTGGCTGAATCCAATAAGCTTTCAGTTGCAACATGTGTAAACATTACAAATATGCAAAAAAAACAGGTTCGTAAAAAAACTACGAAATTCATTTTAAAAGATCGTACATTCTCATTTATGGCTTTACAGCTTAACCCTGGTTGCTTCTACATTTATAAAGAATGACCTTTACACGTACATGACAATCTCGAAGACACTGTTCCTTAACCCCAATATGCTTCTACATTCAAAGAATGACCTTTACACACACTAGGATCTCAAACATGACAATCTTTATGACAGAGTTCCTTAACCCCAGTATGCTTCTACACTCAAAGAATGACCTTTGGATGAGCTGGGTCGAAAAACCATGTTCCGCAATGTGGGGTCAAAAATTATTTGAGCTTTGATTGTACAATGCGGGTCATTGAGCTATTATCTTCATTATGCTTCATATCCATTGGCAGAAAAACCTCCTATGTGTCTTTGGCCCCTGAACATGTTTAAAACAAAACCTTGTATGTAACCTATTCGCAGTTTTGTTTTAAACATGTTCAAGGGCCAAAGACATTTTCCTGCCCATGGACGATTACTATAATGTATCAAAACAGACTGAAGCTTTCAAAATATCAAAGGCTCTCTCAAGTAGCAATTTATAACAGCCCTGACCCCATATATTACCAAATCCCTAAGCACCATCCCTGCATCAATGATACCAGAGTATTTACACAGATTACCTGACTATGTATCTATTGGGGAATCAAGCCAACTACATCAAAGATTCTCATTCTGTGTGTTCCTACTGGGGAAAGGTTAACTGGGTAAATGTAAATGCAGTTTAGAGTGTTACCAGTTAATGTGCTCAGTAGAAACAGATCTGTTCGGAGTGATGCGGTGTGGACACCCGGCAACCGTGATCCACCTCTGGAGGTAGATCATGCAGTGTAACACCAATTCTTAGTCAGTGGGAGTGGTCTAGTTTGTAGACACATTTCTGATTGGACAATCGCATGATTTCGGGTGCCGTTTATCAGGCCGTAGACGACCCCACGCCATCATGCGCCTTGATAATGCGTAATATGCGTGTAGAGGTGCGCGTATGTATCGCGCTGGATGCGTAGACTAGTGCGGAATACGCGAACGCGCTAGCAATACGCGCAACAGAATAAGTGAAGTTGTAAACAAGTTTCGTTCATTTAATAATGAGGGGAGTTTTTATGACGGTAACTTAGTTTTTGCTTAAAAAATTTGTTTACAGTTATTAAAATAATATTTAACTAACTAAGAATGAAAATAAACGATAGGAATTTTTATTTTGCCTATCCTCTACCTATGATAGACGACAGGCAGGTCCAATATTGCGCCGGCATCCACTACTCAAAATATTGGACCTGCCTGTCGTCTATCACACGGTAGAGGATAGGCAAAATAAAAATTCCTATCGTTTATTCTCTAAGTATTTTCCTCAGTGGAAACATGTTCGGTGTGAGGGTTAACGGATGTACTGGAAGTCCACTTTGCAAGGTGACAGTAAATGAATGCAATGCGTGTGACACAGGATGACCAAAGGTCATAAAAACAAAATACAGTACTTCCGCCCTAAACCAAATCACAATGATCGTTTACCGGGTAGAGCGAGAGTGGAAACATAGTGGTTGGCTATCAAACGTTCAATTGGTTGGCAGGGGTTACCCGGTAAGAAATACCATGTGCCCAGTTGAAACATGCTCCTTGCCCCTTTTCTTTACCTTTGCCCTCTCAAAGGGGCATTTTTTTCTTTCATTTTTTGTCAGGGGGTACTCCCCCCCCTTACTTTTTAATGTAAACCAATGAAAACTGCTCTCTGTTTCAAATTCATAGCAATTTTCTTTCATGGATGTGAAACTCACAGTCTCACACTATGTCAAACCACAAAAAAGTTATTTACCAAACGACCTTGATATAAGAGTAAAATTTTGCGGCAATTTTAAGTGAACTGCTTTCAAAATTCTGTTGATGTAAATGAAGTTCACTGAACCAGCAATTGATTGCTACCTGCAGGAAAGCATCTCTAATATGATCAAATATACATACCCTAAACACATTCAACAATATTTTGAGAAAGTAACACATCAAGGTATAAATGCGACAATTTGGATGACCTCAGGTTTCGTCTTGTTCACATTCAGTTTGACAGGAGATCTGTTAAAAGCTCAAAGCATAATTTATCTTCAATGATTGATGTTTTGGTATTCTTCATCCAAACAATCTTTGTTTTATTTATGCTAAGCTAAGTAATACTATAGTAAGAGATATTAGCGATTTCTATCCAGAAATATTCAAATTTGAATAATCACTTTAATTATTATTTTGTTATTTTTATTGCCACTGGAACCTTTTTCTTTTTTAAATATTGACACAAAACAATAAGCAATCAATCCATATTACATTACATGTACCATATTTATTTTCCAAACACCCCTCAAATGTTCAGCCAAATCATCTCCTCCCAATACCTATGGCCAAACATATCATTGAGGCCTGCTAACAATACTTAGTATTATTTTTGTTGTTGCAAATTTGTAGAGTCCATCTGAGAAAATCATTCATGGTTGATTTTTTTTTAATTGGACAAAATCACCAAAAAATTACAAGTTTGTATCCAAAAGGGGCAGATTTGTAACTTTTGTTCACTTCATAATCTATTTAAGATCTAAAAATGCATTGGTTTTGTACACAATTCTATATCTTAGATGGCTTCTGAAGTGACCATAAATTACATATTTGCCCCTTTTGGATACAAAATTGTAATTTTTTCTGAATTTATTTAAAAATCAACCACAAATGATTGCAGTACTTGGCTCTAGGTCAAGGGACTCTCCAAATCCGTGAAAAATCACAACAATGTGTGAATTGCGCAAATAATGCAATTGAATAACTAAGAAGAAGAAGGGCCTAACTCCATCAAAACTGTTTTTAAGATATTAAGAAAAAACTTACTATTTGAAAAAGTTTTAGAGACACAATGTTTTCATCTTCAGGGGACCTTTAATACATGAACATACATATGTGAAATGATATGTAATGTTTCCATGGCAATGTACATGTTTTAAAGGTTGCTAGCAATAAAATGCAATAAAATTTTTGTAAAATGGTAGAGTTGGGCCCTTCTATCACGCAAGTATTCAATTGCATATTCTTAGCAGCCCTACATAGTACATACATGTATCATCATATGTTTTAAACTGTAGAGGATTTCTGCATTCCAAATACATTTCCTGATCCATTTTACACAAACCTAAACATCCAAGTCCAATTCCGCAAAAATAACCTGAGGAGAGGTTACGAGCTCGGCTACTACAAAACGACAAGCCATTTAGTTGAACGGCAATGCCTGGTGGAAATTTGTCACTGTAGATTAGCTACTGAGAGATGTAAATTGTTAATGGGAAAACTACAACTGTACAAGGTCACTGAAAAGTAAAATGAATATTGCATTTATTTTTGTATGGATTTGAAATCTTAGCTTTTGGGAGAAATGGGAATTGTGTTTTGTAAAATTTGCTTCTCACTTATGCGATTTATTTTGTTTAATTCAAAACATATCTGGTAGTTATATCTCAATATATCTATATTCAAATGAAATGTGAAAATAAATTACACAAACAAACACAAAAATAAACAAATAAATACAAACTAAAGGTGACCCTACTGGAGTTTCAAAACCTCAAATCCTTGTTGCTTCAGATCAAATAACTTAGGTCAAGTTATGAACAAAAATAGCTAAATAAAACAAGATAGCTTAGGTGAGACAACAACGACATCCTGTATGGGCCCAAAAAGACCCATATTTGGCTTGAGCCAAGCAAGTGAACTGTTTAAACATAAATTTAGGCGATTTGTAGAGCCATTTACGAAACAAATGCTTAACTGACCCTACTTGAAAGGTCTGTCTGCCCATAGAACACTAGGGTGGGTTTCTTTGGTGGATCACCACAAGTTGCAGTTGATAAAAAAATACATTTGTAAAGAAAACTTACTGTAACTATTTTTTCACCAACTCCATTTATCTACATAAGACAGCAACACGTAATATACATGCATGTCTTATTTATTTATTCTTATAAGATAGAAGCCATCGACAGAAGGCTTCACATAATATTTCATGAAATAATAAATATTTATTGGCTGCTTCTCATGTTTCTAGTATTATCCAATGCATAGTGCAGAAGATATGCAATAACCTTTTAATGTTTGTCAGTTCCACTGTAAAATGCACAAAAATATGCAGTTGACTTGCTTGTTGGTCTGATGGTCTGTGTTTATCTTTCAAAGCATGAGGTTATTGAGGTATTATTCATGTACAGCTGTTACCAACAGCTGAACAACAACTATGAGAAATGTGTTTATTGGATTTTTGCTATCTACAGAAGATAGCAAAATATTTTGTTTTTGCTATCTAAAGAAGACAGCAGATAAATTAGATATGCTGACTTCAATCTACAGAAGATAGCAACACATGTTTTTGCTATCTACAGACAGCAGATAAATTAGATATGTTGACTTCTGTTATCTACAGAAGATAGCAAAACATTCTATTTTTGCTATCTAAAGACAGCAGAAGATAACTAAATATTCTGCTTTTGTTCTCTAAACAAGACGACAACAGATAAGTTAGATATGTTGTTGGATTTCTGCTATCTACAGAAGATAGCAAATCATTCTATTTTTGCTATCTAAAGAAGACAGCAGATAAATCAGATATGTGGTTGGACTTCTACTATACAGAACAGAAGATAAATTAGATATGTTGACTTCAATCTACAGGAGATAGCAAACATCCTGTTTTTGCTATTTAATGAAGACAGCAGATAAATTAGATATGTTGTTGGACTTCTGCTATCTACAGAAGATAGCAAAACATTCTGTTTTTGCTATCTAATGAAGACAGCAGATAAATTAGATGTTGTTGGACTTGTTGTTATCTACAGAAGATAGCAAAACATTCTGTTTTTGCTATCTAATGAAGACAGCAGATAAATTAGATGTTGTTGGACTTGTTGTTATCTACAGAAGATAGCAAAACATTCTGTTTTTGCTATCTAATGAAGACAGCCAATAAATTAGATATAATGTTGGACTTCTAAAGAAGACAGCAGATATATTAGATTTTGTTGAGTTTCTGCTGTCTACATAAGACAGGAATAAAAGTGCCGTTGTTATTTTGATATCTACATGTAAGCAGCAGATAAATAACTATATGTGTTTGATGGACTACTATCTACAGAAGGCCTAAATCAGACAGTCAATAAATATTCTTGTTGGATGGCTGCTATCTTCAGGAGAAAGCAAACATTTTGTTGGACCATTGCCCCTTTTCATATGAAATCATCTGTCTGCCATCTATAGTAGACAACCAGTTAGGATATTTTGGTGTATATTATTCATCCAGAAGTTAAAAATTTGAAGCAATTCTAAGACAAAGTGAAATACCATAATTAGACAAAGGGCAGCTTTCTGGAAACTGGAACGCCTTTGGAGAAGCCCGTCCCTGCCAATCGAAACAAAAATCAAGCTGTTTCGGACAACGTGTGTTACTGTCTTTCTGTACGGGTGCGAGTCATGGGTAATTACCAAGGACATGGAAAACAAGATCAATGCATTTGCAACATCTTGCTACAGAGTCATGTTAAACATCAAGCGTGTGGATCGGATTCCAAACGAAACCATCTACAACCTGACCAACACCACTCCACTGGTTGCCAGAGTCAAGATTCATCAACTCAAATTTCTCGCCATATACTGCGCCTTGAAGATGGCGAGCCTGTGAAAGAATATGCGCTTTATATTCCACCACATGGGAAGAGGAAACCGGGACGATCGCGCACACTGTACTTACAGTATGTCCAGCACCTCCTGGGAGATACTGAAGGATGCTGCAGCCAAACAAAATTGTTTCGCTTGCCCAAGATCGCATTAGTTGGAGAAAGCTTGTAGTCGCCTGCTCCGCAGCCGACTGATGATGATGATGAATAAACCACAAATATCAGGAGGGATGGATGGATTATGATGCAACTAACATGCCAAATGTGCCAATCCTATGTTTGCTTTAAAATCAATCTCTAACAAGAGCAGTTTCTTTCAGTTCTTTATAACAATTTTATAAACATGCTCCCTGAAGTAATTTCAATGCCATCCAACACCGATTTATATAAAAAGATGAAGGAGTCAATGTTACCTATGACCGCTAGCTTATTATTGATTTTAACATCACAAATACAAAAGTGAAAGTGCCTCATGCAAGAAAACCAGGCTAGATTTTCTAACCCTTTGTCAATATAGCCTCAAATGATGCTAACAAAGAGAGGTCTAGAGTAGGTTTGTTGGCTTGCCGGCCTCCAACACATGCCATGATCAGTTTTCAATGGGTATTATCAATTAACAATGCCGCCTGAAACAGATGGGCAATAGATGCAAGATAGACATGACTTAGCTTGGTACCGTGGGGTGAAATCATATACGTAACACTATTGTTATTTTACATCATACGAGTTCTCATAGTCCTGTAAATTCACTCAAGATCACTTTGGTGATTCACAGTCATAAAAACAGTTTATTGCACAGGAAGATAAGCCAAAAATTCCCTCAAAAGTAGCAATTCTTTCCAAAATTTGGTAAATAATTTCTTTAAAAAGCAAAATTTCCCTTCATATGCCAAACTTTCCCAGGAAGGAGGTTCATGGATTTCACATTTCTTTCCAGGCCTGATTGGTGATCCATGAAGGTTCGGGATGGAGACACCCAAAGGTGAAAATAAATGAGCTATGGGCCTTGCTTCTAGCCTGTTACTTGCCTACTGTAGCCCATTGTGAATAAAAACCATGATACTGGACTACACTTTTTATCCTGAACCATAGCACATCACCATACAGTCTATAAAGATGCCTAGGATTTAGGAAATGATGAACCAAAATTGGGCTTCGCTGCAATTTGAGGTCACAATTTTAAAAAAGCTATTATTGTTGAATAGAGAATAATGAACTGTGTCATTGGCTATTAGACCATAATGGGCTTAAATTCTGACTGTTTAAAAAGCAAAAGTGAGTCCTGTATTATAAATCGAGTTCAGGTCACAACAGGTAAGATTTTCCTAAACTGCATTCTGGTAGGAAAGCTCTTATTTTCACCATTGTATATACACCATTCATACAGCGTCCGAATTCATACAGTGTCCGAATTAAGAAAATAAAAGGGGTTGTCCCACGGACAACCAGGTTGTAATTTCTGGTTGTCCACCAAAGTTTTTGGTTGTACATAAGCTGCCACAAAGTGTAGCCAATTTATGAACAATTACTCTTAAATATTTTTTTTCTAAAAGTTTAAACTGACATTCAGCACAAAAATCCAACTAACCTTGAATTTTCGATGTGTGACACACATCTTCATCAGAAGAAGTCCTAGGATGTTGTGATGGACTTGCCCTTTTGTTGATCATTGGCGACTTTTGGTCGAATGAGGGCATTGTAGAGACATCACAACATCCTAGGACTTCTTCTGATGAAGATGTGTGTCACACATCGTAAAATTCAAGGTTAGTTGGATTTTTGTGCTGAATGTCAGTTTAAATTTTTAGAAATTGTTTATCACCAGCACGTATGAACTTACATTCGAGTCTTCAATATTTGACAATTCATCATTTGTGTCAGGTTTGAGCAAACAAACATGCTGAAAAAGTAACTTTTGGCTGTAGATCTTTGGTTGTCCGCCAGACAACTAGAGCATTATTTTTGGTTGTCCGGTGCATGTTTTGGTTGTCCCGGGCGAACGGACAACCACAATTTTGAACACTGCATTCATACATTGCTGATTCCCGATAATACAAAACCATGCATTACAATACAAAAGAGGAGAATCACAGAATCTTGCTGCATGACGATATAACTTAGAAATTGATTATAGTGATCATTTCAGTTGCCCCAGGATGCAAGGAGTTAGAATAGACAATACCTCTACTGCCTCTCTAAACTTCACTTATATGCATGAAATTCACTCAAAGGATTTCATTATTCAACCAATTTTGCTCTTTAAGAAGAGCTCTTTAAGTCTCGGAACATTAATGCAGTGGAATAACTTAAATCTCCTGCTGCTAAAAAATATGGAACAGCCTTCCTGCTGATATAAAATTACCATTATGTTTTGATGAATCTCACTCAATTCAAATCTACTCTCTTTATCTGTTTGTTTATCATATTTCAATTACCATATTCATATTATCATCTTTCATTCTTTTGTTGTAATACTTCATGCATAAAAGTATTTGTACATTGCATCCTTGGCAATAAGTGTCTCAGCACATCAGCATTTAAAAGACTATATAAAAAGGGGAAGAGAGTGAAAGAGTAATTATATAAATAAAAGACTGATTTCTTAATAAAGTCCCAAGTTTAAGGACAATTGTGACTTCAGAAGTTCAAATTTGATAATTTTTTTTTTCAAAACTTTAAAACAAAAATGTTATATAGGCCTGCATCCATACAGGACACACACTAAGGCTGGCATTTTCGGTCGGGTAAACGGGTACCCGCCGAGATTACATTACCCGGTAGGAAATACCTCCCGGGTACCAAATTCAAAAAAAAAATTTTTATTTTTATTTTTTTTTTAAAGTTTTTTATTATTTCGGTTTTGAAGAGACCCTGGACCTAGACCTAAATGCTAAAATCATTCATAGTTAACCTAAAAAAAATAAAAAAAATAAATAAAAAAATTCAAGATATTTTGTTATTTTAATATGAAAATTGATAATTTGTATTCATGTCATAGTCTATTAATGATTTCAAAATGCATTCAAATTCAATACATTTTGAAATCATTAATAGACTATGACATGAATACAAATTATCAATTTTCATATAAAAAATAACAAAATATCTTGAAATTTTTTTTATTTTAGGTCAACCATGAATGATCCTTGCATTTAGGTCTAGGTCCAGAGACACTACAAAACTAAAAAAAAAACTTTTTTTTTGTATTTGGTACCCGTTACCCGCCTCAAAAATTGCGTAATGGTACCCGGTACAAAATTACCCGAAAATGCCAGGCCTAACACACACATACACCTATAAACTCTGTATGACAATCGGGGACACTTATTGGCTAACCAGGAACACAAACACACAGTTCAAGGGGGGGGGGGGTCTGCTTACTTGGGGACTTAATCACCCACTAGATGTCCCTAGTTGTAAAAAGGCCAATTTTGGGCATATTTAGAATGAAGAGGTTATGCTGTGAAAGTTTGACAACCTGGGTTGACCTCACTTGTCACAAGTCCCTGTTTACTGTGAAAATTACACAAAAATTTCCAAAATGGGCAGAAAAATCACACACACACACCTGTGTGTGTTTGCCGCCAATCGAGGACAGTGTGTATTGCTATCTAACCGCGGACGTGTGTATCGTGTTTTCATTGCCTAAATGTGGACTAAAATGGCAGATTTTGTGTGTGTATGATACGAAACAGAATTTTATCCATCAACTGCTGACTGTAGTTTTTACACATACTGTCCGTGGTTTTGAGCAAATATCACTATAATGCATTTAGCATGCATTTGAGGTCTTTTGCAGCAGTTCGAGACTGTGCACTGTCCTCGGTTCCAGGTAAGTCCGCAGTTTAGGGTGAAAAAGCTTGTGTGAGTCCTCATTTGCCAGCAAACATGTATGCACCCACACACACCCCTACATGTGGGAAAAGTGATTGCATCTTCTCTTCCTTTCAGGCGAGACAAAAAGTAAAAGATTACAAAAGGATTTGCAATGATACAACTCACTCCATCACTCCAATTCCAATGAGGCAAAGTTTAATAGTATAAAGTAACAGTATTGTTTAAACAGCTTTAAGTTTGTAGCTACTTGCAAGACTGAGTCAATAAACAATTTAATGTAAATGTCAGTGCATGTTTCATGTGGAGTATGTTAGCTTTGTAACTCAGTAATCTGTTTTGATGCTTTGACTGATCAATGAAGTCTGTTGTGATTTTAGGGATCACACAAGGACAAAACACATGAAATACTGCAATCATTATGCATATTTCCAGATCAATGAACTCATGAGATATTTGACGGTATAATGACGTAAGTAAAATCTAGTCTAAAAGACAAAATCTAGTCAAATCAATTCTAATCCGAAAAGACATCTTGCCATCATCATAAGATTATAATTTTCAAAGTATAATATTTTTTACCTTACATGACAACAATATTGGCTGTCTTTCTTTCTTGTGATAACTCTAATTGAGCTAAACTGAAAGTCCTCTGGAACTTAGAGAGGAAATGATTGTACAGATATCAGAACCGGGTATGGTTTCCCCTTCTCTTTTCGAATAGCTCTGAACAGGGTTGACTCTTCTGTACACGGGACCACCAGATTTACGCGACTTTCCGAACCACAAGACGCCGTTTATATACACTACCTATATCTGCACGTGCTAAGTAGTGTATGGGGGTGAGAAAGAATGATCACAATCAGAGAAATTAACTCTGTTAAACTAACCTCATACTAGTAACTGAACATAATTGCAGGATTCCCTGACCTTATAGGAACACTTTGGGATAGGCAAATGAATTCTCACCAAAAGCAAGCCCAAGGCTTGAACCCACACAGATAGTATTATCCCGGCCGACGGCTCAGAGCCTTAGACCGCTCGGCCATCTTGATCTCTCGCCTGTCTCCTTGAAGTCTAGTCTCTTTGGCTGGCCTCACATACACAGGGTAGATTATGCATTCGTGTCTAGTATCTTTGATTGGCCTCACATGAACAGGGCAGAGTCTGCACTCCCTATTTCTAGTATCTTTGGTTGGCCTCACATGAACAGGGCAGAGTCTGCACTCTCTAAGTCTAATCTCTTTGGTTGGCCTCCAGCGTTCAAATAGGGCGGTCAGCCGCCATTGGCCTGTAACTTTTGGCCTGGCTGGTAACTTTTCTGACTGGCATCTAGTTGCTGGCACGGCTGGCCTGTAACTTTTAAGGTCAAGCCCGGCTGGCCTTTAACTTTTGAGGCATATTTCAACACTGTTGGCCTCACATAAAACAGGGTAGATTATGCACTCTCGAAGTCTAATCTCTTTGGTCGGCCTCACATAAACAGGGCAGAGTCTGCACTCTCTAAGTCTAACTCTTTTGTTGGCCTCACATAAACAGGGCAGAGTCTGCACTCTCTAAGTCTAGTATCTTTGGTTCAATCAAATAAGATCTCCACTTGACTAAATCATGACTAATTGTGTTTTTGAGCCAAACGCTTGACCACTCAAACAAGATAATCATCATATAGATCTGCTCACGATCACATTCAATGAGGCACTTTGATAGCTATCTATTTGATAGTTTCCGGTACAGTTGTCCACACGGCCATGATCCAGATGTACTATTAGATCTACATGTACCAATGATTTTAACCCATCTCCAGCCCTGAGCTCTATCTTGACCAAAGAATCTTGCCAATCCAATCCCGACAATCTGTTTCTGATGACGTAAAAATTATGGCCTGGGGCACTTGATTTATATTTGGAATCCACAATTTTCACCTGCTTTGATAGATTTTTAATAAAAGGCATCATTTGGACTGTAACTACTTCTAATAAATGTTTTGCTGTAAAATTCAAAGCCTCCTTACTGGTTATTTGACAAATAAACCAGTTTGCTAGTAAAATAACAATTTAAAGCAAATAAGCATTTCAACAAATAGAAAAACTGAGAGATTTTTTAATAACTGAGATTCAGATCAAATCCGGCAAATTCAGGCCGACTACTGAAGTGGTCAGCTCAACGCTAGCGCTCTGAGTATCCTCTCATTGACCATATGGATGTAAATCTACTGGGCTATACAAAGTGTCATGTAACAACATAAATATAGCCAATGCTATGTGCAAGCTCCATGACCATTTCAGAGCATTATGTGTCTAGGGTATTTGTTAATTACCCTGCCAGGTATCCACAATTACTAGCATTTGTGACCAGCTCCAACAAAACCTGGAACTACTCGCCAGACATGTTTTTGAGTTATATGCCTTTAAAGATGACATTCCCATAAAAAAATTGAAATTTTGGAATTCTTAATTTCATCGTATTTGACTGTGGGACTAAATGGACTTTCAAATCTTTGAAAGTATTTATCAAAAAGAGGTTTATTTAATCAATAATTAACAGTTGAACTATGATAATCCCTATTTAATCCTGCGTAAGGCAGGAAACTAATGGGGCCCATTACTCAGAATACCAATTTCGCAAAAATATCAAGGTATCATTTACAAAACTAGTCATATCTTGAAAAGTATTGATGCCATTTATATAATTCTGGTATCATTTTAAAGCTTACTGTCTAGTGCGTAGATTTTTATTCAAATCATGAAATTTCAAAAATGCAACTTGTTCCTGGTTTTGTCAGAACAGGTCACATTTGTAAATTATTCACATGGACTGCTAGCAACCTGCAACAGAGTTGAAGGAAATGTACACCAGTTACTCAAACTATAATTAGAGGTCTTCTCGATTTGATTTGTTTTCTCATTTCCCTTTGAAACGTTTCAATGAATACAAGTAAGGCAACAACAACAAAATACCCTGGATCGGTCAGAATTGTCTTTTTCTTTTCTTTTTTAGGCTTAAAAATGACCTAAAATATCACTGAAAGCTCAAAAAATCTGGCCTAAATTTGATGACTATTTGCAAACATATTTTGAAAATTTATGAATTTTGTTCAAAAAGTTTTTGAGTCAAAATCAATCAACTTCGGCCATAAATAAGCTGATTTTACATGATTTAAAAAACATTAATTCTCCCAAAATACAAAATCTGGGTCCTGGTTTATTTGGTTTTCTGTGTTAAATAACCATGTTTTCTTTTTCCGAGGATAAAATGTTTACTTTGATAAGTTGAGGAAGTATAGCTTTGTGAAAAATGGTACAAGGATCTGTTGCACTCTTTGTGCGTCCAAATATTCAATATGATGAGTGAATGTGAATATACATTAAAAATAAAATAAAATAAATGGTTGTGCTAAAGTTCCTGTAAGCAATTGAATACCTGAGTGGAAGAAGGGCCCAACTCCAATTTTTAACAAAAATGAGTTAGACCCAGCATGTTATTGCCAGCAGACTGTTCTTCCTTGTGTGTGAAAGATGAGCCAAAATCCACTCTCTAAATAGTCTTCCACGTACAATTAATCATGGTTTTCATGGAAGAAAGGCCCAACTCCATGGAGTTGGGTCCTTCTTCTACAAATATTGGGTTAAAGAGGAATTTTTGTTCCTCCATGAAATCTGCTTTTCACTACAATAAACTTTCTTCCTAACATATTACATGCTTCTACTTGTGCAATTAATGGATAATTACCAAATTTCTGTAGCCATTTATAACACATCTGCTTACGGAACTACCGCTTGCAGTATATTAGTGGAAAAAGGGCCCCAGTCAAGCCCGTACGAAGGCGTGTAGCGTTGCGATGGAAACATCATATATGATTTTGAATGTATGTAATAATGTATGGCCATGTATTAAAGGTTCCCTGAAGATGAAAACATTCTGTCTATAAAACTTTTCCAAATATTACGTTTTTTCTTAATATCTCAAAAACAGTTTTGATGGAGTTGGGCCCTTCTTCCACTCAGGTATTCAATTTCACTCTTATAGCAACAATATAAATACACAGTAAATAATTGATGAGCTGGCAGTAAGCCAGACAATTGTTGAATTGTTGCAAGTCCCTGTGCAGCATAGCTAACATGACAAAACATGACACACCAGACACTTAAGATAAGGTTTTGATAGCAAAACCAGACAATGTTAGCATTTGTTTTAAAGGAACGTGCAGTAAATATGTTGGCTTTACTGCTCCAGGACTCGACCAATGAGCAAGGTAAACTGGTCAGTTCCTCTGCAAATGTCTGCTGGCATATTGTAACCTTAACATAAGCACATGACAAAACATGACACACCAGACACTAGATAAGGTTTTGATGGTAAAACCAGATAATGTAAGCATTTAAAGGAGCATGCAGTAAATAATTTGGCTTTACGCTGCAGGACTTGATCAATGAGCAAGAATAGGTCAACTGGTCAGAAGTAAATGTCTGCTGGCATATTGTAACCTTTATATAAGCACATGACAAAACATGACACACAGCACACCAGATACTAGACTAGGTTTTGATAACAAATCCAGATAATGTCAGCATTTAAGGGAGTGTGCAGTAAATAATTTGGCTTTACACTGCAGGACTTGATCGATGAGCAAGAATAGGTCAACTGGCCAGGTCCTTCTGTAAACTTCTGCTGGCATATTGTAACCTTAATGTAACATTTAGATGTTACCAGTGACCTTTAATTTATGTGCCCTTTTGATAATGTTATTACATAGTTTGCTGCTATCTTCAGTAGACAGCAAAATGATGTCACATAAGTCAGGAAGTTTGAACAGTTTTGAAAATAGCAGCAAACCTTTAAATGTTTTCTGGTAACCTTTAATTTGTGTGTCCTTTTGATAATGTTATGACATAGTTTGCTGCTATCTTCAGTAGACAGCAAAATGATGTCACATAAGTCAGGAAGTTTGAACAGTTTTGAAAATAGCAGCAAACCTTTAAATGTTTTCTGGTAACCTTTAATTTGTGTGTCCTTTTGAAAATGTTATTACATGGTTTGCTGCTATCTTCAGTAGACAGCAAAATGATGTCACATAAATTATAAAGTTTTAAAAGCCTTGAAAATAATACTTCAGTTTCAATAACTGTCTCAACTGCAGGTCCTTAATATCTGGCACCAAATGTTGGGATTGCACACATGTCCCTGATCCAGGCACGAGAATGGATTTTTTTGAAAATATCCTGAAAAAGCATGAATTCAGGGTTACTCAGAACAGGCTGAAAAAATAATAAGACTATAAAAAATTGGACAACAAAATAGCCTGAATTCAGGCTAAAACCTAAAAATTCTCAAGCCTGCCCTGACCCCTCCTTTTTACTCAAATCAGATGAAAATAGAGTGCCAAGAGCAAAATACTTACATCTTCAGTAGATAGCAAAATAATTTTTGGAATTCCATGGACATGAACATGACATTTTAAAAGCATTCCTGCTGATAACTATTCATACTCATTAAAAGTATTCCTGTTGATAACTACAATCTCAGAAAATATTGTTCGAACACTTTAAAGGCCTTATTGGAAATAGTCCCCTTCTACCCCCGTACAATGTTGGCATACCTAATATGCTTATCTTCACATATCTTCTCCCAACATTGATTGGTGGGGAAAGGGAGGGATATGCTTAAGATGAACATTGAGAGAACTCTATTATAAATCTTAGTTTCCAGTGGCTCAGATGTCGTGGGCACTATTGTTAGATGAGCGTGGGAATTACAGTGGGTGTTCGAACACATTTTTTCTTTTATTGTCTACAAAATTGCTTATCAAAATCTTTTTATTTTAGTTTTTGGACAATAACTCTGCAGTTACGCCATCGATTTTAATGCAATTTGGCACACATGTTAGAAACATAATTTGCTATCATCCCACAAAATATGGAGGAAATCAATGAATATTTTGATAGCGTTCTGTTAGTATAGATTTAACATAGCGTTTTGTACACACAAATACAGGCCTAAATTATTTATGTGCCATGTTTATTGAGCATATGTACATGTGGTATAATTAATTTAGAGAAGGTGTTAAAATTTTATATTCAGCTAAAAACAGACATTACTCGTAAATTTAATGTTATGTATTTAAATGTCACAAATTGACCACTGTGTGATAAATCGGAGGGGGGGGGGACGAGAGAGAGAGAGCGAGTGATAGGAAGGGAGAGATACGCACAGGCTATGCACATTTATTGTTTTTAAAAACATTACTTGACCAACATTTCAGAAAATCAGCCTAATGTGTGAAATTGTGTTCATTAAACATTTTAAATACACCATGGTTAGGATGGTCAAATGGTGAATCATAATGATTTACACACATAGACAAGCACGCATTTCCAACGATTCACCATATAATAGAAAAGTAAATCCTATTATTCTTTATGTTTTGTGGTCAACCGTGCATAATGTGTGTTTTCAATGGGGAGATCTGCAATGATTTACCTTTACCATGAATAGGCTTTCACACTTTCAGTGTACACAGTTGTACTGAAGAGACAACATAAATCATGTTTAATGAAATGTGCCAATTTGAGATTGCATAGGCCTAATAATAAAGGTCATTATCTATAATGCTCATAATGATCGGTGTTTGTTTAACTGAAAACAACATTTTTGAATTGTTTATATTTTCTTTCTTTTTCGATCAAAATAATGACAATCATGAAATAACCCTGAACTTGCACACCAATCATTGACCATGTTAGTTAAAATATTATTGATTGATGTGTCCTATACATTGCGCATGTGTCTTTTAATGTAAAATTGGACTTGAACTTGAAACATATTGAACAGCAAGTGACATTTGCACTATTTTATTGTTCCTTCTTTTTTAATGCATTATTTTCCTTTTACTTAGATTTTTTGTTTTATCTTCTTTTATTTAATTTTGGCATTTTCTTTCCTATTTTGTGTTGGATTTGTTTCTTTGTTTCTTATATCTTTCATTATTATTTTTTTTTGGGGGGGGGGGGTCTTTAATGACTTCTTTTTTTTTTTTTTGCTTGAAATCTTTGAAGTTTACTTTTGTGGGGTCAGGAATTACTGGTTTGGAAGGAGAAGTTTGGCAATGCATTGGACATAGGGTGGTAGATGTCGTTGCATTATTTTGCTATCTACTGCAGATAGCATTGACAAATTTGCATCCCACATCCGTGTGATGTTTTATTGACGGTGCCCTTAGTGTTATAGCAAATATAAAAGATGGTCCATGATTGTCCAAAAACATTGTCAACTTTTAACTATTCAAATTGCTATGTTTTAAACTGTTTGGGGATATGTATCAGGTATTTTACGTCTTTTTCGACTTAAATTATTCAAAATTTGATGAAAATATATGTTTAAAGTGACCGATCCCTGAAATATTTGTGGATGTAATGTAATATTATTTATTTCATGTGTTCCTTATTATATATAAACTAACATGTCCAAGTTTCATTTGAATCGCTCTACTGGATCTGAAGTTATGAACCCAAATGTGAAAAAGCAAACACTGATTTTAGAATTCCTCAGACAATCTCAGAAAATATTGTTCGAACACTTTAAAGGCCTTATTGGAAATAGTCCCCTTCTACCCCCGCACAATGTTGGCGTACCCAATATGCGCATCTTCACATATCCTCACCCAACATTGATTTGTGGGGAAAGGGGACGGGATATGCTTAAGATGAACAATGAGAGAACTCTATTATAAATCTTAGTTTCCAGTGACTCATATAGCGTCGCACTATACTAAGATGAACATGGGAATTACAGTGGGTGTTCGAACACATTTTTCCGGGATTGTCTACAAAATTGCTTAGCAAAATCATCTGATTTTAGTTTTTGGACAATAACTCTGCAGTTACGCCATCGATTTTAATGCAATTTGGCACACATGTTAGAAACATAATTTGCTATCATCCCACAAAATATGGAGGAAATCAATGAATATTTTGATAGCGTTCTGTTAGTATAGATTTAACATAGCGGTTAGTACACACAAATACAGGCCTAAATTATTTATGTGCCATGTTTATTGAGCATATGTACATGTGGTATAATTAATTTAGAGAAGGTGTTAAAATTTTATATTCAGCTAAAAACAGACATTACTCGTAAATTTAATGTTATGTATTTAAATGTCACAAATTGACCACTGTGTGATAAAGCGGAGGGGGGGGGACGAGAGAGAGAGAGCGAGTGATAGGAAGGAGAGATACGCACAGGCTATGCACATTTATTGTTTTTAAAAACATTACTTGACCAACATTTCAGAAAATCAGCCTAATGTGTGAAATTGTGTTCATTAAACATTTTAAATACACCATGGTTAGGATGGTCAAATGGTGAATCATAATGATTTACACACATAGACAAGCACGCATTTCCAACGATTCACCATATAATAGAAAAGTAAATCCTATTATTCTTTATGTTTTGTGGTCAACCGTGCATAATGTGTGTTTTCAATGGGGAGATCTGCAATGATTTACCTTTACCATGAATAGGCTTTCACACTTTCAGTGTACACAGTTGTACTGAAGATACAACGCAAATCATGTTTAATGAAATGTGCCAATTTGAGATTGCATAGGCCTAATAATAAAGGTCATTATCTATAATGCTCATAATGATCGGTGTTTGTTTAACTGAAAAACAACATTTTTGAATTGTTTATATTTTCTTTCTTTGTTCGATCAAAAATAATGACAATCATGAAATAACCCTGAACTTGCACACCAATCATTGACCATGTTAGTTAAAATATTATTGATTGATGTGTCCTATACATTGCGCATGTGTCTTTTAATGTAAAATTGGACTTGAACTTGAAACATATTGAACAGCAAGTGACATTTGCACTATTTTATTGTTCCTTCTTTTTAATGCGTTATTTTCCTTTTACTTAGATTTTTGTTTTATCTTCTTTTATTTAATTTTGGCATTTTCTTTCCTATTTTGTGTTGGATTTGTTTCTTTGTTTCTTATATCTTTCATTATTATTTTTTTTTTTGGGGGGGGGTCTTTAATGACTTCTTTTTTCTTTTTATTTGCTTGAAATCTTTGAAGTTTACTTTTGTGGGGTCAGGAATTACTGGTTTGGAAGGAGAAGTTTGGCAATGCATTGGACATAGGGTGGTAGATGTCGTTGCATTATTTTGCTATCTACTGCAGATAGCATTGATTAATTTGCATCCCACATCCGTGTGATGTTTTATTGACGGTGCCCTTAGTGTTATAGCAAATATAAAAGATGGTCCATGATTGTCCAAAAACATTGTCAACTTTTTAACTATTCAAATTGCTATGTTTTAAACTGTTTGGGGATATGTATCAGGTATTTTACGTCTTTTTTCGACTTAAATTATTCAAAATTTGATGAAAATATATGTTTAAAGTGACCGATCCCTGAAATATTTGTGGATGTAATGTAATATTATTTATTTCATGTGTTCCTTATTATATATAAACTAACATGTCCAAGTTTCATTTGAATCGCTCTACTGGATCTGAAGTTATGAACCCAAATGTGAAAAAGCAAACACTGATTTTAGAATTCCTCAGACAATCTCAGAAAATATTGTTCGAACACTTTAAAGGCCTTATTGGAAATAGTCCCCCTTCTACCCCCGTACAATGTTGGCATACCCAATATGCTCATCTTCACATATCTTCTCCCAACATTGATTGGTGGGGAAAGGGGTGGGGATATGCTTAAGATGGACATTGAGAGAACTCTATTATAAATCTTAGTTTCCAGTGACTCATATAGCGTGGGCACTATACTAAGATGAACATGGGAATTACAGTGGGTGTTCGAACACATTTTTTTTCGGGATTGTCTACAAAATTGCTTAGCAAAATCATCTGATTTTAGTTTTTGGACAATAACTCTGCAGTTACGCCATCGATTTTAATGCAATTTGGCACACATGTTAGAAACATAATTTGCTATCATCCCACAAAATATGGAGGAAATCAATGAATATTTTGATAGCGTTCTGTTAGTATAGATTTAACATAGCGTTTTGTACACACAAATACAGGCCTAAATTATTTATGTGCCATGTTTATTGAGCATATGTACATGTGGTATAATTAATTTAGAGAAGGTGTTAAAATTTTATATTCAGCTAAAAACAGACATTACTCGTAAATTTAATGTTATGTATTTAAATGTCACAAATTGACCACTGTGTGATAAATCGGAGGGGGGACGAGAGAGAGAGCGAGTGATAGGAAGGAAGAGATACGCACAGGCTATGCACATTTATTGTTTTTAAAAACATTACTTGACCAACATTTCAGAAAATCAGCCTAATGTGTGAAATTGTGTTCATTAAACATTTTAAATACACCATGGTTAGGATGGTCAAATGGTGAATCATAATGATTTACACACATAGACAAGCACGCATTTCCAACGATTCACCATATAATAGAAAAGTAAATCCTATTATTCTTTATGTTTTGTGGTCAACCGTGCATAATGTGTGTTTTCAATGGGGAGATCTGCAATGATTTACCTTTACCATGAATAGGCTTTCACACTTTCAGTGTACACAGTTGTACTGAAGAGACAACGCATAAATCATGTTTAATGAAATGTGCCAATTTGAGATTGCATAGGCCTAATAATAAAGGTCATTATCTATAATGCTCATAATGATCGGTGTTTGTTTAACTGAAAAACAACATTTTTGAATTGTTTATATTTTCTTTCTAAAAAAAAATCAAAAATAATGACAATCATGAAATAACCCTGAACTTGCACACCAATCATTGACCATGTTAGTTAAAATATTATTGATTGATGTGTCCTATACATTGCGCATGTGTCTTTTAATGTAAAATTGGACTTGAACTTGAAACATATTGAACAGCAAGTGACATTTGCACTATTTTATTGTTCCTTCTTTTTTAATGCATTATTTTCCTTTTACTTAGATTTTTTGTTTTATCTTCTTTTATTTAATTTTGGCATTTTCTTTCCTATTTTGTGTTGGATTTGTTTCTTTGTTTCTTATATCTTTCATTATTATTTTTTTGTGTGTGTGGGGGGGGGGGTCTTTAATGACTTCTTTTTCTTTTTATTTGCTTGAAATCTTTGAAGTTTACTTTTGTGGGGTCAGGAATTACTGGTTTGGAAGGAGAAGTTTGGCAATGCATTGGACATAGGGTGGTAGATGTCGTTGCATTATTTTGCTATCTACTGCAGATAGCATTGACAAATTTGCATCCCACATCCGTGTGATGTTTTATTGACGGTGCCCTTAGTGTTATAGCAAATATAAAAGATGGTCCATGATTGTCCAAAAACATTGTCAACTTTTTAACTATTCAAATTGCTATGTTTTAAACTGTTTGGGGATATGTATCAGGTATTTTACGTCTTTTTCGACTTAAATTATTCAAAATTTGATGAAAATATATGTTTAAAGTGACCGATCCTGAAATATTTGTGGTTGTAATGTAATATTATTTATTTCATGTGTTCCTTATTATATATAAACTAACATGTCCAAGTTTCATTTGAATCGCTCTACTGGATCTGAAGTTATGAACCCAAATGTGAAAAAGCAAACACTGATTTTAGAATTCCTCAGACAATCTCAGAAAATATTGTTCGAACACTTTAAAGGCCTTATTGGAAATAGTCCCCTTCTACCCCGTACAATGTTGGCATACCCAATATGCTCATCTTCACATATCTTCTCCCAACATTGATTGGTGGGGAAAGGGGAGGATATGCTTAAGATGAACATTGAGAGAACTCTATTATAAATCTTAGTTTCCAGTGACTCATATAGCGTGCGCACTATACTAAGATGAACATGGGAATTACAGTGGGTGTTCGAACACATTTTTTCCGGGATTGTAGTATGATGTATACAAAAGTGATCTTATTAACCCCATGAGAACTACCTGCCGATTAGCTAAAATGAATATTGTGTCCAATTTTGAACCAATCAAGGAGGGCATTAATAAAATCATCTGCAAATGCAAGTTTGACCATAAATAGTTTAAAGCCTAGTCATAATTGGCAATTGAAATGAGCATTTCAAGTTATCAACCAATCAGAAATGCTGTTAGATGACCAAAATTGACCAGTAGTATCTAGGGGGTTAAGGGAAGATATGTCACTAAAATGTTGACAAATCACCTCCATGCGCGTATGGGTCAAATTAGGGGCGGCAAAAAGCGAAGGGCGGCGGAAGAAGAAGGCGGCAAAAAGCGAAGGGGCGTGCAAAAGCGAATTAGTAAATAAAAAGGGCAAAAAATTGAAAAAGCATAAAAATTTTGAAAAAGGTTGCTTTTAGGGCGCTAGCGCCTAAAATTTTTTTTTTTTTTTTGCTCTTCACTTTTTCAAACGACAGTGAAAAAAATTGGGTCAACCTTTTCGGGCTGTTAAAGAAGGGGCGGCAAAATTGTTTCTTCTTCAGCCCCCCGGGGTTGGGGCGGCCACGGTACGCCACTGACCTTACTCCTTTCATTTAGAAAATGTATCCTGTTTCTTCATTTATTTTGTGATAAAGCATTTAATATGGCAGTGAAACTAAACATGCAAAACATCACATTATATAAATACAGAAGATAAATGTGACTCTAGATAAACATGCGTGCATTGAGAATGTATATCCACATACCTCCATGAATCACTGTCAAATAAAACTTAAAGCAACATTGTGCAGGTTACTTTGCGTAGAACATATATGTGTCATGTCAAAAGCACACACTTTTGGGCAGGATCGTAAATGGAGAAATAGCCAAAAACTGCCCGGGTGATTTTTTTCACAATTTGGGTTTGTTGCGAATTTGTGATGTTATTAATGTTAAAAATATTGTCTGATAGTTTCAGACCGGAATATAACTGGCATCTTGTATTTTTTGAGACATTTTTCAAGGTAATTCCTACTCTCAACATTGTCAATAATATTTTTAAAGGCCGATATCTCAATTTCCAATTTTATATTACCTTAAGTTACGAACTCATTATCTTCGCTTAGGAATGTCCGATTTCATTGGGGAAAATGGCGTTATGGAGCAAAATATATCTATATTTAAGATATGTAAAAACCTCAAAATTGATAACCTGCCCAAAAGTGTCTGATTTTGACATGACACATCACATATCACTCATTTCTAAATCGCCTCATTCTTGATGGGCGATCCCAGTTGAAATCCATACACCATCTAGGGAACACATGACTTGAATCTTCCACACAGGGAGTGGGAATTTCAAATGGGGTTACTTGAATGGATGACTCCACATTAAATCGACAACCCCTGTGTGGGAGATTGAGATCATGTCTTCCATAGAGGGTGTATAATGGATTTCAACTGAAATAGTCCATTAACTATTTATCACTGTCAAGTGTGTGTCTTATAAATGAAATATGGCACTCAGAAATCCACTTTTCACAGCATATTATATGTTCTTAAATGACAGGGGATATGGCCAATAACATACCGGTTTCGCCTTTTTGAGATTTGGTCAGGGTTGTTTGATTTAAATCACTTAATTTAAATCACTGATTTAAAATCACTTGATTATTTTTTAATCACTGATTTAAATCAACTTTTTTCATTTTTACCATTTTTGATAAATGTAAGTTAATTTCTTTCTTAAATTGACTCGTTTACTTCATTTCTAATGTATCTACAACTGTTGGATACAATTAAAATACCTCTATGATGTCACTTTATCTATTGCTAAAAATTCATCTTCAAGGTGCAGAATTCAACAGGTTTTTTCTCATGATTTTACCCAAATTTTTCTTTGAAATTTTCACATGTAAAAACATGTTTTGATTTTTTTTAATAAAAAAAATCTGATTAAAAAAAAAAAATTTAAATAAAAAAATCAACAACCCTGGATTTGGTAAAGAGATTTATGAATATATTGTACAGAATTACAATTGAAGATAAAGACATTATATACATGAACAGAGAGATTACACATATGAAGCACTTCCATCTTTTTATAACCCTTTTCCCTGTTGTCTTTTAAAAACTAATTTTCCGTACCATTATATTCCTCATTTGCTCCTTCCTCAATTTCTAATCATTTCCCAAGAGATATTTTGATGAGATAATCTCCTCTCCATTTCAATACCCAAGAATATGTTAACACAGGCACTGCACTATGAAATTGGCCTATAATAAAGGTACGATTACGAGCAATATTAATGTCGCTCACCTCTGGTTATTGCAACAAGAAAATCAACACCTGATCAGACCTGAAAGTGCACATGAAACCTGACAGGCTGTGTGACAGCAATCTGATATTAAACTTGTTACCCAGATTTTGTTAAATAATGCATTTTCTCCTATATCTGCATCTTCTCATAAGATGACATTTCTCTGTTCTTGACAATTCTATACTCTCACTTATCACCTCCACCTCTGTAATGTCTTTTTGGTAACTCAACCGACTAGGCTAGAAAACTAATACAAACGATGACAAGGATGCGTTATCCGGCCATGGCCTGACAATTACGAGGCATCCTGACACTGGCTCCTTTCTTTCCCCATGGAAGGGAGAGCTCAATAAAACCTGTTAAACTCCATTATAGACTCATTAATTTGTCATCTACAAGGAAAATGCTATGGGCTACCATGAGGTACCACGTTGACATTCATTGAATGCACGTTTAAGCTAAGATGAGTTAGGAAAGCTTTTGATGAGTAAAAGATGATAAAAATATCATGAGTTAACCATATGCATGGCGAAAAATTTATAGAAAGTGCTTGAACATTAGAAGGAATATGAGGCAAAATATCTTCATATTTGGGTAATGTCATCATGTATTTTTTATTATAAAAAGGTACGCACATGCAAGATTAATTTGTCAATAAATTTAAGTGGATGCATATCAAATGTTTGCCTTTAAAATGCCCTGCGTGCTAAGCATAGGCTTCAACATAAGTTTTGAAATATTTTTTCAAAATATCAAAAGCTATCTCAAGAACCTCTGAACCAAAACTAGGCTTGTTTGTACTCATTTTAATGCATTTTTCATGCTGATTCCAAATATGGTCATGAAAATGTACAATTCCGAAATTTTTGAATTAAAAAAAAAGAAGATTGATTCAGTTGACAGCCGTGTGGATATCAATCTTACCATCACTGACATCTTGCATGATAATAACACTTCAATATAATGATTTTATTTTAGGGAGATATTTGGGAAGGGTTCAGTATGTACATCATTTAGAATGAGACAAGTTTGATCATCTCTAGAGCTACTAATTTCATGTTAGCAAACATAAGTATAATTTCCAATAAATTTGTGGGTTCTACTCTGTAAGTCAACTCAAATGCGTACTGGAAGCTTTTTGTAATGATTGGGATGTTTTAAATCTCATGGTGTTATCCATACCACAGGGGCAAGTCTTTCCTCTGAATTTACACATTAAGATGTCATCTCCTATTTTTCTCTGTTGGTCTCATTTTAGACTTATGAGGTTGAACCCCAAATACTTTTTTGGTATATAGATATGTGCTGATTGGACACGAATGTGTTCTACATGTACAGATGCACATGGGTATTCTTTGGCTTGAATAATGCAATAATGGTCCTGCCCATCAAACATTGTACTTTTAATTCTTGTCAACAATTTTACACGGGTTCCTTTGAATTCATTTCTCAAATTCTTGAATATATCACAATTTTTACTTTTGATTTCAAAATCTTTACTTATAAAATGCAGTTAAAGAAAAATCCACAGCAAACAGCAAGGCCCCGCTAATTAGTGTATTGCTTTTCGAGTTAGTGTACTGGAAACAAAACCTGCATTTTACCTGAAAACAAATCGAATTTTCTATAATAGTAACACATTATGTGGTACTGATCATGCGCAAATCGTAGAATAGAAACTAAGCGGCAGGCTCTATGGCAGGGCTATGGTATCTCATATCATGTAAATGGTATGCTTAGCCTGAGTCGCTCTGCCTATCTCGAACAAAATCGCCATGCGTAGCTTTTGAAAAACGAGAGGATTCGCCGTACTATCACGGCAATTTTTGACACGAAGATATAGGGATGATGACGCAGTGCAGGGGTTCATTGAGCTGTTCCACTTTTAAACCAGGTTAACTGCCCGGTTAAAACTGGGGTAGTTTTATCCTAACAACCCTGTTTCTTAGCACCATTCAGGGAAGCATTGGGCAGTTCCATTTGAAAACCAAACCCCCACTGTGGAAGATTTGGGAATCCCAACCAAATTCAACAGGAATTCAAAACAAAATTGTATAATTTTAGGCCAAATTGTTCAAAATTCAACTGGAAAACAAATTTCTGCTGGAATTTCACTTCCAAAACTAGCAAATATTTTAAGCTGGATTGACCATAGACCTGTGCAAAAGTTGGCGCTGAAATCTTCCACAGGGGGTATGTGGATTTTAAATAGAATAGCCCATTGTTTGATTCAAATCCTATGTTTTCAGGATGCACTGTAGAGGTAGATTGCATTTGTGTGCCCAGGAACTTGACAGATTCGCATCATAAGAACAATTGCTTTAACGTGCCTGTTTTATGTAGAATTCACTTGAAATTGGAATCTTGGCTAGAGGCAGAATAGCACACTTGCCGATTTAATAAGTTTGAATTGTCTCCTGAAATAAAGGAAATGCCTCACTTTCCAATCTAATGGTTTTCTAAATTGAAATTGGTTGGAGTGTGGAGATTCTCCCAAAATCGAGATATTTGAAGCAGGGCGTAGTAAGGCCAAAAAAATAATTTGCTTGGTTGCCTTTCCAAGACAAAAATTTGGAGGATCGGTAACTTAAAAAAAAAAAAATTTATGGGCTCTTCATCAATTTTTCCTCCATTTTGAAAAGGCTAGTATTGATAAATGCTTGATCATTTTATGGTAAAAAATTGTGTGATTTTGGACTGGATTAAATGGAAATACTTCTTGTTTTTGCATTTAATAAATAAAATGAGTGAATAACAAATAGGTTTCTTCTAAAAAGGTGATTGGAAAAAAAAACCGACCCAAGATTTCCCATATTTTGAGGGCAACCAAACATATTTTTTTCTTGGCCTAATAGGTAATAAGGATGTTTTTCTTGACAAGATTGTGAACTGCTTACATTATTGAAGACATCTACCCCAATCTAATCATTTATAAGATGGATTAATTTTACAAAATATCCCAAGATATTAAGATTTGTTTTCAAATTTCAAAATTTAAACAATCTATGATCATGATAATTGTATAAATAGAGCCAATACATGAACTACTGCAATGGAAAAATGTGAGTTCAAGCTAGCCTGATTTTAGAAAAGACACCTTTGTTGACTTTGGAGACATCTTTGCTCTTGTCATGTGTAAAAAATGTAAAAAATGTGTAATGTACTGTTATTTTGTTACTTTTGTATTTTGCAAATTATTCAAATTAATATTATTATTATTGTCATTTTTTACAGAAAGTTTATTTTTTGTTTATATTTTGGTAGAAAAATATATTCTATTTGGTAGAAAAATATTCATCAGCATTCAAAAAAGAATGTGACAGCTTAAATTCTCAGAGAAAGTATTCATTTAACACACACAGAGGCTTTGAATTTTAGAACCAGGGGCTACTTGCCATTTGCCAAAAAACAAAAATAAACAAACAAAGCTTGACCGACCGACCAATCTTACTTGAAACTTCCATTCACCCATAGAATTCATTTTCTTGTCACCTATGCATGTAATTCAGCGAAAAATCCTATTCTACTTGTCAGGCTGTGAATGTAGATGCTAATTTGCATTAAAATTCACACTATGTTACCAGACTTTGCAATTAATCTGTTGAAAATTGTCAAATTAATCAATTTGTAGTTAGCTACCACGTGGCAGATGAAAGAGTCATTAATTTCTCTATCAATAATTTCATACAAGTAGATATAAAATCTGTCAGAGTAATTCATTTATATATTCATTGATAAAAAGGTTTTTACTAAACAGACAGTTTAATTTATTTATTCAAAAAAATCAAAATCATATGTATGGCTTTGTCAATTTCATATCACACAGTAGCCAAAATAAATTATGGGATTTTCAATATGAAATTGACTTATTTAAAGCTACAATGTACGATCTTGTAATAGGATTTTTTTTTTTTTTGCAAAACTGATTTTGGGCATATTTGTAATGTTTAAACATGTCCCAACTTACACTAAAATGGAATTAGCCAATTTTGACAAAATGTCGTATTCACAGACATAAACAGCACAAAAATGTTTTCACTTTACCTTGATTTCAGCTTCAAATGGACAGAAACCTTTCCTGATCATTATTACTAATATTATTATTTCAGCATTTTGAGTAAAGAATAACAAAACAAAAATTTGGTGTGATTGTACATTATAGCTTTAATAAAACTGTACTTGGCAGTACAGCATCTATGCAAAGATATTTCTATACCAGTACTTTCATAATGCAAGTAGCTCAAGGTCATGAGAGAAACTTTCGGTTTCATTTTGAATAAAATCTGCTCAAAGTCTTAATTCAAAGCCAGCTTGCATCAAAAATACTGAATCTATATTCATATGCATTCATTTCTATTCGTATCTGAAACCCAGCTGCAGTATGTATAAACTCTTCAAATGAGATATAGGCTACACGGTTTACATGTATAACTGCCTTGTCTATGAATAGGAAAGACCATTAGGCCTAAAATATTGTATTGCAAATAATGGCAATGTGTATCATTGTGTGTTCTTGAATAGACACAACTCTTGAAAGGAGAATGGTTGGATTTCCATCGCATGTTGGTATTTTGAAGACCAACTAAAATCATGTGATGAGCGTGATCTTTCATTACTGTACTACAAATATGCGCTTAATTATTCATGATACCCAATATTAAATAAATAAATGTCGGCATGAGTGCCTTAGATGTGATCTGTAATTAAATGGATAACCTGTTATTAATGCTTTACATCAATATATAGCATTAATCATGCATACATGTAAGGCGATGAAAAGAAAAACCTTTTCTACGGGCGGACAGACCTTTCAAATAGGTCAGTCGCAGTCAGTCTTGCTTTTTTATTTTTATCTGTATCCTTTTCAATTAATTTCTGCTCAAAAATAACAACATATTGGAATTGATTGCCCCACCTTGCACAGATCACAAAACATCACTTCTTATCCTTATATAATACATTATAATAATGAAACTAAATAACTTTCCAGCCCATTGACTTTGACCTTGTTATCAGTATCAGTCAGCACTTTATGACGTATTTGACATTTAACGAAGTAACAACAAAGTTAAAGAACAAAATAAAACACCCGGGATAAAACAATTACTTTATCAAGGTACAAGCCTGGGTACAAGTCCTATGTTCTCATTTAGGGTAACTTTTGGTACCTTTTGTACCAGCATGAGAGTCGAACCAAGATCCAAGTGACCTGACCACCACCACCACTACCACTACAGGGATATTAAGTAAATTCTTGGCCAAGATCAAACACTATGAATGCTAGTAGCTCCACGATAAACTCACATAGCGTGGTATAGTAGAAAGCATACACACACCCCACATTGCGTACACGCCTAGTACGCTACATGGACGCAACACGCATGTTCCATTTTGGCCAAGAAATACTTAATTTACCTGTAGTAACCATTCATTTCTTTCAGGTGGGTAAGATTATGGAATGATTATTCTGCGATGGTGGAAAACATATTGAAGTTGTTCCAAAACGAAAAAAAACTGACCAACACCCAAAACTGTAAAATATCCCTTTAAATGTTCCAAGACAGTTTCTTGCACATGTGTTTGCTTTTCATAGGCCTCTGTTTATACAAGGTAATTAAAGTGCATGCAGCTAGGACCAATGTGCCATGGCAAGATATAACTCATCTGTGAGTGGCGCTAAAAGGAAGTAATGAATGTACAAAATGGTAATGAAAAATACACTGCAATGATGGAACGAGTGGACAACACTAAAAGCAAGTCCATTACCAAATAACTTGCTTCTACAAATTTCAACACTTGTTGTCTCCATAGCTTTTAAGTTTCATGATTGAGAAGACAACAGAAAAGAGAAATGTTGATATCTGGTCTATTTATGCCATGAATATCTACCATGTTTACAATTAGAAATCTGTACTGTAAATCTGTAATTACACATTTTCAATTATAGCAATGCATATTTTTGTCAGTTTTTGATGTGCTTGTTTTTAAATATACAAAGCCAAAAAAGGGGAATGAAATTTTAATGACACAGAATTCTGATGTAAAATTACTTCTGCCCTTCTCTTCTTCTCTATGTCCTCTTTCCCTGTCCTTTACTCCTCTATCTTCTTGAGCTGTATAGATACTCTGTCATTTTGTCTTCACACAGTGTCCTTATTCTCTGTCTCACTGTCTGTGTCCTTCTCTGTCCCCTCTCCTGTCCTTGTTTTTCTCTATCTGTTTCTCTCTTTCTGTCCCTCTCTCTATCTCTCTACCTCCCTCTCTCTTAATCTTTTAACTGCTTGAGCTACTTTCTAGTATTCTCATTCCATATCCCATAGACTATAATAATAAATAGACGGTACACCAACTGGTAAAGTCCAGCATCATCTGTTAATGAGAGCCAATCACTCCAGTAAGGAACAAGAGATGAAACCAGAAAGGCATGTTACGTTGTGCATGGTTTGTTAGACAGTAGGCACAAGCGATAGAACAATCAGCCCTCATGAATATGCATGAATGCCAATTGCTATACAAAACTCTGCCTGTTGTCACTCATTTTATTTTAAATTGATATATAAATGCATTCATCACATCTGCCTGTGCCATCCATTTTCTAGTATCCCCGACCTCCAGTAGCTACCAATGTTACTTTAACTGCATCATCATCTATTATTTACACATAATATCTATTTTCAAATTGCCATCAATCATAAAACCTCACACATTTCTAAGTTAGACATCACCATCTCAGTAACACTAACCAGACGCCTCTACCCAATCCCCAGAAGCGGACGCATCAAAGACGACAAAACTAAACAACTTCAACGCACATTTTGACGGATAACTTTCGCTCCTTAAAACAAGACCAATGGCGTTGATTTCATCATTGAATGTGCTTCGTAAACATTTGTATTACTTTCATGACCGTCATCCCCACTATTTGCCCATGGCGCATCAGTGATGCTAGTTAAACATGAGTAGTCTTCAATGTTACATAATCCTATCTCTTATGAACACTTTTAAATGTGACGGCTGATTCTACACCAACACTTAAGAGTGATAACATCTCATATAGACTTCTTGCAAGTCTGTGCACAGATTGGAGGCCAAGTTTGCAACTAGTTGATTTCAAACACAAGATTTGAACTGGTGTCTTATCTTATTTGTGTTAAGGATCAGCAGTGTACCCGGGGAGGGGGCAGGAAGAGTTTCCCCCTGTGGAACATCTTACCCCCACCCGATGTTGTTCCCTGGAATGTTTTATGTTTTTCTTCCTTTTTTGATCATTTTCGTAAAATTTTGACCCCTACTCCCCCAAAAGTCACCTTTGCCCTTCCCCCTAGTCACTGTTAAAGATGTAACCAAATGTAAAAGAATAGTAGTGAACACTAATACAGAGTCAGTCTTCAAAAGGAATGTACCCTTATTTGGTATGGTTTTAAGTATATTATGTATGTGAATTTGAGAACAGAGCGTACCGACCAGGGGGGTGGGGGAAGTTGCCCCCCTCCTCCCACTCGAAACCACAGTGAAAATTTGACCAACAGTAGTTATGTGCATCTCTGTATACAATTGCAATAAGAACAACAACAAAATTAAAATTTGTTCCAAAAAATTGTTACCTTTACTAGACTCATCGTATGGCGGTGGTGCTGTTTCTTCTGATGTTGGTGAGCCAGCCATACTTGCACCATACGCTGGAGGAGGGGGCTCTGAATTAAGGCCCGTCTCAGGGTCTGTGTCTAGATGCATCTGTAACGAACAAAGAGGACAGATAGCAATAGTTAAAATACCAAATGTAATTAAAGAAATTAAGTATCAAAAGGAAGAAAGGAATGATCAGAATGAAATGAATGAATGAATGAATAATAAATGAAAGAAAGATGGAAAGAAAGGAAGGAAAGAAGGAGGGAAGGAAGGAAGGAAAGAAGAGAAGGAACGAAGGAAGTTGGAACCAATGAATGAATGAATGAATGAATGAATGAATGAATGAACGAACGAATGAATGAACAAACGAAAGGGTAAAATATATCAAAATCAAAATGGCTCTTAAAATACAGTATTCGTTCCAATAAGCACCCATGCTCCAATAAGCGGTATTAAGCGCCCACCCAGGGTATTTTCAATTTGCTAAAGGGTACCATTAATGTTGAAGTGACAGATAGATGTTGATACAGTGAAATAGCTGCAGGACTACAAGTCCTGCGTAAACTTTCAATACATTTTCTGCATCAGAAAACCTACTAGAACGTCTCAGGACCCTTTTATAACATACATAAATGTGTCTCTAATAAACGCCCCTTACGAAAAAATTAAGTAAACAAGGTCAAAAAATAAGCGCCCACCCAAATTGACTTTGTTAAGCGCCCTGGGCGCTTATTGGGATGAATACGGTAATTATATTTAATGACTTTTATGTTGGTACTACGTGTAGAATACGAGCATAAAGACACTAAAAACACCATGATTTAGTGCTCTCAGGTATCAATCACAGAGTTAAATCCAGTAGATGTGATTAACTGAATTTGCCTGTAAGGTAGTCAATATATCACAGGTCTGAACTAATCAACAGCCTTACCATGAGGCAAATAAGATCAACATTACAACTCATTATCAACGCTTGATATGATTATCGGGGTGAAATCCTCAGATATGCCAAACATCAAAAAAAAAATTCAATCTTACGGAGGACTATGAAGAAAGAAAATGACTGGTGAACTTTATGATTGCTGTTCAATTGTTAAAATCCGGACTCTAATGCCTCAGGGGGTTCTTGATTTTGGATCAGGTAGGGATGAGTTTCTGGGATTCCAAAAACATACCACAAAAATATACAAAATTTGGCAAAAAAGAAACTAAAAACATACTAATTTCAAATATTTTTGCTTCAAAATTACAGTAAATTTGTTTTAAATTCTGGTTTGCTGAAATTAATAAAGAATGAAAATTCTGCACTTTTTCCTAAAACAATATGATACCAAAAACTCATCAACAATGAGGAAAACCAGGGTATGAGGCTATTGACCGGGTTATGGACCTTTAAGTGGCTCAACTGAATCAGAACTGAATTACATACAAATGGGATTTGTAACTTAATGCTGTGTGCCATAGACTTCAACATAAAAAGTCAAAGTTTTGATCTATTTTCTGAAAATATCAAGAGTTATCTGAAGAACCTCTGAACCAATACTAGGCTTGTTTGTACTCACTTTAATGCATTTTTCATGCTGATTTCAAATATGGTCAATGTAATGTACAATTTTGAAATTGCAGAATAAAAAAATGAAACTTAAGATTCCCCGCAAACCTTATCCATTTCCCTTCTATCATTTAGACATCAGTTTACACATTGGATATATAGTAACATTATTATGACATGGTTATTCACATAGATCACCTATTTGAGTGTGATTTGATTGGGAGATATTGACACAGGAAAGTGGCTAAACCCTAGCGGCAGTTTGTATTCGAGTTCTCAATTGGGGAGGTTCTAAATTGGGGATGCGTAGATATCTGAAAAAGGGTTCAACTCTATTGACAACTCAATTTATCTTTGTCTACTTTGATTTAAGGGTGCAACACATGGAGTACAGGGTCACTTTAACTGGGAAATTTTAGACATGTATTTGTATCTTTTAAAGTAATGATGATAAGTATACATAAAGTATACAATTTCAGAAAGGACATGATGGAAGGAATCCAACTAGTGCCACAGATTTCTGAGAAAGAGCAGTTTTTGAGAAAAGGGACAAATTGGATTTTCCATGCCAATTTTTGTTTGTCAACCATAGAACATAAATATGTTTTTATTGATTTGAAAATTTAGGTAAATAAATAAAAATGCAGAAATTTTGACTCACAAAAAACCTGCAAAATTGACATTCAAGTTGCAAAAATTAGCCTTTGTGTGACATATTCAAGGAGTCAGGGTCTGTGGATGACAGCGAGGCTGAAAAGGGGGCGCTTGATGTCCAATATATGAGTCACATCCAATATTGAAATGCCCCCACCCCTCGGAGATGGCTCCACTTGAAGATCTGGGGGTAATAAGGCAATCACTGCAGTAAACTAACAATAATTTCCCCCTCTCCTGTCCATGCCTCTGGCTACCTGACAATTATTTTGATTGACGGTGCTCAAAATGTCTAATACCGTAAACGTTCGCCTAATGGCGCTATGGGCTCCCTTGACATAACTGGAATTTTAGACACAAACTAAAAGTGCCCTCCCATAAAAATCCCACCAGCAAATAAGGGTACACTACATACCCTTAATTTTTGTTGGGATTTTTAGAGGACGGAGCGCTCTATTTGTACATGAAATTTCCTCAAAAGCAAACGAGCCCAGGTGCGCCATTAGGCGAAGGTTTACGGTACTACTGCTATGGTTTGTTTAGGATTTAGATTCCTTAAAATATATACCGGATTGCACGCATGGGCTATATCAGTCACTAAACAAAATGTGTATACATCTTTTATCAGATTGGCAGATAAAACCTATTTGGGTTGATGGGTTCATCTCTCATTTCATCATTACCAATGACAGGCAGACTAATCAGAGTTATGTGCCATCTACTCATGGATACTCTCAAATTTCACATTTTCACATGATTTATTTTTCACGCTTTGCATATTTGAACTGTTGCACTTATTCTAAAAGTCACAAATTTAAGTTTCGAAGATACATCAACCTATATGTACAAAAGGAATATAATTGCTTTTTGTTATTTTTGTGGTAACTGATTGGAATGCAAAAAGCAAAATAATTGTATGGTGAAAATTAAAATTTTCACTTAACAGTATGAGAAAGGGATACTCCATCAGGGTGATTACCTGATGTTAAAAACCAGACACAATAGTGGTGAGGTGGTATACCTTTTCGCTTTCATCATGTTTATATGCCATGAAATGCATAAGGTTCTCATTACATGCACATTGAGATGGAAAAATGCGCAATCCCAGGTGTGTCGCAGGCCTGATTATAGGGTTGGAGAAATTTCACACCTTCATGCAGCTAGGATGAATAAACTTAAAGAAGCACTTATACTGATAAACCCAAAAGACAATTTTTTGACATATCTACAGAAATTAAGTATTTTGTTATAAGCTTTTATTATGAAAGTTTCAATATGTAGGGCCCCTATGAGTGCACACCTGTTGTAGGAAGCTCCTGATGCTTTCTGGGCAAAATCAGTGTGCCAAAATATGTAACAGTGGCATACTTAAAGGCCCATTCAGTGATTTGCTCATCCAGACGATCGTAAAAATCATCAAAATTCAAATTTTGGTACCTTTGTCATTGTCATATAGATGAGCTAACATAGCCTGCCAGTGGTTCAGCCGAAAGCTGTGTATTTAAGACGAAATAAGACATTTATACACGAATCTGTAATTTAGATACTGACAGTATTTGAATACATGTATTTGAATGGGGCTTCAACTTCGTCAGTATTGCTGTTTTCTTCATTTTCTGCCAAATTTGTCATTTTAAAAATACCAAATGACAATTTGAATGACTTATCCTTCACAATTAATAAACAATTTTAATTTTTTACACTTGTGCTGGAATCACTGAATGGGTCTTTAACTAGTTCTTGAGTTCAGTCAAAACAAAGAGTTTCTCTATTTTCAAGTACCACAAAGAAGCTCAGTAATAAAAACTCATGTCATATTTCACACTGCTACTGCATAAGTACAAAGGTCTTAAGGTTATTAACTATTTCAAACTGTTGCGATTTGGTAGTCCACACCATCTTGCGAATGGTAGTGAGATTTGGCAAAAGCTGCATTGCTCATTTCATAGCGAGCGTGTAGAAGAATTCAAATATCACAGATATACTTTTGTAGGCCCTGTGGTTCTTGAGTTATGTTGTAAAGAGAGCTGAAACAACAACACTTTTGTAAAATGTACATAACTCAATAACAACAATAAATTAAGCATGTTTGCAAAGTATAGTATTTGTAGAATGAACTTTTGCAAAACATCAAGGTGTAATTTGTCAATAATATATTGATCTAGATAATGAAAAATTTTTGTTTGTTTTTTGGTTGCTTCGACCAATAACACCTCGTCTACCCTTAATACTGACAAGGGACAACTTTTTGTTGATGATAAGAAAGATGATTGTGATGAAGATGCATCAGATATCACACCGCAAAATAAATAAAGATTAATTTATTCTTCTTCCTTACTTCCTTCATTTTTTTACAGGTCTGCTCAGTTTTGTTTTTTTATATGACAAAACAAGAATAATATTTCCACAAGATATATATAGAGGCAAATTTATGACATCAGAGAAGAGAAAGATAAAACAACCAGTTCATTATCCAAAACCTATTTAATACTGGTAATAGGTTTTGGATAATGTTATATGTGTGAGGGGAGTAATATCACAATATTGAACGGTTTAATACACTTTAAAGAGTTCTAAGAGTAAACGTATAATAAGAAATCTATACGTCATATGAAAAAAAGACTGCTTATGGTTAATATTTAGTGGCATCAGGCCCGTACGCAGGGAGGGTGCGACCGCACCTCCCCAAATCTGCAAAAGTATACAAAAGTCCCAAAATTAAGAATTTGCGAAAGCGTAGCAAGCAAAAAAAAATCAGGTTTTTTACGGTTTTTGGTCATAAAAAGGTCCAAATTTGGGGGGAAAGTCCTCTTTTCACAAAATTGCCCCTCCCTTTGGAAAAAAGTCCACTTTTTCAAAATCAGCACAACAAAAAAAAAATTCCTGCGTACGGGCCTGAGTGGCATATACCCATATCCATCAGAATATACTGGTCCACATGCTGCACATGTGGATACATGTATTGTTATGAATTTAGTGGTGATGTGAACCATAACAGTGGCATACCGTGGCCGCCCCAACCCGGGGCTGAAGAAGAAACAATTTTGCCGCCCCTTCCTTAACAGCCCGAAAAGGTTGACCCAATTTTTTTCACGGTCGTTTGAAAAAGTGAAGAGCAAAAAAAAAAAAGGATTTTAGGCGCTAGCGCCCTAAAAGCAACCTTTTTCAAAATTTTTTATGCTTTTTCAATTTTTTTCCGCCCTTTTTTCTTTGCTAATTAGTTTTTGCCCCCCTTCGTTGTTGCCGCCCCTGTTTTTGCCCCTTCTTCTTCCGCCGCCCCTTCGTTTTTACCGCCCCTGCTTTTTCCCCGGGGTGCTCGCGCCCCCAAAGCCCCCCAAAATATGCGCATGTATAAGGCTTAAAAAACAAATTAATTAATTTGCCCTTATCAACCGACCTAAAAATCTGAAAAACAGGGGCGCCTTTTTTTTTGTCAGATTTTGATATTTTGGTTTATCATAATACTAATCATGACGTGTCCGTCCGTCCGTACCTCTGTCCGCTGCAGCTATCGGCGTGTGCGTGGTTTCGCTAATGCGTGCTTTCATGTGCGCTTATCGCGTAGGCGCAGTCGCGAGCATCGGAAAGCATTACAGTGTGGTTAATCGTGCAGGTGCATCTCATCGGATCAACACATATTATTTCAAAACGGCACACATGCAGAAGCCTGTTAATAGCAGAACATGACTATTTCCGGGATGCAAAGAGCGAACGATGGGTTTCAGATTACAGCCAAGTAAGCATCACAGCTACAAAACTACTAAGTTGATTATTGTGTCAAATTGGGTCTTGATCATTGAGAGCGTATATCATTCATAGTAGTTAAAAGGTCGGGGCAAGTAGGCCTATATGGGTAACGGGTGTTGGGTAATCAGAGATAGAACCACCCAACCCGAGAACCGCGAAATCTAGTATTTTATAATTTCAAAATATTTGTTTTATTTATGTTTAACTGCAGTATAAACAAATTCTGACTTGATTTCTGTGTTTGCGTTGAAAACATGCTCTATTATATATTTTGAAATAAATCACAACAAATTTCTGCAAATGATGATCTGAGTATAAGGGATTGAATGAAAAATAACACCACCACAGCGTTATAAAGAAAGTGTCCTATACCTACAATACAGAGCCATGCGCTGAAGTCACGCTTCAATTACAGACATACATGTACTGTGCAGCTAGTATAGGAAAACGGACAATAAAATGCAATATTACGCATCGTGTCGTAATTTGCAGAAATTAAAACTTAAATCAACCGACCGGCCCAGGTGTTGGAACCTAAACGACAAGTCAACTTTTTTTTTCTAAGCCTAACGTTGGTGATTCCTACATGTTTATTATGTGAGTTAGTATGGCAGACAATGCACTGATAAAGACAGCTGTAAAGCCACTGCTGTCTACTGAAGATAGCTGTAAATAATTCACTTTCAACCAGGTCTCAAAATAAAGTTCCTTGTTCATATGCCTGTTTTGCACCTGTAGAGGTTGAATTAGTTGCATTTACCTCAGGCAAGTGTTCAACAACATAATGACATGTTCAGCCACATTACATGGGAACAAATGACATGTTAGACAGCATGGTCCCTACTTGTTTTCAAGCTTCAAAATAACCAGGCACCCCCGGGAGGCACCCAGGAGCCATTTACCCAATGGTCATAACATTTTGGCTCCTGGTACGCACCAAAATCATATGAACCAGGCTCTACATTTTTTGTAAATAGAGCCTGATAGTTAAAGCAGGTTTTGTGTGATACATGTACAATTGAAATTTAAATGACTCTTAGTCTTAGCTCTTTAAAAATGGCTCCTGGTTCACTAGATAATCACAGGACCATGGGCTGCTTTTTCCAAATGTGTGGGTCCTGGTCCAGATCTGCTTATTTTGAGGCTTGCTTGTTTTCATCCCTACATCTTTGAAACATGTTTGTGCCGTTCTTGGAATTGCAATATAATATGCTTGCATTTAAAAAATGGCATAATCGGAATGCTCTCAAAACATAGAGAGACAGAGAATTTGTTGTCACTACCAAACTCAAATTGCCATAAGGTATACTCATTCAAAACCTCATGAATATATGCGATGAATTGAGACCCAATCAAACTTATTTATTCATCAAACTATGAACATTAACGACTTACGCGTGTGCGTGGTTTAAAAATACGCACTATACTGACAAGTGTGTATTATGTATTTACACACACACAGCTACCATTTTTGAACATTCATGAGTGCTTTGTAATTGGTTCGCTGGCGGATCTGCTATTCAATTTTTAAAGGCAAAATGAAAGACAAAATTAAAATAATTTTTTTTGTTTTCAACAAAACTACATGATAATTTTATACAGATGGAATTAAACAATTTGAAAAGTGACAGTTATGAATGAGGTTAATAACTTTGTATCAGTTATTGTTTCAAGTATTGCGAAAAATATAAGCATTTTGCTTAAACCTAGCCACCTCAGAATATCCATCAGGGCTGTGCCACTCAAGTTATTCCTGAACTGCCGCAAAGCAAAATGTTTAGATTTTTCACAATACCCTAATTAATGCACAGTCATTTAACCTCTTAATTCTAATTAGATCTTGAAGATGTTCTCTTTCTCAAAGGGCTGAAAGAAAGTGGTTCAACTAAATTGGTCAAAGACAAGACAAAAGCATGTCATCGTCATATTTGGGTTTGTTTACTTTTTCTAGTTCATGTTCTAGTTTTATGTAGCCAGAAGGCCACACACTTCCTTTTTCACAAGTTCCTTCCTTGACTATGCAGTATCCAGGTGGCGAGTGGCATGATAGAGCCGGCAACTTGTGAAACCGCCCGGCCGTATGGCATTTTCCATATACTCGGTTAGTTTTGTGGGGTTCATTATCGAACCCCAACGGTTTTAGCTTGTATTTATATTATTTATTTAAAACATAGGCCTATTTGTTTGTGATATTTCAAGTGTTTTAAAATTTCAAAATAATCCCATTCAATTACACGGATGACGATGAAAATTTACTGAATTTAGAGAATGAACGGCGACCACCACCTGGCAATATCTTGAGGCAATGAATATGTAATGATAAGAGGAGCAATGATGAAGTAGCTGTCCTTCTATTATGCATAATATAATAATTAACATCTCACAAAAAGTAACTAACCCTCCTTAAATAATGGCCAATATTCAAAAAGGGGCTATTGTATTACAAATCTGTAAAATGCGTTGGAAGCAGAATTTATTTCTGTGCATTTTGACACCTCATTTGATACGATAGCCCAGAAAACAATAAAACACCGGTCAATTTAATGTAGTGAGGTCCAGATTTGAAAGTTGCACTTACATACAATTTTTACAATACAAAAACACTCAGATATCATTACACAGATTTCCTTCCATTACACTGAATACAAAATCAATACAATTTACTACAACTTTCAAATCTTGGGTTACATTGATTTAAATGTACATGCTGTGACGTCAATATTTAGTCAATTGCTACAAATGAGGTGTCAAAATGTGCAGAAATAAATTCTGCTTCCAACGCATTTGACAGATTTGTAACACAATCACCCGTTTTTGAATAATGGTCATTATTTAAAGGGGTTAGTTACTTTTTTTGAGACGTTTATTATTGTAGCATGACAAAGTAGGCTATAGTTCTATTGAACTTAACACTCTCATTGCATCATATTGAATTTTATATTTTTATTTGCTAAAGGTGTTATCGATTGTTGTATGTGTCGTATTATCGTCGACATGAAGCTAAATACGACATGTCAAAATAAACTGTCCCTTTTCGACACATATCAAAAAGGGAATAAAAATGAAATTTCCATGCTATTTTGTCCAAATAAGCTTACTGTACGATCATGTTTTCATCGGAAAGTCGAAAATTACCTCCCGAAGTTGACACGAATCCAGAAGTACACTGCAAGATTCTCATCTGTGTGACGCCGATGTCACCATAATGTCACTCCATCGGAAACTACACCTCGGTTTTCCATATCGCCGGTCCGAAATAGCCGGGTAGCCAGCCTCCTAGGTTTCTACAGAGTGACTTTCAAGGGCGCGGTGACTTCAAGAGGAGAGTCACACCGGTGTGACTACGCGACTGAGCCTGCATGCTCAGTACCGGCGTTTTGGGTTGCGGTTTTGCTTTTATTGCCATATTTTTATATTCTCTTGATTTATTCAAATAATATCCTTTATTTCTTGCTTTTTTTAGGGGATTAGGGAGGGGAAATTGCAAACTGGACTTTAAAAATAAGGAAATATTAGATGAATAAAATAAATTTGTTAGTAAAAGAAATAAACATGATCAGTAAACAAAGTATAATTCAATAAACTAATGATGATGAATAAAATACATTTTTGTTAATTGGTGGTTATTTGAATAACTAAATAAATAAAAAATTAAGAAATAAATAAAGAGTAAAAAACCAATAAACGAAGAATGGAAGAAACAAAGAAACACTTCGAAAGAAAACAACTTGAGAAAAATTGCAAGTTAAAAGTAGGAATATTATATGAAGCATGTAGGCCTACTGATGAATTAAAATACTTAATGTGTAAAATAAAAAAATAATTATAACAATAATAATTCATAACAAGCATTAATATTTGCGTGATAAAAAATAAGACACAATTTCAAACAAACACTGCAATAGGCCTATAGATGTGACACCGATTTATAGGCATAATTTGATAGCGTAAAAAAAATCAACATGAAAAACAAATCAAACTAATAGGCCTATGAAAACACCATTTTGAAAAACGGAAAAAGGAAATAGCACAAGCCAAAGTTTTGCATAAACTTACGGCAGTAAAAGTATAAATTTGCAGTAGACCTTTCAGGAAAGTGACAAGAAGTAAAACAAAATGCATGCTAGGCCTATAAATCAATTTTAAATATAACAGAAAAATTCTTGCTTCAAAATAAGTAAAGTTTTGGCAAATCAAAATGTATAAATTGAAAATGCTAGGCCTATAATAGGCATACTTTGCGAACTTCGGCTGAAAATTAATAGCTCTTATTTTAAAACATTTAAAAACACAATTCGTTTTAAATAAAAAAGTTTCAATAGGCCTATATAACGTTATCATGCAAAATATGAAAAAATAGGCCTAATTTGATAGCAAAACATGTCATCTAACCACTGAAGTAAACAAAGCAATGATAAGTTTTGTGGGAAAACAAGCAAACAAATAAACAAAATAAAAACGTTTGAAATGAAACAAACAAATAAACCAAGAACAAGAACTGCAAATAAAGCACACACAGTTGATGAGATTATTAAAAAGGCGGCACGAAAAGAATTAAGTTATATAAAAGAGAACAATAACATGGTAAATGAAACAAAATATAAATGATAAAGAATGCAAAAGCACGATAAAAAACAAAGACGGCAGTACCGCCACAGACCCACTGTACATCATGCAATCAATCAATTAATTATAAAACCAACTTATTCCATTCATGAGCGTATATACAAGCAGTAAACAAGTATGAATCGCGTATTTTGTCATCATCAGCGCGTATTTTGTAGATATACGCGCGCGTCCCCAGAGTGTTCGAACTCATAACAGGGTTCGGTCAACGACCTTTTGGCAGCGCAGTCACCTCGAAGTTCGCCGACTGGGCACCGAGCAGGTGACGCATGGGGGCACTGGCTACGGAAGTCACTTTGATGTGACTACAAGATGTGGACCACTGTCGGAATCTAGTCGGTGGTGTACATCATGAGTCGCCGATACGACATCGAGCAGGTAACACATCGGAGGCCAGCAGTTGTAGTCACTACGTGATGACACTGCTGCATAGTAACCTACTGCCTTGTTTCCGATGTAGTCACTCTCCTGTAGTTACTATGTCGGCCACCATAGGGTAGGTTATTCTGGAGTGACGGCGGTAGTGACTTCAGAGTTCCCGTGCGATGTAGTCACTCTGTCGCCAGGAATTTTGCAGTGTAGATTGAACCAGGAAGTATGTTTACACCGGAAGTCGGTGATCGCAACTCATATCAGCATGATTTTAAGCTTATTTATCGACTTTATTCTGCATTATTCTAATGACATGTGTCGATTGTCATATTTTTTCCCCGACGAAGTGTTGAATTAGAAATCATGTGTCGATAACACCTCTATTATTTGCCGATTACATCAACATTGCCAGAAGTTTATGTTTTTTATTTATTTATTTACAACATTCGGCCGAAGCCAGGCTAAACCCGATAGTGCTCAGAGGCAACTAAATTCAAGGGATGCCATCCGGATATGACGGGACAGGGATATGGGAAGAGGTCCGATTTTAGATGCAGGAGGAAAAAGCACCCGGAGAAAAACCTGCGAGGACGATCGGCAACCAAACTCACATGTGGCACCGAGGAATTGAACCCGCCACAGTGGTGAGAAGCGAGTGATAAGACCACTACACTAACCCGCCCTCCCCGCCCTGTTGGTGGGAGCAGGGCTGGATTTACCTTTTTCCCCGGTACCCCAGGTCAACATAAAAAGTGGTAACCATGTGTGTTCTAAATTTCATAGAAAAAGGGTATTTTGTTGACTGAAATCGCTGACCGCGAAATCGCGAAAAAAGGGGTATTCTGAGCATTGTCTCCGCGAAATTTAAAAAAAGGGTATTTCACAGGTTCGTTCGATCGATGTCTTCAGCCCGAGTCTTCAGCCTCCATCCTCTGGCATTTCATTGATTCCGCCCTCAATCGTCACAGCGAGGCGTCAGAAGGCAGCTTTTTACTATTGGCACGGCGGTTTCCCGATATAGTTGTCTAGTGGGTGTTGCACGTATGCTCCCGCACGTTTTGAAGAGAGCTGAATGAGCAACGCGAACATCGATGGTGTCAGATGTAACCGTTTTGGCTGCCGTATACACTTTTCCATGTGGTGAATTGAAAACATTGCGGGAAACATTGGCAGTGATTGGAGCGAATTCTACGACCGACCCATAGTGTTGTGCAGCCTGAGGTCTTGTGTCAAAACTTGGGTACCACAATACTTTAAAGGAACCTCTGTACACAAAACTTCGAGGGATTGTTCCTCTTTGGTTCATTTTCAATTAAAATCAGTATACAGGCATTACCCCAGTTAATAACACAGGATCATCTGGGAGTACAACAGACACAAAGTAATGTTCATACTTGCACATTTTGTACTTAATATATTAAAATATTTGGAGTCATTGAAAAGGGGTGTCTGGAAATCTTCTCATTGAAAACCTTGAAAAAGGGGTATTTTTTACCCTGATTTTGTCAGTGATTTGGCAAAAAAGGGGGTAAAATCAATGAAAAATCAGTGAAAAGGGGGGTTTTGAAAAAAGGAAGAACACACATGGTTACCACTTTTTATGTTGACCTGGGGTACCGGGCCTTTTTCAGGGTCCTGGGCTCGGCTAAAATGTGGATGCTTGTGGTTTTATGTGTTTTAAAAGCCAACACCCACCTCATACCTGTTATATTTCTTCTTTTTTTTTAATGCAATACTGGATTAATAAGAGACTCTTGTCTCTGATCAATAAATAGAGTGGCAATAAATACTTGAAAAGACCAAGTCAGTACTTCTACTGCCAATTAAAAGCAATTTTCCATTAATATTCCCACAGCCCCTCACTAATTGGTCAAAGGTAGCGATGTGCATCTATTGTATGTAGCCCACTACTACCTTCATGTTCTGAGGCATGGAAGGTTTTGTTTTTACAGTAAACCAATTGCAAGGAAAAGGCACTTTTGTGTCACCCTGTAGTGCGAATGAGAGCAAAGTGTACTAACTTGTTCCTTGTACTATTTGCATTATAAGATACAAGTATTTAATTATGCACTTTGTATTATGTAATAATACACACACAGTGCATTATGTAATAAAATTTGCTTTGCTTAGTGCTTAGATAGAATTTGCATTGAATATTGTAGTAAGTATGCAATTCTTGATGTGAAGCCATAGTGGTATACATAATTTGCATTCATTTGAAGCTTGGTAAATTCTTTTAGACTTTCATGTAATTTATGCTTTGACCTCTTACAACAGAAAACTTAATTAACCAGTTACAAGTGCCAACTTGATCTAATAACTTATTTTCAAATCAAATTTATTTCAGCAGCTATTGAATTTATTTTACACGTTGTTGGTATAATTATAATCTGATGAGATGCCGCCTAGTTTCACTTGAGAAAAACCTGAAAGTGGTGAGAAAAAGCTGAAAAAGTGTGTGAATTCCTGGAAGTGTGTGAATTCCTGAAAAAAAAAACACCTCAAAACATTCTGAAAATAGAAACACTGACATTTTGTCTCCCAAAATTCTGGACCAAAATCATACAAAATGAGCCAGGCAAAAACTAAATTTTTCTGGGGTTTTTTTTTCACATATTATTCTCGTCAGTTTTAAACGGTAAAAAATGTTGAAAATTCTGACATACCGTACAGTTCTTGACATATTTTGCAGCAAAGACATATACAATATAAATTGATCTATTTTTGGTCAAACTTTAATAGAAATCTCACAATCTACATTCATGACAAACAAGCAGGCAAACATACCACTCAATGGCGTCACAAATACTGAACAAGAATTATTCAAACCAACATTTCCATCAATCAAACAAATCCTGAGCAACATTACCGGATACCTTATATAAACCTGGACCACCAAATCACAATTTGTTATGAAAAAAATAAACTGGCACTACAAGTGCATGGTAACTTGATCTCAACAGAATGCCATTGGCTTTATGTCACGACCAATTCAAACATATAATCACTGGACATCCCAAGCATGCAAAGCTGCCCCTTAATTTGTATCTAGAAATCAGATAGTTTGATGAAATCCCACAGACAGTTTTTATTTCAGTTTGGGCTGAGTCCACAAGGCAAGTAAAGCCCAAATACATACATGCAGCTCAGATACTGACTAGATCTTGTTGATTTTATTATATCTTGAATTTGAAAGATAAATTTAAGGGGCATAAAATTTCAAATGTGTAATACATGTATATTCAACTGAATCCCTGCTTTGCTTTTTGCTTTTGCAGCATATTTGTTGTGCCTGCCTTCTTCAGGGTGCAGGCTTCACATCCACAGGTTGCTGGGGAATATGAGTGCCTGAAGCAGTGTGGTTATGACTTTGATTGTGAGTGACCGGTCTTTGAGTAGGTTTTAGATTTGACTGAATTTGTTTCTTGCTAAATATTGCAACTTTGCAAGCCGCTTTTGGATCTCCTTTGAGGTGTTGTTGTTGTTGGAGCAGGTAGCACCTAAATATGTGAAATCATTAACTAATTGTTCCACTGGTTCATTTAGCTGCATGTCCATGTTTATTTGCTGCTTGGAACATACCAGGAGTTTGGTTTTCTTTACATTCATTTTCACATGTTTTTTGGTCATGCATGCTTTATACATCATTATATTTGAGTGGTCCCCCAGGGCTGGCAGGTCTAGAGGGGTGGGGGATATTAATTATCAGAATTCTTAAGGGGTACTACACCCATTGCTTTTTTTGTGTATTTTTTAGCATATATTGTGAAGAAATAAGAAAAAAAAATTGGACAAATTGGTATCGGTGACATCGGTATCAATGTAGCTTACATGCTTTTACAGGTAGAAGCGAAAAAAGCATGTAAGCTACATTGATACCGATGCCACCGATAGAATAAGAAGATTTGCCCCTTCATTTTGTACATTGTATACCACAGTTGTCCATTTTTTTCTTATTTCTACACAAAATGCAAAAAGTGTTGAAGCTTTTGGAATGCATACATTTTTACACATGAATTGTACCTTACATTTTGAATTATACCCTAAAATTATGAATTTTACCTTAAAATCATGAATCTGATCCTAAAATTATGAATTTTACCCTAAAATTATGATTTGGGGGGGCCTAGGGTACTTGGGCCCCCTCACCAAAATTATTGAGGGGGCTGGCCCCCAGGCCCCCGGTTCCGGAACCACTGATCTCATCAATTCTGTCAAATCAGATAAACACCCTGATTTTGGGACAAATCTAAATTTAGTACCATATTTTAAATGAAAATTTCCATATGCTACACATGTACATGCGCAATATTGTCCCACCGCCGAATGTTTGAAATATTTTCTTCCCTCAATGACATGTGACCCAGATATCGCACCACTGGAAACAACACTAATAAGTATAATGTTTGTTGTACGATAATGGGGGGGGGGGTGCCTGGGGTCAATATAGTTTTGTCTGTCAAAAGAAGAGGGTCAAAAAAGTTTTAAGTGGTCCATCGACGGGGTGTCGAAAAGTTTTTGAGTGAAAAATTTGAGAAAAACCAACCCCCTACCAAAGTATTTTAAAAATGAACACTCGGGTCATATAAGATTATAACTTAGGCTTGGCTTAAGCATTTTGCTTGAGCCTGGTCCCATCAGGACCCAAGTGTGTCTGCCCGGACCGACCCGATTTAATTTTAAAAAAAACAACTTGCAGGCTAAGTACAGTGTAGGTACCGGTAGTGCATGAGTGACAACAAGTGAGTGTATCATGGTATAGGCCTACAGTGTTTTAATTAGGGGTTCATTCATATTTTCTTGCTCGAGAAGTCTATAGCCAAGAATTTGCTCACCAATAGCTTGACATTCTAGACTAGAGACCATAGCATTCAAAATCTAGTCGGATTCGCTGAAGCATGACACAGTGTAAAGCAATGGAAGTTCAGAAGTAAACACAGCCGATCACGACAGGCGATTGCATCAAAAATGTTGCTAAAATTACAAGTTTCGGCAAAATTTTAGATGTCCAAAATAGGCAAATCTTGCTCAAAATATACAGCAGACTCATCGAAATAACTTTTATCCAAATTTTAACATTAATTAACAGAATTAACAGCTTCCGTGCAAAAAACTGCACCGCTGTCCGACCGGAAAACCATAGCAAAGCACTCTAGCATCGAATGTGTATTGTGTGCAAATTCAAAGCTAGAGTTCTCTAATAAATATTTTCATGACTAAGGGGTTCATTCATATATTTCATGACAAAACGATTGTTAATGCCAAGGGCTTTAGCCTGAGGGCATAATTTCATAAACAACCTTTAGCCATGAAAATATATGAATGAACTCTGTTCATACATATGCAACATTCTGCATCACACTGTTATTTTCATCTAGCCCGAGGTACTCACACCTCCGTCACTACGATTTCCACTGTCCTTCTCCGTACGAAGGTCTGAGACTCCTGAGCATATCTGGTCCAGGGTACACATAAAATACCACTTTTTCTCATAAATACCACTTCCTAGTAGTTCCTACCATTCCTCACGTGAAGATGAGACTTAAACAAAACATATTTGGTCAGGGGTAGCGCTAGAACTAAACACCCCAGTGTCCGCAGGGACCCCCGAACTTGCAGAAAATTAAAAAGTAGGGGGTCCTGAGTAGAGTTTGGTGAGTCCGAGTTACACAAATGCAGCATATAAATAGTATGTCTGCAATAGCGCTAGATTGAAAAACTGGGGGTCTGCAGGGACCCCTGAACTTACAGAAAATTTAAAAACAGGGGGTCCGAACTCTATTTTGGTGGGTCCAAACTCTATTTTGGTGGGTCCGGGACCCCAAAAAGCGACCTAGCGCTACCCCTGTATTTGGTGCATGTTCGTAAATTTTGAACACATTTGAGGATGTAAAAGACCAGACTTGTGACTGTTATCGTCGCCGTGTTTTGAACTCTTCCTATAAATAGATGCTGTCAGTGTGACGTCATCACGCTGACGTGTTTTCTCGGTGCCCGTTTTTTACGTGACGTAGGGCATTCATGGCCCTAGTGAGGAAGGAACAGGGCCATGATGTTTTGGGCTAATTTTCATCCACAACTATAAAATCCTGTCATTTTTTAGACTAAAAAAAAACTCAATTCCAGATACAGTCAGACAGTGAGTGAACATCATTGTATGGACTATGCAGGTGCGGGGCATCATGGGCATAGCAATTACAGATTACTGCAACTTGCTAAATGCTATTCTGTTCTAGTCGGGATTATGCACTTCCAGTTTCTCACGCGTTTGAACGGGAATTGGATTGCGTACTTTTTCGATGTCTAGTGAGCAAATTTCTTCAATATTTTGAGAAAATGATGTCAAATTTTCTATTCTATATTGTTTGGTAATAATGTCTTTTGCCAATAGTATGTTTAAAGTTGTAATTTTGTGTTTTTGATCGCAAAGATCGGATATTTTCGTTCCCGATTCAATTCTGAACCCTTCGGCCGCAAGGGTGCCGATTTCGCAGAACTTTGACGATAATTTTGCCTTTTGGACACTAAAATGCATTCGATCCTTAATTTTGTTTCAACCGAGTCTTAAATTAGCAAGCACAATAAGGTTGGTACCACTTTTATATACATTGATAAAATTTTAAAGATTTTTTTTCAAGTTTCTAACCGGCGCAAATCGTTAAGTGTGTATTTCCCATTGACATCCAAAATGGGAAATACGAGTCTGGTGGACATAGGAACGGCGTCCATGAGACTCAGCGAGTCTATTCTGTTCTGCCACTGTGCAAATCACACTCACAGTCACTCTCATCCAGTGCAGTGTCACTGTGCAATGTGCATACAAATATAACTACATTACCTGTACCTGCTGGACTTGGACTTCTCGTTCCTTCTCAGACATCGGCTGAGTTGGTTCATCCATTTTGAAACTTCAAATGCTACCAAAATCTGAATTCACACAGTTGAAATAACGGAACAGATCGTAATATTCCACACCCTTTGCATGTATTACGTGATTAAATGAGGTTTGTTTACTTCCCCAAGGCCGGATTAACGTTGTGTCAATGTCATGTCTTTTGTATACACATTGGTTATAACTTCTTTGCATCCGTTGTAGACATGCATACAATTACAAAAAATGGCAAATAAAGAATGATAACGGAAAAAATATCTCAATCTTCAGGTAGATTGTCTTGATTATTGCATATTTATCACAACCACATATATTTTAACTGCCATTATAGAACATGAAAAGAACACAATAAAACACTAAAATTGCATTGAGCACAAATAAGTATAATTATTGGAGGCGCTGTAAGTTAATTGATTGGAGTCAGAAGGAGTCAGGCTGGTGATAGGCCTAGGTACGTATCTCTTTTCACACTCACCTGGATTCTGCTGCATAAATCTTAGAAATTTTGACAATTCCAGGTTTCTGACACAGCCTGTCAAAAACTGTGGAATTCCGACAGTTCATGTTTCTGACGCAGCCTGAAAAAAATCGGAATACAGTCTTGATAATAATTCCCTTTTCGATATACCTATAGGCCTATAGCCTAAGTTAATCAACTTAGGCTATCATCCGTTATAGTCACCTTTAGGCCTATAGCCTATCAAGTCTCAGGAGAACCCTGTGAATGCAGAGAATTTTTGGATTGAAGTTTTGGATATTGATGTTGATGATATTGACTGGGCATCTATTCATGACAATAATTTCAAATCTAGGAGACTCAAGTTAGAGCTTTTTATTTCAAAATTTTTCACAGAACAATTTACACAAATCAAATTCTCCATAAAATTGACAGATTCTCCTCTGCGTTATTTTTGTCAAAAATCAACTGAATCTTAATCTTATACTCATATGTTCTGTGATTGTGACAAAATACTTAGGGGTGGTGCAATAATTATGTGTACCCCGGGGGTGAATTATAGGGGGGCAAAGATTTTTGGCAGGCCAGAAGGGGGGCAAGCATTTTTGGCAGGTCAAAAGGGGGGGCCAAGCGATTTTTGGCAGGTCGAAAGGGGGGGCAAGCAATTTTTGGCACAGATATTTTGGGTACCGTTTCTATATTAGGCCTACGCCCTAAAAATGCGTAGGAAAACGTTAGGAACACATTCAAATATGCAAAATTTCCTGCTCGCTGCGCTCGCATTAGGCCTATATGATAAGACAATTTAAGGTTTTAAATTTGGGTTCCCCAAAATCTTGCATGTAAGGGGGGCAAAGATTTTTGGCACGTCAAAAGGGGGCAAAGGTTTTTGGCACGTCAAAAGGGGAAGATTTTTGGCATGGCCAAAGGGGGGGCAAGCGTTTTTTGGCAGACCATTTTGAGAATTCACCCCCCAGGGGTACACATAATTATTGCACCACCCCTTAACCTGTGGGGTAATTTGAGCACTCGACAAGAAATGTGGGGAAAATCTGAATTTATCAAACTTTCAGAAAATATTTGGCATGGATTTATCAAGCTCTGAACACAAGCTCTGTAATAGGGGTATTAACTTCTTTATTATCTTCTTTATTTGAAATTGTATGTAGATTCCAGCAATGTAATCCAAATTCCCAGGCATTTTTTAAGATCAAGCTGAAAACTGAATATAAAATTGCTGAGAGAAAAGGAAAGTTATGGCAACATTTGAAGAAATTCGCTTTTAATTTTGATGAAAATTGAACTTTTAAAAATATCCCATCAAGTTTTATCCATCATTTGTTTTCTTTTGAATTAATTATTGGTTCTTGGTATTGTATTTTCCCTTTTTTTTAATATATTAGCTAGCAGTACGGTAATGCATGGCATATCCCAGTTGTGTATTCTGCATGCAACGGCAACGCACATAGGCCCATGTTGTGACTTCCTGTCATTTCCATTCACTTTAAATGCATGTATTTCAGAAACGCATGATTTTTCTCACATTTTCCCTTGTGTAATTTAGTGTAAATTGAATGTTTTTCATGCTTTGTAATAAACTATTATTTGGGTTGAATGGAATGGGTGTCTTGTCTTGTCCTGTCTTGTCTTTTTGATGTGGATGTGTCTGGGTGAGGGATATGAGGTGTGAGTGGAGATGTTTGTGTGCTGTATTTTTGTTTTGAAAACATAACAAAAAAAACCTGTAGGCCTACTATATATAATAGGCCTAATAATGTTCTATAATAGGCCTAATACGGCTATCTTCTGAAGAGAGCATTGCGGGCCTAATAAAACAACAGAAACTATTTCACAAATTTAGAAAACATCTGTTAGGAAAGTTTTTTTTAATGTTTTTTGTTTGTTTGTTTATTTTTTCCACTATCTAGGCCTACTCAAGATAGTATTTTTTTAAATAAAATACAAAGAAAGTAAGAAAGGTTTACAATATTTTGTTATCTATACTGATGACACCATTTGGAACCGTGTGAACTAATTTAAAAACAAAATAATATAAGTTAGAAATTTCATTTTTTTGTTACAACATGTTTGTTGTTTGTTTGCTTGTTTGTTTGTTATCTAGTCAGGGTAGAATTTACGGTGTGATTTGCGACATCACGCATCATCTGCTGTCAAAAAAACGCGCTCAAAGCCTACTTACGGTCTGCATCATTTTCTCGGAACTCGCAAACGGCTTTACTGGCTTAATAAAACAACACAGAAAATATTTCACAAATTTAGAAAACGTCTGTTAGGAAAGTTTGTTTTGGTGTTTGTTGTTTGTTTGTTTATTTGTTTGCTTGTTAGGTTTTCCACTATCTACTCAAGATAGTATTTAATTGTAAAATACAAAGAAATTGAGAAAGGTTGAATATATTTTGTTAGGTCTATCTACTGATGATAGCATTTTTAAACCCAATGGAATAATACAAAAAAAGAAGGAAATCATAACACTTAGCATGAGACGAGTCAGAAAGATCATTTGGTATATTTTTTATATTTCATGTTTCTTTGTCTGTCTGTCTGCCTGTTTGTTTGTTTATTATCTACTCAAGATACCATTTACGGTGCGATTTGCAAATCACCCGTTGCGACATGCATCATCGTCTGTGAACACGCGCGAACCCACTTACGGCCTGCATCATTTACGATCTGCATCATGTTTCTCGGAACGCGTGCAAGCGGCTATCTTCTGAAGATAGCATTGTGGGCCTAATAAAACAACAGAAAATATATCATAAATTTAGAAAACATCTGTTAGGAAAGTTTGTTTTTGATGTTTTTGTTTGTTTGTTTGTTTTTTCCGCTATCTACTCAAGATAGTATTTTTTTAAATAAAATACAAAGAAAGTATATAAGTAAGAAAGGTTTACAATATTTTGTTATCTACTGATGACACCATTTGGAACCGTATGAACTAATTTAAAAAAATCATTGAAGTTAGAAATTTCATTTGGTATTTTTTTTTGTTACAACATGTTTGTTTGCTTGTTTGTTTGTTATCTACTCAGGGTAGAATTTACAGTGTGATTTACACATCATTGTAGGCCCTTTGCGACATCACGCATCATCTGCTGTCAAAAAAACGCGCTTTAAGCCTACTTACGGCCTGCATCATTTTCTCGGAACTCGCAAACGGCTTTACTGGCTTAATAAAACAACACAGAAAATATTTCACAAATTTAGAAAACGTCTCTTAGAAAAGTTTGTTTTGATGTTTTTTGTTTGTTTGTTTATTTGTTTGCTTGTTAGGTTTTCCGCTATCTAGGCCTACTCAAGATAGTATTTATTTGTAAAATACAAAGAAATTGAATAAGGTTGAATATATTTTGTTAGGTCTATCTACTGATGATAGCATTTTTAAACCTTAGAATGGAATAATACAAAAAAGAAGGAAATCATAAGACTTAGCATGAAACGAGTCAGAAAGATCATTTGGTATATTTTTTATATTTCATGTTTGTCTGTCTGTCTGTCTGCCTGCCTGCCTGTTTGTTTGTTTGTTTATTATCTACTCAAGATACCATTTACGGTGCGATTTGCAAATCACCCATTGCGACATGCATCATCGTCTGTGAACACGCGCGAACCCACTTACGGCCTGCATCATTTACGATCTGCATCATTTTTCTCGGAACGGCTATCTTCTGAAGATAGCATTGCGGGCCTAATAAAACAACAGAAAATATTTCACACATTTAGAAAACATCTGTTAGGAAAGTTTGTTTTTGATGTTTTTGTTTGTTTTTTTTTCCGCTATCTACTCAAGATAGTATTTAAAAAAAAAAATACAAAGAAAGTAAGTAAGAAAGGTTGACAATAATGTTATCTATACTGATGACACCATTTGGAACCGTATGAACTAATTTTTAAAAAAATCATTGAAATTAGAAATTTCATTTGGTATATTTTGTTTGTTACAACTTGATTGCTGTTTGTTTGCTTGTTTGTTTGTTATCTACTCAGGGTAGAATTTACGGTGTGATTTGCACATCATTATAGGCCCTTTGCGACATCACGCATCATCTGCTGTCAAAAAAACGCGCTCAAAGCCTACTTACGGCCTGCATCATTTACTCGGAACTCGCAAACGGCTTTACGGGCTTAATAAAACAACACAGAAAATATTTCACAAGTTTAGAAAACGTCTCTTAGGAAAGTTTGTTTTGATGTTTTTTGTTTGTTTATTTGTTTGCTTGTTAGGTTTTCCGCTATCTACTCAAGATAGTATTTATTTGTAAAATACAAAGAAATTGAGAAAGGTTGAATATATTTTGTTAGGCCTATCTACTGATGATAGCATTTTATTATCTACTCAAGATACCATTTACGGTGCGATTTGCAAATCACCCGTTGCGACATGCATCATCGTCTGTGAACACGCGCGAACCCAGTTACGGCCTGCATCATTTACGATCTGCATCATTTTTCTCGGAACGCGTGCAAGCGGCTATCTTCTGAAGATAGCATTGCGGGCCTAATAAAACAACAGGAAATATTTCACAAATTTACAAAACATCTGTTAGGTTTCCGTTAGGTCTATCTACTGATGATAGCATTTTATTATCTACTCAAGATACCATTTACGGTGCGATTTGCAAATCACCCGTTGCGACATGCATCATCGTCTGTGAACACGCGCGAACCTAGTTACGGCCTGCATCATTTACGATCTGCATCATTTTTCTCGGAACGCGTGCAAGCGGCTATCTTCTGAAGATAGCATTGCGGGCCTAATAAAACAACAGGAAATATTTCACAAATTTACAAAACATCTGTTAGGTTTCCCGCTATCTACTCAAGATAGTATTTATTTGTAAAATACAAAGAAATTGAGAAAGGTTGAATATATTTTGTTAGGTCTATCTACTGATGATAGCATTTTTAAACCTAATGGAATAATACAAAAAAGAAGGAAATCATAAGACTTAGCATGAAACGAGTCAGAAAGATCATTTGGTAGGCCTATATTTTTTATATTTCATGTTTGTCTGTCTGTCTGTCTGCCTGCCTGTTTGTTTGTTTGTTTATTATCTACTCAAGATACCATTTACGGTCCGATTTGCAAATCACCCGTTGCGACATGCATCATCTGTGAACACGCGCGAACCCACTTACGGCCTGCATCATTATACGATCTGCATCATTTTTCTTGGAACGCGTGCAAACGGCTATCTTCTGAAGATAGCATCGCGGGCCTAATAAAACAACAGAAAATATATCACAAATTTAGAAAACATCTGTTGGGAAAGTTTGCTTTTGATGTTTATTGTTTGTTTGTTTGTTTGTTTTTTCCGCTATCTACTCAAGATTTTTTTTTTTTATAAATAAAATACAAAGAAAGTAAGTAAGAAAGGTTTGCAATATTTTGTTATCAACTGATGACACCATTTGGAACCGTATGAACTTTTAAAAAAATCATTGAAGTTAGAAATTTCATTTGGTATATTTTTTTTGTTACAACATGTTTGTTTGTTTGCTTGTTTGTTTGTTAGCATTTTTATACCTAATGAAATAATACAAAAAAAGAAGGAAATCGTAAGACTTAACATGAGACGAGTCAGAAAGATCATTTGGAATATTTTTAATATTTCATGTTTGTTTGTCTGTCTGTCTGCCTGTTTGTTTGTTTGTTTGTTTGTTTATTATCTACTCAAGATACCATTTACGGTGCGATTTGCAAATCACCCGTTGCGATATGCATCATCGTCTGTGAACACGCGCGAACCCACATACGGCCTGCATCATTTACGATCTGCATCATGTTTCTCGGAACGCGTGCAAGCGGCTATCTTCTGAAGATAGCATTGCGGGCCTAATAAAACAACAGAAAATATATCACATATTTAGAAAACATCTGTTAGGAAAGTTTGTTTTGATGTTTTTTGTTTGTTTGTTTTTTCCGCTATCTACTCAAGATAGTATTTTTTTTAAATAAAATACAAAGAAAGTAAGTAAGAAAGGTTTACAATATTTTGTTATCTACTGATGACACAATTTGGAACCGTATATGAACTAATTAAAAAATATCATTGAAGTTAGAAATTTCATTTGGTATATTTTTTTACAACATGTTTGTTGTTTGTTTGCTTGTTATCTACTCAGGGTAGAATTTACGGTGTGATTTGCACATCATTATAGGCCCTTTGCGACATCACGCATCATCTGCTGTCAAAAAAACGCGCTCAAAGCCTACTTACGGCCTGCATCATTTTCTCGGAACTCGCAAACGGCTTTACTGGCTTAATAAAACAACACAGAAAATAGTTTGTTTTGATGTTTTTTGTTTGTTTGTTTGTTTATTTGTTTGCTTGTTAGGTTTTCCGCTATCTACTCAAGATAGTATTTATTTGTAAAATACAAAGAAATTGAGAAAGGTTGAATATATTTTGTTAGGCCTATCTACTGATGATAGCATTTTATTATCTACTCAAGATACCATTTACGGTGCGATTTGCAAATCACCCGTTGCGACATGCATCATCGTCTGTGAACACGGGCGAACCCAGTTACGGCCTGCATCATTTACGATCTGCATCATTTTTCTCGGAACGCGTGCAAGCGGCTATCTTCTGAAGATAGCATTGCGGGCCTAATAAAACAACAGGAAATATTTCACAAATTTACAAAACATCTGTTAGGTTTCCCGCTATCTACTCAAGATAGTATTTATTTGTAAAATACAAAGACATTGAGAAAGGTTGAATATATTTTGTTAGGTCTATCTACTGATGATAGCATTTTATTATCTACTCAAGATACCATTTACGGTGCGATTTGCAAATCACCCGTTGCGACATGCATCATCGTCTGTGAACACGCGCGAACCCACTTACGGCCTGCATCATTTACGATCTGCATCATGTTTCTCGGAACGCGTGCAAGCGGCTATCTTCTGAAGATAGCATTGCGGGCCTAATAAAACAACAGAAAATATTTTACAAATTTAGAAAACATCTGTTAGGAAAGTTTGTTTTTGATGTTTTTTGTTTGTTTTTTCCGCTATCTACTCAAGATAATTTAAAAAATAAAATAAAATACAAGAAAGTAAGTAAGAAAGGTTTACAATATTTTGTTATCTACTGATGACACCATTTGGAACCGTATGAACTAATTTTAAAAAAATTATAATTTTTTAAGGGTGCTCTAGGTTAAAATAGTTACCTCACATTTGGGGCAACTTTGGCGATTATGCCTACATTCCATGAAGAAAATAAGTCAAGAAAATTGATCTTCGTTGTATATGGGCAAGTTATTGTTTTTGTAACATTTTGACCCTATACAAAATTAAACAAGCACATATCCTTGTTCACAAAGATCAATTTAATTTTTTTCTGAAAAAAATATGTAAAAATGCTCATTTTTGGTCAAAAATCCCACTCATTTTGTCAATTTCAAGGAATTTGGACTTGAGACTCCCCTAAGAGACTATTATTTCTTCCACATAAAGTAACAAGTTGACAACAAATATGACTAAAAACAATATGCTGTCATATTGGAATACGGTATGACCGTTGCCATTTTTGGTCAAAAAAGGTCCAAATTTTGGAAAAAAAGCCACTTTTTCAAAATCAGCCCCCAATAAATCCTGGTTACGGGCTTGCTACAACTATAGACCCTTATTCAAGATGAAATGTCACAGCCAGCGACTCAAACCCTCTATCACCTAAAGTTGTCATAGTTTTATTTCATCCAATGCATGACCCTTTTTCAGCAAACTATTGTCATACTAATCACTGCATATTTGAAGTGGCGTAACTAGGGGGGCGGGGGCAACGTGCCCCAGACGCCACCCAGGGGGGGCAAATTGACCAATTCAGCATCAGTAGTTCCTGGGCATCCTCACACCCAAAATTATGCAAATGAGATCAAACAAATGACGTCACGAGTTAATCCCTTCAATTACCTAATTGCTTCCTAAAATGGAGTGGCTGAGCAAACGAGTGAAACAATGTCAATATTAATAGGTCAATTAAGAGGTTCAACTTCAAATATAGGCTTTAACATGTTTAATGTAGTACTTGTACAGTATACCTGTATACAGGAGTAGATTTATCGGCCTAATATAATATTGGTAAAGTATAAAAGTTAATAATAGGTACTCTACTATAAAAGTCAATAGGCAGGTACAAACTTTTGTAATATAAAGCCAGGCCAAAACATGTATATGTATTATAGTTATAATAGATGCTAATATACGTAGGCCTGCTCATTATTCCTACATAAAGGTAATTTTGTAATTAAACACAATCATTCGCTTACAATCTACAAGTCTGCAGTTCTAATATCAACCGGTATGAATAATATTTCGGCTTCAGAGCTATGTCCTTGGGACATATTACCGAAAAAGTTATAATGGTTCTCAACACCTATCCATCGAAGTGTTTGAATGCAGTGTATGTGGGTGCGCTTTACCATACTCCAATGCCAAACACGTGTGCATGGACGATTTTGATACAGACGAGGGCTTTGAAGAAAGGGAGCATTATTTCACAAAATTTGATGAATTCTGCGAACTATTTTCGAATCATCCAAAAGTGAGTTTGGTGATGAAATGTGCTGACTGTGGGGAAATGCACGATATTGTTATTATTGATGATGATGATGAAGATGATAATGATGACGGAAATGAAAACCATAACAATCAAGATCAGGTGGTGGATGTAGACAATCAAAACCACGATGAACTGATGGATGTGGACAATCACGGCGCGTGAAAATTGCCAAGAAAGCTACATCAGGATAAACGAGTTCAAACAGCCAGTGGGCGTGGTTAAGAACCCAGTTTTAAGACGTACTTACTGTCGTACCTGTTCATGGACTACTAACGTATATTGACAGATAAACTTTTACAGTATTCGCAAGAATTAAAAGCTTGCTGGAAACAGACAAAAAGTATGTATCAATCTACAGGAGAGTACCAAGGTTCCAGATCATGTTGTCATGACATTATTGTCAGCGAGGATGAAACGACTTGTTTTGGAGAAGAGAATCAATCCTTGAAAAGCTGTACAAAAATTGTATATAGCCGAAATGAAGACATTTTCAACTGTATAGAAACATATCTTGCAAAGGGAACCCTTCAAAGTCAGCTATTGAATTCTGATGAAATGAAACAAATAGAAAATGTAATCCATTTCTGCAGAGACCATAGTGAATATAAACTGATGTTAGATTGGCCACTTGGATATCATGATAATTTCACCGAAGAATTTCGAGCTTTGTGTGAAAATGCAATGTTTGCATATGGCAATGGTTACAAACTATGCTTTAGAGCTCTGACACTTTTCGTTTTTACCGACTATTTGTGTAGTCATAGACTCAAAGACAATGATTTGAAACGGGAACTCTTAACAATCACGAAAACTACTATTGAACAATATGACGTTGATTGGACAGTTATATTGGAGAAACGCACGATGAAAAGAAACTTTGTCAAAATCATGTGTGTGAATATCACCATGCTTGCATTGGGCGTTATTTTAAAATGTATGTTTACATGAAGAAATAAATAGAAAAATAAAATGAAACATAAAAACAAAAAGTGTGTATTTATGTGTATATTTATGCGCGTGCAGAGTTTAAAGTACAATGTATAAAGATTGTGTGTAAGAGGTAGGAGTATGTCTAAAAACCTAGAATTAAAGAAAATTTTACATGAGATCTAATATCATCTTTGGATGATTTTTCCCTTTTCACTTCCATCTGATTGTGAATGCTAAGGTCAGAGGGTGCTCTATCCATACTACTACGTACGATATTGTTGTAGGCATTAACCATGGAGGGTAGCACATCGCTGTATTTAAAGATATATTGATCGTGAAATATTTCTCATACCAGCACAGACACTATCGGTATTGCGATTGTTAGAGCGTCAGGAATTTTAGGCAGGATGAGCACCTTAGTAATCAATTTATGACTATCACTGTCAATTTCAATATGTTGTTTTTTGGTTGCTGTAAATATCTTGTTTTCATATAGTATATTTTTCTAGATGTTTTAAGATTTATCTAATTATTTTTGGGAGCAGCTAATTAATATTCAAAATAATAATTTTAGTAAGTAGGTACATTGGCTAAATTCTAACCATGTTATGAAATAGACCTAAACAAAAACAACAACAACAACACAAATAAAGTACAGTACAACAACATACGTGTGTTTCATTTACAATTATTTTATTATAGATATTCAAAGTTTCTTTGTAAACATTTACAACTAGAGTGAGTATCTCAAATAGAAGTTACCCAATTGGTTTCATGAGCAGAATCTTCATCAAAAATAAGTATTAAGCTATATATTGAGTTTGTGAATTATTTTATAGTATTACATGTAATGTTCATATGTTATGTAGTATAGTTTAGTGGCGGTGTTGTTTAAACGCTGTCTCCATCATCAACTTCCATTTCGTCTTCATCCGTACCTTCGTCGTACATGAAAAGGCCATCAAATTTGGTCCGATGTTTAGCTATTACCCTCTTCAGAGCTTTGCGTATCTCCATGCCACCATCTATTTTCTCTTCAAGGTCATTCATAATCTCCTGGTGAGTTTCATCGTCTTTGAGATGAATATTACGCCGCAAATATGCCATGTATTTGTTAAAAAATGTCCGCTGAAGTGCCCACAAAGTCTTCATATAGGCTTTTTCATTGGCTTGTTCTTCATCCATACCATGGTTGATGTACTTCTGGTATTTTTCATCCCTTATCTCTTGAGTTTCTTCAATGGCTTGCTGATACAATTCTTGATATGTGACATTGTCTTCAAACTCATCGCTAGACATCTCTCCATCAGATGATTCAGATTCTACTTCCCTGGTGGATTCAGAATCCTCAGATTCTGAGTCTTCATGTTCACAATCTGTCTCCGAACAGTCTGTTTCAGGGTTATTTTCTTGTGAATACTCAATTTCAGGATTATCTTCTTCGGAATCTTCATTTTCATCTTTTTCAGACTCCTCAACACCATGTACAGTTTCTGTGTGTCGCCTAAGGTTGAACTGGCGAGCAAACGTTTTGTCGCAGAAGGAGCAAGCATAGGGTTTACCTACAGCAGATAAAGAATTCATGTTGACTTTTTGAAAGCTCGGAACTAAATGATTAGAGACACAAGAAAACCATATATTTAATTTTGTCGATCACTTGCTGCACACTTTCTACTCAAGCTGCTCATTTACTGCTCATATATGCTGATCGTTCTGCTCATGCGCACATTTGCTGCTCATTCGACTCATTTACTGCTCATTCGACTCATTTACTGCTCATTCTGCTCATTTACTGCTCATTTTGCTCATTTACTGCTCATTCTGCTCATTTGCTGCTCATTCGACTCATTTACTGCTCATTCTGCTCATTTACTGCTCATTTTGCTCATTTATTGCTCACTTGCTGCTCATTTGACTCATCTGCTGCTCACTTACTGCTCATTTACTGCTCACTCTGCTCATTTGCTGCTCATTCGACTCATTTACTGCGCATTCTGCTCATTTTGCTCATTTACTGCTCATTTGCTGCTCATTCGACTCATTTACTGCTCATTTTGCTCATTTACTGCTCACTTGCTGCTCATTTGACTCATCTGCTGATCGTTCTGCTCATGCGCACTTTCTGCTCAAGCTGCTCACTTACTGCTCATTTACTGCTCATTTTGCTCATTTACTGCGCACTTGCTGCTCATTCTGCTCATTTGCTGCTCATTCGACTCATTTACTGCTCATTCGACTCATTTACTGCTCATTCTGCTCATGTACTGCTCATTTTGCTCATTTACTGCTCACTTGCTGCTCATTCTGCTCATTTGCTGCTCATTCGACTCATTTACTGCTCATTCTGCTCATTTACTGCTCATTTTGCTCATTTATTGCTCACTTGCTGCTCATTTGACTTATCTGCTGCTCATTTACTGCTCATTTTACTCACTTGCTGCTCACTTACTGCTCATTTACTGCTCACTTGCTGCTCATTTGCTGCTCATTCGACTCATTTACTGCGCATTCTGCTCATTTTGCTCATTTGCTGCTCATTCGACTCATTTACTGCTCATTCTGCTCATTGTGCTCATTTACTGCTCACTTGCTGCTCATTTGACTCATCTGCTGCTCATTTACTGCTCATTTTACTCACTTGCTGCTCACTTACTGCTCATTTTGCTCATTTACTGCTCACTTCCTGCTCATTTATTGCTCATTTTGCTCATTTACTGCTCATTAACTGCTCACTTGCTGCTCATTTTGCTCATTAGCTGCTCATTTTACTCATTTACTGCTCATTCTGCTACTCATTCTGCTCATTTGCTACTCATTTGTTGCTCATTCTACTCATTTGGTGCTCATTTTGCTGCTCATTCTCCTCTTTGTTGTTGCTCATGCTAGGCTCATTTGATGCTCAGACGTTGAGATCAGTGATACATTTGATAGATATAGTTCGGAATGTACAAGTTTGAACATGTTGTAGTGTAGGCCTATTATGCAAAATTCAAAACAGAACATTCTAGCATGAATATGCAAAATATCCAATCCATCATATTGACCTCATTTAAATCCTAAGCTGTTATCCCGGGCTGTTATTGGTGAATACTATTTGAAAGAAAGATATAAGTAGTAGCTCTGTATATCATCATATTCACAAATCATCATTCTTCTATAAGTATATCAAACAATCAGTTCCAATGGCTGATGCTTGGAATAGTGAAGGAGAATATTCTATGTTTCAAGATAGGGAGTCTAAATACCTAAGATAAGCAAGCAATGAGGAGTTCATGCGGCGACTTCAATATCTGGTCAACTATATAGTTGTTGACGAACTAAACGATCTTCGGTGCAGTGATGAAAGAACGGTACAACGGGCGTCAAATAGAACAACCGAGTCACATCTGTATAGCCTGCGAAGACCCACTGTTTGACATAATTTACGAGGAAGCCCTAGCTAAACTGGAGCTGGGCTATGTGCAAGCTCTATTCCTGGAGTCCGCTAAAATTTTACAGCTAGATCCCAAGAGGATTGATTTTAAGGAGACTGTAACAGAATCTTGTGCAAATTGGGGGTAACAAGGAATATCTCCGGGGAATATTGTGATATATATATTTTCACGGACCTGCACAGATACAGTTTATGCGTCTTGGCAGTCACTTGAGGGGATACTTATCAGAAGCTGAGGCAGTGGATGCAGCTCGCGCGAAAGTGAACAGGCGTAGTCCGACAAAAATTTTCAGTCAGCCGTCTTCGAAAGATAACTTAGTCAATACCCTTTACCATGTTCACGTGTAAATATAGTTTTTAGAAATTAAACACACTCCAGAATTTTGATTGGTCAAGTCATCCATGACGTATACTATAGATCGGGATATAAATTCTTCACGCACGTGACCATCTCAGCATTATAAAGGGCTTCATTCAACTTGCTTTATAAGCCATCCTTCATAGCCTTAATAGAGATGGCTACTTTCAACATCAGTGACGTTTTACCTAACTCGAAGGAAGATTGGGACGCCTCAATCAAAGAAATGGAGATGGAGAGACAGCGACATCTACTGCATCAATTTGCGCATTATATAATCGGGGATGAGTTGGAACGTCATGCGAGGGACATGATGAAGACACATTGTGACGGACATCCTAGCCAGGTGAAACACATTTGCGTGTATCTGAATGAAGATCGTGATGATCCATTGTGTGACATCATTTACGACAAAGCATTTTCTGAATTATTGGATCTGAACTATGTTAATGCTGTATGGCTGGAGGTTGCTAACATTCAAAGCTTAGACGCCAACTTGGTCGATTTTGCGGAAAGTACGACGACATCCATGGCAAAGTGGAAAGATAAAGAGTATCGCAATGGAAAAGGTGCTTTTCAAATGCTGGTTTTTCGAAAGCTCAATTATTGCTCCCTTGTAGATGGAATCATCTGGACAAAAGCAGAAGTGGTAAACCAAGCTAGGGAAATGGTGGAGAAATTGAATCAGCGGTGCAGTCAGCTATAGACAATGTAGAAAAGAAATAAATAACCATATGAAATCTGCTTTGCAGATCAAAGATTTATAAAAAGAAAACCTTTATCACAAATTTGACACTGAAAGTTGAATTGTTTTGGCAGAAGTACATCAATCATGGTATGGATGAAGAACAAGCCAATGAAAAAGCCTATATGAAGACTTTGTGGGCACTTCAGCGGACATTTTTTAACAAATACATGGCACATTTGCGGCGTAATATTCATCTCAAAGACGATGAAACTCACCAGGAGATTATGAATGATCTTGAAGAGAAAATAGATGGTGGCATGGAGATACGCAAAGCTCTGAAGAGGGTAATAGCTAAACATCGGACCAAATTTGATGGCCTTTTCATGTACGACGAAGGTACGGATGAAGACGAAATGGAAGTTGATGATGGCGACAGCGTTTAAACAACACCGCCACTAAACTATACTACATAACATATGAACATTACATGTAATACTATAAAATAATTCACAAACTGAATATATAGCTTAATACTTATTTTTGATGAAGATTCTGCTCATGAAACCAATTGGGTAACTTCTATTTGAGATACTCACTCTAGTTGTAAATGTTTACAAAGAAACTTTGAATATCTATAATAAAATAATTGTAAATGAAACACACGTATGTTGTTGTACTGTACTTTATTTGTGTTGTTGTTGTTGTTTTTGTTTAGGTCTATTTCATAACATGGTTAGAATTTAGCCAATGTACCTACTTACTAAAATTATTATTTTGAATAGTAATTAGCTGCTCCCAAAAATAATTAGATAAATCTTAAAACATCTAGAAAAATATACTATATGAAAACAAGATATTTACAGCAACCAAAAAACAACATATTGAAATTGACAGTGATAGTCATAAATTGATTACTAAGGTGCTCATCCTGCCTAAAATTCCTGACGCTCTAACAATCGCAATACCGATAGTGTCTGTGCTGGTATGAGAAATATTTCACGATCAATATATCTTTAAATACAGCGATGTGCTACCCTCCATGGTTAAAGCCTACAACAATATCGTACGTAGTAGTATGGATAGAGCACCCTCTGACCTTAGCATTCACAATCAGATGGAAGTGAAAAGGGGAAAAAATCATCCAAAGATGATATTAGATCTCATGTAAAATTTTCTTTAATTCTAGGTTTTTAGACATACTCCTACCTCTTACACACAATCTTTATACATTGTACTTTAAACTCTGCACGCGCATAAATATACACATAAATACACACTTTTTTGTTTTTATGTTTCATTTTATTTTTTCTATTTATTTCTTCATGTAAACATACATTTTAAAATAACGCCCAATGCAAGCATGATGATATTCACACACATGATTTTGACAAAGTTTCTTTTCATCGTGCGTTTCTCCAATATAACTGTCCAATCAACGTCATATTGTTCAATAGTAGTTTTCGTGATTGTTAAGAGTTCCCGTTTCAAATCATTGTCTTTGAGTCTATGACTACACAAATAGTCGGTAAAAACGAAAAGTGTCAGAGCTCTAAAGCATAGTTTGTAACCATTGCCATATGCAAACATTGCATTTTCACACAAAGCTCGAAATTCTTCGGTGAAATTATCATGATATCCAAGTGGCCAATCTAACATCAGTTTATATTCACTATGGTCTCTGCAGAAATGGATTACATTTTCTATTTGTTTCATTTCATCAGAATTCAATAGCTGACTTTGAAGGGTTCCTTTGCAAGATATGTTTCTATACAGTTGAAAATGTCTTCATTTCGGCTATATACAATTTTTTGTACAGCTTTTCAAGGATTGATTCTCTTCTCCAAAACAAGTCGTTTCATCCTCGCTGACAATAATGTCATGACAACATGATCTGGAACCTTGGTACTCTCCTGTAGATTGATACATACTTTTTGTCTGTTTCCAGCAAGCTTTTAATTCTTGCGAATACTGTAAAAATTTATCTGTCAATATACGTTAGTAGTCCATGAACAGGTACGACAGTAAGTACGTCTTAAAACTGGGTTCTTAACCACGCCCACTGGCTGTTTGAACTCGTTTATCCTGATGTAGCTTTCTTGGCAATTTTCACGCGCCGTGATTGTCCACATCCATCAGTTCATCGTGGTTTTGATTGTCTACATCCACCACCTGATCTTGATTGTTATGGTTTTCATTTCCGTCATCATTATCATCTTCATCATCATCATCAATAATAACAATATCGTGCATTTCCCACAGTCAGCACATTTCATCACCAAACTCACTTTTGGATGATTCGAAAATAGTTCGCAGAATTCATCAAATTTTGTGAAATAATGCTCCCTTTCTTCAAAGCCCTCGTCTGTATCAAAATCGTCCATGCACACGTGTTTGGCATTGGAGTATGGTAAAGCGCACCCACATACACTGCATTCAAACACTTCGATGGATAGGTGTTGAGAACCATTATAACTTTTCGGTAATATGTCCCAAGGACATAGCTCTGAAGCCGAAATATTATTCATACCGGTTGATATTAGAACTGCAGACTTGTAGATTGTAAGCGAATGATTGTGTTTAATTACAAAATTACCTTTATGTAGGAATAATGAGCAGGCCTACGTATATTAGCATCTATTATAACTATAATACATATACATGTTTTGGCCTGGCTTTATATTACAAAAGTTTGTACCTGCCTATTGACTTTTATAGTAGAGTACCTATTATTAACTTTTATACTTTACCAATATTATATTAGGCCGATAAATCTACTCCTGTATACAGGTATACTGTACAAGTACTACATTAAACATGTTAAAGCCTATATTTGAAGTTGAACCTCTTAATTGACCTATTAATATTGACATTGTTTCACTCGTTTGCTCAGCCACTCCATTTTAGGAAGCAATTAGGTAATTGAAGGGATTAACTCGTGACGTCATTTGTTTGATCTCATTTGCATAATTTTGGGTGTGAGGATGCCCAGGAACTACTAGCATCAATTCTGCATCCCTCCAAGCGATGAAAAGTCAAAATTTTCACGCACTTTGCGCACATTTCAGCACAAAATCAATTGAAAGAACATTCTAAGACCAGTATTCAACTTCTAGTAACCAGAATTAATTAGTGGTAGGCCTTTACTGGCCTTATTTTTCCAAAATTTCAATCGCTATTGTTTCAAGAATTGGTGGGGGGTAGGGCGCCAATTTTGTTTCTAGCCCGGCGCTACCAACCTAGTTACGCCACTGCATATTTCCGATTGAAACTGACCAATGAGGTTTTTTGAACCCAACGACCTAACTTTTACATAAAGAAAATATCACTGACACATTCACACATTCCTTGACATTATTTATTTTACATATTGACCATTCAGTGTTTTATGCGTTCAAAATAGTATTATACTATGTACCTTATAAGAATCTTTTACAAACTCACAATCTTGTAAATTGGATATTTTTGTTTCTTCTTTCAACATACAAATTAAAAGATATTTACACCTATGAACAAAATAAACACATTTGTGATATTTTATATAATTATTTTATACAATATCATATGTACATTGGAGAAAAGAAATCAAATATAAGTATAAAATATTTCATTGCACTAATATGTGTAATCATAAGCAATTTATTTTATGCTTCATGTTGAACACACACGCAAACATACAAATAACCTATTTGTATATAGTACTTGTAATGAAGTGTGATGAAACAATATTTTATTTGCACATACCGGTATTATTAATTAAAGCCTTAACGTACGATCTTTTTTCAGAATATACCTTTTTTTAATTTTTTTCAAAACCGATTTTTTTTAAAAGCATCTTTGTAATACTTACACATGTTCCAACTTACATCTACGGGCAAACTGTCAAATTCGCCCTATTTGTAGTAAAAACGGAATGATTTTCTGTTGGTCCGACATATTATCATAATCTGAAAATCTTAATTTCCTACGAAGCCAGTTTGGTTACGCAGGAAGCATAACCTAACTGGCTGCGTGGGAGACTAACTCTGAGGCCACCCTCGCCGTCCTAATCCAAAAAGTGCGAGATATTTCTAGTGATAGAGGTGAAGTTTATGATGTTGTTTCTTTGAAAATTTCCAATGTTTTATGCGTCCAAATGTATTGGGAACTTTAATTATGATTGCATATTATCATTTTGGAAGAAAAAATTAAATATGAAAAATCTAAAAATCTAAAATCTAAAAATCTAAGATCGTACATTAAGGCTTTAAAGGAATTTTTTGTGATCCTAGCATCCTCTTTTTATGACATTTTTAAATATTTTTTGAGGAAAGTGGGGTGATGATGCTGTGGATCACGAAATGCCCTTTTAATGAATTGAAGGATAACACAATTCGCAAAGGGCAGCTTTATAACTAACATGCTGCCCCCCCCTCAAACCCATGGATTTTTTTCTTTTCTTTTTTCTAAAAACCTGATGATGTTAGCTTATTTTTGCTATAATCACTTAATGTGACTTGCCAGAATTCCTTCAAAACTAAGCCTGAAATACATGGCCCAGGGATACGGCCAAAAAAACCCTGTTTGGTTGCCCTCCACCGCCGACCGAAAAAAAATCAGAAATCTTGGGTCCGTTTTTTTTCCAATTACTTTTTATAAAAGAAACCTTAAATTTTGACAGTATGAAGGACATTTTACATTTGTTATTCAATCATTGTATTCATTAAATGCATATTTGATTAAAAACAAGAAGTATTTCTATTCAAATTCAGTTAAAAAAATGCAGAATGTTTTACAGTTAAATGTGCTCAATACTAGCCTTTTCAGAATGGAGGAAAAATGGAGGATCGACCTACCGACCTTCCAAAATTTGTCTTGGAAGGGCAACTAAACAAGTTTTTTGGGCCTAATGTAGATGGATTTGTAGCATGTTAGTAATAATATAACCTCACACTTGCAGATCTGCATGCAAATTTGGCAGAGTCCACACCTATAATTTTGCCCACTGTGGACTTCTAATTTTCACCACTAGTTTTAAACAAAGTACTGTCTTTGAATGCACATATTATAGTTTCAAATTTGGTCAGCATTCTTATCAATATTAAATACAAGAAAAATTGTCTGGGAACCAGTTACTTGATTTGGAATATAGGTATTTATTATACCATCAAGTAGTTTCCCATGTTTTCATTGGATAAGCGCCCCAATTTACTGACATGATATATCTCGTATCATACCTGCTAAGCGTGTCACATGCGCGTATCAATGCACCGTATCATGTCGCTATTTGTCTTACGTCTTGTTTGTACATCACATCAGCTTCATGTAGCTGTGCCAATAACAATAATAAAGGGGGTTGGGGCGTTCCCCAAACAATTTGAAAATTTAGAAATTCTATACGAAAATTGCCCGAAAAACCACTTGTCCCCCAACAAGGCTCAGTGCCACTAAATCATGGCCCACCCCTATAGGATGACACATGCTACGCCACTGGACTGACATTGCTTACATAGGCTGCATATGGCCAATCACACACAGCAGCACAAATCTGCACAATTCATCCACATCCACCTCATATAGGGTCCACAACTTATAAGTTCCCCCCTAAATACTTTTTAACATAAATCGAAAAATATTTGACAAAATGCAAACCTGTAAAAACTGAGGTATGGGTAGCCGTATTTGTTTTACACATATGGACCAAATTATAGCGCCACACGTCATTGCGTTCAGTCACAATGGTTCATTATGTAAAAAAGAGACTGTTTAAACAGTGTTAAAAGTTGCATCTGAGTCCATAGGAGTCAGCTCTCAAACAATACAGTAGGCCAGGTCTATGCATGTGTTTGTTAAAGAAAACCTGACTGCTATGGACTCAGGTGCAACTTTTAAAACGCCTCTTGCGCCAAGTGACCATTGTGACTGAACGCAATGATGTGTGACGCTATAAATTGGTCCATATGTGTAAAACAAATAGGGCTATACAGATCTTTTTACATTTTTACATTTCGTAAAATATTTTTTGACTTATTTTTAAAAGTATAGGGGGGGGGGGAAACTTATAAGTTGTGGACCATATATTAACTAAACATTACTTTGATAATTGAGAAAACGGGAATGTTATACTTATTACAGAATCTTTGAAACAAATCTGATCATTATAAAGTGTAACAGAACATGTAAGTAAATGTACATAGAAGTGAATTTCTTGGAGAATCTTTGAAACAAATCTGATCATTATATAGTGTAACAGAACATGTAAGTAACGTACATATAGAAGTGGATTTCTTGGAGAATCTTTGAAACAAATCTGATCATTATAAAGTGCAACAGAACATGTAAGTAAATGTACATAGAAGTGAATTTCTTGGAGAATCTTTGAAACAAATCTGATCATTATATAGTGTAACAGAACATGTAAGTAAATGTACATAGAAGTGGATTTCTTGGATAAACTTAAAGCTCTTTACAGTTAATAATATTATATGGAAATGTACTTTAATATACGACTAAACTAGAAATAACTAAGGTATTATGAATAACAATTCCTATGAAATAATTTTTAAATGAGGTATACATGAAGAGAATCACATGGCCTATGTCAAGTAGACCTTGAAACAATAATTATAATATACAGGTTATATCATAATGACTGGTTTCAATGTACACCAGGCACAAAAAGAAACTCGTCAGTTATAGTCATCCTTGCTGTTCAACAACCTGACATTTTGTTAATTGGACTTTGCTTTCTCATTGACACCCTGTTCGTGAAAAACAAACAAGAATTGACCAAGATATGCAGCTCCAAACCCCCAAACCAAAAGTTGCAATTTCAATGATTTTCAATGAAAACGCAAGCACCACAGGCCAATCAATAAAGCACACAATGTAACAGACATAATTGAATCGTTAAAATTGCAACTTTTGATTTTGGGGTTTGAGGGCTTGGAGGCGCATATCTTGGTCAATTCTTGCTCGATTTCCACGAACAGGGTGTCAAATGAGAAAGCAAAGTCCAATTAACAAAATGTATATTTCAGAACTCCAAAATTACGGCGCGGGAGTTTTGAATATATCGCGTGTTGAGAGCCGGTTGTACTTATTCGCTTTTATGGTCAATATGAGTTTGTTTTAAATAAAACCATGTGATTCGTGCTTGATAATTATTTTTCTAACATATAAGGCATAATGTTGTGATTGCCGGAGATATCCTTTAACTCCTACAGTGTGCTCAATAAAAATTACTGGATGCTCTTATTTTAACTCCAAATGAACACACCAGACTCATAAAATTAAAAAGAAACAAGAATACATATCTATTAGGACAATGTGTTGATATAAAATATTGTATATGTATATACAGTCTAGGCAGTTTCAAATAATATTGTTAATGCTCCCATTTTTACAAATTTGTTCCCACGTACATGATATTACAAATACAATTGTTTCATATCTAAAAATATTAATAATTTATCAATCTTACAAGTGTACAAATATTTCATCTGCTATAACAATGGATAAAAAGTTTGGTAGAATAAGAGATGCTACACCAATTCCTGATCTGAACACAAAAATCATAATTGGACAAAAAAGCAGTGGCGGCACCAGGAATTTCTTTTCGGGGGTATTGAGGGGCAAAGTGAATTTCAGGGGGAAAATCAACAAATTTTACACAAAATTACCGCAAAAAGGTGAAATTTTTGTAATTTTGGGTTTTAACTGGGGGGGAAACAGGGGGAGGGGCAAGAGTTCTGACAGTTGCCCCCTCATGCCCCCTGTGGTGCTGCCACTGAATAAAAGTATTGTTTTGAGTCACAGCCATGTATCTATCAGCTGCTAAGGTGGGAGATACCAATAATTTATGTGTAACAAGAAAGCCAAGTTGTTAAACATAATGGCGTCTCCCGTAACAGATGGTAGATGTCACATGGCGGGTTTCAAAAGAAATACTTTATTTGTACAATCTACCTGTGGTTTTATTACTGCTTAGTACCACTGTGTCTAGAGTGGAGTCAAAATCTATGTCCTACTCCAGACATCACCAGCCAAAATCTATGTTCCACTCAAGTGCATCCTAGTAATATAACTTGATAAATAACAGATGTGCACAGACAGAGGTCCTTTTTCCATCAAACCAACCCCCAATTAGTATGTCAGGACTATGGGCGAAGAATATAACAGACCGCATACAACCAGTCAAAGACTCAGCATCACCCCATAATGAGGGCTGATTGTTCCATGAAATGCGACAGGCAAAACACCTACGCACTTACCATGTATATCGCGTAATCGTGAAGCCACGCAACACTGGGGTGATTGTTACACACGGCACGATCGAATAATCGGCCCTCATGAATATGCGAGAATTCACAGCATACAATGCATGGGGACTTTGACTGTTGATACATGGTCTGTAGTAGTCTGTGGTCAGGACATGAAGGTAGTAGAGAGGTCAGGATTATGTAACTCATAGCTGAAGGTACTTTTAGGACATGACTCGGTATGTTTATAACATATACCATGTAGAATGTAGTGTAACATAGTAAATAACAGGTGTTGGCTAGATTTTTGTCCTTATAGTATGGTCCTTTTTTCCATGTCTCACTTTGGGATGGTACAAGTAACTTATTAAGGCCACTTGTGGAATAACTATTACTTAAATAATAATAATAATAAATTTCGGTATTTATATAGCGCCTTACCACAGATCACGGAGTGTTCAAAGCGCTGTAATTTCGCTGCCATGGTGAATAATCACAATCAGATCGCATCAACTAGGCATTGTGCAGCCGGAATAGCGCAAACCTATCCGCACTTAAATTGTAACATCCACCATTAATCTGTGCAGCTCCCCAAATTCCATTGGGTGAAGCAAGTTTTTGATAACCAAACAACTAATCACCGATTTTTAGAAAGCAGGAGGAAACCGGAGATCCCGGTGAAAACCCGCGAGAGCGAGCATGGAATAGGGATAAAGCAAGTGCACGAGTCCATTGGGACGCGCCGGGGCTTGAACCCAGGACCTCAGTGGTGCAAAGCGAGGGAACTACCGCTGCGCTAACTCGCCCTTATTTGTCATTTTAAACATACAAGTACTAATAATTCTAGCCTTCTTTAACCCAATTCTTTTGGTAATTTTTGATTCATTCTATGGCTTTAAATGCAATATTGCCATCACCCAGCAAAACAATTGGCCAACCTGTGGAACGCAACAAACATGCGCAGACAGGAACCAATAAAATTGAACAAATTTTCTCAGCTGTTCAAGAATGCCAATTACAGCATTCACATGTTAAAATTCTGTGAGAATTAGTGAGAATTAGGAAATTCATTTTTGATTCTCAGCAAACCAAAGATTTGGGAGAATGATTTTTTAATTAACAGGCATCAATTGCAATAATCACAATTTGATTAGGGTTGCAAAGATTGTATGTGGCTCAATTCATAGGTATGCACTTTAAGCTTTCTTCATATGAGTTTGGCTTTATCAGCTTTTGCAGTTCACATCTTTTACCTGCTTGATGACATAGCGTTTTTTAAATTTATTTTGAACCAATTTGAGTAGCATTTTTTTACAATTATGACTACAATTTGGAAGGTCTCCACCCTGAGTACAAGTGTCCAGGAATATTTGTTTCTCACCAAAATTTCCCTTCTACTGATACTATACTTACACTAATAGAATTAGAAATAATTAGGCATATAGAATGCGGTTGGAGCTCCTACGGCAGAATGACCAAGCTGAAGTGTCTGCAGCCCATACAAACTGGCTTGTAGGTTATCGATTCCTTCTGACGTCACACCGACACACTGGGAGATGTTGAGATGCTTCAGACGTGGTGCATACTTGATCAAGGCTTCAAGACTCCTGTCGGTCACCTGGTCACAACCACAGATGTCCAGATGATGAAGACGTGGTAGGCATTGAGCCAGAGTGATTATGCTCTGATCAGTCACCTGTGATGGTAAACATGGACAACCAAATCAGAGAATAATACTCACATCATACAAACTATTTACATTTTGAGCAGTTTGTTACAACATATTGAACTTAAAATCCTTCTTGATTTTGATTTGATTATCAAGAAATGAGTACATGGTGACCTGTACATGCTGTCAAATTGGCCCTTTTTCCAACTCCCTCTAACCCAAGAAACCATTTCCCCCTATTTTCTGTTACTCAATGACCCCATTTGGTATAATAATTCTGATCAAAATTGTAGATAATCTATCATGGAGTAACCCTGTTTTTCTCTCAAATTAACAGAATTTCATTGGTTTTGTTGATGTCAAAATCACAACTTCACTACTGTAAATGCAAAGGCCAGTGACACACAGTGCAGTGACACACAGTGCAGTGACACACAGTGCAGTCACACACAGTGCAGGCACACACAGTGCAGGCACACACAGTGCAGTGACACACAGTGCAGTGACACACAGTGCAGGCACACACAGTGCAGTGACACACAGTGCAGTGACACACAGTGCAGTGACACACAGTGCAGTGACACACAGTGCAGGCACACACAGTGCAGGCACACACAGTGCAGTGACACACAGTGCAGTGACACACAGTGCAGGCACACACCGTGCAGGCACACACCGTGCAGGCACACACCGTGCAGGCACACACAGTGCAGGCACACACAGTGCGCTAAAGTTGATTAAAACCAGTGCATTTACCAGTTGCGTCACCAGTGTATGGACAAATCGCTCTGCTATGTGTGCATGGCGTGTGTATAGGTCCTGTGGGATTAGATTAGTACGCACAATTCGAATCTACCACTGCAAATCCCCAACATGGCGCTACTTGCAACAAGACACACTGGGTAGTTTCACTTAAGTTTGTTCGGGATTATATAAGTCGGAAAAAATAAGACACATAACACCATGTATTGATATAGAATGGCATGCATGCTGTTGGGCGCAGTGCTTATGTGTGACTGGCGCACGCTTATGTGAATTTAAGGCAGCTGTGTACTCTAGACATTGTTTCATTCGCAAAATTGAGTTTTTTTGATATGTTTGTACTTTGTTATGTTTTTTATAAATACAAGGAATGAAAATCCAGATTTGTAAACTCCAACTGCAATATTTTAAGGATTTTATTTCACTATTCCACTTGTGTTTGAAATTGAAAAGGAAAGAAAATCTTTGTTGTACCAGCAGGGTACATGCAGCGAACAACGCATCGCGTTATGTCATCGCGCAATTTGTTAACGCACAAATACGCTGACGCTTATCTGCATCTTGGCGCATCTTATGGAAACACAAAAACCCAGTGGTCAAATGGCTCCGTTTTAGCTGATAAAATGTGAGTTTTTTCAAGTTCTTTCCCCCGATTTAAATATCAAGTTATGAATGGATTTCGCTCAAACTCCTCAAGGGGCCGTGGATTTACCCGATGTTTATGTAATGTAAGGTAGAAAAATAAAAACTGCCGCATTCTCCTGCGAGATTCGATGAAAGTGCAAAATGTGACCACTTTAAACTTCAACGGCCATTATTTCAATGTTCATTTTCTAGGTAAAATGACGATTTAGGTACACGATAACTCAATAAATACAGCATCTATAGGTAAGCAAATATGATCATCGTAAAAAGCATGATCGACTCAAGAAACGGTTTTCTCATTTTTATTATATTTTGGTCTATTTCCGATTTTAGGCATCATTTTGTGCAAATAGGCATTTGTGAATTTTAAAAAGTTCAATTTGATGCCTTATATGGTCAATATCTCAAAAAATAAGGCCAATATCAAAAAAAATTAAAAAAACGTTTTTGGAATGGAGCCTCAAGTGGAAAGAGTGTTTTTTGTTATGATGTACCTAACAAATATTGCCAAAAACTCACTTTTTGTGATTTTCTTCATAATTGTTGCTTTTACCCCAAATCTGTATTTATATTAAGATTTATTGATGTCTTGCCTTCATAAAAATGTATACTTTTATATGTCTTTGCGAATAATTACAAAGTTATTGCACTTTTACTACATGCATGTCTGAGAGTACACAGCCTCCTTAAGCGAGAGTGAGTTGGGACTTTATTGACGCGTGCAGTAACAAAAGCCGAACAATTTCTGCCTAATATAAGCTGAACAAACTTTAGGGGCAGTTTGCTTCATCCAACTAAAATGTACACCATTCCATATCAATCTACAATGTTAGGAGTCTCGCTTATTACAAGTTGCATGTAAATCACAGCACCAGAAATATGTCAATTAAAACCACTCTTCTACTCCACAAAACACCATAACTTAATATTACAAACCTACCTGATGACACTGGGCCAGATGAACCTCCCCTAGGCTTGGGTTATTGAGAGCTACCAACATTATACTTGCATCACTAATGTTGGGACAGAGACTCAGATTGAGCACCTGAAGTTGCTGGAATCTAATGGTATCCTTGATACCAACGTCTGTGAGATGAGCGCAGGCAGTGAAGTCTAGGTGGCGAAGGTTGGTCAGCATGGACAGGCTTATCTCACTCTTAGCTTTCAGACTCTCAAGTGCTTCCTCTGATACCTGAACAGAGAAGGAATGATTCAAGGAGGTTAGACGACGGTAGTACACATTGTGCCATGTATTTGCAGCTTCTGCCCAAAATGGTTCCAAATGTTGCTGCAATTTCTATTGGACTTGTTTGACCACAAGGACAATTTTGGTAATAGAGGCCTTGCATGTGACGTATCATCCCGTAAATATGGCGGACTACTCAAATGCATTCAACAAAAGCATGATTGCAATCTACCGTGACAGTTCGTCTCACACACATAACCCTGCACTACGATCAAATAGGTTGATGACAACATTTGATTGAATGGACTGCACTCCGCCGTAACTACAGTGAAGGACACCAGCTCAAATCCTTTGTTTGGAGCCAATCGATCATTTCATGCAGGGCCTCTATTGGATAGCTCCATCAGCTCAAGATAAAATAGTATATATCCAATACATACTTGCATTTTAATAATAATGGCTTTGTTTTGATAAAGATGATCGATCATAAATAATTTAATGATATCTTTCTTACTTTACTAACTGACCTGGCTACACCAAAATCTAATACTAAAATACAGGATTAACAAGAGTCCCCTCCTCCCCCAGTTATGTTTCAACATTTCCGCATACAGATTTTTAAAATTTACTTCTTTTTTCTTAATCAGCAAAATACCTTTTGGATTTTTTCATCAAATGATGGCCCTTTGAAGAAACCAATGTTGCTATGACTACGGGTAAACCTATCACTGCTGTACTTAGAAGCCTCATCTGGAACACTGATAGAAGGGCAGTTTTTGTCCACACCAAGGAGACCAAAGTCTGTGATCTTCTTGCACCACGCTAGTCGTAGCTTTTGAAGATGTGGCAAATTCTTTGAGATGGCGTGGACACTGGCATCTGACACAGCAACACAGGATGCAAGGTCTATCATCTGTGAAGGATACAAAATGTCAAAATAATATAATAAGCAAGGAATTATACAATAGTCTGTCTTGTCTAGAGACATTTTTCAGAAAATCCCCAAACCTTAACTATATCGCCCTGATGCGCACATTGAAATACAGTAAGCCAAAGAATTAAGGTACCATTTGTGTTTACCCCTGTATCTCCTAAATAAAGACAAATGTGCCAAAGTTATAACAAGCAGCTAATATATACCTGTTCTCATTAGCTCTGATTTAAGACCTTGTTTGTTGAAATTGGTTAAGAATTAAAGAAACGGTGATCGAAAGCCTAATGAAGAAACGAAATCAAAAGTTGCACATTTGTGTTCTAATCAATGAAAGCATGATGATAGTTTTAACGTGCTAATCAATGGAAGCACGGCCCTAGTTCTCTTCTTCGTTGAAACGCTTTGTGTACAAATTAATAGGCCATGCAATGGAGCAAACTGCAACTTTTAAATTGGCATCTTCCTTGGGTTTTTGGATTGTTGTGTCTTTATTTCTTGAACAATTTCAATGAATGAGGTCTTAAATTCGAGCTAACAGATGCAGCTATTGGTTGCTGGTTCCAATTATGGCATATCTCTCTTTGTTTAGGATATACAGGGGATGAACATAACTGGTACCTTAATTCTTTGGCTTACTGTAGAACATTGCTGTGCACAACTGCACAATGAACTGCACAATAACAATGATGTGCGTATCGGTGTCACATAGATAGGATTAAATTGCAACAGCTTTGGGATGTGCACTGCTTTACAGGTGTATGTACTAGCTAAGTGAATTTGATACTGAAGGCTACACTAGCCCAATATACATGTATATGTGGGGAATCTTCCAGCTAAAAGGAAATTTGTGACATGCTCCCACAAAGGACGCAAGTTGGTAGTTTTGAGACCTGCGGGTCTCAAGCTGATGTTCTGTGTCTGATACACAGCTGTACAAGTCAGTAGTATGTCCTTTGCAAATGTTGTGGCCCTTTCAATAAGACATTCTACTGTCTTGCATAGGTATGCATCAAACTAACTCAGCAGCCAGGAGGTCTTGAAATTACCAACTTATGACTTTACCCTCATTTTGTGGGAGCAGGTGGGAGCAGGACTCATAAAATATCTTGATATGTATATGCATATGGATTGAAAAACAACCTGCTTGAATTAAATCAAATGGATCTTCAGGTTAACCTGACAGTATTGAATAAACAAAGCCTCTTTCCCAGATTTATGCTTTATTTTAATTACAGTAGGTAAAAATGGAATCCACAAATCATAGTGCAAGTTACACTTATATACATGTAAAAAACCAAAGGTAAACCCAAACACACCATAAGTCCATCACAACAACACCAGACTCATGTTAAGGTCATGTTATGCAGCGCTGGAAATTCAAAAGTTTGCAATTAAAATTTAAGGCTAATTGCAACCAAAGTTAGTCATTTTTGGATTTACTTCTGTTAAAAGAATTGCAAATAGATTATCATATTGAGGACTCAGTGCAACAAAGCCGTATCTCCATTAGCTCCCCTGGGTAATGTTATTCATACATAAACATGATTGTATGCTACCCAGGGGAGTGATTGCTTGAGTATATACCAAAATATATGCAAAGATATGCAAATTTTGCAAGCTCATAGCCAAGATGGTTTTTTGGATGCACAATTTGTAAAATGTGTTTCTCCTATACTAATTGCTCACCCCTTAGCTATGTGCCTGCTTGCTTCAGTCTGGCTTGGTAGTGACATCGAGGTGTTGAGGCAGCTATTTGGTTCACACATCTATGCTGTGTGTCTTTAATTGTGTGCATGTTTGTTTTGTATGCCAGCAATTTGAGTGAACTCTCTTGATTTGAACCTACACCCAATGATATGCGTACTGATGTCACTGCCAAGCCAGGGTGAAATATGGCTTAGTGCGTAGATTGGAAATGGTAAGTAGTATAGGCCAATGCTTTCAAGTGAGTGGCACATTGTTACACATATCAAGGGCTCAGTGCAACAAAGACTTAACTCCATTATCTCTTCTGGGTCACTTTGTGTTATCCATAAGCACTATTGCATTTATACACAGCATTACCCAAGGGAGCTAATGGAGATGGAACTTTGTTGCACTGAGTCCTCGGTACACAAGATTCTCCCCATATTACTAACCTGTAGTTTTGGCAGCGATTTAGTGAGTCCAATCACAGCATCATCATCTAGCAGCATACAGCAACTAAGATTCAGATCCCTAAGATTGGCAAGCTTTCCTGACCCAAGACCTGTTGGCAGTTTGACGGGTGAGACACGTTCACCATTCCTTGCACGTAATGCCCGGCTTTTACCAGAGGATGTTGCACCTGGTCCAAGCATTGCCTTGTGACAATTAGTCATGTTGAGACGTACAAGTTGTGAGAGACAGCTGAGGCTTTCAGCAGCGTATGTTGATACCTGGAAACATACCAATGACAGAAAAGAATGAACAATCAATCAATCAGTTTTGGCTTGCCCAAACAGACATACCATGCTCATCATAACAACAAAACCAAACTCTTACGTCTAAGTCAGGGTTCCGTTAAGGTTTTAAAATAATGTCCGTAATGACGCAAGTTTGCTGACGAGGTTGCAAAAACTTGCGTCCAGACAGATTTTTGTGCGTCCATCTGAAATTCACGATTTAATATGACAATACACACGTACCCCGGGTCTACACCTCATCAAATGTTGATTGTTAAAACAAAATAAAAGTGCATTTTCGCCGTGATATTCAATCTCCATTCGCTATGATAATTTTTCTCATTTCTGTGTCAGTTTTGGTCCGAAACGTGGTCAAAAACAGGTGCAAAAACATGAGCAAAGTCTGTCAATCTTGAGCAATTTTCGTTCGTAAGTTTTGTCTGCGTCCAAATGCATGTGACATGGACGTAAAATACTTGATTAGCCATGTGAATTTGCGTCCAAATTTGTTAAATACGCGTCTGGACGCAATGACGCACACTAACAGGAAGCCTGGTCTAAGTAGAGATGTTTTGACTGATAAGGCCTTGTTATCTATGTACTGGGACAAGCCATTTGCATTAATGAAAACATTGTAAAATAATGAAAGAGGATTTAAAGAAACAGCAGGAACAGTAACTAACAATGTTTTGTATACAGCTGTTAGAAATCTTTGTCATATTTATGGCATAATTCTGTTGTTATTTGATAACAGTACAATAATTATTACAAGTTGAGTCTGAATATCTGATCTATAAAATAAATCTACACAAGGTCCCTGACGCAGTCATATCACATAAAATGTCCTGAGTACATAATAGATTCCTACAAAACGCAGGGCATGAATTTTGAAAAACAGCAGGTGTGCTACAAATCGCACTCCTGGAAATAGTCAAGCGAGCTACAGGTGTGCTGTTAATTGCACTCGGTGAGGATTTTAGGTGTGCTATCATTTGCACTCGGTAAGAAGTTTAGGTGGGCTATTTGAATTATTGCACTTGATATTCAGATAAGAAGCATTGGTGTTGAATGTGGGACTACAATGTACAGAAAGACAGGGAAGGGAGTAAGAAAGAAAAAGAAAGAAAAAAAGAAAAGGAGAAAAAAGGGAAGGGAGAAAGAAAAGTAAAGAAAAAGTAAAGAAAAAAAAAACCAAGGGCCTAAATAAAACATAAATACACTGCTTAAATACATAAAATTTATTTCGTACATAATCATAAACCCCATAGCCCCTCCCCCAACAATTACTATGCAAACCACGCCCGTAAAAGTCGCCAAATTCGTACTACACAAAGTGCCACTTCACTCACTTTTTGCGCAAGGCACCCCTCCAATCTCATCTAACCAAACATTTTTATGTACAAAAACTACATTTATTCACCGTGTGCACAATTTAACTCACCGTTAAACTCTGTTAGTTAGATATTTGGAGAGTAGTTTCCGAAAAATCAGTTCGAAATCGCCACTTTCAAATTCACTAGAAAGTCGTCAAAATTTGCCGCGAACAAGTGCCAATCATGTGTGTTGGTACCGTGCGCAATGGAGCTTCAGTTTTCACTAGACTTGGAAACCTACGGCATGGAAACACCGCGGTTATCAGCGAATCGCAAATTGACCTTTTCATTGTTGACCTGCTTGTGAACTACGACCTGACAGTACATTTGACTTTTTTAATTACGTTATAGGAACACGGTCATCAGTACTATTTTCGTTACATATTTTATGAATGTGAAGAATATTACGGGGATGAATTTGAAGGCTGCAACTTTGGAAACTCCTTCAGGTGACAAGGTGCGCTATAAATCGCATTCGGTAAAGTGATTTAAGGTGGGCTCTATGCGCGCGATCGCACTCGCGCGCCTTAAAATGCATGGCCTGAAAACGCATACATTTTCTCTGCAAATCTGAAACTATCACAAACCTGAACCCAATCCTGAATATCCAATTCCTTCAACATCAGCAAATTATCACATATCGCAAGTAGAGCTGTATCGCTCAGATCACGGCATCCGTTAGCATCAAACACCTTCAACTCTGTTTGCTTCTCCACCAAAGCCTTCACACCTTCATTGCCCATGCTAGAACACTTGCGCAAGTAGATCTCTTCAAGCTGAAGATTTGGTACAGCTGCGATGGCTTTCAAGGCACTGTTGCTCACTCCTGTGTGGCTCAGATTCAAACTCTTGATCTTGGTTGCACGTTCCTTCAATATGTTCACCAGATTGGACACAGTCAAATAGCTCATGGAAACTCTCCCTTCCGAAGTTGGACAGAGTACAACTTCGAATGCTATGTTGCAGGAAGCTAGGGACAATCGTTGGAGATTTGGTGCGACAGCGACTAATCGGTTGAGGAGGGTGTCTGAGAGGTAGCGAATTCCATCTAGGTTGAGGCAGGTTAGATGTTGGAAGCAAGCAGCAATCTGTTCCTGATTCTTACTCAGTAGGATGCCTGACATGAAGAGGCTATTGCAACGACTCAAGTCAAGTTTCTGTGGAAATAGAAATGGAAAATCATGTTCGATGATGACAATCTTGATCTCGTTTTTTAAACGATTAAAATACATGACCTAGTTTATCATTTAAGGGCAGAGTAATGGGAGAGAACATGGACCTTTTCGAGCTTCATTATTTCTGAATTGTATGTCCAAAGTATATAAAACTATACATTTTTGGAAAGGAAATGAGTCAAGGAATCCCATGGTGACGTCAGATTTGTTCAAAAATCTCAAGTTTTTGAAAAAATCACAAAAATTCACTTTTTTACCCAAATTTTTTTTGTGACAACTTAGAAAAAAATCTGTTAGGAGAAAAAAAAAATTCAGTTAGCTTTTCATGAAGAAGAGACATGAACTTAGGGAAGGTTTTTTTATTTTTTTGAAATTCGTCTCTTTTTTTGAAATATTGAAAAAAACATGTGAAAAAAGCCATTTTGTCACTCTATTAAGCTAAAAATTGCACATAATGGTGTATATTTTTGTTTAAAACAAATATTTTGAAAAAATGAAAAAAACCTTCCCTAGACTTTGATGTACTCTAAAGGATAGTGCAAAAAGTTTACCCTTTGCTTGCATATTTTTCGAGTTATCTTGTCACAAAAATCGTGCAATATTGTCAAAAGTGTACTCTGAGAAATCGACGTTTTAGTAAAAAAATGTCAAAATTATGCACAAAACTTCCTTAAATTTTAAAACGGTAAGACTTTCACACTTGTAAAAGCTGTATCTGGTGCATGGTCTAATTATGCATCTTTTTGCACCAATGAATCTATAATGTCTGCTTTCAGTGCGTCAAAATTCAAAATAATTAAAAAATCTAAGTGGCATTTTGACTGCAAATTTTTGTTTTGTTTACACCACATTTGCTGGCGTTAACAACATACCGAATGCGCCTCGACTGCGTTGGACATACGCGCAGAGTTGCGTCGCGTCACGCGATGCGATTCGCGCGCGTCATCACAATATTTCGCATTCGCGCATTTCTGACTCATTATTTCCCGACAAGTTACTAAGCTGTCTTGAGCCATGTGACATTTTAGAGTTGAAAAGAGTGAAATAAATCAAGCAAAAATACGAATAAATATTAGCAAGTTGTATTTTATCAGTTTCAAGTGAAAGAATACATCTTAGTGTTGATAAATATCAAAATATCTCAAATTCGGTCGTGGACGAATGTGTCTTCCATTACTCTGGCCTTAAAGGAGCATTTTGTGATTCTAGCATCTTCTTTGTTTTGAGTAAATATCCAAGAAAAAAGTTGATTCCAAAAATGTCAGTTGATTCCGATTTTGTGTTTGCGAGTTATGCATGATTATGTATACTACACTGCTCCACTGTGCTGTAATCGACAAATTTGATGATATTTTTGCTAAGTAAATAAATCTGTAAGAATTGTTTTGCACACAAAAAATTAACATTATGTAGCCAGAGGTAACCAGAAGTATAAAAACCTCAACTTGTTTGTAAACATACACACACCTGTAAATTAGGACAATTTGATACCATATCCATGAACACAGCAGATGTGACATCGGATCCCTTCAAACTCAACGACTCCAGATGCGGTCCCAAATGTCTGCCCGTCTCTCTCAGAACGGTGAGGCAATTACTAGAGCTATCAATGTGACTCAATACCAGGTTGGCACTCTTGCGTTGGCCAAGTTGATGAAGCTGCGAGCTTGGTGCTGTGGGGGCACGGATGGTTATGATGGTGTCCTTATGGAGCCCTGGATCAAGTGATGCTTGGTACCATCGTTTGCACGTGAGTGCTGCTTCCTGCCTGTCAGACAGACTTAGGAAACGTAACATGTAGGAAAGCAACTGAAAAAACAAAAAACAAAAACAGCAACAATTACTACTTTGAACAACGGTATCATTCATAAATTCATGATTTCCTCTTACTGCAACTTACAGTCCCGTATACGCGAATGCAAGTAAACGAAAGCTAACACATGAACGTATCAAAATTGTGTACTGGAACGTGTGTGCGTATTTACACTTGCATACGTGGAAGTCATTATTTTGGAGGAAATGGCAAAACATTGTCTTTTGGCCGGGTACCTATGCTCGATCCAAGACTCCCACTAGGGGTATCAAATCCAAATAACGACTCTCTCTAGAGATATCATATTCCAAAAGTCTCTTCTAGAAACTAGGGATATCAAATTCACCTTTATACCTCTAGTCTCTTATAAATACATCAGGCCGTGTGTCCTGAACTCGCCACCCTTAGCGTTACATGACAAATATTATGAATTTTTACACCAACCGGGTTTCTAATTAGATTATCTCGACAATCATCAACCCTAAACTAGCAAAAGTATACATTTTGGAAAGCTGAAGGCATCAGCAATTCCAATATATACATTTCAACTCATTATACAGGGTGACCTGCAAGTTATACAGGGTGGAATAAAAAAAAATTTGATAAAAAATGGGTCACTCAATGCATTGCTTATTACCAACTTACAGTAATAAACTGGAAGTAAACAACATTCATTTGGTTAGAGGAAATGGAGAGCCAACTGAATCGGAAGAAACCAAAATCACAGCTGTTTGGTAATCTCGGAATATAGGGTGTCCCAAAGTATGTTAGATTTTTTACAATTCAACATATTTTGAACCTAAACATTTTCCCCCTAACCCATACAGAAAAATTATGTCCATATTTAGATTCCCCATCAAATTTCCCTTCAGAAAATCTATACTTTGACTATGATAGGATAAGTAATTACAATGTTACAGTAACTTTTAGATTTTGAAGACATCTGCATTACCGGGGGCACTCCAACTTTGGAGGTGACGCGTATGTAGGGCTGTTAAGACCCCTTTTTCAGCATCGCTGTCACCCAAAGACCCCATATTTTTTACGAACACATGCTCGCTCCAGCTCTGTCACCCAAAGACCCCTAGTTTTCCATTTGATCTGTCACCCAAAGACCCTTACAAGTTCAATTTGAACAGCAACTTTCATTTATCACTGATTTTGTTACTTATTTTGAAATTTGAAGCCATTTAGAACTAGAAATTCGATTTTCGAGGTTTTTGTGGCGCTGTTTTGGTTCTCACCCAAAAATTCCATTTAAAAAAAGGTCATGTTCTCACCCAATGACCCCATATTTTTTACATTTTGCTCTCACCGAATGCCAAAATCATGCTCTCACCCAATGACCCCATATTTTTTACATGTTGCTCTCACGAATGCCCCTTAGTGCGAAAGCGCCAGCCCTACACCTATATCCATTTCAAATTGAAGTGCCCCCCCCCCCCCGGGCTGCATTACTTACTACAGTGTTCAATATGACAACGGGTAGTTTTGTATGGAAAAGTTTGTATTTTCTACACTAAACCAATCATAAATGATTAAAAACAATTAGTAGAATTGTTTAGCTGTAAGGCCGTGAGTCGTTTAGATGCTAAATAGAGTCCAAATCCAATTTACAGCCTTTACAGAAGGAGATTACGCACTAAAAATACCAATCCCATAGAGTTTGTGTGTACCACATCCCCCACCACCACATCCCCCACCACCGCCACCCTGCCCATTCTGAATTCTATGAAGCACAGTGTAAGTATTAAAAAAGTTCAAGTATTTCTTTTTACAGGGTTGAAAGTGCATTTTATTTAGCAATAAATGAGACCACAAGCATGACAATAACTTCTTGCTTGACAGAGTTATCATCATTTGTTTTGAGTTGACTTTGGCAAAATGTAACGTCGCCACCTTTTTTTGGTGGCGAGCTCAAGACACACGACCATCATGATATTTCTGATGCAATAATTGTTGTACTTGTCCACTTGGTCTTATGGGGGGTGGGTGCTTTCACTGAAACTCCCGGTGAAGACTAGTCCCATTCGGCCAAGTAAAATAAATAACATGTATACCGTCCCCGTCCTCACCAATTTTGGGAGATTAGACAACATATTTATGTAGGTTTCCTTGACCTATCTTTAATTTTAATTATCTATAATGTATTTATGTAAAATATGTATTGTGTTTGGGACAATTTAACTGCTTAGAAAATGTGCTGAAGGTTTGCCTAGCTAGATTATTCCGACTAGTACTATCATGGCATGCTTATTACTATAGAGTGTATGCATGCAATAAACCAACCGGAACGGTATAACAATTGAAATGGCAGCCATGCTTGAGGACAGTTCTAAGATAACTTAAGATGACAGAGGGACAGGTCTCTAGATCGATTCCACAACCATTCATACCTATCACACGTTTAATTGTATTATCATGCGAATTTTCCTGTGGTACCTTATAATGGAGGACAGAATTTTATTTAAATGAGGATGACTCTGTCATGAGTGACGTTGTATTCCATACCCTCTATAGACCTTTTTCCCTCTATCCCACAATGCACTATTCCAGGGGGGTATGACATAGTTCATTAACCTCATAAATCGTGTGCATCCGATGGTCTTTGTAATTATATTTTGTCTTAATATGGGCATACTGATTCCATATATTTTTTATGCGGATTATTGTAAAGGCCATCGATGTTACTAATTATGCAATTATTGAATACACGAGTGATGCAGTTACGGAGCGATGCAGAACATCTGTGTAAGAGATTAATGTTTACATTTTATTTTCATCTCCGAAAAAAAGTGAAACGGACGCCGACAAAATATCACTGCGTGTCCCGTCATTAGTTTTTCACCATTAGGTCTATCAAATGTATACAAAGATAGGTTTCAATAACAGGAAACTTTTTTTGGCGACGACACCATGTCCATAAGGCATAGAAATGTTGTTTTTGCCCCGAAAGGTATTTAGTGATCGAGGCGCCATTATCGTGATTATCGGGGATTCCTTTTTTGTAATGAAGGCACCAGCCGAAATGTCCGTATTCCAGAATGTAATGAATATAACTCTGTACTCCCCCGGGGAGATGATGTATTTTGCGACACTCGTACCCCCCTGGAATAGTGCATGATGGGAAAGAGGGAAAAAGGTCTATACAGTATACTACATGAGGGGGTGGTGCAATAATGTGTACCCCGGAGTGGTGAATTATAGTGGGGCAAAGTTTTTTTGGCAGGCCAAAAGGAGGGGGGCCAAGCATTTTTTGGCAAGTCGTAAGGGGGTCAATCAATTTTTGGCAGGTGGGGGCACTGGGGGGGCAAGCGATTTTTGGCAGATATTTTGGGCACCGTTTCTATATTACGCCATAAAAAGGTGTAGGAAAACGTTAGGAACATGTTCAATTAAATATGCAACATTTCATGCTCGCTACGCTCGCACTATATGATAAGACAATTTAAGGTTTTAAATTCGGGTTCCCCCAAATCTTACATTGTGTAAGGGGGGGAGATTTTTGGCACGTCAATAGGGGTGGGACTGGGAGGCAAAGGTTTTTGGCACGTCAAAACGGGGGGGGGGGGCCAAAGATTTTTTGGCCTGGCCAAGGGGGGTGGCAAGTGATTTTTGGCAGACCATTTTGAGAATTCACCATTCACCACGGGGGTACACACATAATTATTGCACAGCTCCTGATATAGACAGGAGCTGATTTATCATTTGAGACTATGTATCTACAGGTTAGCGATGTCTTCCAACCACTGGATCCAGAATGAATATTTGGGTTAGGGTTAGTTAGGGTTAGACGTTCGGTCGTTCGCTTTTCGTATCTATTTCCTTGTTGAAAAGGTATAACGTTGTGGAGATAGGAACATCCGGGACCTACTCTGCCATGTTTGGCTGAGTAACGGTAGGCCTACATGAACACGGTCTTTTGTGCCTATGTAAATTAGTCATTGTGTAAAGCTGTGTTTATACCCATGGGTTACTCATCATCAGACTGAATCGTTGTCGTTTATAACTGCACAAATTATGTGTGCAATTTTTAAAGAACGTTGACCGACAGAGGGTGTCAATATAGGCCTATGTGTCGCTCAGGTGCATAGGACACGCATAACATGGACGTCTGAGGCTGGCGAAGATACAGGGCTGACAGCCCCATTCACAATACACGGTTAGCGATTATAAATGGACAATTAACATACTTACAGTGGGGTACTTTGCAGAACCCCAACGGTTTTAGAGTAAGATAATTTTGCTTTGACAACACATAACAAATTTAGAATTGTTTGTGAAGATTTCATGATTATGTGTTAATCCAATGGCGACGTCAAAAATAGCGATATCGCATCCACCATCATCTGGTGTCGCTTTTGAAAAACAGCGAATCATTTGCATTCGACGGCGATTTAATACACTGATCATGCGTGCGATTCAGGTTTCTGCAAAAGCGATCGAGTATAAATGCATCTTTAGAAATGACCGGCGATTGTGTGTTCTCAAGTGGGTTTTATCGTGTTTATTAGTGACCTGACACATATTTGTATTGGTTCGATCAAGCATTGAAATGCTTTCATAATTTCATTTTTTGTACTGGATCGTTCACCAAGCATGCTCAACAAATTTTTCAATGTAAGTGCCCAAGTAGAAGTAAAACCGGATACTGCTATAGCCAGAGTTCTAGGGGCTATAATATTTACAGTAATTTCTTGGCCAAACTGGAACACTATAAACGCTAGTGGCTCCACGATAAACACACACGAATATAGCACGGTACAGAAGAAAGCATACATGCGCCTTACATTGTGTACACGCTTAGTACGCTACATGGATGCAACGCGCATGTTCCAGTTTGCCCAAGAAATTACTGTAAATATTTAATATAGTCATATTATAGTTGGGGGTTAGGGAATCATTCTTGTAATCTTGATCCGATGCGATAGTTGGAATACATCGCTTACCGTATCTACAGAATGAAAGCAAAGCAAAGGTATTAATTAATACTATTATAGTCTCAAAGGTATTGTTCAATCATATTCAAATATGGATTCTAGTGCAGAAGTGCAGTAATAATAGTGACACGGCAGTGTAAAGGGCAATTTATTTATGGGTTATGCAACTTCACATTTTAAGTCTTCCGAATTCAACAACTTTTTCTTATCACATGATCATGATGATGATGATATCATTCATGATCAATGTCAGGAAAAAAATGGCTAATTTACGTTCCACGTTACTGCATGAATAATAAGAGACCTGAAGTATTAAATGAGATTATTTTGTATACACATTTAAAACTGACACTTCCAATTCCCTACCTCTGTCGGCAAATTTTCCACCGACATTTTTGTACCGGTGTCGCTGTCATTCCTCCTTTTCCATGAAATAGTTTGTTTACATCACCGAATTATGTAGGTTGCCAGTTGATTTTCGAACAAAGTTGGTGATAAAATTCTAAAATCGCATTTGCTAAATCTTGAAACTAATCCTTTATGACCTCAACTCACAACATGTTTGTCAAAATTTTAAAGAGCTTTCAATCTTATTGCCAGGCCCGTATCCAGGTTTTTTGAGTTTTTTTTTTTTTTGTGGAGGGGGGTGTTGATTTTGAAAAAGTGGACTTTTTTCCAAGGGGGGTTGTGAAAAGTGGACTTTCTTCTCCAAATTTGGACCTTTTTGGGTCAAAAAAGCTTTAAAAATCCATTTTTTTGGCTCGTACGCTCACAAATTCTTACATTTTGGGACTTTTAGTATACTAAGCACTATGTCGCATTTTGACAGAATCAAATGAACTTGAATGAACTAAAATCTATCAATTGTACACAAATTAATACAAATCAGAGTTTTATGCTTATTAATAGCCAGAGTATGCAAAATGGGCAAGTGGACTACGCGAAATACGGAGAAGTCTATAGTCAGTTAGTCACACACACAACTTTTATGAACGAAGATGCATGCTATTCAGTGGCCTACCGTGGCCGCCCCAACCCCGGGGGGCTGAAGAAGAAACAATTTTGCCGCCCCTTCCTTAACAGCCCGAAAAGGTTGACCCAATTTTTTTCACGATCGTTTGAAAAAGTGAAGAGCAAAAAAAAAAAAATGATTTTTTTTCAAAAATCTTTAGGCTTTTTCAATTTTTGGCGCCCTTTTTGCTTTGCTAATTCGTTTTGCCGCCCCCTTCATTTTTGCCGCCCTCTTTATGCCGCCCTTCTTCTTCCGCCGCCCCTTCGTTTTTGCCGCCCCTACTTTGACCCCGGGGCTGGCGCCCCAAAGCCCCCCCAAATACGCGCATGCTATTGCTGGTTCCAAACCACTCCGGACTGTACTTGCAGCAATCACGGGTCATTTTCTTTTGAAGGCCTTTAAAGCCTTAATTAAAAGGGATCTAGAATGGACGGGCGTTTCGACAGTATTTTTTGTGGGACACGAGAGCACCTCAGACGTATCGAATTGCATTATGAATACGAAGCATGTCTTTCTGATATCAAATAATTTTCATTTTTTGAAATTCACGATATAATACAAATTTTATGACAAATTATCAAAATTTGATATTTTTCAAATTGTTGATATATAGGCCTAACAGTCCTCGAAGTAAATTTTATAAATCTAATGATATATTCTTAATGTGTATGTAGCTGGGAGGAAAAGCCGACGATCAATTGAACATTTTGACCTTTCGTATTGAAGATATGGATTTTTTCCCCAAAAAGACCTAATTTGTTTTGGTGTTTTGGGAAAAAAATACATATCTTCAATACGAAAGGTCAAAATTTTCAATTATCGTCGGCTTTTCATCCCACCTACATACACTTTAAGTATAAATCATCAGATTTATAAATTTTACTTGAGTACTGTTAAATATCAAAAATATCAATTTTAATGATTTGCCATAAAATGTGTATTACATTGCGAATTTCAAAAAATCAAAATTATTTGATATCAGAATGACATTCTTCGTATTCAGAATGCAATTCGATATGTCTGATGTCCTCTAATGTCCCACAATAAATACTATCCAAACGTTCCCCTTCCCCGGTAATGTCCGGTACGATTTCCGTCAAATTTTGATTTTGTTATTCTTTATTCAAAATGTTGAAATAATAATAACTGACGAGAAGGGTTGCTGTCCATTTTAGGTTGAAATAACAAGGTAAAGTGAAAGAAACCCCACTGGTTATTTTGGTCATTTAACACGCAGTTCTATGGGAGGACATATTATCATAATTTTTAAATTATGATAATATGTCGAACTTTGCTCTGTTGACCTACAAAGACAACCAATTTGACCGATTCCATTTAGGTGCAAGTTGGGACATGTGGTAAACATTACAAATATGCAAAAAAATCAGGTCACCACTATGATTTCATATAAGATCGTACATTATGGCTTTAAGGGAGAGGGAGCAAAGTATATATGCCACGGTGAGTGACTAGTTTTTTATGACCCCCACACTATCGTGGGTTGGAAATTTGTAATTACCCCTTTCGAGTCAAAATGATACAACTATAGGACACAAGTTTTTGTCGTCTTTTCCCGATGAAAAATTTGTTTTGCCCCCCCCCCAAGAAATCTGGCTAGCTACGCCAATGACTTACCCCAACCATAACTTCATGATGTCATAAAAAGTATTAACTAACTACTGCCACTACATCATCCTCACATGCATTACTCAATTGAGTTGGATGATTGACTCAGGCAGGTTTTGTCTTTGTCTTCAATTTCCAAGATGATCAGGGAATACAAATGTCTTTTGAACATTAGGCCTAAGTGCAATTGTAAACTTCATTGTATAAAATAACATGAAACATTAAAATCTAACAAAAGTGGGACGTCTTGGATAATTGAGCTCAGGAATGTAGTACTAAAAGTTTGACGTCATAATTAATCATCTCTTTCCAAGGAAAATCCCGGGGAGAAATGACTAAATGGACAAGAAATGTCATCATTTTCTTTTGTTTTCACTATTAAACATTTAATTATGCTTAATTAACTTGGTCACAATAATCAGATAATCATGAGCCCTAAATGAAAAGAGCCTTCACCCCGCATGCACCACGCACCGTTAGGCCGTATAAAATTAATGTTTTGGTTCTCGTCCAGAGGATTTTCATGAATTGATGAGGGAGGGAGGTGTTTTTTTTTTTTTTTTTTTTTTTTTTTTTCCAATGTAAAATTAGCATTGTCAGTAGTTTTCGGTTTTCTCCAACAGTGCTCGAGGAAACGATGAGGCTTTTTTTTTTTTTTTTCAAATGTGAGATTCTGAGGATAAACCCCTAGAGTACCACAAAAGACTTGGAAGTGATGCTTGTTCTCTAATAAACTTATTTATAATGTATGAAGATTTCATAAATCATTCCAAAGTCTAAAAAATTGAAAAATCTAAAAAAAAAAAAAAAAAATCTGACAAATCCCAGAAATTGAGGAGGGAGGGACGAGAACCAAAATATTAATTTTACACGGCCTTACTATGTAGCTGGTTCGACATTCGTGGAGCTGTCCCAATCAACAAATCTAGGGGAAAAAATCAATTTGGCATCTGGAGTTACGCGAAACTGGACGTCGCAGAACGGGGAATTTCAGAGATAAATGCAATGGCGGCATATGTAGGATGCACGCTTGAAGTTGAAACAAAAGATGGAACATTTGAAGGGGTTCTTATTGATTTGGAGACGGGAAGTAAGAAGATAACGTTGAATAAAGGTATGCTCATCATGATATTTGTATGGCTAAGAGTGACAGACATCCCATGATCTGGTCAACAGATGCAGATGGAACTTGGAAGCTTAACTTTTTTAAGCTTAACGAATTTGTAGTCCGAATAATCAGACCCAGAACAAACTATTAATTTCTGACATGATCTTGTACTGGGTCTGAACTGTTTCCATATGAAATCTTGATGGCAAATTGGACAATAGAAGCACATGGTTCTACGTGACAGCTTTTTTAATCCCTATTCAGGTTACGTGAATCACGCTATTGTGGACCATCCTTCTGATACTTGAGTGTTTGGACAAGCGGAACGGTTTTTTGTCTACCTCTCTGTTTGTAAACAAACCAGGAGGTCGAAATCCTCCTCCTCGCCGAATCACGTAAATTCAGCGTAATAGTACGGCACTGACCAATTTGGCAATTTTGGTTTCAAATTCGACACTAATTTTCAATTATATTTCGATTTCATGATTTTGTATTGTGTAGCTTTGTATGTATTCCACAAAATAAAAGTTCATACTTCTTGAAGAAATTCATTAGGTTTATTATGTGATTTTCAGGGCTCGAATTTTATTAGGAATTTTGAAGGGCACCCATTTCAAGGCCATCAACAAATCCTTTGCAAAGGCACCAAGGCCATTTAGTGCTGAAGAATGCTTTGAAACTTGAAGCAGTTCTGAGTCTAAGGGCACCGGAGGCCATGGCCTCATGGCCTTTGGTTAATTCGAACCCTGGTGATATTTATAAAATGTTGGCGATCCTGATCATGCTGATGTGGTACACCCGACATGCGGGCCCACATGCCCGAGCTATCCTATCTAGGTTAAAATTGCTAATTTATCAAATTTAAACTTTCGCATCAAGGTTAAACTTGCTTTTAACTGTACATTAAAGTGGCTATTTGAATTTTCATTTTGTTTGGCATTTTGAGTTCTTATCAAATTCAAAATCACATAAAAAATACATCAAAATTTAATTTAAGCAAATCATAAATGGTTATTGATTTTCGATAAGGAATGGGTTATTGATTTCCTCCCATCTTTTGTATTACAGTTAAAGTGAAGGAGTCAGGAAAACGACTGAGGACACCATGCCACTTCTATTCAAATGAAATATTAGAATGTAAGTTGTTGAAGAGTTTCATCAGATATCAGATTTATATTAAGTTTTCGTAGAAAAATTCCAAGAAAACTCCAGTTTTCCATACAGTTTCGGCAACCCAATCTGTTGCCTTTTGATGGATGACCATATTTTGTATTAGATAGATAGATAGATAGATAAATGGTTTATTAATATGCACTCGCAGTAAAAACTGAATTGCCACATATTTACAAAATATAATAAACATATTTTACACATTATTCATTAAAATTGACATAAAAGATAGCATTTTATCAACACTCATGTACTCACGCTTGAACAGTAAACTCACCACACTACGACTCAGACTCCTAACACATTCACAGCGCCTGTCTTCACACACACCCAACACACCCCTTTACAAACACTCACACACCATCACCAACACCCGATCCACACACCGCACACTAAACGCACAACCACCAAACTCACCCAATCACACACCCACCCCCACACCCACACTTAAAACCATTTACTCCATAAATTCAAGGTGAAAAACATCAAAATACATATTTCAAACGAGTACCACAAATTGATGAGAATTAACACATTGGCATCAAAATTGTTCATAATATTGCACATGATAATAATGATAAAAGATCACATTAGCTGGTCATTGTACAGTTTAGTGAGATAGGGTATTGGGCTTTCTTGGTAGCGTTTATTACCGTATTGGTCCGAGTATAGTCCCTCCCGTTTTTTAGGTGAAATTTTTTTTTTTTTTCAAAGTTTTTTTTTTTGGTTTTGGAGTGTCCCTGGACCAGGACTTAGACCTAGATGCTAGGATCATTCATGGCTGACCTAAAAAAAAAAAAAAATTCAAGACGCTTTTGTATTTTAGGTTAAACAAAATCTGTTAGGCTTTGTCAGCTCAAAAAATATATTATCATCTTACATGTAAGAAAACATGCATACCAATCATGTGAAATAAAAAAGTGTAAAAATGACCATTTTAGCTAAATTTTGTCACCTTCAGTCATCTCCTATTGTTAAATATGTTTACCGATGCTTGGTAACAAATTTGATTGACAGGCAATAGCTTGTCATCTGTCATGCATAACACAATTATCTCTATAAAACATACTATAAAGACGTCAGCCTCATGCAATTAAACTGATCACCAGTTGCAAGCTCGACCCGAGACGCACTCGGCCTAAAAGACACTGCCCTATTGTAATGTAGCCAGAAAAAAAAACCGACCGGCCCGGTCAATATTTTTTGAGGCCTGTGATTGATTGGGTGGGAGTGGGGCACCCAGGGGAGTCGGTGGGGAACATCCCCACAGATAATTTTCAGGAATACATGGGAACAGCAAAGAGTCCTTAAAACCGGCCTTAAAATGACTAAAAATGAGATAAAAAATTTACAAATTGGGATAAAATTTGTCTTTTCGGCCTATCCTCACACTAAAATCCTGGCCAATAACGGGCTGTGCTGGAGTTTGATTGACAGAATCGTTTCGGGTAGGCCTATTACATTCATGTTATATAGCACTAACGGCCGACGGGCTTATGCGTTTCAAGATGTATTTGTTTGTAGGGCTCTGTTTAGTTAGTTCGTTGGGGTGGGTGTTTCATCATTTTATTTTGTTTGTTTTAGCAGAGAAAATGGGGACATCTAAAGGCTGTTCATGCAATAATTATGAGCCCTGGGGGAGGGTAAAATTATGGGGGGGGACAAGAAATTTTTGGTGAGCCGAAACGGGATGGGAAGCAATTTTTGGCAGGCCGAGAGGAGGGGCAAGTGATTTTTGGCACACATTCTTGGGGCGCCTTTTAAATAAAACACTCTAAAAATGCTTCGGAAAACCGTACGGAAAAGCTTAAATATGCAAATTTTCCTTCACGCTGCACTCGCAACATGTATAAAGACCATTTAAAGTTTGTAAATTGAGATCCCAAAAATTTGGCATGTGCAGGGCAACGATTTTTTGGCGGGCCGAGATATAAGGGGGAAGCGATTTTTGGGGCGGGGGGTTCTGCATGTACTAGTACCCCCTCTGCAGGGGCCCCCTCCCACATACCCAAAAAGGATGAGGGGTCAAAATTAAGTGTCTCTTGTGCATATATGTAAAAGTATAGGAAACTCGAAACTTTAAAGCATGTTTTCTGGAAGAAGGAAGCACTTGTTATTAAAAGTGTAGAACAAGCCAGGAGCTTTGAAATGTTCTTTTTTAATAGCCTCTGAAATGTCCTTTCATGGCTCGAAAAAGTGGGGAATTTGGGAAGCTCATTCCCAGGAAATGTTGGTGTTTGGAGGGAAATTCTGGTTTTTTTATGTTTTTTGTGTCTTTTTTGTATAAAAACATGCTATAAATTGGTGGGAAATTTAGCTTGCTTCCCGGGAAATTAACATTTTTTCGAGCCCTGTACAGTCCTTTCCTGTGGTGCGAAATGTGCAGAAACCATCTGGCTTACACCCACCAGGGGCCCTTGAGTGGGCCCTTTGAGGCTCACATGCCCCTCAGACCGGGCCTCAGACACCCTCCCGATGGTTGCGCTTATTCCTGAATCTGCCACTGCCCTCTCGGCCTACTAAAAATTTCTTTTTTTTTTTTGCCATGCGGGGGGGTATTTTTGCAATGCGCAAAGGCCATTAAAATTTTTCTCCATATTAGGCCTATTTCACAACCCATTAGGTATAGGGTCGCATGTCACAAATAGGTCACCCAAAAATGGAGCAGCCGTAACATGAAAATGCTTTCTTCACACTTCAAGTTAGGTTTATTCTAAAAGTATAATACCGATTGTAGAAAGTTTGGTGTCATTTTGTAGATAATTATGTTCTTTTTCAAATACAAAAAACCCCAAGTCAATTGGACAAGTACTTTGAGATTTATACCTCAATATGTAAGATGTGTCAATGGAGCAGCCGGTTCGGGAGAGCCGGTTCGGGAGAGCCCCATAGGGTTTATATACACAAAATTGTGAAAATATGGCAAACTTCAAACCTTTGTATCTTGAAAAGTACAAATAGCATGGACCTCAAATTGCACATATATCATCCTGGATTGTAGATCTACCTCATAGTACATCAACTGTAACAAAAGATGTAACCAATTAATTGCCTAATTAAATGCTAATTAAGACAGTTTTCCCTATATGTTACTGTACAAAGTGTGCATACTATGCTCCGACATTTCTAAATGGACTATCTCTTGCCTGAGTCACCCTGCTTATTCAAAAGAACACATATTTTTAAGGAAATTTTATGAGGAATTCAATTATGCTATTAGTTTTAGTGCCAGAAATGGAGGAAAAATTTTGATTGAAAAGTGTCATAAAAATTGTGAAATTATTTTACAATTTTTGACCACCCTGTATGTTTAACGCAAGGGATACTAAACTCTTTCTTCCTAATTTGTTTGAAGGACCCATGCAATGTCTTTCTGAATCCATATTTATTTTGATCTACATAGCTTTCAGAAAAGGAAAAATATGGGGTTCACCATGACAAGAAAGATGCTAATTTTGTTGTTGTTCCACCCTGTATATTTCTCACCCACCCTGTATTATGATGTTATGCTTTGTTGATTTGGCATCCTTGTAATATGAGCTTTCCAGAAATATATACTTATAATGGTCTAAAATGTATTCATTAAAAGTTGTGTTGAATTGAATCAAAATTGGTGATATTTTTCTCATTTTACATTATGTTACACAAAAGATGACCAATTCATGACATGCGACCATAGGCCTAGTTTTCATGTGTTTTTTTTTCTCATGCATTACTTTTATGTATTTAGGGGGCTGTGAAGTTTTCTTTGGAAGGGGGGTCTCAAATTTACAAAAAGTCAGCGCCAATAAAATTGCGCCCCCCTTCCCGGCCACCACCGATACATATTACCCCTTAACAGGCTAAAATTGTATTGAAATCGGTCCTTTTAAATAAAATAAACACACTATCTGTAGTCATCTTGTGACTCAGATTCTCTACATTTGGTCATTAAAATTTTATGACCCCCTATTTTCCCAAAAATTTACGACCCCCAGTATATTTGGGACCCCCCCCCCCCACCCAAGAAAATGCCAGCCCTTAACATTTTTTTAAAGATTGGTTTTAGGCCTATTTATTTTTTTATTTTATTTTTTATTTATTTACGATACTATTTAGCCCTATTAGATTTCATATTGTAGGCCCTATGGATTAATTATATATTTTCTGAGAGAAAGAGAGAGAGAGAGAGAGAAATAGAGGGGGAAAGCAAGAGGGACTGAAGGAGAGTGCGGGAGAGGAAGAAAATGGCAAAGAAAATTGGACACAGTTGTTTGACATAGCGGGTCAAATTGAAATAAGGCCGAGTTGGTACTAACTAGATACGAGTTGTCACAGGGCCGGCCCTCACAGGAACAACGTGAGTGACCATGTGACCTCTTCGGAAATCAACACACGCTGAATAAGTGAATTCAAAGTGTCCCGAGGATAAATATTTTGAAATTTTGGCATCTTTGGACAAAATTGGAAAGAAGTAAGTTAGTATTTAGAATGTAACGCTATTCATTAATCGTCATGTCCATTTTGACATCAATAGAATGAAAGATATTGATAAAAGAGCGATTTTGTCGTCATGTATTTAATGGAGTGGCCGTAACTCGAGAATTGAAAACCGTCACAAAATGACAGGGGAGTGTGCCTAAACGCCCGGATATTTCATTTTTGGTAAATCCTAGTAACACTAGCATACCACATATGTTATTTTAAGGTATCATAGAAATAATGTAGCTAAAGAATTCTGGCGATAATATCATACACAAAAACAATATTATTGTTGCAAAAATGACAACAAGTGGTACCAGATTCCATGCAAATTTTGTCATTGCTTAAGGGCGTACTACACCCATATATTGGTTTGATTGGTCTAAAAAAATATTTTTTCATATATAGCTAGGCGATATATGCACGAATCATGTGAAATAAAAAAATATGAAAAAACATCGTGAAAGAGTGTCCTTTTTCACCCATTTGTCTTAAAGTTGGCTGGTTGGTAAGGACGCTTATACGATCCACGTAGTCTTCTTCACAACCGGTTCTGCCGTTTCTGACATTCATCGATATTCACATACAGTACGTATTAGACTCTCTACCGGTCCAAAATACGACCTGCCTACTAGGGCTGACACGTCAATTTGTATTACCAATAGGAAATACACAGGTCAGACATTTGAGAATAATTTTTTAAGATTTGGTAAAAAGTTGGTAGCCGCCTCATTATGCTACCTATAAATCAAAAATTTTGTTGAAATAAAATTAAGGATCGAATGCTTTTAGTGTTAAAAAGGCAAAATTACCGTCAAACTTTGTAGCAATTCTGCACCTTATGGAAAGCCCTCGGCGGGTGCACAGTTAAATCGGGAATAAAAATATCCGACCTTTTGCGATCAAAAACAACAAATTACAACATTGGACCATGTTTGGACATACTGTAGGCAAAAAACACTATTGCCAAATAATATAGAATAGAACATTTGACATCAACTTGACAAACTAATGAAGAAAATGTGCTCCATAAACATTAGGTAAGCGCGCAAAACAATTCCTATTCAAATGCGTGTATAAAACTGAACAGGGCCGGACGGCTACAAGACTACCGCAGAAGTTCAAAGTTCTCGTGTTGCCAGATTCAAACATGAGCATGTATGCCTAGCACCTTCTCTTGGTAAAATCCCTGATAAAATCAAGAAATGTATGTTGTGCTCTTCCCTCCCCGTGAAGTGGCGCCATGGGGGGGGTGATCATGGGCGTAGCTAGGAATTTTAAGGGGGGGGCAAAGGAGTGAAAGGGGAAACCCTCATTCAAGGGGGAATTTGTGACGAAACAAAATAGGCTCAAAAGTACAAAAAGACCCTAGTAAAATTCTTCAGGGCGACCGCATCCAAGGGGGGGGCGGACTTCCCACAGGGATGGGGGTAGCTTCCCCCATTGCCCCCTTATGTAGGGGCCTACGGCACTGGACGTATGAGAAATTTGCTCAATTCCGCAATTTAAGACATTTTAACAATTCCGCAATTTTAGACATTTTAAATGGTAGGCCCTAATAAAGTAAGTAGAGAACGTGAACATATTAAATAATAGTAGACCTATTATACCTCGGGAATATTAATACTTGGCTTTTGCAATAATATACTCGCCACGTGCCAAAACTTGCGGCTTGCCCTTCTCGCCTGCTGCCTAAAACTGAATACCGGCTGCCATGTAGGTGTAGGGGATAATGTTTTGGTATGTCGATAGAGGGGTTGGCATGTCAAAGTGGGGAGGGCAAAGATTTGTTGGCATGGGGAAAGCAATTCACCGCCCCAGATGGCGAGTTGCGATAATGACTGAATCAGCGGTGTAAAGCACGAGTATAGGCCTACAATTCCGCAACTTTTAGGCGTAGGCCTACATAACACGGAAAAATAAAAGTTAGCCCGGGGCCATAACACTACTAAAATATTCAATAAGCATGATAAGGGGCTCACTGGGGGATTTCCAAATGGTGTAGGCCTACCAACTGAAATTTCTTACCTCTTGCATTCCCCTTCCTTCCCCGCCATAATCGCCTTTGTTGTCCCTGTTTGTTGTTATAGTATTAGTGGTTTATTAGCCAAACACCGAGTACTAAAGACAAAATCTCATCCCGAGAAAAAAATCATCAGACATTTTACCCGAATCTGATTACTAGCTAAGCCTATGATAGGCCACCTACATCAATTGGCCTACTGCTGATAGGATCCTATGTGCCAAATATTACATTTCAAAAATACCAAATGACAATTTAAATGACTTACCGGGGTATCCTTCACTTTTAGACATTATAATTAATTTTAATTTTTCACACTTTGCTGGAATTACTGGATAGGCCTTTAAAATTGTATAGATGGGAATGTCTAAATGCGAGCGTAGGGCCTACGAGCGTGTCGGATAACATGCAGGAAATTTTTCATGATTTTTACTGCGTAATACTGTAGCATATAGGCCTACCCGTGACGTGACTTCCAAAAGTGTGTGTTATTCAAAAATCAGTCGTGTCCCATTTAATGTGCACCAAATATCGCTTTCCCCCTCGATCTGCCCAATTTTCCCAAATTCCTTTCCCGGCCCGCCTTGGCTTGTCCAATTTTTTTTCATACTCCATGGCTCCATTGGGATTGCCCCATGATTTGAGCTTAAAAATACCTAAATATATACATGCTTAAAACACGGCAACTGGTTATAACCAGCCCGGAGACAGCTCGTTATAAAAGTAATTATAACGCACGGGTGATGTAGTCAAAATTGCGTGTCAAAATTCGGATACCGTGGAGAGTGCAGAATTCTATGGAATATATTTGCTTTTTTTTGCCTTGGATAGCGACAATGATAGGTAAGACACAAAAAATATGAATCCACTTAAAATATTATATCACTGTATCAATTTTGGAGTTCCTAGTTGAAATGGATTAGAAAATAACGACAAAATAGTTACCAAAATTAGCAAATCTAAGCTTACGAGTCTTATTGAATATGGTGGGTATAGGTGACGAGAAATGCAATTTTTTCAACATTGCTGTAGTATGGTTGTGGTAACCTGTTACCTATGGCTTAAGTAAGTTTCAGTGAAATAATGTCGCTAGTTACAAATACAAAATATAGCTCAACATTGAAAATAGAAGCATTTTAACCAGTTCGTTTTTGATAGATGTGGAGCTCTGAAAATCACCAAGTTCATGAAGCCATCAGGAACCACTTATTCCCATTTTACATATCAACATTATTTCTCTAATGCGTTGGCAACACGTATCCAAAATTTTAACGAAATCCGTTGATAGCAAGCTTTCCAAAATGAAGTGAATTTAAAGCATGAGTGATGTACCTCCTTTTGGCTTCTATCTTCAAAAGCATGTAAGCTACATTCATACCGATGCCACCAATATAACGAGAAGATTTGCCCCTTCATTTTGCATACCACTTTGTCCATTTTTTTTTCTCATTTCTTCACAAAATGCAAAAAACCGCAAAAAAATGCAATGGGTGTAGTACCCCCTTAAGCTTATCAAATTAAATCAACGCAAGCTTTATACAGGCTGAATAGCGACATTATTTTGTTGAACTGTTTATTATCTGTAGCCAAATTAAAAGCAAAATCGGGCATGCATCACTAAATTATGGCCTCTGTCACAAAAAAATCTTCATGCTCATGTGACGTGAACAAAATTGAAACACTGACAAAGTACATTTGTGTATGAGCTAGATTAATAAATAATAATTGATAATAATGCTTAGAATGTTAGCTTCGAGATGACCTATGATTTTTAGGTCTACAATGTTTTCTGGAGAAAAAAATTGGTTTAGGTGCCTATGTACAGCCCAAATTAGGATGAGAACCATAGAAATTTAGCGTAACCTTAATATGGAAATTGATAATTTGTATTCATGTCATACTCTATTAATGATTTCAAAATGCATTGAATTTGAATGCATTTTGAAATCATTAATAGAGTATGACATGAATACAAATTATCAATTTTCATATTAAAATACAAAACATCTTGAATTTTTTTTTTTTTTTTTTTTTTTTAGGTCAACCATGAATGATCCTAGCATCTAGGTCCTGGGACACTCCATTTTTTTTTTTTTTTTTACAATTTCTGGAATTTTTTGAAAAAATGGGGGGTGGGACTATACTCGAACGTGAGACTATACTCGGACGAATCACGGTATATGTACTTGTAGGCCTATACATGCAATTATGTAAACAAAGTAAAAAATAAGCGCCCACCCAAAATGAATTTGATACGCCTCCCTGGGCAGCAGTTAATTGAACAAATATTGTACCTGTAGGCTCTTGCCCAGGGTGTAAAACCAGTCACCCCTCATTTTTGACGGGCAGTTTGCTCAAGGGACAGAAAAGATTAATGCCTCTGGCAGATACTAATTCTAAAACTAATGCTTGATTTTATGTTTTCAGAGTCAAATTTTTGAAGTTTTGGTAAAAATTGCAGGCACTTGTCAAATCCTAGCTAAGACCCGGTTCTTACCAATGCTGATTGTTATGTTTTTTTCAGTGAGAGTGATACCAGATAAATCCAAGAAGAACACTCCTCAGGATACTGCACCTGTTGCACACAATGACACTACAGAGCATACTAAGCAGAGTAATGCACAAAGGCAGCATGTTGAGAGAGAGGCATCGGCTAAAGCAGTTACATCCAAGGCGGAAAGCAATGCAAGGAGAGATAAAGAAAGGTACAGTAATTTGAATTAGTTGTACTTGAGTCAAAGATCACTATGGACCATAATAGCCTCATCCCAATGGCATAGTCCAATAACCCCAATTGCATAATCATTGTGCAAAATTTGACCTCAAGTTACAGAGAGTGAGTTTTTGTACCCACATTTTCAAAGGTCATTCAATGAATGTGAAAATATATTGGGGTTTAAGAACTGTGCCCCTGATAGATGAGCATGTTGTGGATCCTAGTGGATATTATACCCCAAGATTACCAACTCAAAGTTGGCACCAACCAGTATCTTGGTTTGTTGCTCATGGAAGCCATTTATGCTTCGGGCATTCATTGACAAAGGGCCTGAAATCAAACAATTTTTTTCTCAGAGAAGACAGCATCGTAAGCCATGATGATATTGTGTAGAATTTTGCGTAGTATTCTGTAAGCAAAGACGGTGCGTGCTCGATATTTATTTACATATGTTAGCTTGAATATGCATTCGTAATGCCGATGTACCGAACATTCTACATCATTGACCTGGACTGAAACTTGAAAGCACACCTGTTTTCCCAAAGACATACCTACTGTCCAAGAACCTTGCAGACAGATATCCTCTGAAGTAATCTATAGTGTAACATGGGGGCTTCAACTTTGCTTGACCTAATTGTGACCTTTCACTTGCACTCAGACCATATATATGATAGAGGTCAGGTATATTATGAGGAAGGTCACATATGAAGACTGTTGATGGATGTAACACATTACTGACCAACATTTTCACCCTAGATCCCAGACTAAGAGGATGCTTTTCAACAGAATTGTGAAAAGAAGCCAATTGCTGGAATTCAAGTACACTTTTAATATCTTGGAATGAGAAATTAGTGCCTTTTCACTTTTTTTTCAGTGCCACAAAGTTCCCAGGCACATGAGGCAGTGCCTCCAATTTCTTTGACATTTGTTTGTTTGTTTGTTTTATTTCTTCTTTTGCCTGGGTTACTCATTCAGTGGATGTTTTAAGGTATCCTCTGTTCTTCCATGAGGCCCAGGGGTCATATTAAAATATACATCAAAATACACATACTTCAAAATACACCAAAATAATTTAACAAAATATTTAAATACATAGGATCCATAAATATATATAGGCATACACAATCATGAACTTAAAATGGGCAAACTAACCCATATTTACAATTGTAAAATAAATAACCAACACAGCTCATCAAATTTAAATACAAAGCACTTTTATCAAAATTATAAAATTCAAAATTCAGAAATTGCAAGCAAAAACCCAAACAAAACTTGGGGAAGTTTTCAACAAAAGAAAAGATTTCAGATTTTCAAAATACTGCATAAAAGGCATGTTTTTGAAACAAAATAATCAAACAGTTAAAAGATTTGAGACAGCATAGTATTTATATAACAATAAAATTCATCATTTAGTATTTGAAAACACATTTCACAAATTATAAAACAATTAAAGATTTTGAACATACTAAAACTTTCATCAGCATTTCAATTATTAAATATACACATTTCAAAACTTTTGATTTCAACATTGGCCAAATACAAGCTTAAGGCCATGTTTACAAAATTTTACAGTGAATGAAAACAGTTTATAAAAAGATTTGGTACTTATTACATTTTTCACTATTAAATATTGCTAATATTAAATATTACTAATATTACACACTTAAAAACCTGTTTTTGAAAATGGAAGTTGAGTTGATGCAGAAGGTGAACATTTTGCATAATTTTGGTCCTTTTTATCATTTCAGAATTAATTATTGAGCATTGCATAACTTTGTTTTCATCTTCAACTTATTCCTGAGCCTTGTAACATTTCCTCTGTATACTGTCATATATGACATAATTATTGAGATATTGAATTCAATCATTATGATGGCAAAGATGTAGGAAAAAGAGTCAGAAGCTGAAAAGAAAGTGGAAAGAAAATGGAGCAAGGTTATGGATTACTTTTGATATTATAATTGTTTGTTTTAGGGTTTGTTAAGTTAAAAAACACCTTATATAAACAAGCTGCTTGACATTAAGTCAAGTATGTTACTCATTCTTTCTAGGGTCTATGCAGTGTTGCCAAAACTTTTCAGCGTCAAGGTGCGACGCATTGACTCACCAGGCTGTGGTAAAGGATTCTCAAGTAGCCCAATTTTTTAAGCTTCCAATATTTGGGCGGATTTACCCGAATTTAGAACACAAAACACCCAATTGGGCGGAAAAGCACTTGACTTTAAAACTTTCGGTACGGTACTAACTGGGAAGTTACTGACCGATCAATAAATGGTCACAAAACCCATTGTATTTGCAATTTGGAGCTTCATAGACTCAAAACCTTTATAAATCGGCTAAATTGAAAGGAAAATACATCAAATTACTGCCACGGCCTGAGACTGGCAAAAGTAGCCCAATTTTAGGCAAGTAGCGCATGCTTTTTTGAGTAGCGGCAAGTGATCGCCAAGTAGCCCAATTGTGCGCCTAAGGCGCGGCGTTGGCATCACTGGGTCTATGGTCATAAATATGAAATCCTATTCAACTAAGCAAATAAAGATTCTAATAAACAAAGAAAAGACTTCCTATGGTTGAATTTAGCAAGAGGCAGTGATTCTTGAAATTCTCATTATTGCAGTGAGTATAAGCTAGTGATTGGATAAAAATTTGATAGTAACTAGTAATGAACTTGCTTTCATTGAGTTTCAAAATCCGATCCAATACCGATATCAAAAATATCGGGCCGATGTGATATCCGATCCGATAATTGGTTGATCCCTAAGCAACATAAGACTCATTTCTCTAGATTGTGTCACGTGACGTGTGGGGGAGCAGTTATTGTGATACAAGAAAATCTTGTATATTGAGAAATGGTGATAATTACAATGTATATGTTGTTACACAAGGAAGATTTCTTGGGTGTGATATCAAGTAAACAGTTATTTTCAAATAAAAATGTTATCTTTCAAATACAGGGCTGACAGAAATAGAGAGCAGACTGTGGTTTCCCCAACAGAACATGAATCAGTGTGGAGGGAACTGAAATTAGCATCGTCAAAGGGGTACATACTAATTGATAAGATAGGCAGGATCTTCAGGAAAGTGGTAAGAGTTGTTCAGTCATTTGTAATTGTCACTGGTATACCGCAGAATTCCATCTGCAACCAGATAATGCCGATACAGGCAGATGTACAAACATGTATTATTGAAGACTTGATAATAGGATAATAAAATGCAAGAATGAATGAAATAGCTCAATTATAGGCAGGTCACAGCATGAATTTTGGAGGCATGTCAAGCAATCTGCAAGGAGCCTTATGGGTGCACACCAGTAAATAGCTCCCATTGACTTTGTGTACAAACAGGGTCTGGGAAAACATCATTTTCTTGACTCCAGAGCGACTCAGTTCTTCAAAACTCACCCTTTCTGCAAGTCGAAGGTCAGATGAAGACATCCATTGTAGAAATTATATACGGAGTCCAGCATTTTTTCGCATGTAACACATTTTGAAAGTTTAGCCAAATTGTCATAAAAAGTCAGATCCTGCTCATTTTTCACAGACAATCTATTTCCCAGGCCTAAATGAGGATTAAATATGAATCAGGGCCTAATAGTTGGGTTTTAAGCCTTTTCTAATGTATTTAATTTAGTCGTATTACACGTTTCCTCATTTGAAACACTGATTTTTTCCTCCCAGGGTGTATGAGACTTGTATTTACTGGTGTGCACTCTTATGTAGTACAGGTAAATTATGGCATTGGCCAATTGCTGTCACAGTAGCACAGTGCTTGCTTATAGTATTCTGTTGAAAAACTCTAGATACATTGGACTAAATACATTGGCTCATACAACAAGATGGTTAAGGATTTGATATGAATATAACTTTTGTTATAAAGGTTCAACATCTGAAGGAGCAGCACTTTATGGGACTGGCTGTCAGTGGGGTCAACATAGGACGCAAGGGGGAGCTTCACATTGTACAGGTAAGATTTCAGAAAAAGTTCAGTTGTTTTAGTTCTTGTATTTGGCTGTTAGTCTTATTCATTCTTTTGGGTTGTGACTACTGGCCTGACTGGCCTTTTGATAATTATCCCCATACCATGTGCTTCAAATATTTGGGTGGTTTTTGGCTCTTAGCGTAGCTAGGTGAGCCTGAGTCATTGCAGTCAGTGAGGACTGTATTTTTGCTACATATTTTGGCCACTTGCGTTCTTGCTTTTTATGCTAAGGTTTCTTTTGTTTATGATATTTGGCTTTGAAATTACGTTCCAAGGTTTGCTTAGTTATTTAGCAATCGATTGCACTCCTTTAGAAGTGAATTTGGGGTGGGGAAAGTACTTATTTTGAAGTAAGAAAAGTCAAAAGTCGTCATGAGAAACAAGTCATTTCTATCGTTTTGCTTGGTTCCCTGTTGCGCTAGAGATTATTTTGGTCTGAGTAATTTAAGTTGTGCGATCATGGCGGGAATTGACGGATTGCACTATTTTTCTTTGGGAAAGTGACCTTTTATCATGAATTTTTGCGGTGATCTCACATGGATAGAAACGTGATTGGATGATTCCTTTGTCCAGATTGTTTATTGAGTTCTCGGAGTTTTGTTACCATGGGACAACACTTCAAAATCTCAAAATATTTAGAGACCAGCGGCGTAGTAATTTAGTTAAATTAACGCTAAATAACCAGGGTTGCCAAAAAAATTCAGCCCGAATCGCAGGTCAAATAATCGAAAAGTCGCCCAAATGTTTTCTTTACCCTTTGCATTCTATGGGGCAGGAAATTGTCCCGGGGAAAATCTTCAAAAGTCGCCTAATTGGGTTACCAAACCGCGGGTTTGACAACCCTGAAAACAACGTCTCGACAGCGAAGGTCACATCTGGCTATTCATTATCATTGTTTGTCTGGCACGCTTTCTACAGCGTGGGTTGGGAATTCTGAAAAGCTGTAAAAATTACAATTTTGCGGAATAAAGGGTGGGTTTCTAAAAAGCGTGGGAGCAATATATAATTATAAAGCGTGTGGGTAACGCTACCAATTGAGAAAAAAAAATATAATAAAGTAATTTGATGATCTGTTGAAAAACATTCATATTTTCTTCATAAATCTGGAAAGAAAATGTCAAAAATTAATTTGCTGATGTTTTCAATTCATACGACGTCACCCGTAGAAGAATCGACGCGCCGTGAGTTTTATGAATGAATATCATTTTCAGTCTCTACATCAGCCGCTTTGGCCCGCTCGCTCACACTAGAAGTGGAGCGATCCGAACCACAGCGGCCGTGTAGAGAGTATATAGACTGACGTTTTCATGTATTCAGGATCTCACAGGTATCTCAACCCTTTACAATTTGCCCATGTGTTTATGATAAACAATCTAAAGTCGTATCTTTTCGATGCAGTTGCAGTGATGCAGTTTTGCCAACATTTAATATGTCGCAAATGTTTCAGATGAATAAGAAAATCACGAGTGTTTGATAGATGAGGATAAATTCTGCATCAATTCGGATTCTGAAATGGATTGATGGCGCAGATAATGATAAAATGGACCCAGAAGTGACTGTATGAAACGGCGCGCCGATGTTCAGTCTTCCGAATTTGATAAAGTAATGCTGTAAACAATCTTAAAGACGTATCTCTTCGAAAGATGTTTCAGATGAATAAGAAAATCATGAGTGTTTGATAGATGAGGATAAATTCTGCATCAATTCGGATTCTGAAATGGGTTGATGGCGCAGATAGTGCTAAAATGGACCCGGAAGTGACTGTATGAAACGGCGATAGCGCGATGTTCAGTCTTCGAATTTGATAAGTAATGCTGTAAGCTTTGGTCACAAACACTGCATAAGGGTGGGGGTTCAATTTTTGATAAAAAGGGTGTCTGTCTAAAAAGTGTGGGGGAAATATAAATGGAGGGGGTTTGACCCCCTGACAAACGTTCGAAATGTGTAGTTGCTACAACTCAACTGATCATCACTATTTAATTCACTATCTGTTTGTTTGTCTGTGTCTGCCTCTTTTCTCAGAGACTATTGTAGTAGTAGCTCGTTCACGTAGTGATTCCGTTGTCCCACTGGCCTACAAAACTTAGATTGCATGGCGATCGGAGTGTTATCGTCAGAGCACCTCAGACTAGCATAGTAGGGGAAGCATGTTCCTCAAACTTGGTGGGTGGATGCATCTTTAGTACACCATGTCACATACAATATTTTCTCAATTCGAATTTTATCCTTTCTGGGTATGACTGATTTTGTTACCGTAAAATTTGTGTCAATTCCCGATATCACATGTTAGTACCGTACACTATAAATGCACCAGATTTTGTAGGCTCCAATTGCTGATTACATAAATGAGAACAACTGGTAACCAGCGGCACTGTGCAGTACCGGTCTGTTATTCAATTGTGTTGTGTGTGGGTTACGTGTATTTTATGTGTAAAATGCGGTGATCCACCCAAAAAACAAAATCATCGTATAGATCCCTGGTACTAGGTGCATCTTGACCCCAGCATAAGTTTGTAGGCCTATTGGTTAGCGGGTCAAGGTCACCTGAGGTCATCCAGGGGTCATTTGAGGTCAAATTTGCAAAAACTGTTGTAGGGGCATGAAACTGGTTACAGTCAACATTTGGAGTCAAATTTTGGGAAGGTCATCCGGGGTCACCCAGGGGTCATCTGAGGTCAAATTACTAAAAACTCGTATGGGCATGAAACTTGGTGGGTAGTACGGGTACAGTCAACATTTAAAGTCAAATTTTGGGAAGATACTAAAAATTGTCGTATGGGCATGAAACTAGGTGGGTACAGTCAACCTTTGGAGTCAAATATTGGGAAGGTCATTTTGAGGTCATCCGGGGTCACCTAGGGGTCATCTGAGGTCAAATTACTAAAACTGTCGTATGGGCATGAAACTTGGTGGGTACAGTCAACATTTGGAGTCAAATTTTGGGAAGGTCATTTTGGGGTCATCAGGGGTCATCTGAGGTCAAATTACTAAAAACTGTCGTATGGACATGAAACTTGGTGGGTACAGTCAACATTTGGAATCAAAATTTTGGGAAGGTCATTTTGGGGTCACCCAGGGGTCATCTGAGGTCATATTACTAAAAACTGTTGTATGAACATGAAACTGGATACAGTCAACATTTGGAGCCAAATTTTGTGGGGTCGCATGTTCCTCGAACTTGGTGGGTGCATCTTGACCCCAGGCAGAACAAGTTTGTATTGGTTAGTGGGTCAAGGACACCTGAGGTCATCCAGGGTCATCTGAGGTAAAATTAGCAAAAACTGTCATATGGGCATGAAACTTGGTGGGTACAGTCAACATTTGGAGTCAAATTTTTGGAAGGTCATTTCAGGATCAACCGGTGTCACCCAGGGGTCATCTGAGGTAAAATTGCTAAAAATGTTGTATGGGCATTGGTGGGTACGGCCAACATTTGGAGCCTAATTTTGTGGGGTCGCACAGAACAAGTTTGTATTGGTTAGTGGGTCACGGTCACCAGAGGTCATCCAGGGGTCATCTGAAGTCAAATTAGCAAAAACTGTCGTATGGGCATGAAACTTGGTGGGTACAGTCAACATTTAGAACCAAATTTTTGGAAGGGTATTTTGGGGTCATCCAGGGGTCATCTGAGGTCAAATTACTAAAAACTGTCGTATGTGCATGAAACTTGGTGCGTACAGTCAACATCGGAGTCAGCCAGGGGTCACCTGAGGTCAAATTACTAAAAACTGTCGTATGGGCATGAAACTTGGTGGGTACAGTCAACATTTGAAGTCAAATTTTTGGAAGGTCATTTCGGGGTCATCTGAGGTCACCATTTAGAGCCGAATTTTTGGGAGGTAATTTTGGGGTCGTCTGAGGTCAATTTAGATGAATTCTAATAGTTGCCAAGGCTTTCTATAGTTGTTGAAAACTAAAAATACTAAAAAAGGGATTTTAAAATTTTGCAGAACAAATTATTCTTGCTGGTTCAGTAGTAATTTGCACAATAATGAATTATTTTCAGATTTTGCAACTAATAGTAATGCGGCAAAAAATAATAATGCGGCGGAGGAAGATTGACCCCCGCATCGAGTTTCAAGGGCCGTATTGAATATTTGTGGGGAATTTTTTCAAACTGAAGGTTTAAAAAAATTGGCCGACCTACCCAACCTTTCCATACAGCTACCAACCTGTTGCGCATTCGACTCCAAGAACAATTGCTTTCCCACAAAAAAAGCGTAGAGCCACAGCGCCATTGGTGCTCTTGTTTTTCAGTATCTTTTTTATGTTACTAATTAATGCAATAATGTGTGGTGTGCATTTCCAGATTTATGCAGACGAAGTGACTTACATCTTTGATGCCAAATTATTGGGTGCAGCACTTTTTAACTATGAGAGAGGGAATCTGGGGGAAGTGTTAGAGTCACACTCCATCGTCAAGGTAAGTTTGTAGGCAGATGATTTCAGTTTAATCCATCATGCAGTGGCAGATTTGAATCAATGTGTTTATGTGGTTGCATCACCAGCGTATGGACAAATAGCTCTTCTACGCGTGTGTATACGCCCTGCAGAATTAAGTTAGCGCCCATGACTCAAACCTGCCACTACAAAATCCAACACGGTGTTACTTTCAACTTGAGACGAGACACAGAATCATGGAATAGCAGTGTTTCATTTGCATGGAATACAATGTGCACTGAGAAGTTTACACAAAATCTGGTGAGTTCTACAAGCAAATGAAATGCTCAGAGAGAAATGTTCTAATGTGATTCCCCATGGAATACTCCATTCTGAACCAGTGTCATGTAAAATTTGGTTTGTGCCTTAATTTGCTTTCTTAAAGGAGCATTTTGTGATTCTAGCATCCTCTTTTTATGACATTTTACAGTAGATATCCACAAAAAAGCTTATTCCCAAAATTTCAATTGATTCCAATTTTGTGGTTGCGAGTTACGCATGATTATGTGTACTGCTCCATAGGCCACAGAAAGTAATACAAATTTGACAATATTTTTGCTAAATAAATTAATCTGCAAGAAATTTTATGTACATAAGCATTATGTAGCCCGAGGTTCCCAGTGACAAAATTCTCAACTTTTTTTGAGAAAAGTGGGGATGAGGCTGTGGATCATGAAGTGCCCCTTTAAATTGTAAATTTCATAATTTTGCCTGTTTCAGGTTGTCCATGATAGCAGATGGATGTCTGATCTTCTTCATCATCGATTTGGTGTTCAACTGAACTGCATCTATGATACACAGGTAATTATTTATACCCTTGGTTGGGCCTTCACTAAAGCCAATATTATAAGACAAAGCAACATTCTAAACCTAAGGGTCTAAACATCTTCACTCAGGAGACCATTTCTTGCATTGTGGAGCAAGAGCAACTGGATGATCTTCTCTTAGACATTGAAAACAAATCCATGGCACTGGAGAACCAAATGCAATATTCTAGGCGTAACTGCCTTCTAGTGACTGGTATACCAGAACATAAGGGAGAGAAATCGGAAGATACTGATGAGGTGATCAAAACATTTGCGAGAGATTATCTGGGAGTTAACATCGAAGATGTGGATATTGACCGCACGCATCGTCTTGGCAAGCCACAGGCAGGGAAAAACAGACCAATTATTGTCAAATTCACTAGATATAACGCCGCCTAGCGGTTATGAAGGAAAGGAGGAAACTCAAGGGTAAGAAAATGGGAATCCAGGAACATTTGACTTCCTTTACCCAGCACATGTTGAACATGGCAAATCAGCTCTCACAAAAAGCACCGTGGGTTAAAAAAGTATGGACATGGGACGGTCGTGTTACTTGTCTTGTGCAAACAAACAGAGAAGTTCCAGAGAAGAAAGTGACTGTAACCTGTCAAGATGATCTCGACAGGATCTGGAGGAAAGGCGCTGAAATGGTTAAAAGCGGGACTTTGAAGAAACAATGGAAGAGTAGAATCGGTGATGCATCCTATAACAGACCAGCATGGGAAAGCAGAGAAAAAACAGACTAATTAAGTTAATGATAACTGTGAAATTGTGAACTTGAATGCTACAAAATTATTGACAAATGTTTGTCTTGAAGATTCAAGATATATCAGATATAAATAATAAAATTATTAACTGTGTTCAATATTATATTCTGAAATCATTGTATATCAAAATGGCGTAGCTGTAGGCCCCTATACACATGCATGTTAAATATGGCTAAACTATAATAGTATTTTAAGGTTGTTCAATACGAAAATTCGATAAATTTCTGTACAATCATTAATCAGAGTCTTTCTCTTGATGAATTTTATGCAATGTTATTCAATCACTATCGAGCAAATACCATAATACTATTATTACCTTTAAAACTGTTAACTGACTAAATTAGGTACCAGGGAAATGTTTTAAGTTGTTCTCACTTAATGCTAAATTGTCCTTGCTACTTAATATAGCAATCATGTGTAATAAAACTATTTGGTGTGTAGATTGAATGTATGCAATGCTGATCAATATTATATCGATACTCAATATTATATCGATACTCAATTATTGAATAAAGATTAGCTCTTCACTACCCACATTTTACTTCTTAAAAACCACGGGCGTTCGTCTAGGATATTTTGCATGCAGGGTTTTCACCAAATTGTTTGTACATCACGTCCTATTGAGCACTCTATAATTTGATCGTACAAAATTAAGATATACAGTATATATACTGTTGTTGTTGTTTTTATTATTTATATTTGTTTTATAGGATTGTATGTGCGTAGACGTAAATGGCAGGTAAAGAAAAATGTATCGTTTGTAAAAAGAACATGCAAAAGAAACATCAAATTTTCTCATGTAAAATATGTAAAAACTATGTGCATAAGAAATGTATGAACCTCAGTCGAAAGGAAATTTCGTTACTTAAAATAGATGAATATGTATGTAATAAATGTTCCAAAATCAATGATGAGAATATAGATAATGATGAGGATTCTGATGGCGATAATGACCTTATGAATGAATCTGGAGAAACAATCCACATAACGGATATTAATATAGACAAATATGATAAAATGATGTTTAATCCAATTAGATTTCAAAATAATAACAAAAAATGCTTAATTTATTGAAATGAACAAAATACCAGAATGCAATTATTTAACACCGGAAGAATTCAGCCAAAAATATATTGATACCAATAGTGAACTCTACATACTGAATGTTAACATTAGAAGTATCAAGAAAAATATTGAAAAATTAAAAGAAAACATTAAGACCTTAAATCACTTAATTTAACATCATTGGCCTATCTGAAACACACTTAAAAGAATCGCCATCCGAATACTTCAACTTAAATGGTTATAATATGGAATATACAAACAGAACAGAAAGAGAAAAAGGGGTGTTTGTTTATATATTTCCACTTCAATCAAATATAAACTGAGGTCTGATCTTTGTATTTCAAACTCTAATTTTGAATCTTGTTTTGTAGAAATAGAAAGAGAAAATACACGAAATATGTTAGTAGGTGCCATTTATCGTGCTCATACGAAAATTGAGCATTTCATCAAAGATATTGGTCCTATTTTTGATCAAATAACTAAAGAAAATAAGGAATGCTATCTAATGGGGGATTTTAATATAGACTTGTTAAAGGATGACTGTCACAAACAAACTCATGAGTATCTTAATCTTGTTTATTCATATTCGTTCATGCCAACAATTTACAAACCAACTAGAATAACTGAACATAGTGCAACCATTATTGATAATATACTTACAAATAATCACAACGATGTAAACTCAGAAATAATAGTTACTGATGTCAGTGATCATCTATTAACTATAGTACTCAAAAATCGGGCAGTAAGAAAAACATCGCCTGATGAAAGAAATTACTTCTATAAGAGGAATCATAATACTTGTAATATAAATAATTTGAAGCAAAAACTTTCCAATGTGAATTGGCATGCTGAACTGGATAATGAAGATGTAAATGATAGTTACAATAAGTTTATACATATTTTCAATAATGTATATGATGAATGTGTGCCTTTGACAAAATGCAAGAGTAATAATAAAAAGAACCAAAATTTCCTTGGATAAGTAGAGGTCTTCTCAAAAGTATAAAAACTAAGAATAAGATGTATAAGAGGTATATACAAAAGCCATGTGATGAAACGCTTGAGTCATTCAAAACATATAGAAATAAGTTAAAACACGTTAATCGAAAATCAAAAAGAGAGTATTATAAAAAGAAATTTGAATCTGTTAAATACAATCTACAAAAACTTGGAAAACAATAAATAGTATTATTGGACGTAACAACAAAAGACATATGCAAGCTAAATTCAAAAATGATGAAGGCGAAACGGTGTCAGATCCCCAGAAAATTTCAAATGAATTTAATGAATATTTTGTTAACATCGGACCTAAATTAGCTTCCAAGATTACAACGAATGGCAAGAAGTACTATGATTATTTAAAGAGCCCATTAAGCAGTAGCATGTACATGAAACCAATTGTTAATGAAGACGTTATAAAAATAATATATAAATTTAATCAAAACAAGAGTGCTGGTCACGATACTATTGGTAATTACGTGGTAAAAAGATTGCAAAGGAAATATCGATTCCGATAACTATCATATTCAACCTGTCTATTACTGCTGGTGTAGTACCAAATGAGTTAAAGATCGCAAAGGTAATTCCCATTTATAAGAAAGAAAATCCAGAAGTTTTCTCCAACTATCGTCCAGTTTCTGTCCTGCCATGCTTTTCAAAAATACTTGAAAGGCTTGTATTCAACAGATGCATACATTACATTGATAAATATGAAATTCTAAATGATAAGCAATTTGGCTTTAGATCTAAACATTCTACCTATATGGCTATCTTGGAATTTATTGACAAAATTAGTAATGCTGTCGAAAACAATGAGACAACTGTTGGGATTTTCTTAGATTTGTCGAAAGCCTTTGACACTATCGACCATAGTATTTTATTACATAAACTGGAACATTATGGTTTTAGAGGAAACGTTTTAAAATGGTTTAAAGATTACTTACATAATAGAAAACAGTATGTGTATTACAATTCTTGTAAATCTGAATATAAAGATATAATATGTGGAGTACCTCAAGGCTCCATCCTAGGCCCATTATTGTTCATTTTGTATGTTAATGATATCATAAATACTTCCACCATTCTAAAATTTGTCTTGTTTGCCGATGATACTACTATAACTTATTCACATAAGGACATTGTGTCCAAATACGATCTTATCAACAATGAATTAAAAAGAAGTTAATAATTGGTTTAAGGCTAATAAGCTATCAGTGAATGCAAGAAAGACTAATTATATGGTGCTTGGTACAAATCACAAAACATCACGCGATTGTACAATGTTACTAATAATATTATATTAGATAATGTAATCCTGGAAAGGTTGAATAAGACCAAATTTCTTGGAGTGACAATTGATGAGAATCTAACTTGGAAATGTCATATTACCAACATCTCAAAGAATATATCTAGAGGTGTTGGTGTAATAAACCAACTGAAACATTTTGTTCCCGAGCGAATAATGTATTCACTATATTGTACTTTAATACTCCCTTACATAAACTACGGTATCTTAGCATGGGGAAATACTTGTCAAAAATATTTGGAAAAGATTTTCAAACTTCAAAAAAAAGCCCTTAGAATGATATCGAATAGTCACTTTTTAAGTCACTCAGCTCCTATTTTCAAGAATTACAATTTGCTTAATGTTTATGATAGTTATGATCTCGAACTAAGCACTTTCATGTACAAGTATAATACCAATCTGTTACCAAAGGCCTTCAATCGTTATTTCGTTGAGCAGAGGAATCACCTCAGGTATCACACAAGAAACGCTGAAGATTACAAGATCTGTCTAACAAAAACAGAGTTTGCTAACAAAACAATAAGAACCGCCGGGCCAAGAAAATGGCATTCGATCGACAGATGCGCCAAAACGGCTACATCAGTAAAACTCTTTAGATCCCAAATTAAAACAAACCTTATGGAAATGTACACTTAATACCTCTTAGTTCTGATTTACTTAGTTTTATTTTTCTCCCTTTTAAAACAAAAAATCGATTAAAATTAACCGATCTCTTAGCTTCTATACTATATTCACAAAATGTCAGCTTTCTTTTGCGATATACGTGAGCATATGTTATGAAATCCTAATTTGTCTTACACTTATATTCTGCATGTTCTTTATTCATCATTTTTTCCTGCTTAGTTCGTTCTACATGAATGTATGAAAGAGGGTGGCGGGGGGGGTGTTTGTATGTATGTAATTGCATTTTATTAGACAAATTAAGAAACGTAGGTTAAGGTTAAGGGGGTGCTTGTTCAGGCCTTTTTGGCCTTCTGAGCATCTCCTCATTCAAATGTGTTGTTTAGCTGTTATTGTATTGTTGTATTTTGAATGAAATAAAGACTGATTGATTGAAGATCAAAACACCACTGTTTACACCCGCCAATAATTCCATTGTAAGAAAACTGATTACTTCATTAACAAGGAAGAAGTGCTTATCTTGGACAAGGAGGAGACATGGTTCTAGAGAGGTGTTAGAAAATCCATACGGGAGAAAGTGAAGCAGCCTGCTATTATCAAGAAAGGGGGACTTCGCTTTCAGCTGTCACATGCATGGGACCCAGTGGTAAAGGGTCTTCTCTGTCATCTTATCTATTGCCTGATGAAGAAGTCTAATGTTTCCAGACACAACGTTGCATATTGAGTTGTAATCTTATTTTCAGTTTCGCATTTAATTCCAATTTTGTTATTTTTAATGGTAATTCCCACAGGTGACTGATGTTCTTGTACGACGCCATGAGAAGGGTGGAGAGACACCTCGCTACACACGTGCCTTGCCAGAGTGTCTTCTTGAATACCTAGAGATCAGCATTAGTGATGTGTTTTCTAAGATGGTTCACAGCAAGTTAAATACAGTAAGCTTGTGTTTCTATTCTTTAGTATTCATTGTTCTGTGGTTATTAACTACTGTCTTTCTTATTACCTCTAATTGGTTCATTACATGATATAATCATTTGAGTAACCAATCAAAATAGAGTTTTTAGAACTCATAGTAATTTTAAGCTTAATCTCCTTCAGCCCTACTGACAAATCAGGTGAAATATTTTGGGGAAAAACAACACCTCTGCCATTTAGCACTTCACAATTGATATGACAGTATAAATGGAAAGAAAAGTGCAAATGTTCATTTTTCAGCACTTTCGATTTGGATAGACTTGCTTAAGTCCTTTTGCACCTGATGTCTGTATGTGTATGTGATGTGATAGCTTATTCTTTTTTCAGCTATGGCCCTGATTGATTACTCCATCAAATTATGTACCACCTGAGTGCAACAGTGTATGAACTCCAAAGCTTTTTGAATATTGGCTAAGTTACATGTATTACATGTATAGTTTGTTACAAATGTGCTGGTTGTATTACATATTGCAGTTTGGATTTACTTGTCATAAAATAATTGTAATTCCATTCAAATACAGGCAGAAGAACTACTGTGGGATGAGCGACCTTTGAACTGTGAACTCTTGGAGTCAGCGATGCGCAATGTGCGTTACCTTCTGGATCTGCGAGTTGCTACCTTGAGACGTCTAATGGGGGAATTAATGTGTGCGACACATATATACACGACATGTGTCCGGGATAGCAAAGAGGAGACAGCAAATAGCAGACGACAGGTAGGAAGGTTTCACAGTGCAGACAATATTGCCTCAAAAGCTGAATTTATACTCGATTGCTTTCACAGAAAAACGATTCTCACGTATGCTCAGTGTTTACTTCCTTTTTCAGAACATCAAGCCGATCAATTGATACAAATCGCTGAGGCAAAAGCAATGTCGCTTTTGTGTGTTAAGAAATCTCAACTCCCGAGCAATGTCGCTTGACACGTGAATGCGTCAACCAATCATTTACTATCAACTGGATCTATTATTTTGTTAATTAATTTACCTTTCTTGATCATTAAATTTCGGAGATGAATTAAATAAAGCAATAATTATTGACAGCAATGGATGTTCTAAAAATGTATTTTGTGAAGGGTTCAACTCTGCCGAGTTATGATTTTTTTCTGCTCTCCCAATTTATTATAATTGAATACCTGAGTGGAAGAAGGGCCCAACTCCATTTTACAAAAATGAGTTCATCATATTTTAAAAGACCTGTACCCTTGCCACTGCAACATATGTCATTTCACATATATTTTATAATGTATGTTCATGTACCGGTACTTAAGGTCCCTCAAGATGAAAACAGTCTGTCACTTAAAACTTTTCCAAATTTAGTGTTTTTGTTTATATCTCAAAAAAAGTGTTGATGGAGTTGAGCGCTTCTTCCACTCAGGTATTCAATTATGTTAGTATGCAGCTTCATAAAGTCATTTAGACCCCCCCCCAATGAACTCCGCCATTTTTTGTGAGTCATAGAGGGCAAAATACTATTCCTCTGTATTATTTTGCCATGCACCCAGTAAGCTCCAATTTGAAGTGCTTTATTTTATTTTGTGGAGTACTTTCGAAAAAATCCCTATTGTAATTTAACTTTAGGGGAATAGTTTCAGGATTTTTTTTTGGGAGGGGGGGTACTAAATGCCCATTTATCCCCATTTATTCTGAGCCACAAGCTTCAAATAGGGGCTGCTTTCTATTAAATATTAAAAATTTCCCCCATAATTTAATTTTGGAATCGCCATTTGCCTAAGTGTGTTTTGAGTCCTGCTCAAGCTGTGTGGACTTTTGCAAAATACGTAGGTACACTATTTAGGTCCCATACATGACAAACCAATATGTTGTAAATTAGCATAGCAGACGGGTAAATACCTTGATCTTCTCATACATGATAGGCAGTTGGATTATCTAAATATTTTTCAGAAAGAAGAATATTTTTCCCTTATAGTAAGTTTGTTTATCTTTTTCAGTTCAATAACTTCATGTTTTCTTTCCCCAGGATCCTTCACTTGTTCCCTATGAAATAAACAATTTCTTTCGACGAGGGATGCGTGGGACATCTGACGTTTATGAAGCATTCCAGCTCGCATCTCTTGGTGGGGGAGATGGAGTTAAGGAAAAAGACGGATCAGTGCCCTGGGATCTGTGGCAGTCTGGTATGTTTTTTAGATAACTGCAAAAGCATTCTGTTTTGAGGTCATTGTGGAAAACTAGAGGGGAACCTTTGGTTTGGAAGGAAGATATTTTTCAGAGGGAGCAAAAATACCAAGGTCCAAATTAAACCAAGCCATAACATTGTCATGATTCGTCCGTCCAGAGAGCGGAAGGTCGTTGGTTCGATTCCCTTGCCGGCATATTCCCTTGCTTTTTTTTCAAGTTGGGTTGTGTGCGGTCGGGAATTGTGTTCATTGTTGTCATGTTTAATTGTAACACTTTAGGTTGGTTAAAGTGTTAATTCTTTCTTATTAAATATATTCAGTTTCCTCTTGTAGCGAGCAATCGTTCCCCATTGTGTTTATTTGTTCTTGTGCAGGATGCGTATCCCCATTACCTACTTTACTTATAATTATACTGGGGAAACGATTAAGCATCAGTAATGATCTCCTTCACTTCATGAAGGTTGTGGGTTCGATTCCCATGCCGCACATTCCCTTGCTTTTTTTTTTTCAAGTTGGGTTGTGTGCCGGTCGGGAATTGTGTTTATTTGTTGTCATATTTAATTGTAACACTTTGGGTTGGTTAAACTGTTAATTCTTTCTTATTTTCAAAATAGTTGGTGTGAAGTTATAGAATTGTCATTCTATGCAGTTATTGTGAATTTTTTTCCAGATTTTCCTTTTTATTTGTCAATACATGCTTATTTTTCTTTTTCCTTCAATTTCTGACAAACAAATGGATCTGTCTGAACTGAAATAGCCAAAAGTGACACGAATGTACAATAATGCGATGTGCAGATATGTCATTACGTGTATAAAGCTTATGTAATAAAGCAGTCACTCACATGTCATTGTTGTCACAATATGGGCAAAAGGCTTGAATAGTTTAATCTTGGTTGAAGGAGGAGTTTTCAAATGGAATACTAGTAAAATAATTTTTATTATTACTTCCGTGGTCCAAGTATGCAATGGTGATCAGCGATCGCGTAAAAGTGGGGAGGTCTCATTCCTTTCTACTCGCCAATGAACCCATGGGCCAACTGTCTTGTTGTCAAGACTGTTGATCAGCCAATCAGCGTGATTGTTTATCATTTCTGTGTTTACGGTTGTGTAGCACAGCACAGACCACGGATGTAATAAAAAATTGACTTCAGTCAATGTCATAGAATGCATGTGCATCAGCTTTGTTTTAAGTCACTTTATGTTGATCAGTTGAAATAAATGTGGGTATTTTGTACCAACAGGTCAGAAGTTAAATCCGGCACTCCACATGAAGAGTCGACAAGCACAGTTTGCAGATGCCACAAACGCAACAACCGATCAGCCACAGGCTTCCAACTCTCTTAATTTTCAACAGAGTCCTATGCAATCAGAAAGCCCTAACAGGCCTCAACTCAATGGGATCGTAGCAAATGGCAGGCCCGGAGGAGCGGAAGTGGGTTGTTTGTCTGACGAAGCATCGGATTCAGATGACGAAGATGTTTTTGGTGGGGATGAAGATGTGTTTGCATGGAGACGTGGTCCCACTGTCGAAGGACAAGAGGAAACAACTTTTCCTGAAAGGAAGATGGAGGTATCGAATATCAATGCTCATAGTGAACGCAAGTCAGAGAGTAAGACATACCAAAATGATCAAAACTTATACAACCCTCCTGTTGTCAAGTGTGCAACAGATTTGTACAACTTACCTGTGAACAGAGTTGAATCCTCAACAACAGATGAAGAAACATCTCAACTTGAAGAGAATGAGGAAGCTTCAGATGAGGAGGTGGAAAAGAGGGAGCAGAGCCATCAAAAAGTTGTGGAACCAGTCATATGGCCAGGTGGAAATGGTGCATCAAGCTTTGTTGCACGGCCAGCTGGCATTGAAGAGGGTACTTTGTTTGAAGCCATTCCATCAGGAAATGACTCTTCTCCTGCTCGTTCCATAAGATCAGGCATGAAGTCAACTGCGCCACAGGATAATGAGAATTCACATAACAGTAGTGTTGCTAATCCAATGGAAGAACCTACCGTGCCTTTTTACAAATGGTAGATCTGGTGCTAAAGAAGAGTTTCCTTTGTTAAACAAAGCGGAATTTTCTCATACCAAATACCATGTAAACAACGAAGGAGCAACAGTCAAAGTCAACTCGCATGATAGCCCTGTCCATAGTACTTGGCCATGACATGTATGATAACTCTGAACAGGAATTTGGTGCTAGATCTTGTCTTTCCAAAGATCCAGTGTCAAACCACAAAATCGTCACCCGGATCGAGAACGGTACATTCCACCTCGGATGCGGGATGTTCCGCCACGATTCCGCATAAATCAAAAATGTAGATAACAGTGCCTCGATTCCAGACCAATATTCATCATACAGTACTCATTCCAATACAGCTCCGCAGCAGAATGGTGCAATTGAAAGTGGATCCGAGTCGTCATCCGGTTCATCTCAGTAGCGGTTCAAGTAGGGACAGCAAAGGTCAAACCAAAGTTCCCCATTCGTAGAATTGGAAAATGGGCCCATGTCATTTGGTGAAATGGTGGCTCGGCTTTCAGACCAAGGTAGAGACTCTGATTCGTCAAACGGTAGAAGGAAACAAGCGCTGGTTGGAAGTGACAAGCCAACAACCTCATCTGGGAGCGAAGATACGAATACTTACGATGAGATTATCGCAGCAAGAAAATCTGAAGCAGGACCAAGGGGAAGGGGACGAGCCAGGGTGTTTCAAGCACCGATGGAACCTCAACCTGCACGGAGAATGCAGAAGGTAGGCAATAGGATTTTTTACAACTATAGAATACCCACTCGTATATTGAATACCTACCCATCGTACGGTTTCATACCCTTACAGTCAGAATTCTGACTAGTGGACTGTTTTTGAAAGAACTGAGTTAGCCCTAACCCCTAACCCTGAGAACTGTCTGAATAGAGGGTGTGATTCTGCAAAGGGCCTGTTATCAGAAGGCCTGCTACTCAGAAGGCCCGCTACTCAGAAAATATTTTCTGAGTAGCAGGCCGTCTGATTAACAGGTTTTCTGATTAGCGGGTCTTCTGGTTAGCACATCATTTTAAATGAAATCAAGCCCGCTATTCAGAATAGCAGACCTTCTGGGTGACAAGTTTTTTGAATAGCGGGCCTTCTGATTAACAGGTCTTCCAAGTGACGATTGCCCCCCCCTCGACATATCAAGCCGGATTGGCGCTAATCTATACATGTAGTAGCACATGTTAACTGTGTGCAAAGTATTGTGATTTTAACACAAAGTGCACTATTTCTGCCTTAGTATTGGGCTATTCTGGTTGAAATCCGTACACCCCCTTAAGACATGATCTTAATCTTCCACACAGGGAGTGTGAATTTGAAATCAGGTTACCTGAATGAGTGAAGATATGGGAGATTAAGGTCATGTCTTCCATAGGGGGGTGTATGGAGTTCAACTAGAATAGCCCATTGCTATGCTTAAGTCAATTTTATGATTTATTTTGATTACTTTTTTCAGGAGAGGGTCTTAAATGGCACACCCTTGAGGAGTAACGAGGTGATAATGGACTTCCCATCCGAGTATGAAATCCAACACGCGCCAAAAGCGATTCCAATACGAGCTGGCACCCACCTGCTCAGTGTCAAAACAATAGGAAGAGGTGTCATGCGATATTGATGTACCGACTGGAGGAGACACTAGGATCCACAACATGCTCATCTATCAGGACACAGTTCTTTAACGCCAGTACAGTTACACATTCATTGAATGACCTTTGAAAATTTGGATACACAAATTCATACTCCGCAACATGAGGTCAAATTTTGCTCTATGATTGTTTAATTGAGGTTATTGAACTATGCCATTGGGATGAGGTCATTGTGGTCCATAGTGAGATGAAACAGGTTGTTACAGCTTCAATTTTTTAAATATTCTTTATGTCTGGAAATGAAACTATTGAAGGCTGTTTATGAGAGTTTAAAAGGTGGGTTATCTGAAAATGAGTGAGTCTACAAAGCCACTCTTGTACATATGTTATTGTTTAAGGAATGCATGTATTTTTAGATATATTCTGTATGTATGCATCAGTCATTTTAATGAAAAACATACCTTTTTATTAAAGCAATACCTTTGAAGGTGATACTGAAACTCAGGAATGCCTTAATTTACCAAAGAAATACCAAAAACTTTGATTAATCAACAAAATGATGCATATTTTTTTTTTATAAAGATAGGAACGCAGAACAAAATGTCATATCCTGTCATAAGTAACTCAAAGTATTACGAGTATTAAATGGCCTTGTCATTGTTTTTGATAACCCTGTTGTACCACGTTAACAGTTTCTCTAAAATAATTACCCCATTCCAACAAGGAAACTTATTTTTATGCAACTTTTTAAAAGTGAAATACAAAGTTTATAGAGAATTAATTTATGAACAAACCTAACCAGGACAGCATTTTCAGGGTAACTCAGCTGCCATGTTTTATACTATACAGCAGGTCAAGTGAAGTGTACATGTAAATACAATTATTTATTTTTTAAAAGTTAATTTTATCGTTTTGGTTTCTTAGTAGTTGTTATTTTTTTGTTAGTATAGTTTCAGTTCAGGTAGTTAGTTTAGTGTCTCTTAAGGAGCCGATAATGGGCTATTTCAGTTGAAATCCATACACTCCCTATGAAAGACATGATCGTAATCTTCCACACAGGGGGTGCAGATTTCAAATGGAGTCACACATCCAGGTAACCTCATTTGAAATTCACACTCCCTGTGTGGGAGGTTAAGGTCATGTCTTCCATAGGGGGTACAGGTGTATGGATTTCATACGGAATAGCCCAACAGTTGATGTATTTTAATGTTAATATTACTTTATTAGCCCATGTTATGAACTAACAGACTTGCAAATTCATATGTGACTTGGCCTATCTTAATGTTAGGTTGATGCATGATCTGGTCTTGAGTCCACATGTCACCAGACTCTGACACAAAATGACTTGGCTCAGCTTGGATACGGACAAAAATGGACTCCGTCAGGTCCCAGTCCACTCCAGTTAAATGCAGATCAAATGTGGAATAATTTATCTAATAATGTCAATTAAATCTCAAATTTGATCCAAATTTAGTTGACTCGCATTGTGGCAGTACAAAAAGTTGAATGTCTGAACATTGTGACATTAAAAGGTTACTCAAAATCAATTACTTCAAGTTCAGTTTTGAACATAGACTCTGTCCATGTCTGGACTTGGCATCCCAGTCACTTGGATTGAAGTCAGGATTCGAACACGAAAGGACTCGACTCGGACTCGGACACAAATGAACAATGAAATTGGATAAGATGTTACAGGAGTACAGGAACAAGTCAGAATTTAGAATGCATGAAAAAACCATTGGAAGTATCTGTAGTAAAATTTGCCGGGTGAACCATGCTCAAAACACGGCGGAGAATTGGACCTGAGCAGCAGCTGTGAGAGGCAAAATCGACCACTGCAACAACCTGTTGTTTTCCTCCTTGTCATTGTCTTCATCATCGACATCATCATTAAGCTGACAATCCTTTCTTTTAGACCACCTGTGCTATAAAAGTACTCAGTGGTTACTTTTGCATGAAGGTTCAGCAAAACCTTGGGAGTTGAGGTTAGATATATAGGAAGGATGGCAGGTGAACAGCTAAGAACATGTTTAACCTTGATGCGAAAGTTTAATTTGATAAATAGGTGATTTTCACCTAGTAGGGGTGGAAATATCAAGGGGCATTACACAACAGATGAACATGAATTAAGCATCAGGAAACAAGTGAGATTTAAGGAACATATTAAAACTGCTGAGTACGAGAGCCAAGTTCAATGTCTCTAGGAGTGGAGCCATGTAAGCACTGAAACATTACACGGTGAGCTACTGAAAATTGATATGTTCTTTGACTAGCAGACAGTGAACCTGAGCACAGTGAGAATATTACATTTTGTTTCAGCCACTGTTTTGGATGTGTTGAAGCCTCTGTTGTACCAAGGAGAAGTGAATTTCTGTAGTCCAGACATGATGATACAAGAACATAAACAATCTGATTACAAGATACTTAATCATAACAGTATAGTTCAGGAAATGGACAGGAACTGAGAAGTTAAAATAACCCACAGACTCATTTACCAGATAAACGGTGAACAACCTAGTCCTTTTGATAACGGCTGAGTCACATATGAATGCAGTATTTATTTAACACATTTATATTTTAGAGTAAAACCATATTTAGTCATGTGTATGTCTTTTCTTGTTAGTTAAAGTTTAAGATGTGATAATTCAATGATTTTGTTCAGCAGGTGATGTATACATATTCTTAACAAATGCTTGCAAGCAGTGGCATAGCCAGGATTTGACGAAAATGGTAAAAAAATGCGCCAAAATATGCCTATAATTTAAAAGTCATGCACAGCCATGATGCCAGAGGGGGACAACATGCTACTGCTTCCAAGTGATATATTATGGTTTCCTGTGGAGTGTAACCAATATCAAAGTGGAAGTAATAATAGCAAACTGTAATTGTGGAAGACCTTAGAAACCCAGTGACATGAAAGAAGCACAGTATTACCTGTATTCAAGATGTGAATTTCAACAAGAGGGTGTTTTCAGGGTTAGAGATTGTCAGCCTTTGGCCATCTTGGCATCAAATTGATTTAATGTTACAGGTGTAGCGATTGTATGTTACCTAGTACATACTACAAAGACGGCAAACATGTGATGTGACGCTGTGATCCTCTTGTGATATCATTGATGTATTGGAGTTGTTTTTATGATAAACAATATGATTAGACAGGTATGACTGTATTGATGTAGTTGTAAATAGAAATCTATGACCAAGGCTCTTTTCATATCAACCTATCTTCCAAAAAGACAAAATGGTACAGTTCAAATTACCAAGTAGGTTTTGGACTCTCAGTTTTGTTTTGTTACTGCCAGAGAGGCATGTCCATTTGTTTAATACTGCCAAGGAGGCATTCTAAGATGGCACAGATGTTTGGCCGTTGGTTTTGTTATCAAGTAGTCCCAAAGTGGTGCTAACTTACACATACTGTATTTATACCTACCATCTTCCAGAGTGATGGTACAGTTAATTTCTTCAGTACTGCCAAGGAGGCATACTAACATGGCACCGATGTTTTGCCGTTGGTTTTGTTATCAAGTAGTCCCAAAGTGGTGCTAACTTGCACAGACTGTATTTATACCTACCCATCTGCCATGAGTGATGGTTACAGTTCATTATTTTAGTACTGCCAAGGAAGCATACTAACATGACACAGATGTTTTGCTGTTGGTTTTATTATTAAGTAGTCGCTAAAGCAGCACTTACCCAGACTGTATTTTATACCTACCATTTTCCAAGAGTGATGGTAACAGTTATAATTTCTGTACTGCCAAGGAGGCATACTAACATGGCACAAATGTTTTGCCGTTGGTTTTGTTATCAAGTAGTCCCAAAGTGGTGCTAACTTGCACAGATTATATTTATATCTACCCATCTTCCAAAGAGTGACGGTAACAATTGAAATTAGAAAGTGAGTTTTGGAGTTGTTTTATTTGAAGTGTTCTCATTTTTGACCACCAAGAGGCATATGAAGGTGCCATGCATGTTTTAGCATTGGTTTTGTTATTGTTACAATTAGTAATGGAAATATGATAATGATGCTAGTTTAACATCGTTTCATACCTGCCTTATCTTCCAAAAAGAAGTTAACAGTTTGTTTAAATGAGCAAGTGGAATTTGGACTGTTTTATTTTACGGCATTCTTAGTTTGTTCTTTTGGTATAACCAAGGGGCCACATTGAAATGGCACACGTGTTTGCCATTGGTTTCATTATTGTTACAAGTTTAAGTAACTGAAATGTTACGATAGCACTAGTTTACTCAGACTCTTTTCAGTATACTTTCCTATCTTCCAAACATGCAAATAGATAATGGTAAGCATGATTTGGTTTCGTTAACTCTCAATCATTTGCATTTTGCCATTGTTTTGTTCTTGTTACAAACTCAAGTTTACCAAATGTTTGTTTTTGTTAACTCCCAAGGATGCAGTTAATAATAAGAATGATTTTGTCAGGTGCATTCCATCAGTTATTATTCTACGCAACTAGAATATTACTTTGTTACAGTTGAAATACATTAAGTAATGTATTAGATTTGAAAATATTCAATAGGTACAATAGTTCAATTATTTTATTATTATGTTAAAAGTTTTGATATGTTTTAGATTGGAATATATGTAATAATATATATATTTTTCTCTTTATAATCAAATAGTGCCTAGCTGTGAAAATGGCAAATTTGTGATCTTATCATTTAAAGCGCCGATACTGTGCTGCTCTTTTGAATTTCTCAGTGAGATTGCTCAGTGAGATTGCTAAACCGATGCCTCCAACATTCCTATTCAAATCCATTGATTTTCTGTTCAGGATCTCATTCTTTTTAAGCTGCTCCTTTGTTTTAATTAAATTGTTCTCAGGGTCTCACTCCACAATATCTCAGTGACCTTCTTTCTGCCTATTTTCCAGGCAGAGATAGGTTGAGATAGTCTTCTGATATGTACTGTGTTCAATCTATAAGTGGCCAGACTTGGAACATTGTGGATTGTTATAGAACAGGGCGTGTACAGTGTTGGGAGCAGCACCTAATCAAGTTGGGCTATGCATAATGCATACATGTAAGTGGTGCATGGTACTGTGAATTTAACCAAAGTTGGGTTTTTTTTATGTGTACGGTAACAGTAACCAAATAATTGTTGGTATTTTATAGGTTGAACAAATAGTCAAATCAGCTAGCGTTAAGTCTTTTGGTGTAGCTGGAATGCAATGGAATATAGATATTATGTCCTAAACCAATAGTTCTCCAACAATAATTTCCATCAATACACATGTGTAGAAAGAATCCTTTTGCACTTATTTGTTTCTGTTTCATTTTCTCTTAGGGTTAGGTTGGTACTTTCAGCTTCTAAGGCTATTTGCACCAGCTGCTATACATTCTTTTATGCACAATGCGGTTGATTCCATAAAACAACTTCTCAATACGGTTAACTGCTCGAATGACTTTAAATACATTGATTCGGCTTCTGTTATGGTTCTTATCTCAAAATCAAGCGGTAACTTCTCAAAGCCACACTAGGCTGATTCAGATGTGAAAGTAGATAGGCCATGGCCCTAACTTTACTAGGCCTCCGACTATGTTGAAATCCACTGCTTCCACTCCTGTTATTCATATGACTCTGTTAGTTCACCAAGATTCTGGGCTATCCATCCGGCTCCTTTTTTTTTGTAGATTTGAATGGCGCTTTCAACCTTTGTCAAATTTCACCTGGATATCTTTGTTCAATCACAAAACGTTATATGCTTCACTGCATCTCAGTCAGTTTCTATCAGCTTGATGCTGCGTTGTATATGTCTTGTCATGTATTATACTCATATGGCGATTCCATTTCCTTGCAAGCGTGTTTAAAAAGCAAACGGTGTCTTTTCAGAGCCACACCAGGCTGAGTCAGCCGAGGAAGGGCTAGAACATGGCCAAAACACATACATGATCCTCCCCGGGGGTCCTCTACTAGCTGACTTCCTCGCATCCAAGCCTGTTCCCCTTTGCCCAAGTTAGCGTTACCCATCCGCACCACATGGAGGTTTGGGTTGAGTTTCCTGCGAACAATTACTATGCCAATTCAGCAGAACTTACCGGATGCAGTACTTTGCTCTGTATGTGACAGAACAACATACAATACGACATAGAGGCAGAAAAGGGAAATTGCAAACTGTACCTTAAACACTGTTTAAAGTTTGCTAACATAATTGTATAAGATCACAATGGTGCCATTTTCAACATCGTTTTCCTTTTCCAACTCCTAATCCCTAACACGCTGCCATTTTAGTAATAGCAATTGTGTATTCCTTGCATGCATCTTAGTGGTACGCTTCTGTCAATTCCTTCAAGTTTCAACTTTGTACCATAAGCCAAATGATGTTCCAGTGGTTCAGGGCTGATATGGTAATGTGGTATACGTTGTAATTCCTTCAAGTTTCAACTTTTTACCATTAACAGCTATAAACCAAATGATGCTCCAGTGGTTCAGGGCTGATATGGTAATGTGGTATATGTTGTAATTCCTTCAGGTTTCAACTTAATGATGTTTCAGTGGTGCAGGGCTGGTAATAATGTATACATTTTAATTTTGTACCAGAAACCAAATGATGTTCCAAAGGTAACTGGTTGATTTGGTCATGCAGTATACATTGTAATTCCTTAAAGTTTCAACACTGTACCATAAAAAGCTATAAACCAAATGATGTTCCAAGGGTGATGGGTTAGATTGGTAATGTAGTATAAGTGGTGATTTCTTAAAGTTTCAAATTTTTACCACAAACCATATGGTGTTCCAATGGTGATGGGCTAGATTATGTTGTAATTCCTTAAAGTGTCAACTTTGTACCACAGATCAAATTAGTGTTACAAGGGTGACTGGTTGATTTGGTAATGTGGTATATGTTGTAATTACTTGATGTTTCAACTCTGTACCATAAAGCACTATAAACCAAATGATGTTTCAAGAATGATGGGTTAGATTGGTAATATGGTATATATTGTAATTCCTTAAACTAGTTTCAACTTTGTACCATAAACCAAATGGTGTTCCAAGGGTGACTGGGTTGATTTGGTAGTGGTGGTTTCTTAAATTTTCAACTTTGTACCACAAACCAAATGGTGTTCCAAGAGTAAAGGGCTGATGTGATATCAGTTCGTAAGGGTGATAATTGTTTGTCTGAAACCATTTATAATATCTTGGTTATAATTTGGATAACATGCTATTTATGGGATGCTATTCAAACATTGAAAACCAAAATTATTCTTAACTGAAGTTACAATTTTTTTCTTTTAATGTTAAAATTTTCTTTCGAATACCCCGAAATTTCAGTACTTTATAGAAGTTCCTTGCCAGAAATTAGAAGACCATCAGCAAACAGTCACATCCATGAATTTACCATATTAAATGAAAATACTACAAAAAGGTTGACTCTGGTCTTGCGTAGCATTTATGCCTGGCATTTATGTATTAAAAAGAAAAGAAAACTTACATTCCACATTAAATTTTGAATTTTGGAATAAGCTTTGAGACAAACAATTAATGTGTTTAGCCAAACATTGGCATTTGATTTCAGAATTAATGTGATTTGTTTGTGGCACTTCAAAAGTGTTGGAAATCTCAATCTCCATTAGATTAGACAAAGGTGTTAAGGGGGTACTACACCCCTGCCCGATTTTGTGCCTATTTTTGCATTTTTCTCAAAAATTATAGCGTATTGGCATTGACAAGTAAGATGTGTATATTATAGGGGCAAGGACTGCAACTACTGCGCTGGAAATTTTATTTCTGCACAGGCAACAGTTGTGGAGTTACAGTCAAATATGAGGGAAACCAATATTTGATCAATAAATCAATAACTACTTGCTTTGAGTTGCTGAATTTTCAGCACAGTAGTTGTAGTCCTTGCCCCTATAATATACATATCTTACTTGTCCCCAATGCGCTATAATTTTTAAGAAAATGCAAAAATGGGCACAAATTTGAGCAGGGGTGTAGTACCCCCTTAAGTAAGTCAAATATTCAACAAGTAATGTATTATTTTTCAGCAGCTCTATGCTATATACAAATTGTTTATCTTTACTCAACATTGTTCATGCACTAGTTACAAAAGTATTGTAAGTGTTGCACCATTATTTACTTGGGTAGTATTACATGTATATCAGCATATTTTATACAGACTGTATTTTATAGTTCCACTATTTAGTTCGATTCACCTCAGTTGTGTAAAATGTGCCTTGTAATATTGGGGGAAGAAGAAAAGAAAAAGGTAAAAAAAAACCTTATAAATGTAGTTAAAGCATTAGAAACTCTATACAAAGTGCTTGAAGCAAAGAGAGTTCTATGCAAACCTGTATATATGCAGTAAATTTAAGTCACACGGTATATATAAGTGTAGGTTATCTTAACCTGATCATGGAGAGTGAACATTTGCCTAGTGAATGTCTGGACTGGAAGAAGTGCAGACAAAACAAGAATATATGTGATTGGCTACTGACTGAGTGCAACTGGCTTTCCAGTCTTGTCCAGGATCGAGGGTCGGACCTGTGATACTAGGAAGCCAGATGGACACTTTGTGTTTGCAAGCAGTGTTTGCAACTGCTGCCTTATTGGGAACTGGCCTTCCCGTCTACTGTCCAGGTAAGGGACAGTGTGTTAGTCAGGAAGTTAGACAGAGCTTTCTAGCTCTTCTGTATAGGTGAGGGACAATGTGCTAACCAGGAAGCTAGATAGAGCTTCAAAGAAGATGTGTGTTCAACTAAAAAGTTGATTGGAACTCTTATGTCCAGAAATTAGACCGAGCCTATGATAGTCAGGTAGCCAGACTAACATTTTATAACAATGTGTATGTGGCTGATTGGAATTGACATCTTAAGTCCAGGAGAAGGACAAAGCTTGTGATAGCCAGGAAGCCCAATGGACACTTGGTGATAAACATGTTTGCAACTATTGGCTGATCAGTCAAGAGAAAGACTTTGATAGTCATGATTTGACTAAAACATAAGGGAGCAAACTAAAAGTTTGATGATGTTCTGTGAAAGAAAGTCCTTTTGTCCAGGGAGAAGGAGTCGAAAATTCAAGTCTGTAAAAATATCGGTCAAAATTGATCGTTTGGATTGAAATTGTCAACATTTCACACGTTTCAGTAAGGGGAAGGGGTCAGCCTCCTAATGAAAGTACCTCTTTTTAATTGGACATCATCAAACCTATGGTTTGTTCCCTCAGCTAGGAGAGCATGGCATCTAGCATTTCAGATCAGAGGGTGGTTTCAGCATCCTCATGATGACAAGACAAGAGAAAGTTATGCAAGATAAGTCCCAGCTTATGCCACACGAAAGACATCTACCCAGTAAACACAAAATGTTTTATAAAAAAAAATATATGGCAGGATAAATTAAGGGTATAAAACGTTTTTAACATTCAGAATATATTTTTGAAAGCTTGATTCATAAAATATTAAAGGTCGTGACAAAAATGTTTTAAAATAACATTTTGTTGACGATCTTTTTCAAATGTTGCTGTAGTGTTTTTCATAAAATGTTTCCATGAAAACACATTTATAATGTTTTAAAACATTTTTGTGTTTGCTGGGTAACTCTGCTGGGTAACTATAGATCACAGTGCAGGTCATATGTTAATAGCCCACAAACTTCAAAGGCTTTCCACTGAGCTTGAGACCACTGAACATGCTAAGGGGCTGTGCAATAATTATGAGCCAAGTAGGAGGGTAAAATGTGTGGGGAGCCATTTTTAGCAGGTCGAAATGGGGAAAACGATTTTTGGCACACATTTATGGGGGCACCTTAAAAAAAACATGGTTGAAAAGGTTTAGGGAAAAACAAGTACAGAAACGTTCAAATATAAACAACAAATTTGACATGTGCAAAGAGGGGGGGGGCAATTAATTTGGGCAGGCCAAGCCTTGGGGAAAGCAATGCTTGGCAGGCTAAGAGGGGAAAAACATTTTTAACTGCCCACACACATTATTAACCCCCACTCATAATTACTGCACAGCCCTTAAAATTAAAATCATGTTACCATGTTTGGTCTTGCGTACATCTTTTGTTAAAGACTTGTAATATTTGTAAAGTAGCTTAGTTAATTTAAATTCAAACACTTGTTTCTATCAACAATAAATAAAACTGAGAAGCAAAATATATCATGTCTACTTGCCTTAATCTTTTAAAAGTCCCAAATTATAATGTTTTCATTTATCAGACACTTGCTAGATAGATACAAGGAATATCTTTGCATTCACGATATAACATCTTGAAAATGTATTAAATGGGACGTGGTATATCAAAAAGAGACACTTTTGGGCAGTTTATCAATTTTGAGTGTTTTACATATCTTAAATATAGAGAGATTTTGCTCCACAACGCCGTTTTCTCCAAGCGACTGGTTTTATTTTGGAAAAATCACGTTCCAAGCGGCAAGTTTGAGTAAAAGTTAACAACCAGCTAATTTTTGTTAATTTGGATATGCTATCTTCATTTACGATCCTGCCCAAAAGTGTCTCCTTTCGATAGATGGGTTTAGTTTAGATGAAACCAAAATCATCACTACCCCTTATGCTGACGATTTTAATTTAATCACCAACAACAAGATTCAGCACCAAAAAATAATCAATGAACTCCATAGGAGAGCAACCAGCATGGGGCTTACTCTGAAACCCTCCAAATACCGTTCTCTCTCTCTGTGTGGTGGTAAACCAACTTTGGTTGATTTTTATATTGGTGATAATCTTGTGAAATCTGTCAATGATGATCCTCAACGGTTCCTTGGGTCGCTGGTTACGTTTTATGGAAAAGAAAAAGAAATTTATGAACATAATTATTGTCTCTAAACTTAACGGTAAATTAACCAACATAGATTCATCTTTGATTCGCAATGAGTACAAATTGGCCATATACATCCGTTACTGCCTTCCATCATTGAGATTCTGTTTGACAGTCCATGATCTTACTAGTTCAAATCTCCAGCTTTTGGACCGCAAAGCTGAGCAGTTCCTGAAAGGCTGGCTAGGGATTCCAAAACATGGTGCTAATACAGCCCTATCGCATGTTCCTCAAACTTGGTGGGGGTGCATCTGGACCTCAGACAGAACAAGTTTGTTTCAGTTAGTGGGCCAAGATCACCCGAGGTCATCCTGGGGTCATCTGAGGTCAAATTAGTAAAAACTGTCGTATGGGCATGAAACTTGGTGGGTGCAGTCAACTTTTAGAGTCAAATTTTTGGACGGTCATTTTGGGGTCATCCAGGGGTCATCTAAGGTCAAATTAGTAAAAATTGTCGTATGGGCATGAAACTTGGTGGGTACAGTCAACATTAGAGCCAAATTTTGGATGGTCATTTCGAGGTCACAAGGAGTCATCTGAGGTCAAATTAGTAAAAACTGTCCTATGGGCATAAAACTTGGTGTGTACAGTCACCATCAGCCAGGTAATCGCGACAGCCGAGAACCGCCAAATACGGGTAACCGCCTAGTATATACCCAGCAAACACAAAACGTGTTCGACATCATTCGCAAAAGGTTATAAAAGGTTGTAAGAAGACGTTTAAATGTCGGGTTATGTAAAGGGTATATTCTTCTTCTTAGCGTGTCCACGGCACAAGATTAAATGTGTTTCAGCCAGTGCTGCACACATTTTTCAGCATTCTCATTGTAAACTGCCAAGTCAGCAGTTGTGCATGTTTGCTCCAGTTGAGGGCAACACAGTAAGTGATCCATTGTTTGTGGTTCTGTTCCACAATCGCAGGTTACATCTGTGTTCTTTCGATATCCCCATTTGCTGAGGTTGACTTTACATCTTCCTACACCAGACCTTAACCTATTAAGGCATTTCCATTCAACCCAACTTGCATCTGCACCAGGTGGTAGTTCTTCGCCAACAGGAATATTCAAAATTGGTGGGTGATTTCTAGATCTCTCCTCCCATTTTGCTACTCTTTTACTGTTGGCTGATGTTTCAAGTGGAGTTACACTGTTCAGGAAGCTATCTCTGGACTTTAGACGACTTTCTGGGGGGACATGCCCAGGGGATGTCTTACATCAGTGGCTTGGCGCTGGCGTTCTTTCATGCTTGCTACGTTACGTCTAACATCTGGTGGTGCTATACCTGCTAGAGTGTACAGGTTCTCAGTTGGTGTTGCTCGAAGACATCCTGTTATCAGGCGACAGCTAGCATTCAGGGCTGGATCCACCTTCTTTGCATGAGGCGATCTCTCCCATACAGGGCATGCATACTCTGCTGTTGAGTAGCATAGAGCCAAGGCCGTTGCCTTCAGAGTGTGAGCACTTGCACCCCAGCTTGTTCCGGTGAGCTTACTCAAGATGTTGTTTCTTGCACTGACTTTCATCTTTGTCTTCTCATTATGATTCTTATAGGAGAGACACCTATCCAAAGTAACTCCAAGATAGACAGGGTGTTCACAGTGTTCAAGCGCTGTACCAGACCAGGTGACCTTGAGATGGCGCTTTGCTTCACGGTTGCGTAAATGGAAGGCACACACCTGTGTCTTTGATGGGTTGGCTCGCAGGTGGTTATCTTCATAGTATGGTGTGAGTTCGTCCAGAGCTTTAGAGAGGCGTTCTTCCACAACTGTGAAATCTGGATCTTGAGCTCCAATACCCAGATCGTCAGCATAGATGAATCGAACAGTGTTCTCACTTCTTGGTTGGTCGTTTGTGTAGATGTTGAAGAGGAGTGGTGCAAGTACACTTCCCTGTGGAAGACCATTCTTGAGCCTACGCCATCTGCTCTTCTTGCTACCCAGCTCAACAAAGAATAGTCTATCCTTAAGCATGCTTTCTATCAGTTCTGTAAACTGTATATCTTCAGTCAGCTCCTGGATCTTGTGGAGGAGACATCGATGATTGACTGTATCGTAAGCTGCTGATAGATCGACGAACACAACCCCAGATACCATTCCTTTCTCGTAACCTTCTTCGATGTACTGGGTGAGGTTGAGAACCTGGCTAGTTGTTGACTTGCCAGGGCGGAAGCCGGCTTGCTCAGGGATGAGGCGTTCATCGATGACAGGTGCGACTCTGTTGAGTAATAGGCGTTCAAAGAGCTTGTATGTATGACTCAGAAGTGATATTGGGCGATAGTTCTTTGGAATTGATGGATCTTTTCCAGGTTTCAGAAGTGCTGTCACATGAGCTTTCTTCCAGATATTAGGGAGCTTGTGTGTTGCCAGACATTGGTTGAAGAGCTGTAGGAGCCACTTCCTTGCTTCATGTCCAAAGTTTTGATCTGCTCAGTTGAGATGTTGTCTAGACCTATCGCTTTTCCTGGTTTTAGAGTGGAGATTCCTGCTTCTAGCTCCTCCATGGTGAAAGGTCTTGTGAAACCATGGTCCTTGTTGTACTTTTTACGGTTGAGCTTGATCTTTTTCTGCTTTTTTCCACTTCTACCATTCAGGAGTAGTTGGTGTGCGACTTGGTTTGCTGTAACTTTGGAGTGTGGCGAAGCTGCTTTGGGATCACCTATGAGTTTGCGGATAGTCGACCAAGCTTTCTTGCTATTCTTTGACATGTCTGTTGATTCTATCAAGGCATTCCAGGTCTTGCGGCGCTCTTGAGAGATACTTTCCATCACTTTCTTTCCTTTCAAAGTTGTTTCGTCAGAAAAGGGGTCTGTCTCAAACATGGCGACATATTCCTCATAAAGCTCAGAACTTTCCTTTGAGAGTCCAGGGATGTAATTTACTCTGCAACCTCGTGGGATGTATCTTCTAGCAGTCTTCCTAACTAGTTGAGTGAATTGGTCGTAGTTACCTGCTGTTGGCTCAATATGTTTCACCTTCAGCGTCAGTAAAGCTCTGCCACTTGGCTTTCTTGTAGTTGAAGCGTCGAGTGAAAGGCACTGTTGTTGGTTTGACGACTGCATCTACTTTGATACCAATTGGACGGTGTTGACTTTGTGGGATGGAATCCATTACGAACTTCTGGCACATGCCTGCGATGTTGCTAGTCACTATGTCGAGGTCTGGATTGTATCCACGTTTCCAGCGTGCACTGTGGAATGAAGGAGGGAGCTTGGGGTCATGAATGAGACTGAGTTGGTTTGTGTCCATCCACATTTCTACCGCTTCTCCATCCTTGTTGGTTTCTCTATACCCCCACAGGTGCTGTGGCTATTAAGGTCACCAATGATGATTTGAGGCTTGTTGTGCACATTGGGAACAGGTTGGTGGAACTTGAAGACAACAGGTGGTGGTTTATACACAGAGGTCACTACAACACTACTCATTTCCCCGGTTAAGATCTCAATGTCTTCATCTGCAGAGAAGGACGTAGCTTCTATGATTGAACCAGCCTTGACAAATACAGCACTGCCATGCTGTCGATGAGGACGTTCGATGGCTAAATCCATGCCAGGTATGGTAGGGCGAATGTTGTTACTTCCTCGATGTGTCTCTTGCAAACAGAGGACATCACACTGGAGATTGTTGCACATTTTGGCTAATAAGCTTTGCTTAGCAGTTGAGAAACCTTCGACATTGAATGATATGACTGTCAACGCAGGTCCTAGAAAGGGCCCTCGTTGTGGTAGTTGTCGAGGCATCGTTGTGATGTTTCTTCTATGTTACTTGTGCGTGGTGGTGATAGGATTAGTTCAGCTGGTTAGAGCTTTATCCAGGGTCGCGTGTACATATGTACGGGCGCTCCTATCATGACCCCAAGGGTATATTAAGAGTATAAAACGTTTTCATAATCTGAAAAAACATTTTTGATAATCTACTGCTCAGCAAACAAAAATGTTTTACAGAAAACGTTTAAATGTCGGGTTATATAAAGGGTATAAAAACGTTATAATAACATTCCAAAAACATTCGTGAAAACATGATACAAAACGTTCTGAACAGAATGTTATTTTAGTTGAAAAATATTTTGCGAAAATGTTTGCCCAAAATATTTTCAATAACGTTTTAAAAACGTTTTCATGACCTTTATATAACCCGACATTTAAATGTTATTAAAAGGTTTTGAAAAAACATTTTAAGAACATTTCTGTGTTTGCTTGGTTCAAATATTTTAACATAATGTTATTTAAGTATTGACACAATATTTGGCAAAATGTTTGCAAAAATAGTTTACAATAACATTTTTTGAAAACATTTAAAAATATTGTTGTAGTGTGTTTTCATACAAAACGTTTTTAAAACGTTATCATGACTTTTATATAACCCGACATTTTAATGTTATGAAAACATTTTTACCTAAACCAAAAGCCAAAATATAACTTATTAAAAAAAATTTTTAAACGTTTTTGTGTTTGCTGGGTATTAATATTCAACAAATTATATAGTTTCCCTTCTTTCATATTTGTGCACAATTCATTTTATTCGTTCATTTGTTCGTTCGAAAGCGGAAGTGGCTACCCAACCCAAAGTTGTCTCTTTTTGGACACCCGTACCCTTTTTGTCAATCAATAATATTTTTGAGAGTGTAAGTGTACCAAATGGCTTCAGTTGGGCCTTCTTTGTCCTAATTGTTTCAACCTCTCAGGGTACCTCCCCCTCCCAACGCCAACCGCTGTGTATAAAAAATAGTTGCCGTTTTGGCTTCTGTTTTGGTCATACACATTTTGTCTGAAGCAAAATAAGGCCGTATGAAATTAATATTTTGGTTCTCGTCCAGAGGATTTTCATGAATTGATGAGGGAGGGAGGTTTTTTTTGTTTTTCCAATGTAAAATCAGCATTGTCAGTAGTTTTCGGTCTTTTTTATCAGTGCTCGAGGAAACGATGAGGCGCTTTTTTTTTTTTCAAATGTGAGATTCTGAGGATAAACCCCTAGAGTACCACAAAAAGACTTGGAAGTGATCCTTGTTCTCTAATAAACTTATTTATATGTATGAAAAATTCATGAATCATTCCAAAGTCTAAAATAATTGAAAAATCTAAAATAAAAAAAAATCTGACAAATCTCAGAAATTGACGAGGGAGGGGACGAGAACCAAAACATTAATTTTATACGGCCTAATGCGAAACTGGTGCACCAAATGGCTTTAATTGGACCTTCATTTTCTTAAATTGTCCAGCTTAAAAGGGGAAAACTCCCCCCTCCCTCAGCCAACCCCAGCGTAAAGGGGTTGTTTTGGCTTATGTTTTGGACATGCTACCGTAAGACAGAACCACTGTCCTATTTTATACACACATAATGCTGGACCACATAAGAATCCTGGTGTAAAGTAGGGATGTGTATGCATCACTTTGGGGGTGACGGTAAGTTCGGTAACTGGTGTTTCAAATCCTGACGCTATAGAAAACTCGAGCTCTTTTAACACAGGACGCACTCCTTGAGAATGAAGTAACACCTGCCAAAAATGCCAATGATATCATACTTATGAAACCCTGTCAAATATTACCATAAAGTTTAGAAGATTTTAGGGAACAAACCTATAAATATTATATAAAACGAAAGTCTTTTCGTGAGGGACGATGTGGCTGGAAGGATACGGGATATATCAAAACGAAGTAAAAAGTTTGAAAAATGCCACTAGATTATTTAGTATAAAGTATTTTATCAAAATGGTATAGTGAATAGCAGTAGCTGAATCAACATCTTGTCCTCCCATAACTGTAATATCACTGGCGTGTGACTATTAATAAGGACCCAGTAGCTATTTTCGGGAGCCGAGTAAAAATGCAGCTGCGCAAAGTCAATTAAACATGTTAAATCAAAGCAACATGAAATTCACCTGTTTGTCCACTTTCTTTTCTTAGTTTTCCACATGACCACCATTCCTCTGCATGCAAATTTCAGCTCTCCTCAACATACATATAGCGTTCGTTCACACCACGTCTTATGAGAGGTCTGTCCTGCCTGAGGATGTCAACTTGGTCAATAATGTGTCTCTGGAGTTCATCAAGGTCTGCAGGAGGACCTGTGAAAATCTGTGATTTCAGATGACACCACAAGAAGAAATCCGGAGAGGTAAGATCAGGAGATCTTAGGGGCCATTCCACTTCGTGCTTCAAAGCAATCACACGATTGCCAAACAATTTTGTAATTAAGGCGTCCTGCCAATTACTGAAACGAAAGTAGTGAAACGTGTGATTTCATGGGAATAGTTTAATTGACTTTGCGCAGCTGTATTTTTACATGGCTCACAAAAATCGCCAATGTGTCCGTATTAATGGTCATACGCCAGTAATTTTACAGTTGTGGGAAGACAAGATGTTGATTCAGAGGAAGTAATGAAGTGCTGGGAGGAATACTTCAGTAAACATCTGAATTACAGAATTCCCCAGCGATTGAAATATACGTAGTCCGTCAACCCCGCTACAGCAAGTTTGCTCTTTTTCATAGATGAAGTTGAAGAGGCCATCAAGAAGCTTAAAAATATCAAAGCTTGTGGTTGGGATAAGATCTCAGCAGAAGTGTTGAAAGCAGGAGGACCTATGTTGAAACAAAATCATCAACGCAGCCTAGGCTGAAAGAAAATCCCCGAAGACTGGAGGTCTATAATAACCCCCGTGTAGGCCTACAAGGCGACAAACTGGACCCAGAGCTAAATCTCCTTTCAATCCCGGGAAAAGTGTGCTGTAGGAAGGTTCAGAATGCAACAGACTGTTGATAACCATCTGAGAGAGGAACAGTGTGGGTTCAGGAGTTCCAGATGTACCTCAGATGCGGTATCTACAGTACGCCAAATCTTTGAAAGGCTAGAGGAAAAACGCATTCCAATACACTGGAACTTCGTAAAGCAGCATTTGACACCATATAGAGGGAGGCCCTTTGGAAATGCCTGTGATCAGTTGGAGTAGACGACAAACTGGTGAACCTCGTTGCAAGAATATACGACCAAAACCAAATGCTCAGTCGTGATAAATGGAAAGATCACCGATTGGTGTGAAGTCCTAGTTGGTGTTAGACAGGGACGTCTTCTCTCACCATGTCTCTTCAATCTATATCTGGAATTTGTCATGAAGGCCATCCAAGGCTCAGGTGTGCAGATGGATGACATGTGCATTAACAACATCCGATATGTAGATGACAACACACTCATGGCAAAAGCATGCAGCAGCTGGGGAATATGAAAACTAAGCCAACAAAATGCAAGATCACGTCTGACAATCCACGAGATATCATGCTGAAGCAAATGCCCATTGACAGAGTTAATAACTTTGTCTTTCTGGGTAGTAGTGTGCATTCAGTAGAAGAGGATATTATGTCGCACAAAGTTGACAGCCTGGGCATTTGGTAGATTGAAAAATACCATCTGGTCTAACCATGACATCAGCAGATCGCTGAAAGTAAGGATCTATCAGTCAGAAAGAGTGAACAGTTTACCAACCCAAAGTGTTACAATTAAACAAGACAACATATAAATACAAATCCCGACCGGCACACAACCCAACTTGAAAAAAAAAGCAAGGGAATGTGCCGGCGCGGGAATCGAACCCACGACCGTCCGATCTCTAGACGGACGCCTTATCCATTAGGCTACCAGCTCCCACTGATAAACGGTGGTTAAAACTGGGTCTAATGTTGGCAGTCGAGGTATACAATACACACAAACAAATATTACGCAAGTACACAAGTGGAGGAGATCATTACTGATGCTTAATCGTTTCCACAAACCATTAAACAATAACACAGGGACTTGCAGCTAAGAAGCGCACACCCTTGACATTCCACAATTGACCTCCACAGCCAGGATCGGCTCCCCGCGTTTCAAGCTATATAATTCAACTTTACACGAGAGCATACTAACAACCGACAAGGTTCGAACCCGCAACCTCGCGTACTAAAGTCGAAACGCCTTATCAATTGAGCAATTTGTCGGTGTCGTGAATAAATTGAAACATTTTGTTCCAAATCGTATTTTATTTACACTTTATTGTACGTTAATATTGCCTTATTTGAATTATGGAGTACTTTTATGGGGAAATACATGTAAAACTTACTTAAATAAAATTGTTAAAATTCAAAAATGGGCTATTAGAACGGTGGCAAACGGTCACTACAGAGACCACACAGCGCCATTGTTTGCAATTATAACATATTAAAAGTTGAAGATATGTACACACTAGAATTAGGTACATTCATGTACAGGCACTCTATAAAAGCGCCGCCCTGCTCATTTGATAATTATTTTACCGAACGTTCTGACATACATAACTACAAGACACGATATGTAATGACCTAAATCTAACCAAAAATAAGAAAGTCTTTTTTGATCATGCCATACGTACAAGAGGTCCCATTCTTTGGAATTCTTCAGATAAAAATCTGAAAGCTTCAAAATCTGTTAAACATTTCCGTAATCAATTCAAAACAAAACTGATCTCTAAATATAATTCATCTTTTTCGTTAGCACCCCCCCCCTTCCCTTGTCTTTTGGTTATGTTATGTGATGTTGATTTATTTTGTTAATTTCATTTGATTTCAGGGAAAGGCTAACTTTCAGACCTTTTTGGTCTTCCAGCCTTTTCCTCCATATGTACCGTGTTTACATATATTTTTTTATGTAATGTCTTTGATTTTTATGGAAATAAAATATGAATGAATGAATGAAAATGAATAACTTGATTGCTAACATCTTGAAATTACTATACATGTACTGCCACACTTGAATTCTTGGGGAGTTGCTTGTTAGATGGAGAATGCCACGGTTGTTTGATGGCATGTAAAACTGAGTCATTAAAAAAAAAAGTGGAACAATGATGGCGCTATTTATCTAAAATCAGGTTTGCATCTTTACAAGGGGTAGACACTAATGTAAAATGGTATTGGAACATCAGCAAACAGACTAACAAATGACAAGGGAATTTCCAAAAAACTTTTTATCCTGAAATGTAAGGTATAACTCATATTATTTGGCTAATTTAGATTTAAAATAAATGTAAATAGCGCCCTCAATTTGCACACAAATGTACAATTTATACAACCGTGGCATGGCAGATGCCCGGGCAGATGAAGGCTTTTTATAATGCAGTGAATAGACATCACGTGAGTACCTGTACTTGACAACTCACCGATTAAAAAGACAACAACATTTTAAGGTTAAATACAATTGATTTTCAAGGCTTGATTCCAGAGGGGCGTAAGGGGCGCACCATTAGATTTCCAGGGGGGGCATGGGAGTTTTTTGAAAAAAAAAACTTTGCCCACTAGTGAGAAAAAAAAAAAACTTTGCCCACTAGTGAGACGAAAAAAAAAAATTTTGCCTCACTGATGAGTAAAAAAAAAAAAATTCCCCCACCCAACTTTTTACAAAAATGTACATTAAAATTGAAAAAAAATAACTGCGGCGAAAAAAAAAATTTGGTGCTCTTGGAGGCGAAAAAAAAAAATTCCGCCGCCTTCGGCGGCGAAAAAAAAATTCTGCCTGACCCAAACTCCCATGCCCCCCCCCCCTGAGAATCTAATGGTGCGTCCCTAAGTTGATAATGGAAACTGCCATGCAGAAAAGAATGAACTCGACCACGCGTGCAATAGTGTCAAACCGCGGCTCGTGAGTCATCCTATAGACCACTTGACATGTGACGTCATTTCCCGGCAGTATGCGCACGCATTATGGCACTTTCCATTGTTCTTTGCCCTGCAGTGTGCGTGCGCATCGTGGTGTGCTCAGGGCATGTGTAGTTTAAATCTCCCACCACATTTTATAAGTACAAGAAAGCCATTGAACAGTGAAGCGGTTCGTTCGAGCATATCGAAAGACCAATCCCTCGCCTTTGTTGATAAACATTGATGTAAAGTGGTCGGGAGGGGCGACCATAGGACCATATGGGCTGATGGGGGGGGTAATTGTGGGCAGCCGTTTTCGGCAATTTTCCTTTGGATTTTCTAAATTTTTTTTTAAAATCATCTTGGATGATATCTGTCGTGAAATAAATCAATGCTTCTATAGGCTATAAGTATAATAGGCCTAGTAGGCCTATTTATACCCTGATTATGCAATATATACAACAATAACTACAACAACAATAACACAACCAACAACCAATAGGGGCCTATTTTGTTAATCTAATTTGTAAAAATCAGAGAATCTGGTAAAATTATATTCATAGGCCGCGCCTATTTAGACCAGTATAGGCCTAAAAATTCCTGAATTATATAATGAAAAAAAAACGGGCAAAAAACAATCAATCGCTGCAGTCAGTAAGAAAGACACGCACAAGCATAAGAAGCAAAAAGTGAAACTAAACTAAATGGAATGGACCACATCGGGACTCGAACACGTACCAAAGTTTTCCAGCTCAAAACTATAGCATTATAAAGTCGAGCGTCGGAGTCCAACGCGCTAACCGATTGAGCCACTGAGGGACATATGAAAATAATTGATCTCAAACTGACTATTATCGAATAGTGCATAACAGGCTCTTATGATAAACAAGCTCATTACCGCTGTACATGTCGGAGGTATCGATGGCGAAAAACCTCGTTTTTTGCAAAAGTAGCTTAAATTTGGAGTGAAATTCAAATGGTAAAGTAAGCGACAGACATTTGAGAAATAATGTAGGCAGTTAGTAATCAAAATTAACGTTCCACAATCCAGATATCGATAATGTAACAAAACAGTGTTTTGTGGTACAAGATTCTCGAAAAATGTTCCCAAAAACGGGCTAATAAAATTTAATCGGTACTCTATTTGGTTCTTCCCCATGGCAACATTATTTCTTTGGTCGATTTGTAGTACAATACAAAAAGGGAGAAAACAATCACTCGGCGTGGTTTTATACGGAGCGAACATTTGAAAAAAACTGCATGGAACGCGTTTTTGATATTGTGAACATGGTGCGTAAAAATGATTTAAACGAAGGATTTTCAAACGGATTCTAAAAATGTGTATAAACACACAAAAATAATGTAAAGATACATTCATGCACCAACTTTTGACTCACTGCGATATTTGATTGCTGAGAAAACGCGGTTTTAGAGAACAACTTTATACGTCTTTTATACGTTTTTTATACGTTTCTTCGTGTAACCTTAATGAAAGTACTATAAATACGGTACTCTCTTACCGTCTCAGTATATGGTTTTTCGGATCTGTCACATATCGTACTCCGTGGTGTGTCGTATTTCTTCCAAATTCATGAAGATAGCCACAAAATGGTTCTTCCTTCTTGTTGCTGTTTTCTTTACCTTCTACATTGTCTAAATCTATATCAACAACGGTGTGTGGTGAATTGTGCTTGTTATTCCAATAATCTCCTTGGGGTGACTGGTTCTTTAATGTATAACTAGCATCCATTATCAAGGCACATACAGTCAAATCATCAATTGGCTTAGTTTATTTTGAAACTGTCAATATTAACAATTTACCGTTCTTATGAATCACAAAAATATTTACCAAAACAATATCTCAATGACACAGAAACAAATCCACAATGCAATCAGAAAAAATGCAACATGATATGAACACATAGGCAAAATAATATTGCAAATCATACACAATTTCAAACCAGTAGAGAGCGTTTTTAAATTGACTGATGGATACCATATGCTGAAGGTATTCTGGCAAACTAATAAAATTGAACATTTGATCAAAATTGGCATTCATATTTTATAAATCACGGCATTCATATTTTATAAGTGAAAAGCATCCAAAATTCTTCTTATTTTCGAATTGAATTGGATGCATCTGTCGATTACAAACTTCCGCTCTCACAATTGGAATTGAGTAAATAATCTATGAGAATGATCCGTCCTTTGGTGTTAAACATTTAAAGCATTAATGTGCGATTTGCTCCACAGCGACGCCCTCATTTTTTCTTGAATTTCTACTTTTTGCATGATTGTAATGCCCAGTGTACTAAAATACCATGTGAAAGACTAATAAGCCCGAAGTGCTTTAATCTCGAAGTGCTTCATTAAATTACATTTAAGTTTTATATATTAAATCCGGAGATCTCCGGTTTTATACCGAGTTCACCGATTCTCTATATTGAGATTGTTTGGGAGATAAGAAAACCAAGAAGAGGTGGAATGGAATTAAAGAGCTCAAACAGAGAGAGCGCCACCTCATCTTAAATGAGATGAACCGAGGTCAAACTGACCGGGCAGGACTGGGTCATCATGCAGTTATTGTTAACTACATAATGCACACAACACAGGGGCACTCACAATAGGCAATTGAACCCTACTGGTAGCGCTGTGTTGTAGATATACGAGATGAACTAGTTAGCGTCATATATGAAAAAGTATAAAAGCTATGATTTTAGTACTTTCTCTATGTTTCAATTACTTTATATTCTTTTCAAAATATCTGAATTTTCAACCCGGTACAAGCTTCAATAACATACACACCATACATTTGTATGAGAAAGAAATATACCATCTATATACAGACTCCCGTGTTATTCCAATGCACATTTTGCTTCACCGGGCCGCCCTGGCTTGATCACATTTGCAAGAGGGGTGTCACGAAACCGTAATAGGTACAAATTTAGTACTTTCTGTCAATCAAGTATGGTTTATTTTCTACATGTCAATCTTTAAATCATTAGCATAGTCCTTATAATAACGGTGGACCGCCTTGATGAGTAAATGACAGCAAACCAGTGAAAAATACCCCAAAACTCAGTCAGTGGAGCTCCGCCCGTACATGTCAATAGCATCATTATCAATCGGATTAGTCGACTGTAGCGGACAATTCGATCGCTCATTGGATTAATATTATCACGTGGTAGTAAATTTGCGTTGAACATCGAATACTATAATGGTTTAGTACTGCATATCTCGGTTTAATCTTCACTAAGAGGGTTTATGGCTGGAAAGGGCACCGTGAATTTGCCTCACTAATCTGGTGAAAGAAGTGAATGAAGAAGATGTTGGTTTACCTCTATACGGATTTGCTAAACAAGGACAGTGGTTGAGATGCGATTCTGCCAAGCAGACTGACACCTCATGGAAGAAGCTCCTATATGTCTGCACACCAGAGCTCCTGTCTTTCCATATCAATGCCATCCATGACTAACTTCCTTCACCTGCTAATCTGAAACTGTGGGGAAAAACCAATCTTGGATTGTGCCAACTCTGCAACTACCGTAACTGTACTCTGCTCCACATCCTGAATTATTGCAGCTAGCTACTCGCTTGAGAATGGAAGGTACAACTGGCGCCATGACAAAACACTATGAACAATAGCATTAGGCCTGGCACCATATAATGATGAGGCTGCCAACACAAAACAACAGAGTATACTCCAGACTTCATCCCTACTATTGCTTTCCGTACAGCCGATGGTACAACATACAGGAACCCAGCTCTACGTACTCCAAAGACAGAAGTAAAAAACATCCTGAAGAAGGTTAGAGACTGGACCTTCCTGATGGATGAGGAGCACAAGCCAATAGTATTCCCTCCGGAAATCGCAGAAACTACCAAGCGGCCTGATATTACGATCAATGCAGCCACCTTCAAACATGTAATCATCATTTAATTGACAGTACCATCGCAGGAGAACCTAGCCAATGCGTACGCTAGGAAAAAGTGTAAATATGAAGACCTGGGAGGGAGCCGAATGCGAAAACAGAGGATGGACTGTGTTTTACTTCCGTTCCCAGTATAAATGGGAAGCAGAGGATTCTATAACACATCACTAACCAAATGTTTAGCTGCCTTAGGAGTCCCAAAGAGAAAAAAAGCCAATCCTAGGCACTGCCTCCAAAGCAGCTCTGAGAGCCAGCTACATCATCTGGCTATGCAGAAAAACAAAGGCATTCCGACAGATAGGCATTCCGACCATCGATATGCACTGGGGGAATGGGGAAGGTTAACCCGCCAAAGTCTGGTCCTAAGTCCAGAGACCCCACTCCAGTGCACACTATACTGTGAAAATAGGCTTCGATGGTGACAATGTTGATGTTTTACCAACGACTATTCCTCAACGACACTTTTCATAGCTATACACTAGTCCTACCTGCTGCCTTACACCACCCCGGGTGGACAGTTGCAACGGCGTGGCACTTGCTAGTGTAGCTTAAGCCCTGTCAGTTAGACAGCAACAAGGTGATTTTTCCAATTTTGTCATCTTCCAAGAGAGCACTACACCAGGAGTGCTCATCTTAAGAAAGGTGAAATTAGACTCCGAAGATGACCGCGCTGGTGATCTACCAATGAACTACCCCTCATGTCTAAACACATCGCGTGCGAGTGTATCATTGCATCATTGACGTATAAACTGTATGCATATTGCTATTCGTCTTACCTCTTGACATATAAACTGTGTGTATATCGCTATTCGTCTTACGTCTTATGTGTACATCCCAGCTGAGAGAAGCTCCGCCAATAATCATGATAATATTACGATCGGCAAGCTAATACACACATTGTAGGCGCTTGAATGAAATCGCAAATTTCTTTGTTCTACTTCATTTGTTTAGCTCGAAATTAAAAGGGGGGAAATGTGAGCAGTAGCTATCAGTGAAAACTAACATTTAAATTGGAATCTATTCTTTATACAAATCACACATTATTGCTTGATATAAGTGGTCCAGTGAAATACTCGGTTGGTTTACAAGATGTTATAGTACTATTTATTAGGATTTGAACTGGCGATGATACCATTAATTGATATCTTAATGAATATAAAATGTGAATGGCAAGTACCTTTATCTTAAATATATCCAATTTTGGCTCTATGTGCTACATATTATGTGTTAATAATTTATTCTGTTCCCGTTCTCATCAAGGCAAATGAGGGGAAAGTACTATACTACACTCCAATATACATGTATAATAAAATTGTTTCATGTTGGCTCTGGTATCCAATAGTAGCTTTATAAATAAATCAGTAATCATAATTCGTGAAGGGACTTTTAATACATGCTGAGTACGCATGATTGGCTTTGACATTGGAAACTACAGTAGTATATATTTTATTACCAACGGTATGCAGCATCTATTCATCTATTGTTTCCGATTAGAGCGCTGACATATTGGAAAATGTTGCCAATCAATATTCATAAGAGTGTTCATTCAACGTCAAGTTTTCAAAATTGGGTGACTTGGCAGTTGTGAAATACATCTGACTGGGCGTTTTAATTACGTAACGCATAAAGGCTTTGACATCATCGAATGGCTGCCTAGTGCTTTTATGTGTTTAGTTTCTATAATATTTATTGTAACATTTATTTATCATTCCGTTTTCTTTCTTTTCTTTTCTCTGTACTTATTCTTTCATATGCCTACACTTTATCACTCTCTCGCTCTCCTTCTCTCGCTCTGGCCCCTTCTCCCTACCTCTATTTTTTTCTTTCTGTCTCCTCTAAGTCTCCCTCTCATTTCCATCATTGGTTCCTTATCTTTCTATTTATTTATTTCTCTTTATTTATTTCTCTTTATTTCTTTCTCTTCTCTCTTCCTCCAGCCCCTTAGGTCCCTATCATTCTCTATATCCCTCCTCCCATGTTCATCCCTTCTCCCTTCCCAACAGGAGGTAGCTGACCCCTTCCCCCTTGGGTATGCCACTGTTTCAATGCCAACCTCCTTCTTAAAGTGGTACTACACCCCCTGATCAATTTTGTGACTAATTTTGCATTTTTCTCAAAAAATAACTACACATACAAGTTATGTATATTATATAGGGCCAAGGAATCCAATTACTTCACTGAAATTTCAGTGGTTCAAGACAAGTGGTTCATTATATATGTTAAGCTATATATGCAGCTAAAGCCTCCTTTATATGATATTGAGGGAATCAGTTTAAAATGCATAAACGCTTAAATTGTATTGAATAAATTCCTCTGTCCAGTCAAAGTGAGTTTTAACTCAACACTAATTGCAACAGAATTTTTGTCACTGCTATGCATTTCAGAAGTGTCGCCTGAACAGCATACAAAAAGAATAATAAACTAGTGGCAAATGGTGGTCATAGACCACAAACCTAGCTGGGGCATGTTGGTGTTGTGGAGGTATGACCCCTGCAAAATGTTCCAAAAATGTTCCCCTGGTAATGAGGCTTGTTGTCACCGAGTTTGAGTCCCGTACTCCTTACAGATGTCCAGAAAATGCAATTTTAAGATTTGACCCCAGATAACCTTTGACCTGACCCCTGCAAACTGTTCCAAAAAAATATTCCACTGGTCATCAAGTTTGTTGTCACCGAGTTTGAGTCACGTACTCCTTACAGATATCCAGAAAATATATTTCTAAGATTTGACCTCTGCATGACCTTTGACCTGACCCTGCAAAATGATCCCCTGGTTATGAGATTTGTTGTCACTGAAAATGTCCAGAAAATGGAATTATAAGATTTGACATCAGATAACCTTTGACCTGAACCCTGGAAAGTGTTCCAAAATGTTCCCCAGATCATTAAGTTTGTTGTCACCAAGTTTGAGTCCGGTACCCCTTACAGATGTCCAGGAAATGCATTTCAAAAATTCGACCTCTGCATGACCTTTGACCTGACCCCTGCAAACTGTTCCCTTGGTCATGAGATTTGTTGTCACCGAGTTTGAGCCCCATACTCCTTACAGAAGTCCAGATAATGCAATTATAAGATTTACCCCCTTAATGACCTTTGACCCCAATTCTGTATGCAAGTTATAGGCGTGTGGTATAGCCGATGCATATATGCAAATGACATCATTGTCCTATATAATATGTGGCAGAAGAAGCATTTTGAAGGTATTTGGTTAAATACCGGAAATGCTCCCTTAATGACATTTGACCCCAATTCTGTTTAGACCTTATGGGCACTTGATATAACCAATACATATGTGCAAGTTACATAATTGTAGTGTGTAACCTGTAGGAGGAGAAGCATTTTGAAGTTATTGCCAGAAAGAAAGAAGAAAGATCGGATAGCAAAACAGTACCTAGCTCGGGGGGTTGTAAACCCCCCAGCTAGGTAAATATACTTGGTTGAAAGGTAGTTTTCGACGGGTAAAGGTCATGCAGGGGTCAAATTTCAAAAATACTTTAGAATTATCAGTAAGATTTTGTACTTTGTCAGATTTAGTCATCAACATAGTGGTTTTATTAACTTAGAATATCTGGGTGTATATTATTCATCCAGTAGTTCAAAATTTATTTTTACTGGAACTAAAATTTGCAACTCACTTTGCTAAGTTTCGTCCAAAACTTCGGAATTCATCATGCATCTGATTGATGATGTTGGGATGACGTCATGTGTGGTGACGTCAGACAGCGATGTATGTCAGCGTTCTTTAATCCTGCAGAAGCAGTCATCTTGATAGGCAGGAGAGGTGGTTCGAAAGAGGAGTCAGAGAATCAGTTTGAGAGAGAGTGGAGGAGCCCGCCATGCACAAGAAAGGGGGACTCCGCTTTCAGTTGTCACGTTGACCCGGCGTTACGAGACATTCCTCGCCGTCTGACGTCACAACACCTGACGTCATCACAACATCATCAATCAGATGCCTGATGAAGTCCGGAGTTTTCGGACGCAAAGTAGCAAAGTGAGTTGCCAGTGTTAGATTTAATTTACAAAATAATGTTAACTTAGAATACTTCATCAAATGTACATATCCTGTTAGCTCAATCGGTAGAGCATCAGACTTCTATAATTAAGTAGAATCTAATAAGGAATTATGTAAATGCTTTCTTAGGTGTCAGAAGGTTGTCCTCGAGACGACTGCAAAAGAGAGTTCCCTATAGGAGTCAAGTGGGTAGACTCTTTTATTGGTGTCAGGTAGATTCAAATATCAGGACAAACGTATACTCTTTTTTTAAAATCACTTCAACACTTTTTTGGCTGTGTTGTTTTGCTTCTTAGTGTCGCCAGTGTCTTAACTTTAAGACTTGCAGAATCGCTTCCATATCCATACCAAGAGAAAGTCAAAGACTTCGACGACAGTGATCAAGCTCATGCCGACCATTAACCCCATCGTACCACCAATGTCACCTGGATATCAAACAACACATAATACAGTCAGTCTACTCTGAAGTACAAAGTACCGACGCGGACACACACATTGTGCCGACTTTGAAGGAGCAGCAGAGACGCAGCACTGCCCACTAGGCCTATATGCAGTTTGACAATTAGACTACACAAGGATAGTTTGCCGACTTGGTTGGAAACCATCGCTGTGAAGTCCCGATTCCAGAAAAATACAGTACCGGTACTAAATATTTTTATTTCAAAAATTATTATCTTGTTTTGCCAAATGAAACAATATAAAAATAGCTTCAATGATTTCAGGATGCTCGCATATATCTTGCCTGGATTCATTCAATTAATTTTTGTATTGTCTCAGAAAACGTACGACCATGGTAACATGCAGCCATGTAGACTTCTCCGTAGTCCACTTGCCCATTGTGCATACTCTGGCTATTATTAAGTTTAAAACTCTGATTTAATTAATTTGTGCACAATTAATAGATTTTCACATCTGATCTTTTTAGTCACCGTACTCCCTCTGTTTGTTAGCTTCATTAACTCGGGCTTTCGCGATAAATAAACTGGTAGATTCTAAAATCAGAATTGTTCAGTATTGAAGTGCCATTATAATTATACCGTTATAATATGTTGCATTCAATAATATAAGCATACGTTTACTGTTAATGTCAGTAATATAATTATAATAAACGTAATGTCATAGATATAAGTATAATTTCGAGTTCAACTGAATGCGTTCATCATGGTTAATAACATATGTTTTGTTTATCAAAAATCGACTATGGCATAGTTTAGCAGCCATGTGGGAAAAAAAAGAGACTTGGAACACTTTCGTGTCATTACCAAAAAACTGTTACCCCCTCCCGTCTCCGTGCAATTTTGTAGATGTCTTATTTATTCATAAGCACAATATACGTTATTTCCCTGATTCGGTCGGTGAAGTACAACCAAGCAACTTTGGCCCATCCTTCGTGATTTTCATCTTAAATTGTCGATATTGCATTTGTACGATTGAATGTCTACCTTGCATAATATACTGTTCTAAAGCAGTATTATGTCTAAATCACTTCAGGATTTGACTTACTTATCAAACTCGTCCATGGATAGGCTTCTATTTGCTTGACGCTGTTGAAGCTTAATTCTTCGAAGAATATGCGGAGATCGAGATAATTATTCCTGATGAAGGTACACATAAAGACAAAATATCGCAAACGTGAGCTTTCCTGCAACTTTAGTGCTCAGGCTAGCAGGCTGGATACATTTTTATGCTTAATCTCAGACTGTTAATTTGGTCTTCATTTGTAATAACGGTGCCGTTTGATCCATGTACACTAATTTATATGATTTAAGAGAATTCGCGTGTAACATGATTTTATCAGGTGACATGACCATTCGTCACTATGCAAAGTTCTCTTTCTATATATGATTTTGATTTAAACTTTTGATCCAAACACACGGAAATAATTCCTACCTCGGAATTTTCAGATGGTACTCCATCTTTCATCAGCGAGTGAGTGACTGTATCAGGTCGTGATTTTCTTGGTAGGAATTATTTCCTTGTGTTTGGATCAAAAGTTTAAATCAAAATCATGATTTATACCAAAACAGATGAACTTTCATGAACGATAACCATATACTTTAGCTGTTCTGGCTTTCAAATATTTTCTCATACTGTTGAATTAAAAACAAATACCTGATAAATTCTTCTGACTGGTTCAAGGTGGCAGTGATTTGGCTCATGAAATGTTCATTTGGATAATACGCAATCGAAGTCCGAGCTCCGTAGTTTGCTGAGCTGCAAGATTCGTTACAGTCACATTTGATATTCTCCTCAACAAACTTTACTGTGAAATAAATTTGAGTTAATGAAAAAAGATTACATCTTGCGAATCTTGCCGTTTGCCCACCTGCTACTCTGAACCAGTGGCTTGCGATCAAAGGTGGGTGTGAACGGCGGGTGTGTTGCGCCCCGACGGGTGTTGCGCGCAGGGAAGTTGATGTGTGTACATGTACATGTAGCATTATGCGGTACGATTTCGATATTTTTATATAGAACCTGAAATCATGCTAAGTGAAATCAGAACAGCTATAAAGAAACTAAAAGCCGGTAAAGCTGCTGGTCAAGATGGGATATATGGAGAAATGATCAAGGCGGGAGGAGAAACTGTTGTTCAAGCTATGAAAGAAATAATTGATAACATCTGGAAGACAGGAGAGTGGCCCAGTGACTGGACTCAATCAGAAATAATCACCTTACCAAAGGTACCTGGCACTCAAGAATGCTCTAAACATCGTACCATCAGTCTGCTATGCCACGCTTCAAAAGTGCTGCTAGAAATTATACGCTGCAGGCTAGCCCACTACATTACGCCGCAGATCGCAGAGGAACAGTTTGGATTTGTTGCTGGTATAGGGACAACTGACGCAATCAACACTTTACGTAACATCATTGAGAAAACAGTGAAACGCCAAGATCAACAACTGTGGCTGATGTTTGTCGACTATAGCAAGGCCTTTGACACGGTCAACCATGATGTCCTGTGGAAAACTCTCTTGGACTTCGGCACACCAAATCACCTAGTCTGGCTGCTAAAGAGGCTGTACTCAAAAGCGACTGGTGTTATTCGTGTAGCAGATGGCCACACAGACCCATTTCCATTTGAACAAGGAGTTCGGCAGGGCTGTATTATATCCCCCATGCTGTTCAACGCCTGTGGTGAATCGATCATGCGACAGGTGAATGAGGTTGTAGATGAGAGATCAGGCAGCATTGTCGGTGGAAGAGCAATATGGAATATTCGCTATGCAGATGATACCACACTCATAGCATGCACGAAGGCAGAACTTGAGAAGCAAGCAGTCGAGTTGGAGAGGTGCAGTCACACCTTTGGTCTCCATATCAACGCAACCAAAACCCATGTTATGACCCATGGTAGCAAAGAGACAATCTCCCTGGGTGGAAAGCCAATCAAGCAGGTCGAAAGGTTCATATACCTTGGCTCAATGGTAGGGTGTGATGCAGACTCTACACCGGAGATCAATGCTCGACTAGCAATTGCCAGAGATGCCACCAGCCAATTATTAGGATTATGGAAGGCTGAAGCGATCAGCCTGAAGCTGAAGAAACAACTGGTGAGATCCCTTGTCTGGAGTATAGCCCTGTATGGGGCAGAAAGTTGGACTCTAAAACAAAGTGATATCAAGAAGATAGAGTCGTTTGAGCTGTGGGTATGGCGCAGAATGCTTCAGGTCAGCTGGAAAGATAGGAAAACCAATGCATGGATTCGTCGGAAAGTGGGCATAACAGAGAAACAAGGTCTGCTCAGTCAGCTGAAGAAAAGAAAGATATCCCTGTATGGTCATTGGAAGCGACGTCCAGATAGCATTGTTCAGATAACGATAGAAGGAGAAGTAGAAGGAAAAGCCAGGCCAGGTCGAAGGAAAACAGGATGGATTGATAACATCAGAATGTAGATTAATGGTGGAATGGCCGTGGCAAGAGAGAAAGCACGCAAGAGAATGCCGACGGTTCTATGAGGACTATGGCAACGCAGCAGCAGCAGCAGGCCTATATGCATATTTCTAAGGGTGAATGTTTCATTTTAGTTCAAAGCCTGATAACTTGATGGTAATGAATGAGTGCGAAATAAATGAATGAAATATATTACGTCAACAACAAACCTTCATTATAATATATACATTCTACAAGTTGTTTTGGACCACAGACTGGTGCATCTCCTGAAAAACAAAATGTGAAGATGGTTAAATCCCATTACAACAAGTTGCCATAGACCGAGCAAACACAAAAACGTTTTAAAAACGTTGTAAATAAGTTATATTTTGGCTTTTGGTTTAGGTAAAAACGTTTTAATAACATTAAAATGTCGGGTTATATAAAGGTCATGATAACGTTTTAACACGTTTTGTATGAAAACACACTACAACAATATTTTTAAATGTTTTCAAAAAATGTTATTGTAAACTATTTTTGCAAACATTTTTGCCAAATATTGTGTCAATACTTAAATAACATTATTTTAAAATATTTGAACCCAGCAAACACAGAAATGTTCTTAAAATGTTTTTTCAAAACCTTTTAATAACATTTAAATGTCGGGTTATATAAAGGTCATGAAAACGTTTTTAAAACGTTACTGAAAATATTTTGGGCAAACATTTTTCGCAAAATATTTTTTCAACCCCAAAATAACATTTTGTTTAGAATGTTTTGTATCAAGTTTTCAAGAATGTTTTTAGAATGTTATTAAAACGTTTTTATACCCTTTATATAACCCGACATTTTAAAACGTTTTCTGTAAAACATTTTTGTTTGCTGAGCAGTTGATTATCAAAAATGTTTTTTAAGGTTATGAAAACGTTTTATACTCTTAATATACCCTTTATATAACCCGACATTTAAACGTTTTCTGACAAACTTTTATAACCTTTTGCGAATGATGTCGAAAATGTTTTGTGTTTGCTGGGGACCGAGTGACCGAGCTGTGACATAATCACCCAATTTACATCTCGCCATCCACAGCCAATACAATTGGACATGACATATCATTTATACACAAATGCGATAGAAAAGGATTTATTAGTGTATTTACTATGCAAATAACCACTTTCCTTGCTCCACGGTGTATCGGGAACTATGCTAAATAACCTTCCCAATTTAAAGTGTTGAAGGCCACACTCTCCATACCTCAGTAAACATCTCAAGAGAAGATAGCTTTTTTCCGTGTTAAAAAATTACGGAATTTCTAGCGCACTTGTGTATTTGTGTGATGAGCATCATTGGCATGTTTGCCAAATATGGGCATTATGACCAATATTTATGGATATTACATGGCACATCAAGGGAAAATACCCGGATGCTGTCCAAATTTGGCTCGAATATACCTTATGGTCGATACTATCGAGAAGTTTGATATTTTTATGAATGAATTGTAGTATGAATGGTAGCAATAGCATTATCGGGCCTTGATGCACTATGAAACACTAATAATGCTTGGTTGAAATTAAATCGGTACCTGAGTCGGTTTTTAAAGGTTTTTTTTTGTGCATGAAATAAATTAATATTGATTGTTATATTTTGGCTTAAATACATTTGTTTAACAAGATACGGCTTTCAAAAGGAGTGTATACGTGCAGTTGGCCTGTACCCTTGAGTGTGTGAGTATTACGTACTTAAATACGTACGTAGTCAATTCACCACACACGGGTGAATGGGATATGTCCTCCAGCATTTTCTAATGCTCTTCCTCTTCCTCCTCTTCCTCCTTCTCCTCCTCCACCTCCTCCTCCCAGGGGCGTAGCAAGAGCCTAGGGGCCCATGGACAAGGGGAAGTACGAGGCCCTTTTCAATATCTCCTTTATCAGCTTTATTCCTAACACACTTCATTCTCGCTTTTGCTCGGGGCCTCTGAACACTCGGGGCCCATGGACTTCGTCCAACCTATGTTACGCCCCTGCCTCCTTCACCTCCTCCTCCTCTTCATCATCATCATCATCATCATCATCATCAACATCATCACCATCGTCATCATATCATCATTATCTTCATCATCAGCATCGTCATCCCCATGAACATCAACATTATCATCATTACCATCACCATTGAAAGTAAATGAGTAAACAAATAACTAAAAACAAATAATAACTTAAAATACATTGTCGTTTTGTAGGTCACCTGGGTAGCGATAATCTCTGCAACCACACTTGCGAACAACGTAATCAATTTTGCATTCCTGCTGACACAATGGTACAGTATAACTCTCTGAATATTTCAGCGGTTTAAGGTCTTCCTGCCTACAATTCGAATATGGACGAGGCAAATTTACCGCCTGAATGAAAACAAAATACATAATAGTGTTACTATATTTTATTTTAATATGATTGAATAAATAAACATAGTAAATAGGAGTACGTAATTTTTACGTTATTATTTCATTGAATCGCAAAATCTAGAAAAGTCATGAAAGAAGTGGAAAGTCTGGTCCGACTGCCTGTCAGGAAACACCAGGACATGCAGCAAGTTGCGTATTCATTTTAAATGTCTCATTTTGTCTTTAATACACGGCTTTTGGCTTGGCCACTAGCAAGCTATGTTAGCAGTGGCGTGCGCAGCACATTGAAAGTGGGGGGGGGGCAGGGTGTTCAGTTCCCCCGAACGGCGTAGAATTTAGGTGTGTAAGATGCGGTTTTAGCGTTTTCCCCCGAATTTCCTCCGAATGACCAACAAAGTGGGGGGCATGTGCCCCCCTGCCCCCCACCCCCTTTGCGCACGCCACTGTATGTTAGCACATCTATGGTACTAACAAAGGTGCCAAACTTTGAATTTTGATGATTTTACAGTGATCTGGATGAGCAAATCACTGAATGGGCCTATAACGCACTACACGCGTTTGCCGGTAAAGACCTACGCGTGTGTGCATCACTTTTAGTTAACGTTTTTACCTTTGTATAGATGACGGTAACTGATGTCTCAAATCCTGGCGATATTGAAAACCCGAGCTCTTTTAATACAGGACGCACTCCTTGAGGGTGTAGTAACACCTGGCAAAATTTCAATGATATCATACTCTAGAATTACTGCTAAATATTACAAATTAAGTTCAGAACATTCTAGAAAGCCAAAAGTTTGATGGCGTCCAATAAACGAAAGTTCTTTCCGTGGTGGGGATTGCGTTTTTCTTTTTTTAACTAGTTAAAATATCGGTTAACGTTGATCTTTCCGGTTGGAATTTTCAACACTGCACACTTGCGTTTCAGGGAGAGAGCACTTTTCGTTTTAGGACATCATCGAATTTTTCGTTTGTTTCCTTAAATGATGTACGATCTTAAGAAAAAAAAAAAAAAAAAAAAAGAAAAAAAAAGCGCAGTGATTTATAGTGCGCTACGCACAGGCACAACGCCTAGACGTTGATCCACAAGCCTCAGCACACTTTACAGGTTGTCGCTGACCACTACGGCCCACATCATTCCATAAGCCATTTAACAACAATTCAAGGACTTTGCTGCTTCAAGTGCGCACACCCTAGACATTCCACAAATAACCTTCGCAACCAGGATCAGCTCCCCGAGTTTCGTACGGGTTACAACGAGACAATTAGCAGTAAGTTCCTTGTCCATGGGAATTTCAAGCTAACTCAATTTTTTCACGAGAGCGTAATAGGCACCAGCAGGGTTCGATTGAGCTGAGTTGACTACTTAATGAATGAAACGTTGACGCGTGCCGCAGGCTGTAACACATTGAGCAGTCTGATACACTACAAACATTATAAAAGAACGTTGTTTAATTGGTCCAGCAACTATAATAATTCTAAATAATTATATTTAACTTCTAGAAAAAAAAAATCTTAAAATCCCTTAATACCTTAAATCCTGCAGCATCAGTTTCTCCGCTAACATACTCATACTGCTGGACATCCATTGTCAACAAGAGACCATTTTGCTTCCCAGGCTGATTAATTTTCAGGATTTCACTTTTGTTTTTAGGATCATTAAACGTCCAACAGACTCCCCAATCAGTCATAGTGGTTGTGAAGTTCCTCGCGTCGCAAGGTTCCACTCCGCGCCATTTGCAATCATATACCGTTTCGTTTAATTGATGTGCGTAATAACCAATAGAATCGACAAAATTGTCTGTGAAGGAGGAATTGCTTCCAAGAATGTCCTCATAAATGGTCCAATTGATTGGTTTGCCGAGTCGAGCTAAAAAAATATAATTGATGTAAATAATATATATATTTGATGTAAAAGTTAAGTTGGCATGAGTTTTATTTTGAAAATCGTTAAAATTATACAAAACGCACAAAAAGGATGTCCGTATAAGGGATCTGGAATGAGCGTTTTGAGCGTTTCGACAGTAATTTTTGTGGGACATGAGACCACATCAGACATATCGAATTGCATTATGAATACGAAGAATGTCTTTCTAATATCAAATAATTTTCATTTTTTGAAATTCACGATATAATACAAATTTTTTTTTTTTTTGGTGTTTTGGAAAACAATTCCGTATCTTCAATACTTCAATTGATCGGCGGCTTTTCATCCCACCTACATACACTTTAAGTTTAAATCATTAGATTTATAAAGTTTACTTCGAGTACTGTTAAATATCAAAAATATCAATTTTTAATAATTTGCCATAAATTGTGTATTACATTGCGAATTTCAAAAAACTATTTGATATCAGAATGCAATTCGATATGTCTGGTGTGCTCTAATGTCCCAAAATATATACTGTCCATACTGTCATACCCCATCCCTTAATTGAGTGTTATAATTTTTTAACCTGATGTTAATAAAAACATTGAAATAGATACAAATGTGCGAGGAAATTTACGTTTGCAAATCAGAATTTTTAGTAGATTTTTAAAGGGTGTTCTTAAATAACATAATGTAGACATACCTTCAAAGCTATAAAGAGCATTGTTGAGCGATAAAACTATTGGAGAAGCCTTTGACTTCCGCATCTGGTTGTAGTTGCATATTGTGACTGCGGGAAAGTATAAATCGGGTACATACTTAACACCTACAATGGTATGGACATCATAATCATAAAACCGTATGAAACTATGAACGACTTCATAGCAAAGGTATGAGTCCGCGGCAAGAAGAAGTACAGCCCAAAATAATCTGAGAAATGAGAGAGAGAGAAAAAAGATTAGATTAAAAGCCATATTGCAACATTTGCTGAGGAGGACACCCTTAATATTTTTCAAAATTCTGTTTTTTACACAATTGCAATGTACTTGAATAAACTAACATACACTGCAAAATTCAAAAGTTTAGGTGTTGCAGTTTTTCAAAATCCGCGATTTTGAATAGACCGTCTGAACAAGATGTTAAATTATTACGATGGACATTATTAGTCGAAAGCGTACGCGATGTTCATAACACAGTACGTACATGACATGCGGGACAGTCATAACACATCAAAGAACCGACCGAGTCATGTTCAAAGGAGTGCGTCGCATTGGCGACATATGCACTGATATTAAATAGTGATTTTATTAATTTGTATTGCTTCATTTGTTTGGGACACAATTAAAAGAGGACACATGTGACAGTGTAAACTAACATCTTATGATAATGTACAATATGGCTTTTAGCACTTGACACAAAAATAAACACACCCACCCCCACACTTCAGCCTATACACACATCCCAACCCACCCTACACACAACAAATTGCGACCTACAATAACGTTGTTTCTTACCACTTCAAGCAATACCATACCACCTATTAAAAGCTTCACGTGTCAAACACATACGTACCCGCACACCTCACCCGCCTGAAACACACCTCCGGAACACACCATCCAAATGCGCCATACCAACACTAGCACAACGCTACAACACACCGTTATTAAAATCTACTACTTCTCGCAATGCCATAATTCATTAATTTCCTGATGTCATTCACTTGAGCATACTGCAGTTACTGTTCATTTTCCTATACACAATACACAGTGCTCTCACCATTGAGGTGTGACCTCTACAAACAGTGTATGTTAGAGGTATAGGACATTTCCTAGTTAACGTCACTGTGTGAACAATAACCGACCAATATTTATTGTACTCTCTACAATTCTGGGAAATATAGTTTTGTAACATGTCGTAACATTTTAGCTATTTTAGATATTTGGAAATATTCACACTTTGGTGTTTTAGCAAGTAGGGCACGGTATGGCCTGCAAAATTCCCTGTGTAAATCGAATGCAACTTTTAACGACTATCATTCACTTGTAGACCGCTCTCTTCCGAAGGGAATTAAAGCTAAACCACTTGACGGATATTTTTTGTACTTGATGTCAATCAAGAATAATATATACATTACATGTAGGCTAAAAACTGAGTATGTGGGGCATCTGCAAATGTTCGTACCTCCCTGATATGTAAATGACAGATAACAGCAAAAACAGCTCACATATCTGTCCATAACTTTGGTCAGTGCAGCGAGCCAGGGGATTTCCGGGGGGATTTCAAGTGGGCGATTGTTGATTGGCAAGTGCCATATTTGGGCATAAGTGCAGTGCACCATTCAATGTGGAGGATAGACTAGACTTTATCGATTAATTTTGCTGGAATAGTTTCCTGTTAACCAGGTTAAGTACTGCAAAGATCGAATCATGTTTGCTGGGTAGTATAACTGCACTATGGTTTTTTTTATAAGCCAGGCATACGGTGCCAAACACACCCCACCCCAGCACACCCATATTTCGATACTCAAATACAACGATACTATCACATTGATAACCACTTGATATTAGTACTATATATAATTGCCATATTTGAATTCTTAGTGCATTGTACATGATGCAGTCATGTCTACAGTAGAATTCATCTCGACCTTTGCAGGACTTAAACCCCATTAAAAGCTATTAAACCAAGATAACACTCATTGAAGCAGCTCAACTGATTAAATCAGATCTTCTCTGGTTGTGCACAAGTGTCTGTTTTACATGTGCGACATCGCAATAAAGCTGGTATTATAGCTTCAGTTGGGTAACTGATTATAAAGGAAACGAAAGGAAACAATGGTATGTGTACCTTTGTTCACGAAATGAGACAAAGACCTGCTTTTTGTTAACCAGCATTCTTCAAAATGAGCAACATAATGATTGTTGACTTAACACGGTTTGGAAATAATTTCTTCATATTTTTGGTGTTATCTGTCGTTTACATATCCTTCCTAAAACACAAAAGTGCGACCTCTCCAAACATCTAAATTAGCTAAAAATTTAGGACATGTTACAAAACTATACCTGTTTTTTGTGGCATCCTTCAGAACGGAGCGGTCCGTTACCAATATAGCTCAATATTTTCGGTCAAATCTCCATTCAATTAACACGGGGAGTTGGCTAGCTATGAGCTAGCTATGCTTTGCCCTCACTCATATTTTACAAAAGTGCGATCATTTCTGAACATCTAACCTAGCTGTAATTTTAGGTCATGTTAGAGAAACATATTTGCTAGAAGTTGGAGAATAAATTAAATATTGGCTGGTTATTTTTCACACAGTGATGTTAACTAGGCAAGTGTCCATTCTTCCAACATACATCATTTGTAGAGGTCACGCGTCAATGGTGAGAGCACTGTGTATTGTGTATAGGAAAACGGATAGTAACTGCAGTATGAAAGACCGACCTTGTCTGTAATCGGGTGAGTACCTGTACTCGACAACTCACCAAGTTTTTAAAATGTTTCATGAAAGTACTATAATACTTTCTTACCGTCTCAGTACATGGTTTTTGGGATTTGTCACATATCGTACTCCGTGGTGTGTCGTATTACTTCCAAATTCATGAAGATAGTCACAAAATTGTTCCTTCTTCCTCTTGTCGTGTTCTTTATCTTCTACGTTGTCTAAATCTATATCAACATCGGTGTGTGGTGAATTGTGCGTGTTATTCCAGTAATCCCCTTTGGTAAACTGGTTCTTTTCAGTTGTATATTTACCATCCATTGTCAATACAAGACACAAAGTATAAGACAGTAAAATCTCCACAACTACCTTTATTTTAACAAATTCAATATTAACAATGTACAGTTCTTATGAAGCACGAACTCTTTTTAACAAAGCATCTAGATGACACAGAAACAACTCCAAAATGCAATCAGAAAAAATGCAACATGATATGAGCACTTAGGCAAAATTGCAAATCATACACAATTTCAATTTGATGCTTTTGAGAGCGTTTTTGAAATTGAACAAATTGAATAATGGATGAATCATAACGGATGTGATCTAGCAAATTATTCCATAGTTTAGGAGTAATGTTAGCTATTAGATGAGCGATAAAGATCACACTTAAGGGGGTACTACACCCCTGCACAATTTTGAGCCTATTTTTGCATTTTTCTCAAAAATTATAGCGCATTGGGGACAAGTAAGATATGTATATTATAGGGGCAAGGACTACAACTAAGTCACTGGAAATTTTATTTCAGCACAGACAACAGTTGTGGAGTTACAGTCAAAAATGAGGGAAACCAATATTTGATCAATAAATCAATAACTACTTGCTTTCAGTTGCTGAAGTTTCAGTATAGCAGTTGTAGTCCTTGCCCCTATAATATACATATCTTACTTATCACCAATGTGCTGTAATTTTTACCAAAAATACAAAAATAGGCACACAATTTGCCAGGGGTGTAGTACCCCCTTAAGGTAGACAGCCTCATACGCGATTTTTATTCATTTTGGTATCAGAAGGAAATTATTTTACTAATGATCCCAGTAAAATTTAATGCTCGAGATTCTCTTGGTCGGGCTGACGTCACAAAGGGGAAATAGCCTTGTAAAACCAGTGTGCGCATGTGCAGTTCCCCTTTCTCGAGCTGGTTGCTATGCGAGCGCTTGTGCAAAGGGGACGAAGGGGACATTGTTCCCGGATGTCCGACCGAGTGAATACTCGTCAGTGGCGTACCGTGGCCGCCCCAACCCCGGGGGGCTGAAGAAAATTCAATTTTGCCGCCCCTTCCTCAACAGCCCGAAAAGGTTGACCCACATTTTTTTCGGTGGTTTGAAAAGTGAAGAGCAAAAAAAAAAGGGTTTTCAGGCGCTAGCGCTCTAAAAGCAGCACATTTTGATGTATAGTACCATTTTTTCAACATTTTTTATGCTGTATTAAATTTTCCGCCCTTTTTATTTACTAATTCTTTTTGCCGCCCCTGTTTTTGCCGCCCCTTCTTCTTCCGCCGCCCCTATATTTTGGCCGCTCCCTGCTTTTACCCCGGGGGGCTGGCGCCCCCAAAGCCCCCCCCCCCGTCCCAAAAATACGCGCATGCTCGTATGCTTCGTTTGGTTTGAAAAGAAAGTGGTGATCATGTAAGACATACACTAGAATATAAAAATATTGGACCACACCCCTTTAATGCAATTTCATGGTTAAAGGATAGCACCATTAATACGATGATTGTCTAACCATTATGAATGGGTATTGGACAGCCATTATCGATCAATATAGGGAACGGTAATAGCTCTGTCCTTTTATTCGTCACATTTGTAAGGTAACCGTAATGAGCCGGGCAAATGAGACATAATAAACAACTAAGAAGGAACTGTGACGTTATTGCGAGGTGAGTGCCGGGCTCTCTGCAAATAACATTCTACATTAAAGCTCCTCTCATTATGAACTCTTATGTTCAATATTGACTGTGTCCTGAGCATATTTGTTGCTGGAAATTATTATGCAAAGATTGAATGACGTCAATCATGTCAAGTTCAATCCAGATGCTGGCTCTATACTGCTTTGTTCTTTCAGGCTAACTAGAATAGGATTAAGGTATAGGATAAGAATTAGTGGTTGGATTTATGTTTGGTTGCTGTTATAGTTTAAAGGGGGGTAACCCTATCGGTTTAGGGTATGGATTCTCTTCAAACTTACATACAATGTCAAATATTGTCCCCTTTATCCATCTATGTGAGAAAAACGGGAACAATTTCAGCATAAATGTGAATAATTAGCATATTAGCAAGCCAATACACTGGTACGCGTGAATTGCATTCTGGTCAGGCATCCTGAAACAACGGCCGAGCGCATGTCCCGGTGGAAACAGGAAGTGTTCGCCTTGGCACTGAAAACCGGCTCGCCCCTGTACACTTTTATACCCTCTATTCATACTGATTAATCTTAAAAAACATTACATATCACTGCGCTCATTATCATTCTTGACAAGTTAAGATAGCCCATGCTGTATTTACTTCGCTTAATTATTTCTTTATTTTTAGCTATATGATGCACATTTTCAAATATTTATGATTTTTCTTTGTTTTATTTTTTAACTAATTTTTTAATGGGGGGGGAGGTGCTCTCATAATTTTTTTCATATTCCTCGTATCATGCTTGACAATATAGGTCATGTTTCTTTATTTATTTTGCCTCTTATGTATTTCTTTATTTTAGTTTTTTGTTTTATATCATTATAGCGCCATCTATAGTTTGACATTAGGGGCCTATTTGATGTATTTTGCGGACGAATTGGTACTGGGGTGAAGTCTTCCGAATCTATTCCGATTTCAATCTATGACTACCCAAAACTCCCGTGTCGTGTAAAATGCGAACAACTGGTAACCTGTAAAAACCGCTGTGTTTCATGATTTCTCCGGAAATACATCGACTTGGAGCGTCAAATTTCAGGATAGTAATGAGAAAAATAGTATCTAGTATGTGATACCAAAACCTCATCAACAATGAAAAAAATCGGGGGGATGATGGTGTCGATCGGGTTACGGACCTTTAATAGTATTGGGGCTTGGGTTCTTGTACCTGTTAGGATTAGGGTTGTGGCTATATGCTTTAAAATGTATACAAATTGATGTACTCTCCATTTGGAGAAAATGATGACCCTCATACAAATACAAAAATACAAATTGATTTCATGCTTTTGCATTTTTCCTAAGTGCACTAGACAAATGAGGTAATGAGCACTTGTGTATTGTCAACACGGGTTTTAAACCACGCATTTTCATTTACTCTTTGCTTTTAATATACGGCTCAAAATATACATTGCCCTTAAAGCTCCAAAGTCAGGGTCTGTCGGTCGGTATTTTCGAAAAATATTTTGCCACAATATTTAAAAAAAACCGCAACTTAACCACAAAATACGACGGTAAACAATGAGTTATCAGCTTTGTCAGGCTTGTTTTTTAATCAATTAGATTTAAGCGGTACGAATTAAAGAGAAACGCAAAACATTTTGCAAATTCTATACCAATTGTATGAAAATTCAAATATAGAAAGAAACAAACAACCCGCGAACCTATTTTTTTAGATTTTAGGGTCGCTCGAAACGGGCAATACAAATCTTTTTTAGGCCTGATGTACTTTATACCCCGATATATTAGAAATAATTTATATACATGGAACAATTTCAATTGATCGTAATAGTTGGCTTTATTTTGAGTTTCATGGAAAATATTCGTTGTGATTTCAGCATAGTGACAAATAACAAATTAAGTATAAACCGTACATTCTAGCGGTACCTCTTTTCTTATCATAAATAACGTACCGCTTGTCTTGAGTCACTGAAATTCCAGTGTAGCAACTGGATTCCTTGCCCCTATAATATACCTAACTTTTGTTACCAGTGTGTTATTATTTTTTGAGATAAATGCAAAAATAGTCAAAAATTTATCAATGGGTGTAGTACCACCTTAACTATATTTTAATATATTTTAACTCTCCGCTACGTGCTACAATAATGTTGTTATTAATCTATTCTCTTCCCATTCTTATCAACAATGATCAGGGTAAATGAGAGAGAACGCTCCAATGTACATGTATACTATTAATTAATGTAATTGTTTTATGGTATATTGGATTATATTGGTAATAAATAATACAATAACCATAATACTTTTGATACATGCTGAGTTTAACATTACTCGCATTAGAAACTACAGCAGTATGTTTACAACAGGCCGTATTAATTCAATTGTTTGGTTCTCTTCCCCAGCAGCATTGTTTTCTGGAGTGTGTTGGAACATATTTTTCTTTTTCAATATTTTCAAGTGTACAACTTTTGATTTTAAATCTCCCGCAATTCGTTATGATGAGAAAAAGTTCATTAAGCAACATAAAAGAAGTTTGTTTTAGTGCTGCACCTCTCAGAACCTTATATATAAAGTCCTCATTGTTTTTGCAAGAATTCCTCGAAAAAGTATCACAACTGCTAAAAATGCTAATTTTGCATTGAAAAAACAAAAACAAAAAAACAAACAAAAAAACAAACAAAAAACTCCCACTCTCGACAATTCATGAAAATCCTCCGGACGAGGTCCTATGCCATCATGAGCATAAAACATACAACTGTGGGATGGGAATTAATATTATCAAATCCATTTTTGGTAACATAACTATAAAGAGAGAAATAACTTGTTATATTTTATCTATCAAACATGTTACTTCTTATGCTACATCCCACATGGTATGTTTATAAACATACTGGGTGATCAAGTGATATGTGACTGGACGCGGCGAATCAGCCGTAAAGTCGGCCCCGGTCAATTTTGTTTTATTTCGTGTTTAGAAAATATATACCATAAGCTTTAAAATGGTATATCATTTGACTTCAAACGATATCCAAAAGCGGGGTTATGATTTGTTGAACTCTGTTCCTTCGACAAAATTGTATTTTTTATCGGTTCTACATGTGTCTCTTTTTCTACATTTCTGGTAATAAATACTCAACAGTCATAATTGGCGGTCATTTCAAATCACCCCAAGTCAACGAGGTTCAGAAATATCCTCTCATTGTTCATTGTTGATTATCCATACCTAGACAAAATACAATGCTTTGTTATCTACCACTTGAACAGGATTTAGCCAAAGCAAACAAAGACAAGAACTATTCTATAGAAATAGGTAGAAGCTTATTATCCTCTTCAGCAGTAGTATTATTGATTGATTTAAACAGCGTTTAATAAGATACTTGTCGCAACGAATTGATACACCTATGAATACGACCTTCACATACATTTTACACTTTAACTCAGAATACAATTTGCCGAGTTTACAGCTGATTCGCCGCGTCCACTCACATATCATTAGGATGCGCTTGCATTCCTGCAATTTTAATAATTGCTTAACATGAGGGTCTCCCATAGTAAAGGAGTCTATTCACATCATCAGGAATAATAAAAGTGACCTGAACCCACGGTTGTTTGGTGTATACAGAATTCGCTTCATTATTAACTAAATGCAACTATAGAGGGCGCTATTTATCCTAAATCATATTTCTTTATTTGCAAGGGCTAGGTGGTTAACATTGCCATTAAAACAGCTGGAATAGGTGAAACAAGCAACAAGGAATTTGTTGAGAATGACTCAAAAGTATCTGTATACATTAACATGATATCATATTTAGCTGTTTATAGGGTACACAGTCTGAGGTTTGTGACATGTCCCGTTTAGCGTGTACTAAAATATTGCGAATTGTTTCGTATCTTTTGAAAGCCATCGCAACATCATGTTTCCTGAAAATAAAAGATAGGATTCTATCTATTGCCTTATTTGCCTATCGTGTCATAATGGATGGGCTACTTTTTTCCAGAAAAAATAAAGTTACTTTTGTGAGGACATCCCTTTTGTTTTAAATGAACGAAACCGTCACGAACATCTATGCCGCCGAACCGCGTTCTTATTTCGCACACGTGTATTATGCGAACGCATTATCGCGCGATCATTGCAAATCTACAAGTGTGCCGCCGTTGCGCACTGTCTTATATCACTATCCACTGTCGTGTCAAAATGTATATAGGTGAAACCCGATCAAATAAAAAAGCGTAATTTAGAAACGTGTTGACTATTCACAGGTGGTCATTATCTCATTTAATAGTGGCATAGTGCACTTAGGAAATAATTAAACGAGTATGAAATTAATTATTAAGTCATTATGATTTTCCAATGAGGGAGATTGTATTCAATTAATTTGTGTATTTGACCCATAGCCACAACCAGTTAACTTCGACTCTATTTATAAATATGTATTTCTAAATACGCACGTGACCTATGGACACGACATTCCAAGACCAGCAAGTGTGACCAAATCCTCACGCCATTGACAGGGATAGAAACTGTTTAGATAAATATCATCAAATTTAAGTATTAATTGTATTGCAAAATTATTACACTTGGTGGTTCCGAATTTATAATATGTATTACAACCAATTTAGGCCAGCCAAACCCAGTTCTGACATCATCAAATTTTCAATGAAATATACTGGGCCTAAACTTTGGAACTCTCTTACCCCTGATCTAAAAGATGCTAGTACTTCAAACTAAAATACAAACTAAATTAGCGAATAAATTAATTGAATTATAATTATACAAATTAAATAATTAATGCGAAAATAAATAAATAAATAAATAAATAAATAAATAATAAAAAAGGTGTACGAGTATTTTCTAGTCACATCTGAATGTCTCATCCGTGATATATTTCTACATAGGGCTTTTTTCCACCTGCCGCCCTATTTTCCATCACCACGTGCTTATTGCTCATAATCCTAATTTGGATGACTGATTCATATAGCGCTCCAATAATCGACTGCTTCCCTTAGTAGACTATAATTGCTCCAGTATTTTCATCTCCCCCTTGTCTTGTGCCTTGTCCGTCCCGTCTTGTCCCTCTCCACTGAAAAACATTTATTTTTCAAAATTATCAATCTGATCATATTGATCACCATATAACATTCTCTATTTGTATATACACATATAAAATAAATGAATTTTTGCCTTAAATTCATTCACATTACAGTATATTGATCACATTGATCAGCTGTACCATGCATGTTGAGTATTTTCTTATTTAAATTATTAACTTTACTGGTTTAAATTAATTTTGTTATTGTATACAATTGTAATGATTTATATGATTTGTAAATCACTATGTAACATTCTTCATAGTTATATGAAATATATTATAATATATCAAATATTGTTACACATTAATTAATTGCTAGCATTTTATATACACTGTATAGATCATTGATGTATGTGTTGCGCCGGAGGAATCAACCGTATGGTCAACGACAAAACACAATTACACAAAGCTCATATCTGGCATCCAGGGAGATGGTTTGTGTCAAGAGGAGGCTAGGAATGGCCCTCTACTGTTGGTACGGAAGGACCTGGCCACCCACCGTACTATTTGGCCTTGAATGTAAGCATGAGAGTACAAAGTCAAAAGAAAACGATGGTATCGGAAGGTGCGACCCGCAGGCCGGAAGATACGTCAATGGCTACTGGGGAGAGAGAGATGCTGCTCAGAGTACACCTGTTGGTGATGACAGATCAGGATTAAAGCCTGCTACAGGAAGTCCTGTTCTTGACGGTCCCAGGAAGGAAAGGAACAGCACCCCTTTAAGGAAGCCAATAAATATTGCTACATGGAATGTACGCAGTATGTCAGGAGGAAAGATTGAAGTTGTGGAGAAGGAGATGGTTGCAAACAATATTAAGATCCTAGGAGTAACAGAGTTGTGGTGGCTTGGTCAAGGGAGGTTCACTACAGATGATGGAAGTATGTTCATCTATTCTGGAAAAGATACTGGAAGGAAACGAGGAGGTGTGGGTTTCATAATAGAAAGAACCACAGCCAAGTGTGTTTTGGGATATAATCCAATAAATGAAAGAGTGATGACTGTAAGACTGCAAGGACATCCTTTAAATGTATCTATCATACAAGTGTATGCACCAACATCAGATGAATCAGAGAGCGAGATGACAGACTTCTATGAGATGGTACAAGGAGTTATGGATAGTATACCTAGAAGAGACTTACTCATCGTACTGGGGGATTGGAATGCTAAGATTGGCAAAATGAAGGAGAAAACTGGGTGTATAGGCCAATATGGACTTGGGATCAGAAATGAACGTGGAGACAGACTGGAGGAATTTTGTGAAGCTAATAACCTAGTCATTGGGAACACGTTATTTCAGCATCATCCACGGAGACTGTGGACTTGGATGAGCCCAGGAGATAGAACAAGAAACCAGATCGATTACATCATGGTCAGGAAGAGGTGGAGAACATCACTCCAAAATGTCAGGACACGACCAGGCGCTGACTGTGGTAGTGACCATCAGCTACTTGTAGCCAAAGTAAAACTAAAACTGAGAGCTAAGAGAGGCAATGCACCACCTACCAGGTATGATGTTGACAACATTCCCACTCAATATTCAGTAGATGTGAAGAACAGGTTTGACGAGTTACTGAAAGTTAATGAAGAGGAGCAGACCCCAAATGAATTGTGGGAAGACATGAAAGAAGCAGTCCAGAGCACAGCAAAGAAGTACATCCCTAGAAAGATGAAACGGAAACAGCCGTGGATCTCTCAGCAGACCTTAAACCTAGCTGATGACAGGAAGAGAGCAAAGGCAGATGGAGGAAAGGAAGAATGGGCACGCAAACAAAGAGGTCTCCAAAAGTGTTAAGGAGGACAAAAGAAACTACATCGAAAGGAAATGTGTGGAAATGGAAAGATGTAAGGGTGACTCAAAAATAGCTTTTGGTATTGCCAAAGAACTTACCAAGAAGTGGACACCCAGGATGGATGTTATAAATGATGAGAGAGGTAACACTCTTACCGAAAGTGTAGACATCAAAAGGCGATGGGTTCAGTATAGTTCCCAGCTGTTTGAGGCACAAGATGACAAGGCGTATGTACAGTGTGAAACGAGTGAGGAAGAACCTCCACCATTGAGATCTGAAGTTGAGCTTGCCATGGAACAAATGAAAAATGCTAAGTCACCTGGCATTGATAATGTAGCTTCTGAGTTTTTTTTTTTTTTTTGGAAAGAAGGGGTAGACCTAATGTGGCTTCTATGTGGTATCATCTGGAAAAAGAAGAAATGGCCGAGAGACTGGTGCAGGGCAGTATTTATTCCACTGCCAAAGAAGGAAATTTGAAAGAGTGTGCCAATCACCGGACCATCAGCCTGATTTGTCATGCAAGTAAAGTGCTTCTGAAGATCATCATCAAGAGAATGAAGTACAAAATGGAGCAAGAAATAGCTGATGAGCAGGCAGGATTTCGTGAAGGAAGGGGTACTAGGGACCAAATTGTCAATATCAGGAATGTGATTGAGAAATGCAGAGAGCATAGACTTCCTCTTTACATGTGCTTCATAGATTACAGTAAAGCTTTTGACTGTGTTAGCCACCCTCAGATGTGGGAAACTATGAAAAAGATGGGTTTCCCAAGTCATCTTGTGGATCTGATCAGCTGCTTATATGAAGACCAAGAATCGGCAGTCAGAACAAGTAGTGGAGACACAGATTGGTTCAGGATTGGAAGAGGCTTACGACAGGGCTGTGTGCTATCACCAAACCTATTTAACATCTACTCTGAAGACATAATGAGAACAGCTTTGGAGGGGTTTGAAGGTGGAGTGAAGTTTGGCGGTACAAGAATTACTAACCTGAGGTACGCCGATGATACCACTCTTATTTGTAGCAGCAGAGTAGAGCTGATTGATCTTTTGAAGCGCATCAAAGAGGCCAGCGAAGAAAAACACCTTCTCCTGAACACAAAGAAGACAAAAATAATGGTTGTAGACAGAGAGCGGAAAAGTGATGAGTTTGTGATAGATGGACAGCAGATTGAGGAGGTGAAGCAATTTGAATATCTGGGTTCAATGATTAACAACAGTGGTGACAGCACAACTGAAATTAAGAGAAGACTGGCTATTGCAAGGACAACTGTGCAGGGCATGTCAAGCATATGGAAAAGCAGAGGCCTATCCATTGACCTCAAGGTACGCCTACTTCGTGCAACTGTGTTTTCCATTGCCACTTATGGATGCGAGTCTTGGGCTATGACCAAGAATGATAGGAAAAGAGTAGATGCTTTTGAGATGTGGTGTTACAGGAGGCTTCTACGAGTGACATGGAAAGACAGGAGAACAAATTCCTGGATCCTCGACAAGATTGGTACTAGTCTAACCATCAGAAGCGGCATAATGGAGAGAAAGCTGAAGTACTTTGGCCATATTGTCAGGAAACATGGAGGTGTAGAAAACAGATTTTGCAAGGGGCTATGGAAGGCAAACGAGGAAGAGGACGTCCACCAACATCTTGGACTAATGACGTGAAGCTGGTTTCTAACCAGGGAATGCAAGGTGCAACGCACTTGGCATCAGATCGAGTGAGATGGCGTACTCTTGTGAAGACCACAGCAGCGCTACACAGCGCCACCTGACACAGAGAGAGAGTATAGATCATATTGATCCGTTATATCATGCATGCTGAACATTTTCTTTTATTACATTACATTGTTTAATCATTGCTTGAAGTTAAATTGTACTGTATTATTATTTTGAAGTTTGTATGCCATTGATGTAACTATATGCCTTGTATATGGAATATGACAATAAAACACATGAATGAATGAATGAATGAAGGAAGGAATATTAACAACAACATTTGAAAGTATTTGCCTACGGAAAAAAAATTAATATCGACTGAAACGTTCACAATAATATCACAAATAATAAATAATATCCGAAACTCTATCAAAGATAAATTTCTAATGATGCTGATGAAAAATCCTAGAAGTGTGTTTGGATGTTTATTCTAAAAAGACCTCCAATAATTGGAGAATATCAGTCTGAGCAACCTCGGACTAGCATTAAGGTAGCCTTTGGTGTGACATGTTGTCTCGGTCCCAGCCGGTTTGTGTTCCTCCGTCACTAAACAAACCGTCTGGCGACAACCTCATAGTACGTCTTTTCTGATTGGCTGAACATCAACGCCATAAATACTGGCGTTAAATTTTGCTGTCAATCAACGCTGGGCTTCAGCGCATGCAGCGCCTGATGGACAGCTATGCGGTTACATAAATCCACACAATGTACGTGAGTACGCCCTGCAAGTCGCGTACATGAAAGGCGATATCCGACGATCGGCGACTCAGTGGCTGCTATTAAAGCTAGGGTACATTTTTCGTTTGCGGTATCTACAAAGAGGGAGGGCCTGTGATGTTTAGTTAGAGAATAAACGATAGGAATTTTTTATTTTGCCTATCCTCTACTGTATGATAGACGACAGGCAGGTCCAATATTTTGAGTAGTGGATGCCGGCGCAAAAACTAAGTTACCGTCATAAAAACCCCCCTCATTATAAAATGAACGAAACTTGTTTACAACTTCGCGTATTCTGTTGCGCGTATTGCTAGCGCGTTTGCGTATTCCGCACTAGTCTACGCATCCAGCGCGATACATACGCGAACCTCTACACGCGTGTTACGCATTATCAAGACGCATGATGACGTGGGGTCGTCTACGGCCTGATAGACGGCACCCGAAATCATGCGATTGTCCAATCAGAAATGTGTCTACGAACTAGACCACTCCCACTGACTAAGAATGTCACTTACACAAGTCACGTCTTACAGCCAATTGAAAACAGTTTTATTTGTAAATTCATTAACCAATCAGCGATTGTCATTTCACGGGTTGTCGCCAGGCGGTTTGTTTAGTGACGAAGGAGCACAAATCGGCTGGGACCGAGACTATGTGACATGTTGATTGGCGTCGTTTAGTCTTTTACCTACATTTGCATATTAATTTTCAGCAAAATAAAACGCTCAGGACTCAAACTTAGAATGTGATTAACTGGGTACTCATCACATTATCATGTTACAGTTATTTGTATGTCACTTTTGTCACAAAGCCATTTATTTCTTGAAAACCTTTATTTTGTTTTCGCCAGAAACCTGGTAAACAACGTATAAAAGCTAAAAGGGCAGAGCACTTACCGTTCATCCTTTCGATAATGGATGGGCAATAACCGTTCATAATAGCCGATGCTAATAGACAATTCTATCGCATAAGTGATAATGTTATCCTTTAACCGTGAAATATATTATTTCAATTTATTATATGCAGACATTTTTATTAAGCTTCGGTAATCCTCTTGTTGCCACTATAACACAGTTTGATATTGGAAGTGATGAAATAAAGACAGTGGACATATTTTCACTGCCTTAAACTTAACAATGGATGCCAATAACCAGTTTACAAATGGAGATAGTTCTTGGAATAACAATCACAACTCACCACACACTGCTGTTGATATAGATTTGGACAATGTAGAAGGTAACAAAGAAAACAGCCAGAAGAAGGAAGAACCATTTTATGGATATCTTCATGAATTTGGAAGTAATACGACACACCACGGAATACGATACGTAACCGACCCGAAAAACCATGTACTGAGACGGTAAGAGAGTATTTTACTTTCATTAAAATGTCGTATAACACCATATTAAAAATAAATTATCCTTAGCGACTTTAAAAAAGATTTCAGATTTTATTTGGTCCTCGACGGATTTCCGAAAGTCCTATAGGAAATTAGCGAACTAGTATAGTAAATTGCAAGACGTTCTTAAGGGTATGAACGTTTGGACAGTATTTATTGTGGGACATTAGAGCACATCAGACATATCGAATTGCATTCTGAATACGAAGAATGTCATTCTGATATCAAATAATTTTGATTTTTGAAATTCGCAATTTAATACACATTTTATGGCAAATCATTAAAATTGATATTTTTGATATTTAACAGTACTTGAAGTAAACTTAAAGTGTATGTAGGTGGGATGAAAAAAATCCATATCTTCAATATGAAAGGTCAAAATTTTCAATTGACCGTCGGCTTTTCCTCCCTGCTACATACGCTTTAAGAATATGTCATTAGATTTATATAATTTACTTCGAGGACTGTTATATATCAAAAATTTGAAAAATATCAAATTTTTATAATTTGTCATAACATTTGTATTATATTGTGATTTTCAAAAATGAAAATTATTTGATATCAGAAAGACATGCTTCGTATTCAGAATGCAATTTGATAGGTCTGAGGTGCTCTCATGTCCCACAAAAAATACTGTCGAAACGCAATTAACGCTCATTTTAGATCCCTTAACTGCATTGTTTACGTTCCTGGGGTGGCGGGGTGTGTGACTGGGCGAGTGGTTGTATTTGATACGTGAGACGTTCTAGAAATTATTGAACCATGGTATTACTTGAAGTCGTAAAACTGCATTGTTGTGTGGAGAGGTGGGGGTCCGGGGTGTATGTGTGGTGTGGGTCGGGTGGATGGGGTGTGTGTTATGTTAATTGCTGAGTGCTTAAGTTTTTTTCTCGTTCTCAGATTAGTTTGGGCTGTGCTTATTCTTGTCGCAGACTCATACCTGGGCTACAACATCGTTAATAGTTTCCTAAAATATTATGAGTACGATGTCAACACCGTTGTAGGCGTTACGTATGTACCTGATTTACACTTTCCCGCAGTCACAATATGTAACTACAACCAGATTCGGAAGTCGAAGGCTACCCCATTAGAATTATCCCTTATCAATGATATCTTTGGAATTGAAGGTATGTAAAATCTATAATAAAAGTCATCCAGTGGCGGCGCCAGAAATTTTTTCGGGGGGCAAAAGGGGGGACGAGCCTACGACTGGGGGTGGCATTTTCACCTAATTTTGGCTAAAAAGTGGCCTTTCACCCTCTTTTCAATTGTTTTTTTTTTTTTGGGGGGGGCAATAGAGGAGAGCATGGGGGAATTTTTTCCCCTCCCATGCCCCCCGTAGCGCCACCACTGAAGTCATCACTTAGACGTGTCATTTTCTGGAAAAGCCCATTTATATGTTGGACAAGAATACTCTCGTCAAAATTTCACATTTTGACATCTTTGTTTGCATAAAAGCAATCTAATAAAATCAAACCGTTTAAATGATGTAAAAGAATGAATAAATGATGTACATGTAATAATGAAACAAAACTGATTTATAACTTCAGCACATTTACGACCATAAAAAGACCACTAAAAAGTGTGGACTTTCTTTTTGATTGTTATTTATATCTTACATGTATTTTAATGATTTCAAAATAACACTCTATTACGTTTGATGGTATTTTAGCTCAATTTGGTACACCAATCAATTGGACCATTTATGAGGACTTTCTTGGAGGCAATTCCACCTTTACAGACGAATTCGTTGATTCCGTGGGGAATCTCGCACATCAATTAAACGAAACGATATATGATTGCAAGTGGCGCGCAGTGGAACCTTGCGACGCGAGGAGCTTCACCACCAGTTTGACGGATTGGGGAGTCTGCTGGACGTTTAATGATCCTAAAAATAAAAGTGAAATCCTGAAAATTAATCAGCCTGGGAAGCAAAATGGTCTCTTCTTGAGAATGGATGTTCAGCAGTATGAGTATGTTAGTGGGGAGAGTGAAGCTGCTGGATTTAAGGTATTTTACCTTCACATTCAAATTGTAATTTAAAAATTAATAGTTTTCATTTGAACTATAACTCAAATTCATCTTCTTAATGAGCTCTTTTTCTTGCTCGGTCTAATTATTTTCCGTCGAGTGTGTGGGAATCCTATAAGCTATAATGGTTCAGAGGATTGCCTCTGATGTGTGGGAATCGGACTGATCGTCACGCAGATTCTTCATGGCGATTCTGCAACTTTGGAGGATTTCCGTACTGCGGTAGCGGGATGATCCTCCAAGCAGTGGCGTAGCTGCCGGGGGGGCAGGGGGCAATTGCCCCCTGGCAAAAATTGTCTATTTGGGCCCCCGCCCCTCAGACCCTGCGCCCCCTAGCGCTATTTGGGCCCCCGCCCCCTAGCGAAGGAAAAAAAAAAGGAGAGAGAGAGAGGAAAAAAGAGAGGGAGAGAAGGGGAAAAGAGAGGGGGAGATAGGGAGAGGAGGGGAAAAGAGATGGGGAATCCATACGATACCCCGGTATGCAATACCATACGATTATTGTCAATAAGCCTGGCAAAAATTGTCTATTTGGGCCCCCCCCCTAGTGCGGGGAAAAAGAGAAAGGATAGAGAGAGAGGAAAAAGATGGGGAAGAGAAGGGAAAGAGAAAGAGGGAATCCATAGGCCTACGATATGTAGGGCCATACGATTATTATCAATATACTCGACAATATACTTGTAATGACTTCTTGAAGACAAAGAAATATAAATTTTTTGAAATACTAATTGCACAAAAGCACCTACACTGTAAATTGGCCAGAACACATGGAACGCGTTCATTAATGTAACGGTTTTTTAACACATGACACGTGTTCAACTTATTTAGAGAACACAGGTGTTATTACCTCAGAACACTAGTGTAACATGTTCTAATCCTTTAAACTCTGGTGTTCAAAATTACTATCTATGAACACCTCGGACACATGAAAGAAATGTAAATGTTTTTTAACACATGACACGTGTTCAAACATTGATTTTCAGAATGCTGGTGTTCAACCTTTATTTATACATTTTCAAAATCTCATTACTCGACAATAAACAAATGCATGGTAGTAACTAGTATAAACAAGATAATGGCGGTGTTCCGAAGAATTCCGATGAAATCAGAGAGTTTTCACCTAAAGGCAAGCCCAAGGCTCGAACCCTCGCCGATCGTATCTCCCGGCTGACAGCGCAACGCATTAATCGCTCGGCCATAGTCACCCTCTTGTGTCTCTCCGATGCTTGTTCATCGCTGTCAACAGATATAGGCTAGGCCTACGGGCTCCGAGTCGCTCCCAAAGTTGCCCTGAATTTCATTCTTCTCTAAATCCTTCGAATTTACTCTCACTATCATCCCATTTGTCTTGAAAAAGACAGTTTGGAATAGCGTTTCCCGGGAGCGTTTCCACGTTGCATCGCCATTGTTGTTGTTGTTGTTGTTGTTGTTGTTACTTATATCCCTCCTTCAAAGGAGCACCGTGTATTTCTCGCTGACACGTCGCAGCTCTCCAACGCCTCTATCTGCTCATGCGTTCCATTTTTGAACACCAGTATTCAATATAATCATTCAGAACACTTGTGACACGTCTGATCAATACTAGGCCTATGTGTTCTACATTATACTAAAAGAACACTAATGTGCAAGGCTTATCATATTTTCAAATACACTAGTGTTCTAAAGAGACAATTATGAACACCTCAGACGCGTCTGAGAAGCGTCATGTGTTCGGGAACATTTGCAGTGTATAGGAACAGTATATTGACTAAAACAATTAAATGGTCTACCCAAAAAGAAAAGTCGAAAAAGGTGGTCAAGAAGGCTGTGTCCGACATGTTTCTTGTAGCATGCCCCAACCAAAAATGTTCAGTATCGACACAAAATTGGCCGATTAAGTCATTTACCATTGAGCTATTTCAAACTTGGGGCCGGATTTACGATTAGACCAGATGGGTACCGGGTCCAGGCCCCTAAAATAGCCTTAAGAAGGTATTTTTCCCAAAACATCATGTTTTGGACCGAAATATGGTAACATTGCTAAATTTTGCGCGCTTCGCGAGCACTGGCCTTTACGTAAAATTTACCTTCATTTTGGGCTAAAATTGTCTGAAATTGGACATTTTTAACCAGGAAATTATCAAGAATTATGGCCAAAATTCATTTCTATTAAGACCAAATTAGTAATAAAAAAGCAAATTTTTCTCAGTAATAACCCAGTTTACCATTTTCTCTCTTGGGCCACTGTATTGCCAAATTTAAACGTATTTACCTTTCTTTTTTGATATATTTGAAAGTGTACTTTTCTTTGAAAGTACACTTTCTTTTCGAGTGGATTTGGGCCCCGCCCCATACAGGCTTGCCCCCCCCCCCTTGGAAAAAATCCCAGCTACGCCACTGCCTCCAAGCGCTTAAAAGATTCCCACACGCTCACGTGGCGATCCTCGACTGTCGGAGGACCCACTCCCTAGTTTTTCCACGAGCATGATAATACAATAAACACAAGGTAGGTATGAATGTTGAATGGCAATAGTCTAGAGACAGGGAAATGAAATTTTCGGGGGTTAAGGCTATTTGTGGGATACCGGATATATATATTTACCATGTTTTAGAGAGACCGTGCATGTTAAGTCTCTGAACTTCCAACTAATCGGGGTGAATTTTGTGGAAAACAGGCTCCTTACCCCTTTTCGTTTTCTTTTGCCTTCCCGATTTTCTCCTTCATTTTTTGTCAACGGCATTATACGCTTTCATTATTTGTCAGGGGGCAACCTAACCCACCCCAGCTAGCTACGCTACTGTCTAGAAATCTTAATCTGTCCCTCTAAGGATCAGCCAATATAGGTGTCCTTCAACATGACTACCACTTATTGTTATATCGTTGAAGGTTACTTTAGGCTCTATTATTATAATTGGTAGAGGAGCATGGCCGTGTTTGGTACATTTTGAGTTACACCCGGCGTAAACTTACGCTAACATTGATCAAAATTCCACAACTATTTTCCCTACTCCTACCGCGTGTCCACACCTAGCCTACTCCTAGCACTACGCGCCGACTAGTTTCACCAAGCATTCACTTCTGGTCGGTATAAACATTGGCTACCACTCGGGTGTTTCTGTGACCTTTATCAACCACGCGATATGTAATTTCTTAGTTCCGACCAACTAAAGGTCAAACTTACTCCGGGTGCCAGGCGTAATCTGCGTTTACATTGCAACTTACGCCTGGCTCGCTACTCCTGACTTTTGTCAGGAGTAAATCGTCGGACGTACGCCTGGCGGAACTTACGCTGACCATCGTTCACACTGCACCTACTCTTGGCAGCGCATACCACTACTCCTAGCAACTTGCGCCGACCAAGTTCCGCCGGGCATGATGCAGTCATGGTCCATGGCAAAGGCGATTCGACCTTTGTGGCATTAAACCCAGTTAACAGGAAATTAATCCAATAAATCGATTCAGTAAATGCATTCGATCACTAACGGCAACAAGCTTCGGTCGATTACCCCAGCTGCAGCGTGTGTAAACTCTAATTTGCATAGAGGCTGTACGTGAAATTATTGATTGGCTCCAAACAAAGGATTTGAACCGGTGCACTTAATCATGGCGAAGTGCAGTCCATTCAATCAAATGTTGTCATCAACCTATTTGATCGCAGTGCATTGTTATGTGTGTGAGACGAACTGTCGCGGTTGATTGCAATCCAGAGGATGATTTAAGCACTTCCCACCACGCCACTGTGTTGACTTGCGGTTAGCACAGCTGTGTGAGTGAACATGACACGACTGCTCGCACACTGCATTGGCGGCCATGGTTAAATTTGAATTTGGACTGGTATATTTACAATAAAAACGCATTCACAATGCTGGTCGATTTCACATTTTATGTTACCTACAGATGGTGTGAATTATCCTTCATGCATACATCACTTTAGATCTGAAATCGACCAACTAATAATGACACACGCACAATTCTTAAACAACGTCTTTTGCACAGAATTCAATGGGATTTGAAAAGTAAAGTGGCAGTTGAAACTCTGGTGATAACACGTTTGCAGTGCATGATGGGGCTTCCTTAAATCATCCTCTGATTGCAATCAAACAAACGATGTCTTTTGTATTACTTTGTTCCGTGATGAAAATCGTGATGTTTTATTCAATCACTCTTGAAAAATGTATTTCTTTTGTAGGCCTATTACTTTGTTTTGTGATGAAAATCGTGATGTTTTATTTCATCACGCTTTAAAACAAACGATTTCTCATGTATTACTTTGTTTCGTGATGACAATTTTGATGTTTTATTTCATCACTCACGAAAAATTGATTTCTTATGTATTACTTTGTTTCGGGATGAAAATCGTGATGTTTTATTTCATCATCACGCTCTAAAACATACGATTTCTTTTGCTTTTTATTTGTTTTGTGATGAAAATCGTGATGTTTTATTTCATCACGCTCTAAACAATAATTATAGTTACATGCATTTCAAGAAAAAAATCTTATTAAAACGGTAGGCCCTATGTTGTTTAGAAAAAATGTAGAAAGTGATGATGGTGATGATGTCGATGATGATGATGATGATGATGATGATGATGATGATGATGATGATGATGATGATGATGATGATGTCTCCAAAAGTGTCCCGGTTTGTTTTTCTTGCCCTAAATCGTGCGTATCTATTAATAAGGCACTTCAATAATCAATAATCAGTCCCGTGACGGCCTCCACTAACTAGCTACTAACTTGGGTTTATGGGCGCTGATATTTCATGTTCACTGTCACTTATTTATCAGAAAAGTGCGACCATTTGTCAGTCACCTACAGTACCCAATTTCGGCATACTATATAAGAAACTCATCATGATGATTGCCAGAGAATAGTTAAAATGTAGCTTAAATTGTACCGTTTTTTTGTGGCATCCTTCAGAAGTGAGCGGTCCGATACCAATATTTTCGGTCAAATCTCCATTCAATTAACACGGGGAGTTGGCTAGCTATGCCTTGCCCTCACTCATATTTTACAAAAGTGCGACTATTTCTGAACATCTAACCTAGCTGTAATTTTAGGTCATGTTAGAAAAATATATTTGCTAGAAGTTTGGAGAATAGCTAACATATTGGCTGGTTATTTTTCACACAGTGATGTTAACTAGGCAGGTGCCCATTCTTCCAACGTAGATCATTTGTAGGGGTCACGCGTCAATGGTGAGAGCACTGTGTATTGTGTATAGGAAAACGGACAGTAACTGCAGTATGGCGTACGTCCGACAATGTGAACACGACTACTATTTATATCATTGACATTTCCAATTGACAGGTGTTACTACACCCTCAAGGAGTGCGTCCTGTGATGAAAGAGCTCGGGTTTTCTATATCGCCAGGATTTGAAACATCAGTTACCGTCAGCTATACGAAGGTAAAAACTAGAATTTCGTGGTTCTTTGGTATAAATAAGTTATTAACCCATAGATCTTACGATGCGTTAAATATCCTCACATCACATAAAATCCCCACCACACCAAAACACAATACACACCCACACCCATTAGCGCCAATCTGGCTTGAAACGTTGGGGGGGGGGGGCAATCGACCAGAATGGTCAAAAGTGGCCGAAAAGAATAAAAATGGGTCATTTTGCCATAAGTATGGGGGACACGTCCCTCCTGCCCCTTCCCCACGCCCATGCCCACACTCACACAAACAACTAGTTCAGTTCAATTACACAGAAGTTGAATGGAAACTACTTCACGTTCTTGCACCAACAGGACCAGGTGAGTGCCACCGTTTTAGTGGTCTTCAAAAGTCTAAATAATATCAAACGTAGTTGATGCGATTGTTATTTGAGAAATCATTAAAATAATACACAAAAGGAAGTCTACAGCCTGTCTAAAAAAGTGTGCAAGTGAAAAGCGCCCTCTTTGGTGATTAGAAAATACCGTTGTGACACGATGCTTACATCAACGTCATGAGCACAGTCTTAGCTCTCAAATACCGTTTGTTCTGTCCAATTTGCTCTTTTTAATCTCGAGATAGGGAATAGGGCTTTACATGTAAATCAATGATAGCTGATGTTGATGCGTCTAATGCACCCCCACTTCGGGGCTCGTGCATTAGACGCATCAACACCAGCTCGCGTGCATTATTTAATTTTACAGCAGAATATGAAATATGTATTTATCGTTTAATTTGTCGTTAGTGGAAAAAGAGAATCATTATACCTTTATCGTGACAACATTAAAAACAATTTTGTATTGCTGTGTAATTGATGCATTCTTTTGATTTCACGAAGTAACTCTTGATAAACTTGATGCTACATTAAGTTCATTAATTACATTGATGCTACATTACCTGACCTCAGGTTGGGTCTTTAACAACAGGATCTCTTGAGTCACTCAGGGTCATGAAAGACCTCATCTTGCACACGCACTTTAAACTCTTCCACGGCAGACCTCACTGGCAGCACTATGGCGCGGCTTCTGTGGATACCTTTGTTGGTCAGACTACCCCGGTACTGTCATACCATTGCCTCTACATGAGTGATTGCACCGGTGAGAGGCCACAAGGGTTCTCGGCATGAGATCATGCTGTAAACACCACAGCTTTGGCTTTCTGGGCAGACCACAACTGAAAATTATATTCAAACCCTCTGATGTTTGTTTGGCCACCTTCTGCAGGCTTAGTCTTTCACGTGGTATTCTAGTACACCATTGGGCAATACAATTATGCAAAAAGGAAAATTCGGAAAAAAAATCAGGGCGTTGCTGTGGAGCAAATCACTTATTATGGCTTTACGGTCCAACCAGCGTGTTGAAAATTCTTGTGAGGAGAAACTCAACTGGAAGTCCCTATACATGACGTATTCAATAACATATCACCTCACTTTCTCGGCAATGCAAAATAACTCCATAGCATACTCGAACAAGACATGTGTACAGGCTGTATCAAAATGATTGGTACCCACATGCATTGTTGTCTAAGCATTAGATTTTCTTGAAATGGCTACAATTTATTGTCTAATGACTTTTTATAACATATATCTACAAAAACGGTGGATGCTATATTGCATTTTGATACTGCATTCTTGTCCATACTCAATTGATATTGATCATTTCGATACACCCTGTATGCATTGGCAAGATCATAGGGTAACGATAACACAGGGTATTTATAAAACCAACTTTTAAACAGTGTGTAAAATTCAGCTAAAAAGCAACTTGTCCGCCGGACAGGCTGCTCCTATAATTAAAAACAGAGATAAAAAGAATTTGTCGCGTCTGACGTCATCTGTCAATCAAATTCGAGCACGGTTTGTTTACAAGTGTCGTGATGATGACTTGCTGAACGCGGCGGTATAACCGGCCGACTTATTGTTAATTTTGCACCGTCAAACATGCAAACCATCTCAAAAGTTAGGTCTTTATAGTAGGAAACTTTCTCTCTGTCTCTGTGTGCCAAAATTGAACAACTTTGATGCGCGCGCTTTTCAATTTACTGTTATACTTGCAAGCACAGTGTGGCAGAATAATTGAGCAGCCACTGTGACATCCCTACTATTATGTATTTTGTTTTCAATTCAGGTGGTAAATATGCCTCCTCCCTATACGAACTGTAGACAGGAAGACTTAGCACCACTGAATTATTCAGACAGTTATACTGTACCATTGTGTCAGCAGGAATGCAAAATTAATTACGTTGTTTCGCAGGTGTGGTTGCAGAGATCATCGCTACCCAGGTGAGCTTTATTTATTTATTTATTTATTTATTTATTTATTTATTTATTTATTTATTTATTTATTTATTTATTTATTCATTTATTTATTTATTTATTTTATTTATTCATTCATTTACTTGTATACTAATTTATTTACTTACCTAAATGATATTTTGATTACTGTGATTGTGATTTGTGACTTAATGTAAAGGAAGTATCAGCAACGAAATCGTCTTCGCATTTTTTTTCAGGAGATGCACCAGTCTGTGGTCCAAAACAATTGGTAGAATGTATATATTTCTATGAAGGTTTGTTGTTGACGTTTTATATTATTTTCTTACTTCTGTGTTTATCTCTGACGATCAATCCAAATGGATTTGGTCTAATGTCCCTCCCTATCTCGTCTTATAGACGAATCCAATCATCAAGTGATCAGCATTTATTCGGCCATTACTGGGTCCCCGGCGCACCAAACCGGTGTTGTACTACCCAATTTGGTGGATTAAGGCCGCTTAAAAAATCGATGTTATATTGTAGGCTTATTGTGTATAGTGTAAACTTTCATCATTCTTTTGTCCAGGTGTAACACGGGTGATGGAATGCAGTTTAAAATTTTGCCAGGCTTATTGATAATAATCGTAAGGTATTGATCGTATGGCTTCCTCATCTCTCTGCCCTCCTCTCCCTCCCCCCCGCTCTCTCTCCTCTCTTTTTCCTCTTTCTCCTCCTTTTCCTCTTTTTCCGTGCACTAGGGGCGGGGCCCAAATAGGCAATTTTTGCCAGGGGGCGATCGCCCCCTGCCCCCCCCGGCAGCTACGCCTAAGATGTTCACTGATGTACAGTATGTTATGTTGACTGCAACCTTCTTCAATGCGTAAATTTCATGTTCAGAAGGCTATTGTAGCATAACAAAAGCGTATACCTGATAAATGCACTAATGACTAAGGTTATGATTAATTTTGATCTGGCTGAAAAAGGTCAAATTTCACGTAAGTATTCTAGGATGCTGTGAAAATCTACTTCGGCTTTGTACTAATGCATTTTCCTGCAAAATTACATGACACCAAATAATAGAGACATTCTTAGCTAATAGGTATAAATGGATTACTTAATCAATTGATTAATTATTAAATAAATAAATCGAAATCGTACCCATGAGGCTATAAACGCGCCATAACATACCTGCGCACATGTTCGCGCAACACAACTGCTAGCCGCTCGCATGCACACTTTATCGCAAACGATGTTATAGTAGTGCTCGGTGATCGCAAACCACATGCTATTAGTGGGCTGCCTAGGGCACAAACCACTTCTCTCACACACAAAATGCGCAAGATTCAATCCAATTTCATTTAATAACTGAATTTATTTCACAGCAAGGTTTGTTAGGGATGGAATCAACTGTGACTGTAACGAATCATGCAGCTCAGAAAACTACGGGGCTCGGACTTCGATTGCGTATTTTCCAAATGAACATTACATGGAGCAAATTACTGCCATCTTTAACGAGTCAGAAAATTTTATCAGGTATTTGATTAGAACCCTACAGTGTGACAATTCAACGAAATAAAGAAACCTAAGTATAATTATGCTATATATCGTCATAAACTTTGCATAGTGACGAATAGCTATTCGTCCGTTTGTTAAAACCATGTTTGTTAAAATCATGTTATAGTGTGTGAGCCCGGGGAGTTGGGACGGAACCACTGGGGGGGGCAGGGCAGCGAAAAATAATTTCCTTTTTCTGGGAACGTGAACTGTTGTTTGAAATATTTTCTGCGAGCGTGAGGAGCCGGAGCGCGAGTATGAACACAATAAAACAAGTGGGGTCCAGGGGCGAAGCCCCAGCGCCGTCCAGGCAGCGCTTAGTGGATTTTTATGGGCAAAAGACAGCACTCTGAAAAGTGGAGACTATTTGCATTTTCAATTCCTTAACCTTAAGGGATCTGGAATGAGCGTTTTGAGCGTGTCGACAGTATTTTTGTGGGACATGAGAGCACATCAGACATATCGAATTGCATTTTGAATACGAAGAATGTCTTTCTGATATCAAATAATTTTCATTATTTGAAATTCACGATATAATACAAATTGCATGAAAAATTATAAAAATTCGATATTTTTCACATTTTTGATATATAGCCTACAGTCCTCGAAGTAAATTTTATAAATCTAACGATATATTCTTAAAGGGCATGTAGCTGGGAGGAAATGAGCCGACGATCAATTGAAAATTTTGACCTTTTATATTGAAGATATGGATTTGTTTCCCCAAAAGACCGATTTTTTTTTGTTTTTTGGAAAAAAAATCATTATATTTATAAAGTTTACTTCGAGTAGGCCTACTGTTAAATATCCAAAATATAAATGTTTAATCATTTGCTATAAAATGTGTATTACATTGCGAATTTAAAAAAATAAATCAAAATAATATTATTTGATATCAGAAGGACATTCTTCGTATTCATAATGCAATTTGATATGTCTTATGTGCTCTAATGTCCCACAATAAATACTGTCCAAACGTTCATACCCCATCCCTTAAACTGTTAAAAAATATTAAGTATGGGTGTTTGTTACAGTACTGGTAATTATTGAAATAATAAAACTTGAATGAATTGGTTGACCATCCCAATGAGTGACTATTTTCATGTAAATAAAGCTACAAAACTCACAATTTCTCTTTGTTGCAGTTCACTTTCATTTACTTTTTAACAACATTTATGTGGGTAAAAATCTTCAGATAATACCATTTTAACTATGATTTACTTAAGTTGAGTGACCATTTGATTTGTGGTGTGATCAAGCAAAATCAGTCTGAAGTCGGGCATATTTAATTTTCAGTTTTCTATATGATTCCATGTTCCGACAGTCAATGAAAAACCTGCTTTTCTGGGGAACGAATCTCAGTTAGGTGGTTAGGCTCTACCGCATGTTGAAAAACCTTGGGGGGAATCCCAATTAGGCTCTTTCTGTTACTTCATGTTACTTTCTGGGATCCCAGCGGTGTGTACGATAGTCTGGTCTGGAGTTCATGTTGACGCAGCAGCGTTAGAGACTACAGTGAATCAAGTCATACGCAATTAAAATCAACACACGGTATCTGTTTTACTTTGTCGCCAGCCCATTCGGGGCTGGTACCTGTTTCAGGTTTGGGGTCAGTTTTCTCTAGTGATTATATTTTGGTGGTATTGGAATGATTTTTTTTTTTACTTTTTGTGGTTAAATTTTTTTAAAAATATTTTAATTCGATTTGTTAGGAAAAGTAAGTATGTTTTGCCGTTTCAACGAACGAAAACGAGTGCGTATTACCAAAGTTATGTTTGAACTAATTAATTATGACTTTAAAAGTTTAAAGGCCTAAATGTAACAATAATAGTTAATATATATAGCATCATATGGTCAGCAGAATAAAATCTGACATCACCTATGATGTCATATCAGTGTCCTTGACCGGGGTCCTTACTCCTTGACCACTGAACAGCGTGATATCATGTTGATAACAGATCTATAGAATCAAAATCTTCATCATATCCCCGGATCATATCACAGATTCTCAACAATATGTGATCATATGGACCATATTGATGTGAAAGTAGTTATCTATCATATCCTGTGTCGTTTTATGGATAAAAATGACTCAAAATGTTATTGATGAAATGGTTGCTATCATAAACATCAGTTTTGTCTTTTCAACGGGAAAAATCCGATGCAAAATAAAGTTTTTAGGGCCTAGCTATAATATGGGCATAATTTATGCATATAGTATTGAACAATGTACCCCATTTGACATGCACTTATAGATAAATAAATTGTCTTACTTTATTAATTTAATAACTTCTTTATTATAAATAAAATGACACATAACTATTTGATTCATAAAATTACATTCAACGAAATGATTGAAGAGAAAACACACAAGGCACTAGGCAGACTGTTATAGAATGGAGTATGTAAGATGCCATGTCCATAGCTTCGCAGGAGTTTCCGACTAGCAATCAACATGATCAGCACATTCAGAAAAACACAGTTTAAGAGTGAAGATTGTAGTGAGTAACCAGTCCTTTATAAATGTGCTGGCCACTATCTATTATAATATAGTAGGCTTAAACTATACATTGCGAATTAATTAAGTTATTCTAAAATAAAATGTACATGTAAGTTAACTCAAACCGGCAGTGTATATATCGAAAGCAGTGAAATCGGACATTCCTAAGCGAAGATATTGAGTTCGTAAGTTCTGGTATTACAAAATTGGAAATTGAGATATCGTGGGTAAAAAGCTGAAAAGACAAAAAAAACCAACGACAACAACAACAACAACAACAACAAAAACAAACAGACCAGAACAATTTGGAGTACATGTAATGAATTAAAAGAGTTGACATGAGATTAGGAATTAATGTTTTCTGCTGTTTCAGTGTGCATGTTCTCATCGTTGATGGTTTGTTCGACTGTCATGTAGATGTAAGCGTGATCCTAAAAATGCCTTTCACATTGACCAAAACTAATTACAAGACCTCTTCTACATTGAGGCTGGCTTTCCCTTTTAAAGGGAATTTTTATTTACATATTTATTCCTGTCACTGGCATTTAATTGTATCTTTCAGTTAGCGTCCAAGTTCGCAGAAAATATTTCACGAGTAGTAGTGTTCACCGAATATTTTGAGAACTTCATTTTGAGAACTTCAGAAAAAATGATATTAAAGATTAGGATGTTTTAAATTATTTTTCCCGTCTTGATTTTTTCTGCGACTGGGGGGGGGGGGGCTTCGCCCCTGGACCCCACTTGTTTTATTGTGTTCATACTCGCGCTCCGGCTCCTCACGCTCGCAGAAAATATTTCAAACAACAGTTCACGTTCCCAGAAAGGAAATTATTTTGTCGCTGCCCTGGGGGGGGGAAGCTGCACTTTCACCATAAGTAGTTGACATCATGGGCTACACAAAAATGCCCGATAGCAATTGAATCGGAGTAGCTTTGGCGTGAAAAGGTCATCGAACTTTACACACGGTCCAATTTCAAAGACATCAGTAATAACATTCGTCAAAAGCTTATGGAGAACATTACTACACCATGTGACCAAAACCAAAACCAATCCTATAAAATTAGTATGATAACTCACAACATGAACCACGCCAACTTATGTACGAGTATAATAGCGTGTACGCCTGAAGCTCTCAGCTATGGTGTTTGGTACCAGTTGGGGGGGGGGGGGTCAAAGCCGCACTGCTACCAAAGACAGTTGACATCATGGGCTACACAAATATGCATGATAGCAATTGAATAGGAGTAGGGTCAAATTTCAAAGTTACTCATTCCAATATATTCCTCTAGTCACAAGGATTCCGAAAATGTATAGTTTGACCTACCTAGGCATGCTAGGACGTACCGCTCTTGAGTTATAATTGAAAAGGTTTTTGGCTCTTTGGGAGTCAAAAACATCAAAGTGCTCCGATTTTGCCTAAAGAGGTGTCAAAATGTTCTTTTTTGATAAATTCATTCAAATAAGTGTGGCGGGACGGCCGATTGCCGAGGAGAAAACACGAACGTCTCAATGTGTATCTAAATGAAAACCTGGTTAGCTGTAATTTGAATATGAACGTCAGGTGGCCGGGTTGACACCAGTCCCTTAATAGGAACACGAAAAGTTTTGCATGAGACTAGGGTAAGTCGTGCGGGCAGAACCCCACCTTCGATATTTTTCACAAGCAGAAGTACATCTAAATAATCATCACGTAGTATTCTCTCGATTCCTCAACAATATTTTATTTGCATAACTCCAGACTACAGCATACAAGACTTAGTCACACCCATAACCTATACTTTAACTTCCTACTCCTACACTACCTCTGCAGTACTACACAGCTACCACCCACTGCAGCAAAAGATGAGAATGAATAAGAAAGTCACACCCCTACTTTAGCTTCCTACTACTTCCACTACCTCTGCAATGCTACCCAGCTAGCACCCTCCCTCATCTGCAGCAAAAGATGAGAATGACAGGAAAAAAATGTGTTAATACAATTTAACATTATAAAAGCCTACAAAAACCCAAGTTATTTTGGTACTAAATGAAAAATTGGGCATAGTAGCCCCGCTCAGCGCATGCTAATAGTAATGACACTTACGAACACATGCAAGCATGTATTGGTAAAGTATCATCATAAAATCTACCAGAAATCCTATAAAACACAACTACTTAATGGCAAACGAAAAATTGGGCATAGTAGCCCCGCTCAGCGCATGCTAATAGTAATGACACTTACGAACACATGCAAGCATGTATTGGTAAAGTATCATCATAATATCTCATATACACATAATAAAACAATATGATTCCAACAGAATGTGCACTAATCACATACATAATAAAAATATACATGACTCACCAAATAAAAATCCTCTCCTGTGTTTATACAATATAAAACTCACCAAAATGATATCCTCTCAAAAGCCACAATACTCCTCAGACTTAGCTCTTAGTTGACGTAACTCTAAGGAATACTACTCCATTTATTTGATACTCCACTCAGGATTAACCCCGCGTAACTCACAGGGCCGGCGTTAATCCCTACTCTCCATCTTAGTTGATAATCCACTCAGGATTAACCCCGGGTAACTCACAGGGCCGGCGTTAATCCCTACTCTCCATCTTAGTTGATAATCCACTCAGGATTAACCCCGGGTAACTCACAGGGCCGGCGCGTTAATCCCTACTCTCCATCTTAGTTGATAATCCACTCAGGATTAACCCCGGGGAACTCACAGGGCCGGCGTTAATCCCTACTCTCCATCTTAGTTGATAATCCACTCAGGATTAACCCCGGGTAACTCACAGGGCCGGCGTTAATCCCTACTCTCCATCTTAGTTGATAATCCACTCAGGATTAACCCCGGGTAACTCACAGGGCCGGCGTTAATCCCTACTCTCCATCTTAGTTGATAACCCACTCAGGATTAACCCCGGGTAACTCACAGGGCCGGCGTTAATCCCTACTCTCCATCTTAGTTGATAATCCACTCAGGCCTGTAGGCCTAAGTATATCCTACAAAAAGCAACCATATGCACAAGACCGTTGGAATCAATAAAAATAAATAATAAATACTGCCCATCACTTACCACGTAATTCCGTGAACGCTAAACCTTCATATAAAAAGATATATGAATATTTAAATACTTTTTCACACAACACATAGGCCTAAATAAGATTATAGGCCCTGTACATGACAATCTCATAATACAAACCTAACTATCCTAGCATTTGGGTGTGACTTGTACATAAATACTATGATCTAAATGTTAAAGCCTCTATGATTTGAAACAATTTGTAATTTCGTTTACAAGACTACTCTTGGTTGAGGCCTATTGCATATTGGATAATAATCGTGAATAATGTCAAAGGTCAGGCAACATTGCAACACATAATATTTGGTGAAATGTGAGAAAGAGAGTGTGAGTATTATTTTCCGAACGAAAATAATACAACGCGAAAATATAATGACCCCTATTAATTACGCACAACATGCCACATCTACAATAATTAATTAAATCCAAGATCCGAAAATATAAAACGGGGAACCCCCGTATTGATGCAATTAGCACATGTACATTGTATATGCACTCCCAGTAATGCACATGTACTGTACGCACCTTTGTCCTCGAAGAAAGGCCATCCATCACCTTCGCACGTAAGCACCCACACAATGATGGATCCCATATTTAATTACAAATATAAAATAATTCACAACACCAAACTAATTCAGCTCTTTCTCACTTCCCACTTTACCTAGAAAGCTGAATGGCACACCATAGTAAGGGCAAAGGTATGCTGTCTGGTTTAGGACCTATGATGATAAAATACTAGAATGAGAAATCCTGAATTTGGAGGTGCATTTGAAACCATGAACGACAAGAAATTTGGATGCAGCGCTATGCACACCGCTTACACGTGCGAAACAACATAGCCAAAATCACTAAACTCATGCATGATGAAAATCATCCAAAACACACTTTAAAATTGATTTCACGATCCCAAAACCACCTCTCCGCGTTCTATACACGATACCTAACTTAATTTGGAACAATTTACTTCCGAAAACATAATAATGCTCTAAAAATAATGAAAATAAAAATACGACAAAGAAAAACTGTATATATTCACCTGCAGCAAAAGATGAGAATGACACGAGGTCGCCCAGCCGTACGGCGCGCTGGTTGGCTGAGGAGATAATTGATTGGATACGTACGGCGCGCTAATTGGCTGAACGGTTAATTGATTGGATACGTACGCTAATTGGCTGACAGAGATAATTGATTGACTGAAAATTACAAGAAATCCAATTTAAAGGGATACACGCGATTTGGGGATAGGAAAATGAAATGGGAATTACCTAAAAATAATATTATGTGTTGGCTTGATTTACCAATACCGTTTCACAGCCCCCCTCCCACAATGTGCCGTCCCTGGCACATGGACGTAAAAAAAATAAAAATGGCATTGGTAAATGCTGCCTTATCTTAGTACTACACTACTCTACTCCTAACTAAATGGAAATGGCCTAAGTCTTCAATCTTGCACTGCGGTCTTCATGGTTATCGTCTGTATCAGTCTGTCAGTTCTGACATCTGCGATGCTGGTTGTCCTTCATCAAAAACCACTCGAATGTCTAACTGCTACCATCTTCTGAAGTATGTACGTAATGGTCATGGGGAAATGGTTGGCTGATTTACGGCTAGAAAGGTATTGGAAGAAGAGACGGTTTGGTGGTAACCGTCACTCTACCCAGTTATCTCCATTCTGCTGGAATGAAAGTCTGGTGGTCCCACCACGGTAAGTATCCTCAAACACCGCGGCTATACATATAAGTTTGGAATAATCTAGTGCTCTGGACACTCCTCCTTGTGATTCATAACATTAAGAAACCACTGCAAATACCAAACGTCACTCAGAAAGAAAAACAAAATAATAAAGGGTACTGCAGAAGGTGCAGTACAAAGACAGCTAAGGCGGTGGCGGGAGCTTGTCCCTCGCTCTGGTAAAGGACCAGCCTATCACCCCTTATACCTCCTAAACTCCTGCACCTCCCTTCTTCTCCAACTCCCCAGACAAATTTCTCAGCGCCACTATACTCTCCTCCAACCCCGACAACCCGGCCTTAAACTCTGCCTCGCCTTCCAGGACCAGTCGGGACCGGCTTGGGCCTACCGCCTCGGCTTTAGAAGACTCTCCTGGCTCGACCTCCGGCAGCGGATGGGAGTGTCCAACTCCTTTGGGAAACTTCACTTTCTTCCCTGTCACCCCACCCGGACAGGTCAGGCGAATCAGGCCTTGGTTCAGCTCATACACCTCTCTACTAGCCCCAGATGCACCTCCCGGCATCGGACTGTCAGTCTGGCTCCTCCGATCGCAAACCTTAATCCTGCTGAGAGTAGCCACTCTTTCCCTCTCCTCCGACCGTTGCCTCTCCTGCAACCAATTGAGCTTCCCTTCTACCCTGGCCTCCCACGTCCGTGACCACATCTTCTCTCTTCTATGCTTCACATCTCCCATCCAGACCTTCCACAGCAGATAGAACAGGAGCAGCAGACCACTGACCGAACTCGCCATTACAATCCCCAACATTACCCCAAATACAACATCAAACTGCCCCGCCATCTCTTTACTGGGTTTTACCTGCAACAATAACAAAAAAAACCCAAAGAACTAGATAAATTACATATTCACACAACACTATTTTCACCACCATCTACTCTCTTCATAAGTCATGGTCATGGGAGTTTGGTTGGTCAGCTCATCTCAACTTGATTGCATTGGAATAGGACGGTCTGGACCTTTACTCCGAACCAAGTGTCCTTGACTCTACCAAGCTATCGTCGTCAAGGTAACAAGGGAGTTCTATGATGTACAGACATCACCACCATCCAAAGTTGGCACAACAGTCTCTAACTCCTTGGACTATCATTGACTCCCTGTCGTCCTGACGACATTTCCATACTTCTATCAGGAAATAAATGTGACGAGCCCCAAAGTACAGTCTCCCTGTCACGTCCGTCAAAAATACGTTATTTGAAGAACCATGCAGTCACGTTAACTCCACACACAACCACCCAGATCACTGTTGAAGACAATCTCCCCAACTACTTCAGCCTCACGTTTGATTTGACTTGAAAATACAACAACCTCAACACAACTTTAAAACACACTGAAAACTGCAACATAACTTATTTACAACTGCTCCACTTTTGACTACTCTGCGTGTCTGACCGAACTTCTAATTAGCCCCACTCTTCAGCGCACTCGCACGCACCATAGGCCCCCGCTCATGTTCCATCACAGGGATCCCACACTTCCAAGGCTTCAAGTCCAGTCCCTCACACGTGGCTACCCTATTCACACTAACAACCATTGGCTTACTACCCCTACTCCTCTGCACACGCACCGCTCCTCCTGGCAAGTTAGCCAACACCATGTAAGGCCCTCCGGAATCTCCACCAACTCTCCCTGGTACCTGGTTACCACACACCCACACAAAGTTCCCAGGCTTGACATGAACACCTGGTCCTCTTGGTCTCATACCATTATTTACTACACTGCGATCATATGACACTGCAGCTCTCCTCACACCGTCCAAGTCAAATCCCCGGTACTGTAAGTAATCCCTCACGTCATCACCCATCCCCACCCAATAGTAACTCTGCCTCACTACAGCCAATACATTCCTAGTTCTTAATCCTCCACCAGCCCCCGTTACACACAACTCCTCCAACACCTGCTCCTGTAGTCCCCGTGGTAACACAATCAACCACCTCGCCATCTTACCATCCGGACTTTCCCATTTCCGGACCAAAACCCCCTCCTTCACACTCAATACCTCCCACTGTCTCATGTAACATTGCGGCACTACTCCCCACACTGGTTTTCTGCCCTCTATCTTCCCCCTCAACATAGGACCAAACACCCTATCTTGTAATTGCATGTGCCTTATGCTCTCCAAAGTAACTCCTCTCACACCTCCACTACTGCCCCCCTCCCAGTCCTGATCTCCTCTCCACACACTTCCTTCCGACCTTCCTACTACCTCCTTCTTCCTTAGCCTCCTATCACCGTGTACACCTCCTTCTCTACTACTGCCCCCCTCCCAGTCCTGATCTCCTCTCCACACACTTCCTTCCGACCTTCCTACTACCTCCTTCTTCCTTAGCCTCCTATCACCTCCCATGCTGCCCTGACTCTCTCCGACTACCTCAGTCGTGTCACTACTGACACTACTATCCCCCTCCACGGTCAACAGCCGAGACACACACTTTTGTCTCACATAAACTCCTGCTGACACTGACCCCCTTGGTTGTCTATCAGCTGTCTGAGGGGCCCGTGGACTTTTGGATTCTACCTTCTTTAAGGCAGTATCCCGCATCATCCTCTCAACTACTTTCAGTGAGGTGTCCATCGAGTCTATTCTCGCTTCCATCTCTGCCACCTTATTATCCACCGCCTCTGTTCCCACAACATAGCTATAACCCAATTTACCGCAGCCTCTTGACTTCTCTATTCTCAAGAATGACTCTACTTCCTCAGCTATACACACGGCAGCTTCTAACGTATCCGGCCTACCTCGAAACAACTCCGCACGTAGTTCCTGATCACTCACCGCGTTCTTAAAATGGCGCCTCGCAATTCTGTCCCTCTCCAGTTTCTCTGTCCCTGGGTAGGCAAGTGCCGTCAACCTCTTTATCTCGTGCCCTAAGGCAGCTAATGTCTCCCCCTTTAACTGTTCCCGTCTGGACAATTTTTGGAAATAACTCTCCTCACTCTCCCTAGGCCCAAACTCCCTCTGCAACAACGCCACTAGGTCCTCATAGGATATCTCTCTCGAATCTATATCATTTACGCTCAAAATCGCTAAGGCATCATCCTTACAACAGGTAAATAGCTGATACCTGGCCGCCTCCTCTGTCCACTGGTTATATGCCTTACACGCCTCAAAGTGGATAATAAAATCCTTCCACGGAGTCTTTCCATCAAACTCTGATGGCCTTTTCTCTGGCCTTACCTCGACCCCACAATCGCTAGACTCTCCATCACCGTGTATAGCAGGAGAACATTGGCCCTCTACCAGCTTTGCTCTCTCCTCTATTTGGACTTCCAATTCCATCAGTCCCCGCTCCCTTTCCTTCAACTCTGCCTCCCATTTCGTTAAATCTGTCTGCCTCTCTCTGAAAACCTGTTCACAAACCCCCTTCTCTGCTTTAAACTTCTCCCGTCGCTTCTCGACCTTAGCTGCTTCTCTATCTAAATCAGCAGCGCTGCTGCCTTCTAACGCTCTACTTCGTGCAACACACTCTGCCTTCTGGGCATCAAGTTCCTCTATCTCTTTACTCTTCGTCTCCTCCCACGCCTTCACTCCTCTTTCCCATTCCTCCCTCTCATGCTCACACCTCACCTCCCTATCATGTATCTCCGCTATCCTCTCTCTCAACTTCTCCTTATTCCTTTCCTTTTTAACATCTTTCTTCTGTCTTTCACTGCTTTTAGACTTCTCCCACGTTTCAACTTCTGCACCAAAAGTAGCTTCTTGCTCCTCCAGCTTAGCTATTCCTAGCTTCCTCTCAATCTCCCATATCCTCTCTCTTTCTACTATCTCAGCTTCCCTATCGGACAAAGCACTAAGTCTCCTACCTAGCTCCCACTCCCGTCTATCATTTTGTATGTTGAGAATGTACCTATCTTTCTCAAAGGCCGCTCGTCGTTCTTCCAATTCATTAACATCACGCTCCCTTTCACTTTCCCATGCCCTCACGCTTTCTTCGAACTCAGCCTTCCGGACTGACAGGGCACTCTCCATTTCTTCGAACTTGGCCTTCTTGTCAGACAGGGCACTATCACTCTTACTGCTTTTATTTTCTTCCCACGTCTTCGCTTCTATATCAACGGTAGCTCGTAACTTCTTCAATTCAGCCACTTCACGTGCCCTCTCAACTTCCCATGCCCTCTCTCTTTCCTCAATCCGGGCCTTCCTGTCAGACAGGCTTATTTCCCAAGCTTCCACCTGTGAGTCAAAGACAGCTCGTCGTTCCTCCAATTCACTAACTTCACATTTCCTTTCACCTTCCCATGCCCTCTCTCTTTCTTCTAACTCTCTCCTCCGTTGCTGATTATACACCATCTGTTCATAAACATCCCTTCTCTCCTCTACGTTCCTCTTGTCCCACAATACCACATCCATTTTATGCTCTCTCTTCATCGCATGCAACATCTCTAATTGAACATTGATCTTCTCCTGTGCCACTCTCACAACATCATCAAGTGCTAACGGGTAGTCCACCTCACCACCCATGTCACCACTATCAGGATCTGGGGCTTCACCATCATTCAATGGCGTCATATACAATCCAATTTCAGCACTATTCTCCGTATCCACAACAGGTATGTCCTCTACCTCCTCTGTCTCCCTACTCTACTCCACTCCACAATGTCCACTTCCATGCCTTCTGAAAGATATATGCCACTATCCTCCCCATCACTGCGCTCCAAATAGCGCCCAAAGTCCTCCTCTACTCCTAGTGGCATCTCCTCACTTCCCCCATCTCTATCTATCCTCTCAATTTTGCACTCCTGATGGCTACTCAAAGTCTTCTGGTGCCTTCTCCTACTTCTCCTCCCCAATCTCCTCCTACGACGAGCTCCTCTACCTTCCTCCTCTACTCTCCCTGACATTGTAGTGCACCTATAGTACTGCTTATAACACTCAAATCCCACTTCTGACACCAATTTGTGGCGGGACGGCCGATTGCCGAGGAGAAAACACGAACGTCTCAATGTGTATCTAAATGAAAACCTGGTTAGCTGTAATTTGAATATGAACGTCAGGTGGCCGGGTTGACACCAGTCCCTTAATAGGAACACGAAAAGTTTTGCATGAGACTAGGGTAAGTCGTGGGGCAGAACCCCACCTTCGATATTTTTCACAAGCAGAAGTACATCTAAATAATCATCACGTAGTATTCTCTCGATTCCTCAACAATATTTTATTTGCATAACTCCAGACTACAGCATACAAGACTTAGTCACACCCATAACCTATACTTTAACTTCCTACTCCTACACTACCTCTGCAGTACTACACAGCTACCACCCACTGCAGCAAAAGATGAGAATGAATAAGAAAGTCACACCCCTACTTTAGCTTCCTACTACTTCCACTACCTCTGCAATGCTACCCAGCTAGCACCCTCCCTCATCTGCAGCAAAAGATGAGAATGACAGGAAAAAAATGTGTTAATACAATTTAACATTATAAAAGCCTACAAAAACCCAAGTTATTTTGGTACTAAATGAAAAATTGGGCATAGTAGCCCCGCTCAGCGCATGCTAATAGTAATGACACTTACGAACACATGCAAGCATGTATTGGTAAAGTATCATCATAAAATCTACCAGAAATCCTATAAAACACAACTACTTAATGGCAAACGAAAAATTGGGCATAGTAGCCCCGCTCAGCGCATGCTAATAGTAATGACACTTACGAACACATGCAAGCATGTATTGGTAAAGTATCATCATAATATCTCATATACACATAATAAAACAATATGATTCCAACAGAATGTGCACTAATCACATACATAATAAAAATATACATGACTCACCAAATAAAAATCCTCTCCTGTGTTTATACAATATAAAACTCACCAAAATGATATCCTCTCAAAAGCCACAATACTCCTCAGACTTAGCTCTTAGTTGACGTAACTCTAAGGAATACTACTCCATTTATTTGATACTCCACTCAGGATTAACCCCGGGTAACTCACAGGGCCGGCGTTAATCCCTACTCTCCATCTTAGTTGATAATCCACTCAGGATTAACCCCGGGTAACTCACAGGGCCGGCGTTAATCCCTACTCTCCATCTTAGTTGATAATCCACTCAGGATTAACCCCGGGTAACTCACAGGGCCGGCGCGTTAATCCCTACTCTCCATCTTAGTTGATAATCCACTCAGGATTAACCCCGGGTAACTCACAGGGCCGGCGTTAATCCCTACTCTCCATCTTAGTTGATAATCCACTCAGGATTAACCCGGGTAACTCACAGGGCCGGCGTTAATCCCTACTCTCCATCTTAGTTGATAATCCACTCAGGATTAACCCCGGGTAACTCACAGGGCCGGCGTTAATCCCTACTCTCCATCTTAGTTGATAACCCACTCAGGATTAACCCCGGGTAACTCACAGGGCCGGCGTTAATCCCTACTCTCCATCTTAGTTGATAATCCACTCAGGCCTGTAGGCCTAAGTATATCCTACAAAAAGCAACCATATGCACAAGACCGTTGGAATCAATAAAAATAAATAATAAATACTGCCCATCACTTACCACGTAATTCCGTGAACGCTAAACCTTCATATAAAAGATATATGAATATTTAAATACTTTTCACACAACACATAGGCCTAAATAAGATTATAGGCCCTGTACATGACAATCTCATAATACAAACCTAACTATCCTAGCATTTGGGTGTGACTTGTACATAAATACTATGATCTAAATGTTAAAGCCTCTATGATTTGAAACAATTTGTAATTTCGTTACAAGACTACTCTTGGTTGAGGCCTATTGCATATTGGATAATAATCGTGAATAATGTCAAAGGTCAGGCAACATTGCAACACATAATATTTGGTGAAATGTGAGAAAGAGAGTGTGACTATTATTTTCCGAACGAAAATAATACAACGCGAAAATATAATGACCCCTATTAATTACGCACAACATGCCACATCTACAATAATTAATTAAATCCAAGATCCGAAAATATAAAACGGGGAACCCCCGTATTGATGCAATTAGCACATGTACATTGTATATGCACTCCCAGTAATGCACATGTACTGTACGCACCTTTGTCCTCGAAGAAAGGCCATCCATCACCTTCGCACGTAAGCACCCACACAATGATGGATCCCATATTTAATTACAAATATAAAATAATTCACAACACCAAACTAATTCAGCTCTTTCACTTCCCACTTTACCTAGAAAGCTGAATGGCACACCATAGTAAGGGCAAAGGTATGCTGTCTGGTTTAGGACCTATGATGATAAAATACTAGAATGAGAAATCCTGAATTTGGAGGTGCATTTGAAACCATGAACGACAAGAAATTTGGATGCAGCGCTATGCACACCGCTTACACGTGCGAAACAACATAGCCAAAATCACTAAACTCATGCATGATGAAAATCATCCAAAACACACTTTAAAATTGATTTCACGATCCCAAAACCACCTCTCCGCGTTCTATACACGATACCTAACTTAATTTGGAACAATTTACTTCCGAAAACATAATAATGCTCTAAAAATAATGAAAATAAAAATACGACAAAGAAAAACTGTATATATTCACCTGCAGCAAAAGATGAGAATGACACGAGGTCGCCCAGCCGTACGGCGCGCTGGTTAGCTGAGGAGATAATTGATTGGATACGTACGGCGCGCTAATTGGCTGAACGGTTAATTGATTGGATACGTACGCTAATTGGCTGACAGAGATAATTGATTGACTGAAAATTACAAGAAATCCAATTTAAAGGGATACACGCGATTTGGGGATAGGAAAATGAAATGGGAATTACCTAAAAATAATATTATGTGTTGGCTTGATTTACCAATACCGTTTCACAAGGATAAGTTTGCAATAATTAATCTTTATTTTTTACCCCCATCAGGAAAAACTATCTCGACCTCCGCATATTCTTCGAAGAATTAAGTTTCGAAAGCGTCGTTCAAGTAGAAGCTTATCCATCAGCGAGTCTGATAAGTAAGTCAAATCCTGAAGTAATTTAGCGTATACATGGTATAATTTAAATATCATTAAGAACGCTAGAATAGTACAGGGTGTATCAAAATGATTAGACTACTCCGTAGTCCACTTGCCCATTGTGCATATTGGATATTGCATTTAAGCTTAAAACTCCGATTTAATTAATTTGTGCACAATTTATAGATTTTCACAACTGATCATCTTTTTAGTCACCGTACTCCCTCTGTTTGTTAGCTTCCCAAGTGGACTGACTTTGGATTGCGGTTTACATGCTTAACACGGCTGTCTATGAGCTTCTATGGATGAGATTGTCAGATTTCTGGCCTACTAAAATTGGCCATGATGTAATACATCTTTAAATGGACCTGGCTTGTGATTGGTCGCCCAGATCTCGTTATGTTTTAAATCCTTCTGGCACCTACCATTACCATTAATAACTACATGGTACACAACTATGCGGCCTTTGTGTTGGCGGGAACATGAGCGCGTCTTGTACCATGCTTGTATTTCCAGGCTTTGTGCGTGTGGTTAAATTGGATTGATAAACATGTATGATTAACAATGTTGTGTTAGGGATCAAAGTTCCGTTTAAAATGCAATGTCCATAGTCGATTTTTAACTGGGACTTTCGCGATTAATAAACGGGTAGATTCTAAAATCAGAATTGTTCAGTATTGAAGTACTAATATAATTATGACATTATGATGTTGCATTCAATAATATAAGCCTACATACTTTACTTGTACTGTCACTAATATAATTATATAAACTTTTTCATAACAATTTTATACTAGTATTTTGATGTAATAAATATCAGTATAATTTCGAGTTCCACTGAATGCTTTCATCATGATTAATAACATGTTTTATTTATCAAAAATCGACTATCGCATAGTCTACAAAATGATTGGTACCCATCAATTTTCAAGTTTATTGAAAAGCCCGCCTCTTCCAAATACAACATTGGATACTCTTGAAATGTCCAATATGTATGGTTTTACAATATTATTAATCTACAAATTATTTGGATCTTATGTTGAATTTTGATGTGTCAGACTCATGCATTATCAATGAAAATGATGGGTACCAATCAATCATTTTTGATACAGCTTGTATGCAAGAAATTCGTATATAATTTGAGATGACGATAACGTACGCCAGGATGACCAAAAAATGTTTATTGATTGTCCTTCACTGACGGCACCAAATTTTGAAAACTAGGAAAAGTTCTTTGTATCTTTACTTTATAAACATGATAAAAGAAATTGAAATTGAAATACAAAGGCCTACCCTAATATTTTTCTTATTATTGTAATTATTGTCAAAGTGCATTCGTTTTGTGAAGATTATTTAACTATAATTCTGTGTGTGTTGTTTGATATCCAGGTGACATTGGTGGTACGATGGGATTAATGGTCGGCATGAGTTTAATCACTGTCGTCGAAGTCTTTGATTATCACTTGGTATGGTTATGGAGGCGATTCTGCAAGTCTTAACGTTAAGACACTGATAAGCAACACAATCGAAATATTGTGAATATAGTTTAATCAGCTCGTAATAGGCGGGAAATGTTAGTCTTTTACCACTACGCCGAAAAGTAAACCCACGTTAAGAGTGCTATTAGTTGACCTGCCTGCTCCATATTTTGTGTGAGGGTGTGTGTGGGGGGGGGCGTGTGTGTGTGTGTGGGAGGGGATGTTTAAAGTAAACAAAGTATAAGATTTGAATTAATTATTAGTAATGCTTCTGGCCAGATGTCACAAGACAATTCTAAAAATTAAATATGTTGGTATTAATCCGCAATGTTATAAGGCCCGCCGATTAAGAACTGATCAAAGTATAGACTACCAAAAATAATCCAAAGAACAAATCGTTACACTTTGTAAAACTGCTGAAGACATTGGAATTGATCAACATTGCACGGAAGAGAGGGTGACAGAAAATGTTCGAAGTCTTTTTCCCCATTATTGAATATACCGTCGTTTTTGGCAGTTTTGTACATTCTGCACCATCAGTGAATTAAAATAACACCAGTAACCTGAACAAAGGAGGGTTGAAGGCATCCGAATAAAACAGTGAATTTTGTTTTTGTTTACGTTACGGAGGGTCAAATTAAGTTAATTAGTACAGTTTTCAGAGCAGTGAAAGCTCCTTGCGTGTTAAATAGTCACAATACATTACAACATAATCATCTGTCTGAAGATCATCTGCCTGTAGTCTGGTATCCACTCACTGGGCTATTATATCTCAGGCAATCAATACAACCTCACAAGCAATCAACACTGGCCACATATCTTGAACATTTACAATCTGTCTGACACAATGAGAATGATAGTGACTGTTATCTCATTTACATTATGATGACAATGATATTGACCCTTCCATTCATGAGTAGTGATTGATCTCTGTATGGCATATCTGCTTAGCGGTGATGTCATATAACTCATGATCATCATTAATTATTTGTGTCGGGCGATCCAAACAAACATCGTGATAGCCACACACAGTCTGGCCCGAGGCACAGACTATCAAGTGTTTGTTTACCAGTGACCTTCAATAAAATCGATACTGTAGTACAAACATGCTATATACAGGGTGTCCCTTAAAGAACTGTATCGTCAGAAACTTAATTGTTTGGGTATTTTAACGCCACAACTAAACAAAACTAAATACTTGGTGTGAATTTTGACAAAAAGACGAAATATTAAGATTAGAAATTTAATAACGTGGCATAATCACTGCGCATCATAATTTTACTTCATTTACTGTATAAAACATACATCTTTTGACTCATTATGACACCAGATTTTTTCTTTTTTGAGAAACAAAATCCTTCCAAACTTTACATAGAGCCAAAAATTTATGCTTAAAAAGATTTTTTTTTTTTTTTTGGCATAACAATTTAGGGAATTTTGTTTTTTTTGTTAACGTTTGTTTTAATACGCAATCACTCAGGCACACCCTTTCCAACGAAAAATGAAAACTTTAATCTCACCATTTTCCCTTCTGTTTTTTCTTCTCTTTTTTTCATTTTGCTTTTCACCTTTCCACATTTTCTTCTCAGACAACCCTTGTTTACCAAAAGTAATAAATTTTATTTAATTAATGACGACACAGCATTCTGTCATCCCTGTCTAGCCCCGCTCCAAAGGTTTGACCTGGTTGTTAAACCGGCGCAGGCCAGATGTCAGAACTGCAAATCAAATGCAGCAAGATAGAGGTTGTAATATCGTGCACATAGCTACATATACCTTGCTGTGTATAGTAAACAGAGCACGTGTATTTTGCTCACTGGCAATTGAATACATGAATACAAAAGCCACCCAAGTCCATGGGAAGTAATTTTGAGAGAAAAACCTGTGTATCATTTTAATTCCTTAAGTTAGATTTACCTGGTCAATATGGTAAGTTTTACGTGCAAATGAGTGTATTAAACTGTATAAAGTATGACGATTAGCATTTCAGGGAATTTGTAGGGTTCATTTTAAATTTTGGACTTGGGTGGTTTTTTGAACCATATACAAAGACAACAACGTTGGACTGAGATTACCACTAGTAAGATAATACAAAATAAAGCACACAGGTAATGTATAATGTTGAGAAGCATTCTGCCATGTAATATAAACCACACACGTTCCTTTATTAAACCCCTTTTTTTTCAAAAGTCACTCTCCAGCAATGAATGTGTTACAAGTGGACTTTTATACATACTGGATTTCAATCAATGTGTCACAAGACTCAAATCACGGAATTGGGTGGTTCTTTCATACATGCTATTTCTCACATGCTCAATAGACACAAAGGATGAATTTGAGTTGTTCTTTCATACATATGACAGGCCTATGTATAGCGACAATTTCCCATGCTTAACTCAACTTGGCCAACGTATGGACTTGGGTGGGTTTTGTATTCATATATTCAATTGATACAAACAGAAGGTATCAATAAATGGGACAGTATGAATGGATCATTGTCGAAGTTTATGTTGTGATGAAGTTTGGAAGTCAACATGTGCGATGATGCCGAGTATTAGGGAACAAACCAAAAGATCAATGACGTCCTATAAACGAGTTTCGTTTAGGGGTGAGGGGTAAAAATACTCGATTACGTTTGTACAAAACCATCGGTCTGAAGAATGTGTCATTATTATTATTATGTCAAAATTTTCAACATTTCATTATTACGTTTCTGGCAGGGAGGGAGGGGGTCGGCTGAGAAATGAAACTAGTTACGTTTATAGGACGTCATCGATCTTTTGGTTTGTTCCGTATAGGGTCTACAGGGGTTTTAACAACATGGTGTATCGCCTAAACTTGGTCAGTTGTATTTGTAGTTGATGTTCTTACAGAGCTGAATAGATTTCGGGGTCATCCAAGGTCACCCAGGGTTCATCTGAGGTCAAATGACTAAAATCTGTCGTATGGGCATGAAACTTGGTGGGTACAGTCAACATTGCTAGGAAACTGTCTATACATACAAAAACTTCCAACACACGGCTCGGGTTGTTTTGGTAAAGCAATACCAACACCTGTTGTGAACTCGACACCACGAGGGGATATCCCATATCCCAACCCGTGCTCTGGGCATCTTGTAAAACATAAACATTACACAGCTGTGCGCCCTATTACATTTCCATATTATTTCCTTCTTTAATCACCCCACACTCCCCATCCACCATCCAGGCTTCGCCCATACAGGGTTCTGAAAAGAAACTCACATCTAAACACAACCACTACCATACCACCACCCAACAACCTTGCACACCAACCGCGTATCCCGAAAACCGCGCAACCCGAGAATCGCTCTAGTTACATTATGAAGACAATGCTTTACTTCTGAATTATTCTTGAGGGGCTGTTATTATAGGGTCACTGTCATGTCATTTTGATGAGAAGTGGATGAGACCCCTTACTTCAGCTTAAGCTTATTATCAACACCTATGAATTATTATGCTGAGGAGCCAGCGTCATCTAAGTAGGACCTTTCTTGAGGATTTTTATTTCAATTTTTCTTGAGTAGTGTCATTTACAACCATATGAAAACTTTTATTGCTTTCTCAAGCTTTGGCTTTGGAAACCAGAAAGTGAATGTTTTCGACATTGTAACTGTGTATGCCATGTATATTTCTGTAAGGGAATGTGAATAAAAGTCACCTGCTATATGATGTGTACTTTTAAATTTATTTATTTCGTGATTCTTAATGACGATATCCTCTCATGAGATTAAGGTTACGCATTTACGCACTCTTAAGTTAAGGTTACACTTAGTTAAGGTTTAATGCCCATTCAGGGCTGAAGCCCAATATCAACAAAAATATCAAGGCCGCAAGCCCGTCAGGGATGAGGTCGGAAACTCCCATAGTGAGGGCTTGCATCTATTGGAGTTTCAATAAATAATGGCCTCGCAGGACAAGAGCAATGCGTAATCTTAAGTAATCTATTTTTTACCCCTTAATTTCCCTCATTCTTTAGATTAATTTATAGTTTAAGCTTGATCGCTATTGTTTTAGGAGCAATATTGTTTCTTTGTAACCCTGCAGGTCAACCTTGAACAATTTTCATCCATCCATCTGTTTAAAACCAATTCCATCAGTTTAAACAGACACAAAGTCCATATTTTGCATATTCTATGGTCTCAAAATATAGCTTCAAAACGTTTTATATATATGGCATAAAACAGATGGTGTTATCACTGCACTAAAATGATTGGTATGATCATTTTCAGACCAGTTGTAGAATGATTCATAAACTGGCCTCAAAAAGAAATTTATAATTTTTCACAAGGTCTTAAAATCCTCTCCATAAAAATGAACAAAAATTGCACACAGGATTACTTAAATACTCTACACCTTTCTGGACCAAATTTCACATCCCATCAGATTTCTTTTGTTGGGTTCCAATTATTCGCCTGTGAATGTGATCCCGGAAGCTGTTCCATGTCAGTGCATTTTACTGTTGTGTCATTTGGAAAACGGCTTGTTTACTGACATGTGTTTAGACTAGAGTATTGAAGTTATCCTGTGTGTAATTTTTGTTCATGTACAGGCGAATAATTGGAACCCAACAAAAGAAATCTGTTGGGATGTGAATTTTGGTCCAGGAAGGTGTTCCATGTCAGTGCATTTTGCTGTGATGTCAGTTGGACAACTGCTTGGTTACTAGCATGTGTTTAGAGTAGAGTATTGAAGCAATCCTGTGTGCAATATTTGTTCATTTTTATGGAGAGGATTTTAAGATATGACCTTGTGAAAAATTATAAGTTTCTTTTTGAGGCCAGTTTATGATCATTTTGGTGAGGTGACTAGGTTATACAAAAGACGTCTTTCTGCTCCTCATCCATTTGTTTAAAAATCCTTGGTTGAACTTTACAGTGTTGTACATGGTGTCTTAAAAGTTTGGAGATCATCTTGAACGTTTATAACGCTAGTATTTTAGCAACCGACAGCTAACATGAAGGTGTCTTTGAATAGAAGAAACACAATTATTATGACCCCAATAACCTGCCGACATAATAAATAAACTACGGTTAAATATTTGGGCATAGCACACGATAAACAATACAATAATTTTACAACATTCATTTCCGGAACCTATGTATCCACTACCTCCTCTGAACATCTATACCAATTGCTCTCCATTCAATTCAATTGCAATATTTTAATATTGATATTCCTTATTATACATGTATATGATAAGATGTATTTTCATCTTGATATTCCTTATTATACATGTATATGAGAACTGTTTAAAAACAGTTCTCATATACATGTATACACCAATCCGAGAAGCGTTTACTGTATTTGGCCCTCTATTGACGGCAACACAGATGTACCAGAGCGGGAGATTTAATTCGTAATTCAATACTCATGATTGTGTATTGAATATCACTGTTGTGTACAATTCCGGGTACAATTCTGTATAGCACACAATAAATAATGGATAGAACCCCCGACCTCGGGACACCGCAGTTTTACATCGGGGACACCGCAGTAATGGCGAAGTCGGATAGGTGTATAATAAGGAATATCAAGATGACATACAACACCAAGAAATGTGCACTTATCTATTCTTTGATTTTGTGCAGAAATCGAGTCGGCAAAAGCTATCTACTTAAGTTGTGAAATTCCATTCTTCAATTCTTTGCTCTCTCATAAGACTCTTCCACCTGGACATATCTCTCAATAATTCGCAGTGGACGAGGAAAGACTGGAAGGTCAATATCCAAAAAAAAAATTGGTTTTTGTTTCGTTCAAAGTGTTCCAGTCTACATGGTCTAGGCATATGCAAAAGATTGAAAGTCAAATTTGATCTTCAGTTGGTGTTCCATCCTCATTATGACCGGGGTCAGGGGTGAAAGCGCTATTTGCATATACTCATCGTTAGGTTGGTTATTGGTTAAATTATTTCAATCTATCAGAATCAACTATATAAGGTAATGAATTTCGTCAAAGTTTCACAAGTAAAGAAGACGAAGAGAGAAATTCAAAATCCAATGTCAAAATTCTCAATGAGAAACACCCTTTTTTCTTACTGTATTGAGATGTTGCATTTGAGGTGTACTTTGGATTGGTGTTTTATGTTGTAATTGGGAAGGAAAATGTATTAGGTTTAGTATCTAAATAATTGCACGAATTTACTCTTTCAAAATTTTGATTTCCCCTAGGCCAATCCTTGTGAAAGATAATGACGGTTCATATAGTCCGGTATGTACGGGAATTTAGTTATGACCTCCAACTTTTTTAGCTTCCTTTTATGGTCATATAACACATTCAAGATGTTAACAAAAACAATTCCCGGCACTCCGGCCATATTCAAGGTCAATACAGCTGTCAACTTTCAAGTTTGACCTACCTGCGACATACCGTTCTTGAGTTATAAGCAAAAAGGTCAGTTTTTTTGCCACACAGGGCCAAAAATTAAAAATGCTCCGATTTCAACGAAAATGGTCTCAAAATGCTCGTCATGTAAAAGCAAGTCAAAAAAGGAATCCTTTGAACTCTCAAAAATGCTTTGTTATTGACAAAATTGGTCAATAAAGGTCAATTCCCATTGCAGCCTTAACCACAACCTATGTTGTGATATTTCCCAGGTAACAAAACAACCTTTGACCGAATGATATAATTTTTACCGTTAGATTTGGATGAATATAGTCAGACAATGTTTGTTTTATAATGACCGTATAATGATATCACTTGGGTTTTTCTCATACCATGAGATAGTTTGCAAAATATCCAATGTCTCAAATCGCTGAAATCATTACATAAAATGGTGTTACTTTGTATTAATTTAGCATTCGTCACTATCGTAAATCACAGGGAATATTCTCATTAAGAAATTTCCATGAAAAGCCAAATCCAATCGACTATTACGATCATTGATGTTAATGAACTTTTTATTGATATAAAGAAGACCGTGTTGGTATTGAACATGGTGGTATTGTTGTGTATAATAAGAGAAGGTATTGATTACAATGAAGAGAAAAATAATGATGTAGAAGTTCTATTCATTGAAATTAATTTGCCTTGTACTAAAATAATTTTGCTTCTCATTGCTGGATACAATTTACTAGTATATAGAAAAGACCTTGTTGGTATGAAACATGGTGGTATTGTTACGTATATAAGAGAAGGTATTGATTACAATGAAGAGGTTAATTGATAATGATGTTGAAGTTCTATTCATTGAAATTCATTTTGCCTTGTACTAAACCAATTCTGCTTGGTACTGTCCAGTTCAAAAGATGTGTGTTGAGCTAAAATTGATCTTGTGTTACAGAATGCTGTGCATGGCTAATTATAATGAAGTTATAGTTGTTGGTAATTTTAACCTTGATTTATTTGAAAGTAACTTTTCTAAAAAGGTTAAAAACTTGGCTAAAAATACAAACTTTACTCGATTGATAAATGAAGCTGCAAGAACTACTCCTGAAAAAAAAAGATCTTGTTTAGATCTTGCTTTTACACACCCTGACATGATCACTGCTTGTGGAGAACATCATCTTGACCCATCTTGGTTTGAGTGATCACTCATTGATTTTTGGTGTACGTAATAGAAAGAAAAAAATTAAAAACTCTCCTAAATTAATTACATCTCGCTAATATAAAAATGTCAACGATGTTGATTTTATTAAAGCCTTAATGTACGATCTTTTTTCAGAATATACCTTTATTTTTTTCAAAACCGATTTTTTTTTTGGCATTTGTAATACTTACACATGTTCCAACTTACAACTATAAGCAAACTGTCAAATTCGCCCTATTTGTAGTAAAACGGTATGATTATATCAGAGTATTTTAGTATACTATAAACATGATAAAGCAAAAGATTAAAATAAAGTACTTTAAAAACGTGTTGACAATACATAATGCTCATTACCTCGCTATTAGTGGCATCAGTGCACTTAGGGAAAATTAAAAAGCATGAAATCAATTTGCATTTTTAAATTGATTGCCAACTCCCAGTAGAGATGGAGTCATTATTTTTTCGCAAGGGCGAGTCACGATGTGATTGCGTTCAAGTTAATTAAATTTGGACCATATAGCCGCCCACATACCCTAATCTGAACACTAACCGGAACAATACTAACCGCAACTTGACCAAACACAAATCTAAACCCTAATTCTCATACCCAATACCTTGCGGGATACCTTGATCATACACTAGTGTCAGTAGTCCGGCTGCCAGTGGATATGACGTTGTTTTGGTGTCCATAGTTTTGTTTTTGATTGATATTGCTTCTGAAGACCACCAACTTTAAAAATAAGTTTACTGGACCTCTGTCAGCATTGGGTATTTTGAGATATGGCAGGTCAAAGTTCATACAGGGGTCAAAATTCAAACTGCTCAAATGCTGTTGAAAAGTTCTCCAAATTATTCCTCAGATACTCAGATTTTCATGAAAATAGTCTAAAAGGTTTTGTCTTTTATCAGAGGATGATTTAAGGAAGCCCCATCATGCACTGCAAACGTGTTATCACTAGAGTTTCAACTGCCACTTTACTTTTCAAATCCCATTGAATTCTGTGCAAAAGATGTTGTTTAAGAATACGTGTGTCATTATTACTTGGTCGATTTCAGAACAAAAGTGATGTATGCATAAAGGATAATTACTACACCTTCTGTAGGTAACATAAAATGTGAAATCGACTAGCATTTTGAATGCGTTTTTATTGTAAATATATCAGTCCAAATTCAAATTTAACCATGCCCGTCAATGCAATGTCCGAGCAGTGGTGTCATGTTCACTCACACAGCTGTGCTAACCGCAAGTCAACACAGTGGCGTGATGGGAAGTGCTTAAATCATCCTCTGGTCTTCTATAAACAATTAAAAAAAGAATAGTTTGCCATAGCTAGGATGTGTCGTTACCATGGTAACATGGTGAAAAATGTCAATGTCCATTAAATCATATAGACCCAGAACCTTTTGCTATGTTACCATGGTTACTCATGTAAGGAAACATACACAATACAAACTATTATTTTTCTGCATGGATTTTCTATGATGATCAATTTGAGACTATTATGGTCTTGTCAGGTTTTCGTGACCTTTGTCCTTTTTGCTTATAACTCCAGAAGGGTATGTCAAAGATAGGCAAAAGTGTACATTTTCTGGATGACAAAAGGAATTGAGAACTGTTCGACTCCATTTGAACAGTTTGAATTTTGACTTCCATATGAACTTTGACCCGCCACATCTCAAAATGCCCAATGCTGACAGAGGTCCATGTAAACTTATTTTTGGAGTTGGTGGTATGGAAAAGCGATATCCATCAAAAACAATACTATGCGCACCAAAACAAGCTTCTGTGGCAAAATTGCGTTTGGCAGCCGGATCGGACTAGTGTACCCCAAAGACATATACACCTAACATCTAGGTTGAACTTGACATGATTGGCGTCATTTACACTCTAATATTACAAGTATTAAAAAATTAATCCTTAGGATTGTAATTAGAGACCAATCAATTTCAGATTTAAAATTAATCTAATAGATTTGAATTCTTAATCTTAAAGATTTGATTTTAAATTTAATACATTATTGGCCCCTAATCACAATCCCTTAGGATTTATTTTAAATATACTTGAAGTTAGAATGTAGTCTTTCATCTATATATTTATTAAAATGCTCAAGGTTCAACACAAAAAGATTAAGAACGAACTTTTATTAGTATGAAATTTAGAATATGATTATCAGGGAGCGTAATAATTTTTGCATGTCAGATATTTGTCCCAAATTGTTATTCATCAACGAATACATTATGTTCTCACCAGTACCGTTAAAATGTAACGTATAAACAGCGGAACATTATAACAGACAGTTTACCGTTCATCACAGGGTTCATCCTTCACAGCAGGAGGTATCCCATCATGCATTGTAGTGTACCTGCTTGCTCCATAGCAAGTGCATACAAAAATAAGGGGGTACTATACCCCTTGATAAATTTGTGACTATTTTTGCATTTTTCTCTAAAAATAATAACACACTGGTAACAAAAGTTATACATAATTATTATAGGGGCAAGGAATACAATTACTTCAATGAAATTGCAGTGATTCAAGACAAATAAATAGTTCATTATACATGTTAAGAAATGAGGTACATTCTAGCGGTACCTCTTTTCTTATCGTAAACATGGTAAATAACGTACCGCTTGTCTTGAGTCACTAAAATTCCAGTGTAGTAACTGGATTCCTTGCCCCTATAATTTACATAACTTTTGTTACCAGTGAGTTATTATTTTTAAGACAAATGCAAAAATAGTCACGAATTTATCAAGGGGTGTAGCCCCCCCTTAAATATTGGAAGCTATAGATAGTTTCACAATACTTCAGGGGTCATATTTTTTCAAATAAAAGTCTAAGCACCCCTGATATAAGCGGGTAATTAAATGATGAAGTGAGGGATTTTATGCACACTTTCAATGTTACGTACATTCTATTATGGTACCGTAGAGCATGATGGGATCATGACGTGGTTCATGCTGTAGATAATGACTTTGCATTTTGCAATAACTATCCATAAAATGAAATTGACTGGACAATTATCGTATTAATTATGCTTTCCCCCAACCGTGAAATTGTGCTTTTTCCCATTTATTAAATTAATGTTGATTTTTTTTATCAAGCTAATGTAATCCTCAAGTCGCTTTAATTACGAACAGTCTAATATTGAAAACGATGAAATAAAGACAGTTGTCATTTTCACTGCCCTGTACTCAACAATGGATACCCACTTTGGGAATGGCATGAATGGGAATAGTTCGTGGAATAATACGCATAATCCACCACAAACTGCTGCTGATATAAATTTGGACAATGTAAAAAGTAAAGAAAACGACGAGAAGAAGGACAAACCATTTAGTGGTTATCTTCATGAATTTGGGAGTAATACGACACACCACGGAGTACGATATGTGACCGATCCGGAAAACCATGTACTAAGACGGTAAGAGAGTAGAAACACATCACGAAAAGAAAGTATCCAGTTTAATTTTGGTCCATAAATCAAAGAAGGGGTGTTAAAGGATGGTGACCTGATATATTCGGAAAATCAAATTCTTTAAAACTTATGTATAACATAAAATGTTGTCCCTTTCAAGCATTCATGCAAAAAGAATACTAGTATGTAAATGTTCCTTGTAATTGTGATTAATTTCTTATGGAATTGATGACATTTATACAGCGTTATACCGGGAGTCTAAAGTGTTTTTACTAATGATAGCCATCACGATCCTCATAATCCTGTAATTAACTGATATCAAATTAAGGATCCTATTTTTTCATTAATATATTGAAATTAGGAGTTCCAAATCAGTGTATTTCCGAAGATATCATCAAAACACTGTTGAATTAGTCTCAAACGTGGTATACCACAATTGAGACTAATTAATTTTGACAGTTTGTTGATGATTTCTTCGCAAATATACCGATTTGGAACACCTAATATCATTAAGTTAACGAGAAAAATATGAGCTTTCACCTGACACCAACATCTGCATTTTGATGGGGTAAAGTGTGAGGATGAGGCTGTCAATCAAAACCTACCAAAAGTATGTTACATTTATGAAATTTATTCCGCACAGTTTGATACATCATCCGCACAATGGCCTTTTGAATGCAATCACCTCAATTTTAAAAGCTGCAGTAATTCCTGTTGATTTGGCCCTGATACTCAATATTCTTCATCAATGTACATTACCGGGTACATTATAGTGAAGAGTGACTCCTGCAAAATGAATGGAATTGTGCTTGGTATCTTGCACCTTGCCAATTCATTTCGTTTCGATATTGGAAGGTGAAAATACAAATCACAGCAATAATCAATACATGAAATTAAAGCATAAGGGGCTTAAATTCCTGTCATCAGGTGCCTTCAAAGTCAAAGTCATACTGTCTACTTTGGTTCCTTAAGATTATGCCGAAGTTGTCTGAAAACTGAGAGATGGCATGTTAGATGCTGGAATGTCAGTCAGTGTGACGGTGACATCAATAGGAATTAGGGATCGTTCACAAACACTTGTTAGGGGGCCTGATGCAAAAATAATTTTACGAACCTACCTCATTTTCAATCCATTCCACGGAGTCAAATATCTATCAATGACATAACGCTGATGATGCGCCCTGATTATCACCCCCAATACAGATAATCGATTGATCCCGCGATTGATATGTGAATCTGAGGAAAGGCTTGAAAATGAGGGAGTTTCTGATAAATTCTTAACTTTTTTATCGTATCTTTTCTTTTTTTCTCTCGTTCTCAGATTATTGATTAACAATGTCCATCGTAATAGTTAAACATTATTTAAAATCTTGGATTTTGAAAAAATGCAGCCCCTTAAATCTTGATTTCTGCAGTGGATGTTAGTTTATTAAAGTACATTGCACTCGTGTAAAAACAGAATTTTGAGGGCGTCTTCCTCAACAAATTTTGCAATATGGCTTTTAATCTGATCTGTTTTTTCTCTCTCTCCCATTTCCCAGATTATTTTGGGCTGTACTTCTTCTTGTCGCAGACTCATACCTTGGCTACAACATCGTTAATAGTTTCCTACGATATTATGAGTACGATGTCAATACCGTTGTAGGGGTTACGTATGTACCTGATTTACACTTTCCCGCAGTCACAATATGCAACTACAACCAGATGCGGAAGTCACAGGCTACCCCAATAATGCTATCGCTCACCAATGCTCTTTTTGGACTTGAAGGTATGTCTACATTATATCGGACAAGGACCCATTTAAAAATTCAACAATAATCAAATTTTGTAGGCCTAGTATATATAGCGCGGTGTGTTTGGGGCCCGGGGGGGGGGGGCACTGCCTATCTGAAATGGCAGGGGTGTGCCTCGGCCATGTTAAAAGTAGGGGGCATTCAGGTCAAATGTACAATTACAAAAATATGGGGTCATTCAGTACACAACCTGAATAAAAATGGGGTCATTCAGAATGAAACTTTGAAAAAAGGATGGTCATTGGGGTAACAAAAAGTAAAATGAGAGTCATTGAGTACAGGATTGCCAAAAGAGTATCATTAAGTACACATAAATAGTGCCAAACTGCGTAAAAACAACTTGGCCACCTTGGAAATGTGAAAAATCTCATTATGTCTGGAGGAGAACACAAATACCACCTAAATTTGGGAATTAAAAGGGGGGTAATTTGGTATAGCAGGAAATAGAAAAAGAGGGTCATTGAGTACATGAATTTTTTTAAGGGGGTCATTGGGTAATAGGTAGGACCATAACACCACAAAAAGGGGGTTATGGGTACAAGCCGGCACATGATGCATATCTGTCATGGAAGTGCCCCCGGGGTTTGGGGTATTATATTGCTACACTTGGACGAAATTCTGAACACTATATCTTTATATCTTTGAAGTAAGTCAGGTTGCCTTTGCAATCTACACCCAGTTAAGTATTGTTCATTACCTTGGGAGGACAAGCAATTATTTTCTAACGGCAAAGAGCGTAAGAGGAGAAATCCCACCGGCCACAGGACATCCATATCGAGGGTTGAGAGCCAGAAAGCCTCAACTCACTATCACATGCTCTCACAAAATGAGCATTAAGTCGCCAGAGCACTATAGCAGATACCGTACAGTCCCTTAATCATGACTAAGTTCAATAGAAACGAACGACATTGTGGAGGAAATGTTGATTTTTAAAGACCAAAGCAAGGACCCGGAGCAAGGAGCCAACTTTATACTCATTTTTGTGAGAGCTGGTCATAGTTAGTTAAAGTTTTCTGGTTCTGAACCCTCGATATATATCAGGGTCGGAACCTATCACTGATTCCAGCTTGATTTGACCTTATACTGGTAACATCATCCAGTGCTACCTGTCACATGGTCGAATCTCTGGTAATCGAGGCACCCACCTACTTGAGTCGGGAGTCTGGAGCCCTGTCAATAAAAGACAAGATTCGACTTGAGGTCATAGAGCTTATGCAGACCCGTGCTATAATGGGATAAACATAGCACAGGAAGTATCAACAGCATCCACAAGGGACAGTATAGCCCTGAAATGCAGTTAGGAGAAAGATCTCTGAAGTAAAAATCTCCCTTCCAACCGGCACAAGGCCAGTGTGGAGGTAGGCCTACAAGCAGCATGATGAGGACGCCAGAAAGACAATGGCCCCAGTCCTCGGCTGTTCTGCAGCCCGGATCAAGATGGTGGCCCGTCCAGGCAAGGAACAAGGATCATTGAGATCTCAGAGTTGCTACATACAACATTAGATCACTAGGAGACGACCGATTACTGGAACTAGAGGAAGAACTAGAAGGAGTCAATTGGACTTAGTGAAGTCGGAAGGCAAGGTGAGCTCAGGAGCGGACATCAGTTCTAGCATTAATATGCCAAGCTGTTGACAACAAAAGTATTAGCAGGAGTTGGATTCATGATCCATGGGACATCGTCAAAACACATAACGGAAGTAAGAGGTATGAATAAGAGATTAGCACAGGTCATACTGAAGCTAAATAAGAAATACCGCATCAAGATAATCAGGAGGGTGAAAGTGCATAGGGACAATGCCGGAAACTCCGTCACGCTATTGTTCGACCTTGGCTACATATTTTTAACGTATGCGTGTTCGTCAATACAGATTTAGTCTCCTCCACCTTCGCAACACGGTACGTGGAGTGTCTGGAATCACACTGACGGCGGAGGAGAATACTAGCTGGTCAGACAGTTTAATTTTATCAAGCATATAATACCTGAACAATCACCGGCATTTGATCGATTTACTACAGAATATATTTTATATTCAAAATATAATTTTAATATTATAAACCTGTTACCTTATATATTTGTGTACTTAAGTATAAGGACACGTGAATAAAATCATGTCGAAGACAAAATGGCCGCTAATCCGCCTATTGTCTAGATCTAGGATACATATTCCGAATGAGGGCAGCAGTCTAGGATGCTTATCCCTTCGTGTAGATCCCTGAGATAATACAAGCTTTTACAACAGCTCATGAAGATGAAGAGTTGGGTAAATTGTATGAAGAGATAGCCGAATTGCTGTAAACACCAAAGATACATTACAACATAGGAATAGGAGAAGTCAACGCAAAAGTAGGGTTAGGACAAGATAGAGAAAAAAAAGTAATTAATGGGGAAATTTGGGTTGGGAACAAGAAACGACAGAGGAGACAAGCTCGTCGAATTTGCAATCAGTAAAAACAAATCAATCATGAACACATTCTTCAAGAAAAGCACATCTAGAGGTTGGACATAGAGGAGTCCAAATGTTAAAAACAACAATGATCCTAACAAACAAACCTCACAGGGAGTGAAAACATGAAAATTAAGAAGGGGGATTCTAAATTGAGCTTAAAACCGGTTACATGCACTTCAGGAGGAAGTGGACACAGACCTGGACATTTGGAATGACTAGCTTGTTGATATCATCCAAGAAAGTGCACTGAAAGTAGCAGGCAAGGCAAGGCAAGGAAAAGAAACATAACTATCAGACAGCACCAAACAACTTTTGGAGAAAATCAGGAACATGAAGAGAAATGGAATGGGAATTCAAAACATAGAATACACTGAGATATGTTGCGAAAGAAGATGAGGGGAGGCATCCGGAAATGTAATACTCAGCAGATTAAGGAAACAATAAAAAATGGCAGGAGCCAAAAGAAAATCAACAAGAAGTTAACCCTGTTAGATAAAAACGGACAGGAAATAAGGGATCAAGACATAAAAATACAATGAATGTAGGAGAGTTGGCCCAGTCGTGGTGACAGACTTTGATTTTGCTGACGACATTGCACTGTTGTCTGAGGAAATACACCAAGCACAAGAACTGCTTCATAGAGTGGAAACTTCAGCTGCTAAAGTGGGCTTGAAGATGAATGGAAGTAAAACAAAGTATAAATGTCCTACAATAACAGGAGAGAAAACATCACCACGAATGAGGGTGTAGTACTAGAGGAGGTAGATGACTTCAAATACCTAGGCGCTTGGATGAAAAGCACTGAAAGGGATGTAAAGTTACGTAAAGCAGCAGCATGGAGGGCGTGCAGTAAACTTAAGAAAATCTGGAGGTCAACTCTTACCAGGAGTTTCAAACTCCGAATCTTTGCTGCAACAGTGGAGTCGGTGCTGCTTTATGGTTGCGAAGCATGGACCATCACCCATAAACTTGCAAAGGGTCTGGATGGCTGTTACACCCGCATGCTAAGAATCTTCTGAATGTATATTGGAAGGAACATATGTCAAATGCAGACCTATATGGCGTATATTCCCAAAATAAGCCACAAGATCAGGGAAAGAAGAACCCGGTTTGTTTGCTGGCCACTGTTCCAGAAGCGAGAGCCCACATCAAAATGGTTCATTGGATACCCAAGCATGGGAGGCGGAAACCTGGAAGACCTGCTCTGACCTACATTGACATTCTGGAAGATGACACTGGACTGGAGGCAACAGACTTCAAGACAGCAATGGATGACAGGAAGTTGTGGAAAGCCATCACAGTTCGAGGAAAACCACTCGAATTAAGCAAGTAAGCAAAGGTATTTGATTGCGTTGAAACACAGTGTTTGATGCATTACATCAACAAGGAGTAGAAAGCAAATATAATTATAAATTAAATCTACTGTGAGATATATATATATATACCGAGAAATGTTTTATATATATACGCAAACGGCACTCTTCAAAAAGAAAGTGCAAAGATCAACATCAAAAAGGAGTGAGACAGGGAGATACAATCTCGCAAAGTTATTTACAGCATGCCTGGAAATCACAATCGCTTCGGAGGAACGTAAAGGCTGCCAATAAGTCCAACCATTTGCGGATGGTATAATCATCATAACAGAGAACCTGGAAGAAATTGAACCATGCTCAGGAAGCTCGAAGAAGCTAGTAAGAAACGTGGCCTCAAGATGAACATGTAGAAGTAAAAAATAATAACAGAGACCCTAAAAATAAATCTAGTTTTATTATATGAGGTGTAAGAATGCCAATATCGTTGGTTCCACTAATGTACAACAAAAGTGGGGGACCCCTGCTCCCCGCACCCCACTGACGAACTGCACACCAAGCTCTTTTCATTTTTGAAGAATCTTGCAAAGCATCATCGAGAAATTATTGCTTTATAGCAGTTTGGTCTTCGACTGAGATGTTGATGCGTCTGATGCACTACCTTGCGGGCTCGTGCATTAGAGCTATCAATATCTCCGATACCATACGCGTGTATTATCTTGTACAAATTCATTCCCAACAAGTGATATGCATTTATTAAAGGGGCATTTCGTGATCCACAGCCTCATCCCCCACTTTTTTCATCAGGCCCCCAACAAGTGTTTGTGAACGGTCCCTAAGAGATTTCGCGCAGTTATTATTGTTTAAACTAAATCTACGTTTGATGTTATTACATATTTATTCTATTTTAGCTCAATTCGGCGGCGAATCAGTCAATTGGACCATTTTTGAGGATTTTCTTACCCCCGATTTCAGAGACGAATTTGTTGCTTCCGTGGTTGATCAAGCACATCAATCAAACGACACTGTATTCGATTGCAAATGGCGAGGAGTGGAACCTTGCGACGCGAGGAACTTTACAACTACTGTGACGGATTTTGGAATCTGTTGGACATTTAATGATCCTAAAAACAAAAGTGAAATCCTGAAAATTAATCAGCCTGGGAGGCAAAATGGTCTCTTCTTGAGAATGGATGTCCAGCAGCATGAGTATGTTAGTGGGGAAAGTTCTGCTGCAGGATTCAAGGTATTGCATTAAAGACCCA